>NW_028273636.1:15000-658520 GCF_024610735.1 Ursus americanus
CACGACCCCTTGGGATAGGGTCTGCACCTCAGGAAAGCGGTTTCCGTGGGAAGACGGCTTTCTGCCCAACGGGACTCAGGGCCGTGGGCCTCGGGGGTCCCTCCGGCTCCCCAGAGCACAGGGACGAGGTGAGGGGCTTAGACCATGCCTGGGCCATGTTGTTTCTTCCACCTGGGTGTGTGGCATTTTGTTGACCTGGCTACCACCACTTGGGATAGGTTTTCCACAGCAAGAGCATATTGTTCGTCGGAAGCCGTTTGGGCCCCAGGGGGTCTCCGGGCTGTGTTCATTGGAGTTGAACTCCTGCTAGCAAAACCGCCGGGATGAGGGAAGGGCTCAGACTGTGCCTGGGCCCTGTGGTCACTTCCAGGTCAGTGTATGGCATTTCCTTCCCCTTGCCACAGGCACCGGGGAGCATGTCTGCACGTGGAGAAGGACTTCCTCCTGGGAAGCCGATTTCTCTCAAACGTGTCCCAGGGCTGTGCTCCTCTCTTTTTACTCCGGCTACCCGAAGCCCAGGGAGGAGGGGAGGGCTTAGAACATGGCTGGGCACTGGGGTTTCTTCCAGAGAAGGGGATGGCATTTGCTTTCTCTTGCCACCACCCCTTGGGATAGGGTCTGCACCTCAGGAAAGCTGTTTCCGTGGGAAGCCGGCTTTCTGCCCAACGGGCCTCAGGGCCGTGGGCCTCGGGGGTCCCTCCGATTCCCCAGAGCACAGGGACGACGTGAGGGGCTTAGACCATGCCTGGGCCATGTTGTTTCTTCCACCTGGGTGTGTGGCATTTTGTTGACCTGGCTACCCCCACTTGGGATAGGTTTTCCACAGCAAGAGCCTAGTGTTCGTTGCAAGCCGGTTGGGGCCCAGGGGGTCTCCAGGTTGTGTTCCTTGGGGTTAAACTCCTGCTAGCAAAACCGCCTAGATGAGGGAAGGGCTCAGACTGTGCCTGGGCACTGTGGTCTCTTCCAGGTCAGTGTATGGCATTTCCTTCACCTTGCCACAGGCACTGGGGAGCATGTCTGCACGTGGAGAAGGACTTCCTCGTGGGAAGCCAGTTTCTGTCAAACGGGTCCCCGTGCTGTGCTCCTCTCTTTTCACTCCTGCTGCCAGAAGCCCAGGGAGGAGGGGAGGGCTTAGAACAAGGCTGGGCACTGGGGTTTCTTCCAGAGAATGGGATGGCATTTGCTTTCCCTTGCCACCACCCCTTGGGATAGGGTCTGCACCTCAGGAAAGCTGTTTCCGTGGGAAGCCGGCTTTCTGCCCAACGGGCCTCAGGGCCGTGGGCCTCGGGCGTCCCTCCCGCTCCCCAGAGCACAGGGACTAGGTGAGGGGCTTAGACCATGACTGGGCCATGTTGTTTCTTCCACCTGGGTTTGTGGCATTTTTTGACCTGGCTACCCCCACTTGGGATAGGTTTTCCGCAGCAACAGCATAGTGTTCGTCGGAAGCCGTTTGGGCCCCAGGGAGTCTCCGGGCTGTGTTTGTTGGGGATGAACTCTTGCTAGCAAAACCGCCGGGAGGAGGGAAGGGCTCATACTGTGCCTGTGCCCTGTGGTCTCTTCCAGGTCAGTGTATGGCATTTCCTTCACCTTGCCACAGGCACTGGGGAGCATGTCTGCACGTGGAGAAAGGCTTCCTCGTGGGAAGCTGGTTTCTGTCAAACGGGTCCCAGTGCTGTGCTCCTCTCTTTTCACTCCTGCTGCCAGAAGCCCAGGGAGGAAGGGAGGGCTTAGAACATGGCTGGGCACTGGGGTTTCTTCCAGAGAAGGGGATGGCATTGGCTTTCCCTAGATGTACCCTTGGGATAGGGTCTGCACCTCAGGAAAGCTGTTTCCGTGGGAAGCCGGCTTTCTGCCCAATAGGCCTCAGGACCGTGGGCCTCGGGGGTCCCTCTGGCTCTGCAGAACACAGGGACGACGTGAGGGGCTTAGACCATGCCTGGGCCATGTTGTTTCTTCCACCTGGGTGTGTGGCATTTTGTTGACCTGGCTACCCCCACTCGGGATAGGTTTTCCACAGCAAGAGCATAGTGTTCGTCGGAAGCCGTTTGGGCCCCACGGGGTCTCCGGGCTGTGTTCGTTGGGGTTGAACTCCTGCTAGCAAAACTGCCGGGATGAGGGAAGGGCTCAGCATGTGCCTGGGCCCAGTGGTCTCTTCCAGGTCAGTGTATGGCATTTCCTTCACCTTGCCACAGGCACCGGGGGCATGAATGCACGTGGAGAAGGACTTCCTCGTGGGAAGCTGGTTTCTGTCAAAGGGTCCCAGTGCTGTGCTCCTCTCTTTTCACTCCTGCTGCCAGAAGCCCAGGGAGGAGGGGAGGGCTTAGAACATGGCTGGGCACTGTGGTTTCTTCCAGAGAAGTGGAGGGCATTTGCTTTACCTTGCCACAACCACTTGGGATAGGGTCTACACCTCAGGAAAACTGTCTCTGTGGGAAGCCGGCTTTTTGCAAAGGGGTCTCAGGGCCGTGGGCCTCGGCTGTCCCTCCGGCTCCCCAAAGCACAGGGACGAGGTGAGGGGCTTAGACCATGCCTGGGCAATGTTGTTTCTTACACCTGGGTGTGTGGCATTTTGTTGAGCTGGCTTCCCCCACTTGGGATAGGTGTTCCACAGCAAGCACCTATTGATCGTCGGAAGCCGTTTTTGCACCAGGGGTCTCCGGGCTGTGTTCGTTGGGGTTGAACTCCTGCTAGGAAAAACGCCGGGTTGAGGGAAGGGTTCAGACTGTGCCTGGGCCCTGTGGTCTCTTCCAGGTCAGTGTATGGCATTTCCTTCCCCTTGCCACAGGCACCTGGGAGCATGTCTGCACGTGGAGAAAGACTTTCCCGTGGGAAGCCGGTTTTTGTCAATCGGGTCCCAGTGCCCTGCTCCTCTCTTTTCACTCCTGCTGCCAGAAGCCCAGGGAGGATGGGAGGGCTTAGAACATGGCTGGGCACTGTGGTTTCTTCCAGAGAAGTGGAGGGCATTTGCTTTAGCTTGCCACAACCACTTGGGATAGGGTCTGCACCTCAGGAAAACTGTCTCCGTGGGAAGCCAGCTTTTTGCAAAGGGGTCTCAGGGCCGTGTGCCTCGGCTGTCCCTCCGGCTCCCCAAAGCACAGGGACGAGGTGAGGGGCTTAGACCATGCCTGGGCAATGTTGTTTCTTACACCTGGGTGTGTGGAATTTTGTTGAGCTGGCTATCCCCACTTGGGATAGGTGTTCCACAGCAAGCACCTATTGTTCGTCGGAAGCCGTTTTTGCCTCAGGGGTCTCCGGGCTGTGTTCGTTGGGGTTGAACTCCTGCTAGCAAAACCGCCGGGTTGAGGGAAGGGTTCAGACTGTGCCTGGGCCCTGTGGTCTCTTCCAGGTCAGTGTATGGCATTTCCTTCCCCTTGCCACAGGCACCTGGGAGCATGTCTGCGCGTGGAGAAAGACTTTCCCGTGGGAAGCCGGGTTTTGTCAAACGGGTCCCAGTGCTGTGCTCCTCTCTTTTCACTCCTGCTGCCAGAAGCCCAGGGAGGATGGGAGGGCTTAGAACATGGCTGGGCACTGTGGTTTCTTCCAGAGAAGTGGAGGGCATTTGCTTTACCTTGCCACAACCACTTGGGATAGGGTCTGCACCTCAGGAAAACTGTCTCCGTGGGAAGCCGGCTTTTTGCAAAGGGGTCTCAGGGCCGTGGGCCTCGGGTGTCCCTCCGGCTCCCCAAAGCACAGGGACGAGGTGAGGGGCTGGGACCATGCCTGGGCAATGTTGTTTCTTACAACTGGGTGTGTGGCATTTTCTTGAGCTGGCTACCCCCACTTGGGATAGGTGTTCCACAGCAAGAACCTATTGTTCGTCGGAAGCCGTTTTTGCCCCAGGGGTCTCCGGGCTGTGTTCGTTGGGGTTGAACTCCTGCTAGCAAAACCGCCGGGTTGAGGGAAGGGTTCAGACTGTGCCTGGGCCCTGTGGTCTCTTCCAGGTCAGTGTATGGCATTTCCTTCCCCTTGCCACAGGCACCTGGGAGCATGTCTGCACGTGGAGAAAGACTTTCCCGTGGGAAGCCGGGTTTTGCCAAACGGGTCCCAGTGCTCTGCTCCTCTCTTTTCACTCCTGCTGCCAGAAGCCCAGGGAGGATGGGAGGGCTTAGAACATGGCAGGGCACTGTGGTTTCTTCCAGAGAAGTGGAGGGCATTTGCTTTACCTTGCCACAACCACTTGGGATAGGGTCTGCACCTCAGGAAAACTGTCTCCGTGGGAAGCCGGCTTTTTGCAAAGGGGTCTCAGGGCCGTGGGCCTCGGGTGTCCCTCCGGCTCCCCAAAGCACAGGGACGAGGTGAGGGGCTTAGACCATGCCTGGGCAATGTTGCTTCTTACAACTGGGTGTGTGGCATTTTCTTGAGCTGGCTACCCCCACTTGGGATAGGTGTTCCACAGCAAGAACCTATTGTTCATCGGAAGCCGTTTTTGCCCCAGGGGTCTCCGGGCTGTGTTCGTTGGGGTTGAACTCCTGCTAGCAAAACCGCCGGGTTGAGGGAAGGGTTCAGACTGTGCCTGGGCCCTGTGGTCTCTTCCAGGTCAGTGTATGGCATTTCCTTCCCCTTGCCACAGGCACCTGGGAGCATGTCTGCACGTGGAGAAAGACTTTCCCGTGGGAAGCCGGGTTTTGTCAAACGGGTCCCAGTGCTCTGCTCCTCTCTTTTCACTCCTGCTGCCAGAAGCCCAGGGAGGATGGGAGGGCTTAGAACATGGCTGGGCACTGTGGTTTCTTCCAGAGAAGTGGAGGGCATTTGCTTTACCTTGCCACAACCACTTGGGATAGGGTCTACACCTCAGGAAAACTGTCTCCGTGGGAAGCCGGCTTTTTGCAAAGGGGTCTCAGGGCCGTGGGCCTCGGCTGTCCCTCCGGCTCCCCAAAGCACAGGGACGAGGTGAGGGGCTTAGACCATGCCTGGGCAATGTTGTTTCTTACACCTGGGTGTGTGGCATTTTGTTGAGCTGGCTTCCCCCACTTGGGATAGGTGTTCCACAGCAAGCACCTATTGATCGTCGGAAGCCGTTTTTGCACCAGGGGTCTCCGGGCTGTGTTCGTTGGGGTTGAACTCCTGCTAGCAAAAACGCCGGGTTGAGGGAAGGGTTCAGACTGCGCCTGGGCCCTGTGGTCTCTTCCAGGTCAGTGTATGGCATTTCCTTCCCCTTGCCACAGGCACCTGGGAGCATGTCTGCACGTGGAGAAAGACTTTCCCGTGGGAAGCCGGGTTTTGTCAAACGGGTCCCAGTGCTCTGCTCCTCTCTTTTCACACTTGTTACCAGAAGCCCAGGGAGGATGGGAGGGCTTAGAACATGGCTGGGCACTGCGGTTTCTTCCAGAGAAGTGGAGGACATCTGCTTTACCTTGCCACAACCACTTGGGATAGGGTCTGCACCTCAGGAAACTGTTTCCGTGGGAAGCCGGCTTTTTGCAAAGGGGTCTCAGGGCCGTGTGCCTCGGCTGTCCCTCCGGCTCCTCAAAGCACAGGGACGAGGTGAGGGGCTTAGACAATGCCTGGGCAATGTTGTTTCTTACACCTGGGTGTGTGGCATTTTGTTGAGCTGGCTACCCCCACTTGGGATAGGTGTTCCACAGCAAGCACCTATTGTTCGTCGGAAGCCGTTTTTGCCCCAGGGGTCTCCGGGCTGTGTTCGTTGGGGTTGAACTCCTGCTAGCAAAACCGCCGGGTTGAGGGAAGGGTTCAGACTGTGCCTGGGCCCTGTGGTCTCTTCCAGGTCAGTGTATGGCATTTCCTTCCCCTTGCCACAGGCACCTGGGAGCATGTCTGCACGTGGAGAAAGACTTTCCCGTGGGAAGCCGGGTTTTGCCAAACGGGTCCCAGTGCTCTGCTCCTCTCTTTTCACTCCTGCTGCCAGAAGCCCAGGGAGGATGGGAGGGCTTAGAACATGGCTGGGCACTGTGGTTTCTTCCAGAGAAGTGGAGGGCATTTGCTTTACCTTGCCACAACCACTTGGGATAGGGTCTGCACCTCAGGAAACTGTCTCCGTGGGAAGCCGGCTTTTTGCAAAGGGGTCTCAGGGCCGTGGGCCTCGGCTGTCCCTCCGGCTCCCCAAAGCACAGGGACGAGGTGAGGGGCTAGACCATGCCTGGGCAATGTTGTTTCTTACACCTGGGTGTGTGGCATTTTGTTGAGCTGGCTACCCCCACTTGGGATAGGTGTTCCACAGCAAGCACCTATTGTTCGTCGGAAGCCGTTTTTGCCCCAGGGGTCTCCGGGCTGTGTTCGTTGGGGTTGAACTCCTGCTAGCAAAACCGCCGGGTTGAGGGAAGGGTTCAGACTGTGCCTGGGCCCTGTGGTCTCTTCCAGGTCAATGTATGGCATTTCCTTCCCCTTGCCCCAGGCACCTGGGAGCATGTCTGCACGTGGAGAAAGACTTTCCCGTGGGAAGCCGGGTTTTGTCAAACGGGTCCCAGTGCTCTGCTCCTCTCTTTTCACTCCTGCTGCCAGAAGCCCAGGGAGGATGGGAGGGCTTAGAACATGGCTGGGCACTGTGGTTTCTTCCAGAGAAGTGGAGGGCATTTGCTTTAGCTTGCCACAACCACGTGGGATAGGGTCTGCACCTCAGGAAAACTATTTCCGTGGGAAGCCGGCTTTTTGCAAAGGGGGTCTCAGGGTCATGGGCCTCGGCTGTCCCTCCGGCTCCCCAAAGCACAGGGACGAGGTGAGGGGCTTAGACCAAGCCTGGGCAATGTTGTTACTTACACCTGGGTGTGTGGCATTTTGTTGAGCTGGCTTCCCCCACTTGGGATAGGTGTTCCACAGCAAGCACCTATTGTTCGTCGGAAGCCGTTTTTACCCCAGGGGTCTCCGGGCTGTGTTCGTTGGGGTTGAATTCCTGCTAGCAAAACCGCCGGGTTGAGGGAAGGGTTCAGACTGTGCTTGGGCCCTGTGGTCTCTTCGAGGTCAGTGTATGGCATTTCCTTCCCCCTGCCACAGGCACCTGGGAGCATGTCTGCACGTGGAGAAAGACTTTCCCGTGGGAAGCCGGGTTTTGCCAAACGGGTCCCAGTGCTCTGCTCCTCTCTTTTCACTCCTGCTGCCAGAAGCCCAGGGAGGATGGGAGGGCTTAGAACATGGCTGGGCACTGTGGTTTCTTCCAGAGAAGTGGAGGGCATTTGCTTTACCTTGCCACAACCACTTCGGATAGGGTCTACACCTCAGGAAAACTGTCTCTGTGGGAAGCTGGCTTTTTGCAAAGGGGTCTCAGGGCCGTGGGCCTCGGCTGTCCCTCCGGCTCCCCAAAGCACAGGGACGAGGTGAGGGACTTAGACCAAGCCTGGGCAATGTTGTAACTTACACCTGGGTGTGTGGCATTTTCTTGAGCTGGCTTCCCCCACTTGGGATAGGTGTTCCACAGCAAGCATCTATTGATCGTCGGAAGCCGTTTTTGCCCCAGGGGTCTCCGGGCTGTGTTCGTTGGGGTTGAACTACTACTTGCAAAACCGCCGGGTTGAGGGAAGGATTCAGACTGTGCCTGGGCCCTGTGGTCTCTTCCAGGTCAGTGTATGGCATTTCCTTACCCTTGCCCCAGGCACCTGGGAGCATGGCTGAACGTGGAGAAAGACTTTCCCGTGGGAAGCCGGTTTTTGTCAAACTGGTCCCAGTGCTCTGCTCCTCTCTTTTCACTCCTGCTGCCAGAAGCCCAGGGAGGATGGGAGGGCTTAGACCATGGCTGGGCACTGTGGTTTCTTCCAGAGAAGTGGAGGGCATTTGCTTTAGCTTGCCACAACCACTTGGGATAGGGTCTGCACCTCAGGAAAACTGTCTCCGTGGGAAGCCGGCTTTTTGCAAAGGGGTCTCAGGGCCGTGTGCCTCGGCTGTCCCTCCGGCTCCCCAAAGCACAGGGACGAGGTGAGGGGCTTAGACCATGCCTGGGCAATGTTGTTTCTTACACCTGGGTGTGTGGCATTTTGTTGAGCTGGCTACCCCCACTTGGGATAGGTGTTCCACTGCAAGCACCTATTGTTCGTCGAAAGCCGTTTTTGCCCCAGGGGTCTCCGGGCTGTGTTCGTTGGGGTTGAACTCCTGCTAGCAAAACCGCCGGGTTGAGGGAAGGGTTCAGACTGTGCCTGGGCCCTGTGGTCTCTTCCAGGTCAGTGTATGGCATTTCCTTCCCCTTGCCCCAGGCACCTGGGAGCATGTCAGCCCGTGGAGAAAGACTTTCCCGTGGGAAGCCGGGTTTTGTCAAACGGGTCCCAGTGCTCTGCTCCTCTCTTTTCACTCTTGCTGCCAGAAGCCCAGGGAGGATGGGAGGGCTTAGAACATGGCTGGGCACTGTGGTTTCTTCCAGAGAAGTGGAGGGCATTTGCTTTATCTTACCACAACCACTTGGGATAGGGTCTGCACCTCAGGAAAACTGTCTCCGTGGGAAGCCGGCTTTTTGCAAAGGGGTCTCAGGGCCGTGTGCCTCGGCTGTCCCTCCGGCTCCCCAAAGCACAGGGACGAGGTGAGGGGCTTAGACCATGCCTGGGCAATGTTGTTTCTTACACCTGGGTGTGTGGCATTTTGTTGAGCTGGCTACCCCCACTTGGGATAGGTGTTCCACAGCAAGCACCTATTGATCGTCGGAAGCCGTTTTTGCACCAGGGGTCTCCGGGCTGTGTTCGTTGGGGTTGAACTCCTGCTAGCAAAACCGCCGGGTTGAGGGAAGGGTTCAGACTGTGCCTGGGCCCTGTGGTCTCTTCCAGGTCAGTGTATGGCATTTCCTTCCCCTTGTACCAGGCACCTGGGAGCATGTCTGCACGTGGAGAAAGACTTTCCCGTGGGAAGCCGGGTTTTGTCAAACGGGTCCCAGTGCTCTGCTCCTCTCTTTTCACTCTTGCTGCCAGAAGCCCAGGGAGGATGGGAGGGCTTAGTACATGGCTGGGCACTGCGGTTTCTTCCAGAGAAGTGGAGGGCATTTGCTTTAGCTTGCCACAACCACTTGGGATAGGGTCTGCACCTCAGGAAAGTGTCTCCGTGGGAAGCCGGCTTTTTGCAAAGGGGTCTCAGGGCCGTGTGCCTCGGCTGTCCCTCCGGCTTCCCAAAGCACAGGGACGAGGTTAGGGGCTTAGACCATGCCTGGGCAATGTTGTTTCTTACACCTGGGTGTGTGGCATTTTGTTGAGCTGGCTACCCCCACTTGGGATAGGTGTTCCACAGCAAGCACCTCTTGTTCTTCGGAAGCCGTTTTTGCCCCAGGGGTCTCCGGGCTGTGTTCGTTGGGGTTGAACTCCTGCTAGCAAAACCGCCTGTTTGAGGGAAGGGTTCAGACTGTGCCTGGGCCCTGTGGTCTCTTCCAGGTCAGTGTATGGCATTTCCTTCCCCTTGCCCCAGGCACCGGGGAGCATGTCTGCACGTGGAGAAAGACTTTCCCGTGGGAAGCCGGGTTTTGTCAAACGGGTCCCAGTGCTCTGCTCCTCTCTTTTCACTCCTGCTGCCAGAAGCCCAGGGAGGATGGGAGGGCTTAGAACATGGCTGGGCACTGTGGTTTCTTCCAGAGAAGTGGAGGGCATTTGCTTTACCTTGCCACAACCACTTGGGATAGGGTCTGCACCTCAGGAAAAATGTCTCCGTGGGAAGCCGGCTTTTTGCAAAGGGGCCTCAGGGCCGTGTGCCTCGGCTGTCCCTCCGGCTCCCCAAAGCACAGGGACGAGGTGAGGGGCTTAGACCATGCCTGGGCAATGTTGTTTCTTACACCTGGGTGTGTGGCATTTTGTTGAGCTGCCTACCCCCACTTGGGATAGGTGTTCCACAGCAAGCACCTATTGTTCGTCGGAAGCCGTTTTTGCCCCAGGGGTCTCCGGGCTGTGTTCGATGGGGTTGAACTCCTGCTAGCAAAACCGCCGGGTTGAGGGAAGGGTTCAGACTGAGCCTGGGCCCTGTGGTCTCTTCCAGGTCAGTGTATGGCATTTCCTTCCCCTTGCCACAGGCACCTGGGAGCATGTCTGCACGTGGAGAAAGACTTTCCCGTGGGAAGCCCGGTTTTGCCAAACGGGTCCCAGTGCTCTGCTCCTTTCTTTTCACTCCTGCTGCCAGAAGCCCAGGGAGGATGGGAGGGCTTAGAACATGGCTGGGCACTGTGGTTTCTTCCAGAGAAGTGGAGGGCATTTGCTTTACCTTGCCACAACCACTTGGGATAGGGTCTGCACCTCAGGAAAACTGTCTCTGTGGGAAGCCGGCTTTTTGCAAAGGGGTCTCAGGGCCGTGGGCCTCGGCTGTCCCTCCGGCTCCCCAAAGCACAGGGACGAGGTGAGGGGCTTAGACCATGCCTGGGCAATGTTGTTTCTTACACCTGGGTGTGTGGCATTTTGTTGAACTGGCTACCCCCACTTGGGATAGGTGTTCCACAGCAAGCACCTATTGTTCGTCGGAAGCCGTTTTTGCCCCAGGGGTCTCCGGGCTGTGTTCGTTGGGGTTGAACTCCTGCTAGCAAAACCGCCGGGTTGAGGGAAGGGTTCAGACTGTGCCTGGGCCCTGTGGTCTCTTCCAGGTCAGTGTATGGCATTTCCTTCCCCTTGCCCCAGGCACCTGGGAGCATGTCTGCACGTGGAGAAAGACTTTCCCGTGGGAAGCCGGGTTTTGTCAAACGGGTCCCAGTGCTCTGCTCCTCTCTTTTCACTCCTGCTGCCAGAAGCCCAGGAGGGTGGGAGGGCTTAGAACATGGCTGGGCACTGTGGTTTCTTCCAGAGAAGTGGAGGGCATTTGCTTTAGCTTGCCACAACCACTTGGGATAGGGTCTGCAACTCAGGAAAAGTGTCTCCGTGGGAAGCCGGCTTTTTGCAAAGGGGTCTCAGGGCCATGTGCCTCGGCTGTCCCTCCGGCTTCCCAAAGCACAGGGACGAGGTGAGGGGCTTAGACCATGCCTGGGCAATGTTGTTTCTTACACCTGGGTGTGTGGCATTTTGTTGAGCTGGCTTCCCCCACTTGGGATAGGTGTTCCACAGCAAGCACCTATTGATCGTCGGAAGCCGTTTTTGCCCCAGGGGTCTCCGGGCTGTGTTCGTTGGGGTTGAACTCCTGCTAGCAAAACCGCCGGGTTGAGGGAAGGGTTCAGACTGTGCCTGGGCCCTGTGGTCTCTTCCAGGTCAGTGTATGGCATTTCCTTCCCCTTGCCACAGGCAGCTGGGTGCATGTCTGCGCGAGGCGAAAGACTTTCCCGTGGGAAGCCGGTTTTTGTCAAACGGGTCCCAGTGCTCTGCTCCTCTCTTTTCACTCCTGCTGCCAGAAGCCCAGGGAGGATGGGAGGGCTTAGAACATGGCTGGGCACTGTGGTTTCTTCCAGAGAAGTGGAGGGCATTTGCTTTAGCTTGCCACAACCACTTGGGATAGGGTCTGCACCTCAGGAAAACTCTCCGTGGGAAGCCGGCTTTTTGCAAAGGGGTCTCAGGGCCGTGGGCCTCGGCTGTCCTTCCGGCTCCCCAAAGCACAGGGACGAGGGGAGGGGCTTAGACCATGCCTGGGCAATGTTGTTTCTTACACCTGGGTGTGTGGCATTTTGTTGAGCTGGCTACCCCCACTTGGGATAGGAGTTTCTCAGCAAGCACCTATTGTTCGTCGGAAGCCGTTTTTGCCCCAGGGGTCTCCGGGCTGTGTTCGTTGGGGTTGAACTCCTGCTAGCAAAACCGCCGGGTTGAGGGAAGGGTTCAGACTGTGCCTGGGCCCTGTGGTCTCTTCCAGGTCAGTGTATGGCATTTCCTTCCCCTTGCCACAGGCACCTGGGAGCATGTCTGCACGTGGAGAAAGACTTTCCCGTGGGAAGCCGGGTTTTGCCAAACGGGTCCCAGTGCTCTGCTCCTCTCTTTTCACTCCTGCTGCCAGAAGCCCAGGGAGGATGGGAGGGCTTAGAACATGGCTGGGCACTGTGGTTTCTTCCAGAGAAGTGGAGGGCATTTGCTTTACCTTGCCACAACCACTTCGGATAGGGTCTACACCTCAGGAAAACTGTCTCTGTGGGAAGCTGGCTTTTTGCAAAGGGGTCTCAGGGCCGTGGGCCTCGGCTGTCCCTCCGGCTCCCCAAAGCACAGGGACGAGGTGAGGGACTTAGACCAAGCCTGGGCAATGTTGTAACTTACACCTGGGTGTGTGGCATTTTCTTGAGCTGGCTTCCCCCACTTGGGATAGGTGTTCCACAGCAAGCATCTATTGATCGTCGGAAGCCGTTTTTGCCCCAGGGGTCTCCGGGCTGTGTTCGTTGGGGTTGAACTACTACTTGCAAAACCGCCGGGTTGAGGGAAGGATTCAGACTGTGCCTGGGCCCTGTGGTCTCTTCCAGGTCAGTGTATGGCATTTCCTTACCCTTGCCCCAGGCACCTGGGAGCATGGCTGAACGTGGAGAAAGACTTTCCCGTGGGAAGCCGGTTTTTGTCAAACTGGTCCCAGTGCTCTGCTCCTCTCTTTTCACTCCTGCTGCCAGAAGCCCAGGGAGGATGGGAGGGCTTAGACCATGGCTGGGCACTGTGGTTTCTTCCAGAGAAGTGGAGGGCATTTGCTTTAGCTTGCCACAACCACTTGGGATAGGGTCTGCACCTCAGGAAAACTGTCTCCGTGGGAAGCCGGCTTTTTGCAAAGGGGTCTCAGGGCCGTGTGCCTCGGCTGTCCCTCCGGCTCCCCAAAGCACAGGGACGAGGTGAGGGGCTTAGACCATGCCTGGGCAATGTTGTTTCTTACACCTGGGTGTGTGGCATTTTGTTGAGCTGGCTACCCCCACTTGGGATAGGTGTTCCACTGCAAGCACCTATTGTTCGTCGAAAGCCGTTTTTGCCCCAGGGGTCTCCGGGCTGTGTTCGTTGGGGTTGAACTCCTGCTAGCAAAACCGCCGGGTTGAGGGAAGGGTTCAGACTGTGCCTGGGCCCTGTGGTCTCTTCCAGGTCAGTGTATGGCATTTCCTTCCCCTTGCCCCAGGCACCTGGGAGCATGTCAGCCCGTGGAGAAAGACTTTCCCGTGGGAAGCCGGGTTTTGTCAAACGGGTCCCAGTGCTCTGCTCCTCTCTTTTCACTCTTGCTGCCAGAAGCCCAGGGAGGATGGGAGGGCTTAGAACATGGCTGGGCACTGTGGTTTCTTCCAGAGAAGTGGAGGGCATTTGCTTTATCTTACCACAACCACTTGGGATAGGGTCTGCACCTCAGGAAAACTGTCTCCGTGGGAAGCCGGCTTTTTGCAAAGGGGTCTCAGGGCCGTGTGCCTCGGCTGTCCCTCCGGCTCCCCAAAGCACAGGGACGAGGTGAGGGGCTTAGACCATGCCTGGGCAATGTTGTTTCTTACACCTGGGTGTGTGGCATTTTGTTGAGCTGGCTACCCCCACTTGGGATAGGTGTTCCACAGCAAGCACCTATTGATCGTCGGAAGCCGTTTTTGCACCAGGGGTCTCCGGGCTGTGTTCGTTGGGGTTGAACTCCTGCTAGCAAAACCGCCGGGTTGAGGGAAGGGTTCAGACTGTGCCTGGGCCCTGTGGTCTCTTCCAGGTCAGTGTATGGCATTTCCTTCCCCTTGTACCAGGCACCTGGGAGCATGTCTGCACGTGGAGAAAGACTTTCCCGTGGGAAGCCGGGTTTTGTCAAACGGGTCCCAGTGCTCTGCTCCTCTCTTTTCACTCTTGCTGCCAGAAGCCCAGGGAGGATGGGAGGGCTTAGTACATGGCTGGGCACTGCGGTTTCTTCCAGAGAAGTGGAGGGCATTTGCTTTAGCTTGCCACAACCACTTGGGATAGGGTCTGCACCTCAGGAAAGTGTCTCCGTGGGAAGCCGGCTTTTTGCAAAGGGGTCTCAGGGCCGTGTGCCTCGGCTGTCCCTCCGGCTTCCCAAAGCACAGGGACGAGGTTAGGGGCTTAGACCATGCCTGGGCAATGTTGTTTCTTACACCTGGGTGTGTGGCATTTTGTTGAGCTGGCTACCCCCACTTGGGATAGGTGTTCCACAGCAAGCACCTCTTGTTCTTCGGAAGCCGTTTTTGCCCCAGGGGTCTCCGGGCTGTGTTCGTTGGGGTTGAACTCCTGCTAGCAAAACCGCCTGTTTGAGGGAAGGGTTCAGACTGTGCCTGGGCCCTGTGGTCTCTTCCAGGTCAGTGTATGGCATTTCCTTCCCCTTGCCCCAGGCACCGGGGAGCATGTCTGCACGTGGAGAAAGACTTTCCCGTGGGAAGCCGGGTTTTGTCAAACGGGTCCCAGTGCTCTGCTCCTCTCTTTTCACTCCTGCTGCCAGAAGCCCAGGGAGGATGGGAGGGCTTAGAACATGGCTGGGCACTGTGGTTTCTTCCAGAGAAGTGGAGGGCATTTGCTTTACCTTGCCACAACCACTTGGGATAGGGTCTGCACCTCAGGAAAAATGTCTCCGTGGGAAGCCGGCTTTTTGCAAAGGGGCCTCAGGGCCGTGTGCCTCGGCTGTCCCTCCGGCTCCCCAAAGCACAGGGACGAGGTGAGGGGCTTAGACCATGCCTGGGCAATGTTGTTTCTTACACCTGGGTGTGTGGCATTTTGTTGAGCTGCCTACCCCCACTTGGGATAGGTGTTCCACAGCAAGCACCTATTGTTCGTCGGAAGCCGTTTTTGCCCCAGGGGTCTCCGGGCTGTGTTCGATGGGGTTGAACTCCTGCTAGCAAAACCGCCGGGTTGAGGGAAGGGTTCAGACTGAGCCTGGGCCCTGTGGTCTCTTCCAGGTCAGTGTATGGCATTTCCTTCCCCTTGCCACAGGCACCTGGGAGCATGTCTGCACGTGGAGAAAGACTTTCCCGTGGGAAGCCCGGTTTTGCCAAACGGGTCCCAGTGCTCTGCTCCTTTCTTTTCACTCCTGCTGCCAGAAGCCCAGGGAGGATGGGAGGGCTTAGAACATGGCTGGGCACTGTGGTTTCTTCCAGAGAAGTGGAGGGCATTTGCTTTACCTTGCCACAACCACTTGGGATAGGGTCTGCACCTCAGGAAAACTGTCTCTGTGGGAAGCCGGCTTTTTGCAAAGGGGTCTCAGGGCCGTGGGCCTCGGCTGTCCCTCCGGCTCCCCAAAGCACAGGGACGAGGTGAGGGGCTTAGACCATGCCTGGGCAATGTTGTTTCTTACACCTGGGTGTGTGGCATTTTGTTGAACTGGCTACCCCCACTTGGGATAGGTGTTCCACAGCAAGCACCTATTGTTCGTCGGAAGCCGTTTTTGCCCCAGGGGTCTCCGGGCTGTGTTCGTTGGGGTTGAACTCCTGCTAGCAAAACCGCCGGGTTGAGGGAAGGGTTCAGACTGTGCCTGGGCCCTGTGGTCTCTTCCAGGTCAGTGTATGGCATTTCCTTCCCCTTGCCCCAGGCACCTGGGAGCATGTCTGCACGTGGAGAAAGACTTTCCCGTGGGAAGCCGGGTTTTGTCAAACGGGTCCCAGTGCTCTGCTCCTCTCTTTTCACTCCTGCTGCCAGAAGCCCAGGAGGGTGGGAGGGCTTAGAACATGGCTGGGCACTGTGGTTTCTTCCAGAGAAGTGGAGGGCATTTGCTTTAGCTTGCCACAACCACTTGGGATAGGGTCTGCAACTCAGGAAAAGTGTCTCCGTGGGAAGCCGGCTTTTTGCAAAGGGGTCTCAGGGCCATGTGCCTCGGCTGTCCCTCCGGCTTCCCAAAGCACAGGGACGAGGTGAGGGGCTTAGACCATGCCTGGGCAATGTTGTTTCTTACACCTGGGTGTGTGGCATTTTGTTGAGCTGGCTTCCCCCACTTGGGATAGGTGTTCCACAGCAAGCACCTATTGATCGTCGGAAGCCGTTTTTGCCCCAGGGGTCTCCGGGCTGTGTTCGTTGGGGTTGAACTCCTGCTAGCAAAACCGCCGGGTTGAGGGAAGGGTTCAGACTGTGCCTGGGCCCTGTGGTCTCTTCCAGGTCAGTGTATGGCATTTCCTTCCCCTTGCCACAGGCAGCTGGGTGCATGTCTGCGCGAGGCGAAAGACTTTCCCGTGGGAAGCCGGTTTTTGTCAAACGGGTCCCAGTGCTCTGCTCCTCTCTTTTCACTCCTGCTGCCAGAAGCCCAGGGAGGATGGGAGGGCTTAGAACATGGCTGGGCACTGTGGTTTCTTCCAGAGAAGTGGAGGGCATTTGCTTTAGCTTGCCACAACCACTTGGGATAGGGTCTGCACCTCAGGAAAACTCTCCGTGGGAAGCCGGCTTTTTGCAAAGGGGTCTCAGGGCCGTGGGCCTCGGCTGTCCTTCCGGCTCCCCAAAGCACAGGGACGAGGGGAGGGGCTTAGACCATGCCTGGGCAATGTTGTTTCTTACACCTGGGTGTGTGGCATTTTGTTGAGCTGGCTACCCCCACTTGGGATAGGAGTTTCTCAGCAAGCACCTATTGTTCGTCGGAAGCCGTTTTTGCCCCAGGGGTCTCCGGGCTGTGTTCGTTGGGGTTGAACTCCTGCTAGCAAAACCGCCGGGTTGAGGGAAGGGTTCAGACTGTGCCTGGGCCCTGTGGTCTCTTCCAGGTCAGTGTATGGCATTTCCTTCCCCTTGCCACAGGCACCTGGGAGCATGTCTGCACGTGGAGAAAGACTTTCCCGTGGGAAGCCGGGTTATGCCAAACGGGTCCCAGTGCTCTGCTCGTCTCTTTTCAGTCCTGCTGCCAGAAGCCCAGGGAGGATGGGAGGGCTTAGAACATGGCTGGGCACTGTGGTTTCTTCCAGAGAAGTGGAGGGCATTTGCTTTACCTTGCCACAACCACTTGTGATAGGATCTACACCTCAGGAAAACTGTCTCCGTGGGAAGCCGGCTTTTTGCAAAGGGGTCTCAGGGCCGTGGGCCTCGGCTGTCCCTCCGACTCCCCAAAGCACAGGGACGAGGTGAGGGGCTTAGACCAAGCCTGGGCAATGTTGTTACTTACACTTGGGTGTGTGGCATTTTGTTGAGCTGGCTTCCCCCACTTGGGATAGGTGTTCCACAGCAAGCACCTATTGATCGTCGGAAGCCGTTTTTGCACCAGGGGTCTCCCGGCTGTGTTCGTTGGGGTTGAACTCCTGCTAGCAAAAACGCCGGGTTGAGGGAAGGGTTCAGACTGTGCCTGGGCCCTGTGGTCTCTTCCAGGTCAGTGTATGGCATTTCCTTCCCCTTGCCCCAAGCACCTGGGAGCATGTCTGCCCGTGGAGAAAGACTTTCCCGTGAGAAGCCGGGTTTTGTCAAACGGGTCCCAGTGCTCTGCTCCTCTCTTTTCACTCTTGCTGCCAGGAGCCCAGGGAGGATGGGAAGGCTTAGAACATGGCTGGGCACTGTGGTTTCTTCCAGAGAAGTGGAGGGCATTTGCTTTACCTTGCCACAACCACTTGGGATAGGGTCTGCACCTCAGGAAAACTGTCTCCGTGGGAAGCCGGCTTTTTGCAAAGGGGTCTCAGGGCCGTGGGCCTCGGCTGTCCCTCCGGCTCCCCAAAGCACAGGGACGAGGTGAGGGGCTTAGACCATGCCTGGGCAATGTTGTTTCTTACACCTGGGTGTGTGGCATTTTGTTGAGCTGGCTACCCCCACTTGGGATAGGTGTTCCACAGCAAGCACCTATTGTTCGTCGGAAGCCGTTTTTGCCCCAGGGGTCTCCGGGCTGTGTTCGTTGGGGTTGAACTCCTGCTAGCAAAACCGCCGGGTTGAGGGAAGGGTTCAGACTGTGCCTGGGCCCTGTGGTCTCTTCCAGGTCAGTGTATGGCATTTCCTTCCCCTTGCACCAGGCACCTGGGAGCATGTCTGCACGTGGAGAAAGACTTTCCCGTGGGAAGCCGGTTTTTGTCAAACGGGTCCCAGTGCTCTGCTCCTCTCTTTTCACTCTTGCTGCCAGAAGCCCAGGGAGGATGGGAGGGCTTAGAACATGGCTGGGCACTGCGATTTCTTCCAGAGAAGTGGAGGGCATTTGCTTTAGCTTGCCACAACCACTTGGGATAGGGTCTGCACCTCAGGAAAGTGTCTCCGTGGGAAGCCGGCTTTTTGCAAAGTGGTCTCAGGGCCGTGTGCCTCGGCTGTCCCTCCGGCTCCCCAAAGCACAGGGACGAGGTGAGGGGCTTAGACCATGCCTGGGCAATGTTGTTTCTTACACCTGGGTGTGTGGCATTTTGTTGAGCTGGCTACCACCACTTGGGATAGGTGTTCCACAGCAAGCACCTATTGTTCGTCGGAAGCCGTTTTTGCCCCAGGGGTCTCCGGGCTGTGTTCGTTGGGGTTGAACTCCTGCTAGCAAAACCGCCGGGTTGAGGGAAGGGTTCAGACTGTGCCTGGGCCCTGTGGTCTCTTCCAGGTCAGTGTATGGCATTTCCTTCCCCTTGCCCCAGGCACCTGGGAGCATGTCTGCACGTGGAGAAAGACTTTCCCGTGGGAAGCCGGGTTTTGTCAAACGGGTCCCAGTGCTCTGCTCCTCTCTTTTTACTCCTGCTGCCAGAAGCCCAGGGAGGATGGGAGGGCTTAGAACATGGCTGGGCACTGTGGTTTCTTCCAGAGAAGTGGAGGGCATTTGCTTTACCTTGCTACAACCACGTGGGATAGGTTCTGCACCTCAGGAAAACTGTCTCCGTGGGAAGCCGGCTTTTTGCAAAGGGGTCTCAAGGCCGTGTGCCTCGGCTGTCCCTCCGGCTCCCCAAAGCACAGGGACGAGGTGAGGGGCTTAGACCATGCCTGGGCAATGTTTTTCTTACACCTGGGTGTGTGGCATTTTGTTGAGCTGGCTACCCCACTTGGGATAGGTGTTCCACAGCAAGCACCTATTGTTCGTCGGAAGCCGTTTTTGCCCCAGGGGTCTCCGGGCTGTGTTCGTTGGGGTTGAACTCCTGCTAGCAAAACCGCCGGGTTGAGGGAAGGGTTCAGACTGTGCCTGGGCCCTGTGGTCTTTTCCAGGTCAGTGTATGGCATTTCCTTGCCCTTGCCACAGGCACCTGGGAGCATGTCTGCACGTGGAGAAAGACTTTCCCGTGGGAAGCCGGGTTTTGCCAAACGGGTCCCAGTGCTCTGCTCCTCTCTTTTTACTCCTGCTGCCAGAAGCCCAGGGAGGATGGGAGGGCTTAGAACATGGCTGGGCACTCTGGTTTCTTCCAGAGAAGTGGAGGGCATTTGCTTTACCTTGCCACAACAACTTGGGATAGGGGCTACACCTCAGGAAAACTGTCTCTGTGGGAAGCCGGCTTTTTGCAAAGGGGTCTCAGGGCCGTGGGCCTCGGCTGTCCCTCCGGCTCCCCAAAGCACAGGGACGAGGTGAGGGGCTTAGACCATGCCTGGGCAATGTTGTTTCTTACACCTGGGTGTGTGGCATTTTGTTGAGCTGGCTTCCCCCGCTTGGGATAGGTGTTCCACTGCAAGCACCTATTGATCGTCGGAAGCCGTTTTTGCACCAGGGGTCTCCGGGCTGTGTTCGTTGGGGTTGAACTCCTGCTAGCAAAAACGCCGGGTTGAGGGAAGGGTTCAGACTGTGCCTGGGCCCTGTGGTCTCTTCCAGGTCAGTGTATGGCATTTCCTTCCCCTTGCACCAGGCACCTGGGAGCATGTCTGCACGTGGAGAAAGACTTTCCCGTGGGAAGCCGGGTTTTGTCAAACGGGTCCCAGTGCTCTGCTCCTCTCTTTTCACTCCTGCTGCCAGAAGCCCAGGGAGGATGGGAGGGCTTAGAACATGGCTGGGCACTGTGGTTTCTTCCAGAGAAGTGGAGGGCATTTGCTTTACCTTGCCACAACCACTTGGGATAGGGTCTACACCTCAGGAAAACTGTCTCTGTGGGAAGCCGTCTTTTTGCAAAGGGGTCTCAGGGCCGTGGGCCTCGGCTGTTCCTCCGGCTCCCCAAAGCACAGGGACGAGGTGAGGGGCTTAGACCATGCCTGGGCAATGTTGTTTCTTACACCTGGGTGTGTGGCATTTTGTTGAGCTGGCTTCCCCCACTTGGGATATGTGTTCCACAGCAAGCACCTATTGATCGTCGGAAGCCGTTTTTGCACCAGGGGTCTCCCGGCTGTGTTCGTTGGGGTTGAACTCCTGCTAGCAAAAACGCCGGGTTGAGGGAAGGGTTCAGACTGTGCCTGGGCCCTGTGGTCTCTTCCAGGTCAGTGTATGGCATTTCCTTCCCCTTGCCCCAAGCACCTGGGAGCATGTCTGCCCGTGGAGAAAGACTTTCCCGTGGGAAGCCGGGTTTTGTCAAACGGGTCCCAGTGCTCTGCTCCTCTCTTTTCACTCTTGCTGCCAGGAGCCCAGGGAGGATGGGAAGGCTTAGAACATGGCTGGGCACTGTGGTTTCTTCCAGAGAAGTGGAGGGCATTTGCTTTACCTTGCCACAACCACTTGGGATAGGGTCTGCACCTCAGGAAAACTGTCTCCGTGGGAAGCCGGCTTTTTGCAAAGGGGTCTCAGGGCCGTGTGCCTCGGCTGTCCCTCCGGCTCCCCAAAGCACAGGGACGAGGTGAGGGGCTTAGACCATGCCTGGGCAATGTTGTTTCTTACACCTGGGTGTGTGGCATTTTGTTGAGCTGGCTACCCCCACTTGGGATAGGTGTTCCACAGCAAGCACCTCTTGTTCGTCGGAAGCCGTTTTTGCCCCAGGGGTCTCCGGGCTGTGTTCGTTGGGGTTGAACTCCTGCTAGCAAAACCGCCGGGTTGAGGGAAGGGTTCAGACTGTGCCTGGGCCCTGTGGTCTCTTCCAGGTCAGTGTATGGCATTTCCTTCCCCTTGCACCAGGCACCTGGGAGCATGTCTGCACGTGGAGAAAGACTTTCCCGTGGGAAGCCGGTTTTTGTCAAACGGGTCCCAGTGCTCTGCTCCTCTCTTTTCACTCTTGCTGCCAGAAGCCCAGGGAGGATGGGAGGGCTTAGAACATGGCTGGGCACTGCGATTTCTTCCAGAGAAGTGGAGGGCATTTGCTTTAGCTTGCCACAACCACTTGGGATAGGGTCTGCACCTCAGAAAAGTGTCTCCGTGGGAAGCCGGCTTTTTGCAAAGTGGTCTCAGGGCCGTGTGCCTCGGCTGTCCCTCCGGCTCCCCAAAGCACAGGGACGAGGTGAGGGGCTTAGACCATGCCTGGGCAATGTTGTTTCTTACACCTGGGTGTGTGGCATTTTGTTGAGCTGGCTACCACCACTTGGGATAGGTGTTCCACAGCAAGCACCTATTGTTCGTCGGAAGCCGTTTTTGCCCCAGGGGTCTCCGGGCTGTGTTCGTTGGGGTTGAACTCCTGCTAGCAAAACCGCCGGGTTGAGGGAAGGGTTCAGACTGTGCCTGGGCCCTGTGGTCTCTTCCAGGTCAGTGTATGGCATTTCCTTCCCCTTGCCCCAGGCACCTGGGAGCATGTCTGCACGTGGAGAAAGACTTTCCCGTGGGAAGCCGGGTTTTGTCAAACGGGTCCCAGTGCTCTGCTCCTCTCTTTTCACTCCTGCTGCCAGAAGCCCAGGGAGGATGGGAGGGCTTAGAACATGGCTGGGCACTGTGGTTTCTTCCAGAGAAGTGGAGGGCATTTGCTTTACCTTGCTACAACCACGTGGGATAGGTTCTGCACCTCAGGAAAACTATTTCCGTGGGAAGGCGGCTTTTTGCAAAGGGGTCTCAAGGCCGTGTGCCTCGGCTGTCCCTCCGGCTCCCCAAAGCACAGGGACGAGGTGAGGGGCTTAGACCATGCCTGGGCAATGTTTTTCTTACACCTGGGTGTGTGGCATTTTGTTGAGCTGGCTACCCCACTTGGGATAGGTGTTCCACAGCAAGCACCTATTGTTCGTCGGAAGCCGTTTTTGCCCCAGGGGTCTCCGGGCTGTGTTCGTTGGGGTTGAACTCCTGCTAGCAAAACCGCCGGGTTGAGGGAAGGGTTCAGACTGTGCCTGGGCCCTGTGGTCTTTTCCAGGTCAGTGTATGGCATTTCCTTGCCCTTGCCACAGGCACCTGGGAGCATGTCTGCACGTGGAGAAAGACTTTCCCGTGGGAAGCCGGGTTTTGCCAAACGGGTCCCAGTGCTCTGCTCCTCTCTTTTTACTCCTGCTGCCAGAAGCCCAGGGAGGATGGGAGGGCTTAGAACATGGCTGGGCACTCTGGTTTCTTCCAGAGAAGTGGAGGGCATTTGCTTTACCTTGCCACAACCACTTGGGATAGGGGCTACACCTCAGGAAAACTGTCTCTGTGGGAAGCCGGCTTTTTGCAAAGGGGTCTCAGGGCCGTGGGCCTCGGCTGTCCCTCCGGCTCCCCAAAGCACAGGGACGAGGTGAGGGGCTTAGACCATGCCTGGGCAATGTTGTTTCTTACACCTGGGTGTGTGGCATTTTGTTGAGCTGGCTTCCCCCGCTTGGGATAGGTGTTCCACTGCAAGCACCTATTGATCGTCGGAAGCCGTTTTTGCACCAGGGGTCTCCGGGCTGTGTTCGTTGGGGTTGAACTCCTGCTAGCAAAAACGCCGGGTTGAGGGAAGGGTTCAGACTGTGCCTGGGCCCTGTGGTCTCTTCCAGGTCAGTGTATGGCATTTCCTTCCCCTTGCACCAGGCACCTGGGAGCATGTCTGCACGTGGAGAAAGACTTTCCCGTGGGAAGCCGGGTTTTGTCAAACGGGTCCCAGTGCTCTGCTCCTCTCTTTTCACTCTTGCTGCCAGAAGCCCAGGGAGGATGGGAGGGCTTAGAACATGGCTGGACACTGCGGTTTCTTCCAGAGAAGTGGAGGGCATTTGCTTTAGCTTGCCACAACCCCTTGGGATAGGGTCTGCACCTCAGGAAAGTGTCTCCGTGGGAAGCCGGCTTTTTGCAAAGGGGTCGCAGGGCCGTGTGCCTCGGCTGTCCCTCCGGCTCCCCAAAGCACAGGGACGAGGTGAGGGGCTTAGACCATGCCTGGGCAATGTTGTTTCTTACACCTGGGTGTGTGGCATTTTGTTGAGCTGGCTACCCCCACTTGGGATAGGTGTTCCACAGCAAGCACCTCTTGTTCGTCTGAAGCCGTTTTTGCCCCAGGGGTCTCCGGGCTGTGTTCGTTGGGGTTGAACTCCTGCTAGCAAAACCGCCGGGTTGAGGGAAGGGTTCAGACTGTGCCTGGGCCCTGTGGTCTCTTCCTGGTCAGTGTATGGCATTTCCTTCCCCTTGCCCCAGGCACCTGGGAGCATGTCTGCCCGTGGAGAAAGACTTTCCCGTGGGAAGCCGGGTTTTGTCAAACGGGTCCCAGTGCTCTGCTCCTCTCTTTTCACTCCTGCTGCCAGAAGCCCAGGGAGGATGGGAGGGCTTAGAACATGGCTGGGCACTGTGGTTTCTTCCAGAGAAGTGGAGGGCATTTGCTTTACCTTGCCACAACCACTTGGGATAGGGTCTGCACCTCAGGAAAACTGTCTCCGTGGGAAGCCGGCTTTTTGCAAAGGGGTCTCAGGGCCGTGTGCCTCGGCTGTCCCTCCGGCTCCCCAAAGCACAGGGACGAGGTGAGGGGCTTAGACCATGCCTGGGCAATGTTGTTTCTTACACCTGGGTTTGTGGCATTTTGTTGAGCTGGCTACCCCCACTTGGGATAGGTGTTCCACAGCAAGCACCTATTGTTCGTCGGAAGCCGTTTTTGCCCCAGGGGTCTCCGGGCTGTGTTCGTTGGGGTTGAACTCCTGCTAGCAAAACCGCCGGGTTGAGGGAAGGGTTCAGACTGTGCCTGGGCCCTGTGGTCTCTTCCAGGTCAGTGTATGGCATTTCCTTCCCCTTGCCACAGGCACCTGGGAGCATGTCTGCACGTGGAGAAAGACTTTCCCGTGGGAAGCCGGGTTTTGTCAAACGGGTCCCAGTGCTCTGCTCCTCTCTTTTCATTCCTGCTGCCAGAAGCCCAGGGAGGATGGGAGGGCTTAGAACATGGCTGGGCACTGTGGTTTCTTCCAGAGAAGTGGAGGGCATTTGCTTTAGCTTGCCACAACCACTTGGGATAGGGTCTGCACCTCAGGAAAACTGTCTCCGTGGGAAGCCGGCTTTTTGCAAAGGGGTCTCAGGGCCGTGTGCCTCGGCTGTCCCTCCGGCTCCCCAAAGCACAGGGACGAGGTGAGGGGCTTAGACCATGCCTGGGCAATGTTGTTTCTTACACCTGGGTGTGTGGCATTTTGTTGAGCTGGCTTCCCCCACTTGGGATAGGTGTTCCACAGCAAGCACCTATTGTTCGTCGGAAGCCGTTTTTGCCCCAGGGGTCTCCGGGCTGTGTTCGTTGGGGTTGAACTCCTGCTAGCAAAACCGCCGGGTTGAGGGAAGGGTTCAGACTGTGCCTGGGCCCTGTGGTCTCTTCCAGGTCAGTGTATGGCATTTCCTTCCCCTTGCCACAGGCACCTGGGAGCATGTCTGCACGTGGAGAAAGACTTTCCCGTGGGAAGCCGGGTTTTGTCAGACGGGTCCCAGTGCTCTGCTCCTCTCTTTTCACTCCTGCTGCCAGAAGCCCAGGGAGGATGGGAGGGCTTAGAACATGGCTGGGCACTGTGGTTTCTTCCAGAGAAGTGGAGGGCATTTGCTTTACCTTGCCACAACCACGTGGGATAGGGTCTGCACCTCAGGAAAACTATTTCCGTGGAAAGGCGGCTTTTTGCAAAGGGTCTCAGGGTCATGGGCCTCGGCTGTCCCTCCGGCTCCCCAAAGCACAGGGACGAGGTGAGGGGCTTAGACCATGCCTGGGCAATGTTGTTTACTTACACCTGGGTGTGTGGCATTTTGTTGAGCTGCCTTCCCCCACTTGGGATACATGTTGCACAGCAAGCACCTATTGATCGTCGGAAGCCGTTTTTGCCCCAGGGGTCTCTGGGCTGTGTTCGTTGGGGTTGAACTCCTGCTAGCAAAACCGCCGGGTTGAGGGAAGGGTTCAGCCTGTGCCTGGGGCCTGTGGTCTCTTCCAGGTCAGTGTATGGCATTTCCTTCCCCTTGCCACAGGCACCTGGGAGCATGTCTGCGCGTGGAGAAAGACTTTCCCGTGGGAAGCTGGGTTTTGCCAAACGGGTCCCAGTGCTCTGCTCCTCTCTTTTCACTCCTGGTGCCAGAAGCCCAGGGAGGATGGGAGGGCTTAGAACATGGCTGGGCACTGTGGTTTCTTCCAGAGAAGTGGAGGGCATTTGCTTTACCTTGCCACAACCACTTGGGATAGGGTCTGCACCTCAGGAAAACTGTCTCCGTGGGAAGCCGGCTTTTTGCAAAGGGGTCTCAGGGCCGTGTGCCTCGGCTGTCCCTCCGGCTCCCCAAAGCACAGGGACGAGGTGAGGGGCTAGACCATGCCTGGGCAATGTTGTTTCTTACACCTGGGTGTGTGGCATTTTGTTGAGCTGGCTACCCCCACTTGGGATAGGTGTTCCACAGCAAGCACCTATTGTTCGTCGGAAGCCGTTTTTGCCCCAGGGGTCTCCGGGCTGTGTTCGTTGGGGTTGAACTCCTGCTAGCAAAACCGCCGGGTTGAGGGAAGGGTTCAGACTGTGCCTGGGCCCTGTGGTCTCTTCCAGGTCAATGTATGGCATTTCCTTCCCCTTGCCCCAGGCACCTGGGAGCAAGTCTGCACGTGGAGAAAGACTTTCCCGTGGGAAGCCGGGTTTTGTCAAACGGGTCCCAGTGCTCTGCTCCTCTCTTTTCACTCCTGCTGCCAGAAGCCCAGGGAGGATGGGAGGGCTTAGAACATGGCTGGGCACTGTGGTTTCTTCCAGAGAAGTGGAGGGCATTTGCTTTAGCTTGCCACAACCACGTGGGATAGGGTCTGCACCTCAGGAAAACTATTTCCGTGGGAAGCCGGCTTTTTGCAAAGGGGGTCTCAGGGTCATGGGCCTCGGCTGTCCCTCCGGCTCCCCAAAGCACAGGGACGAGGTGAGGGGCTTAGACCAAGCCTGGGCAATGTTGTTACTTACACCTGGGTGTGTGGCATTTTGTTGAGCTGGCTTCCCCCACTTGGGATAGGTGTTCCACAGCAAGCACCTATTGTTCGTCGGAAGCCGTTTTTACCCCAGGGGTCTCCGGGCTGTGTTCGTTGGGGTTGAATTCCTGCTAGCAAAACCGCCGGGTTGAGGGAAGGGTTCAGACTGTGCTTGGGCCCTGTGGTCTCTTCCAGGTCAGTGTATGGCATTTCCTTCCCCCTGCCACAGGCACCTGGGAGCATGTCTGCACGTGGAGAAAGACTTTCCCGTGGGAAGCCGGGTTTTGCCAAACGGGTCCCAGTGCTCTGCTCCTCTCTTTTCACTCCTGCTGCCAGAAGCCCAGGGAGGATGGGAGGGCTTAGAACATGGCTGGGCACTGTGGTTTCTTCCAGAGAAGTGGAGGGCATTTGCTTTACCTTGCCACAACCACTTCGGATAGGGTCTACACCTCAGGAAAACTGTCTCTGTGGGAAGCTGGCTTTTTGCAAAGGGGTCTCAGGGCCGTGGGCCTCGGCTGTCCCTCCGGCTCCCCAAAGCACAGGGACGAGGTGAGGGACTTAGACCAAGCCTGGGCAATGTTGTAACTTACACCTGGGTGTGTGGCATTTTCTTGAGCTGGCTTCCCCCACTTGGGATAGGTGTTCCACAGCAAGCATCTATTGATCGTCGGAAGCCGTTTTTGCCCCAGGGGTCTCCGGGCTGTGTTCGTTGGGGTTGAACTCCTACTTGCAAAACCGCCGGGTTGAGGGAAGGGTTCAGACTGTGCCTGGGCCCTGTGGTCTCTTCCAGGTCAGTGTATGGCATTTCCTTACCCTTGCCCCAGGCACCTGGGAGCATGGCTGAACGTGGAGAAAGACTTTCCCGTGGGAAGCCGGTTTTTGTCAAACTGGTCCCAGTGCTCTGCTCCTCTCTTTTCACTCCTGCTGCCAGAAGCCCAGGGAGGATGGGAGGGCTTAGACCATGGCTGGGCACTGTGGTTTCTTCCAGAGAAGTGGAGGGCATTTGCTTTAGCTTGCCACAACCACTTGGGATAGGGTCTGCACCTCAGGAAAACTGTCTCCGTGGGAAGCCGGCTTTTTGCAAAGGGGTCTCAGGGCCGTGTGCCTCGGCTGTCCCTCCGGCTCCCCAAAGCACAGGGACGAGGTGAGGGGCTTAGACCATGCCTGGGCAATGTTGTTTCTTACACCTGGGTGTGTGGCATTTTGTTGAGCTGGCTACCCCCACTTGGGATAGGTGTTCCACTGCAAGCACCTATTGTTCGTCGAAAGCCGTTTTTGCCCCAGGGGTCTCCGGGCTGTGTTCGTTGGGGTTGAACTCCTGCTAGCAAAACCGCCGGGTTGAGGGAAGGGTTCAGACTGTGCCTGGGCCCTGTGGTCTCTTCCAGGTCAGTGTATGGCATTTCCTTCCCCTTGCCCCAGGCACCTGGGAGCATGTCAGCCCGTGGAGAAAGACTTTCCCGTGGGAAGCCGGGTTTTGTCAAACGGGTCCCAGTGCTCTGCTCCTCTCTTTTCACTCTTGCTGCCAGAAGCCCAGGGAGGATGGGAGGGCTTAGAACATGGCTGGGCACTGTCGTTTCTTCCAGAGAAGTGGAGGGCATTTGCTTTATCTTACCACAACCACTTGGGATAGGGTCTGCACCTCAGGAAAACTGTCTCCGTGGGAAGCCGGCTTTTTGCAAAGGGGTCTCAGGGCCGTGTGCCTCGGCTGTCCCTCCGGCTCCCCAAAGCACAGGGACGAGGTGAGGGGCTTAGACCATGCCTGGGCAATGTTGTTTCTTACACCTGGGTGTGTGGCATTTTGTTGAGCTGGCTACCCCCACTTGGGATAGGTGTTCCACAGCAAGCACCTATTGATCGTCGGAAGCCGTTTTTGCACCAGGGGTCTCCGGGCTGTGTTCGTTGGGGTTGAACTCCTGCTAGCAAAACCGCCGGGTTGAGGGAAGGGTTCAGACTGTGCCTGGGCCCTGTGGTCTCTTCCAGGTCAGTGTATGGCATTTCCTTCCCCTTGTACCAGGCACCTGGGAGCATGTCTGCACGTGGAGAAAGACTTTCCCGTGGGAAGCCGGGTTTTGTCAAACGGGTCCCAGTGCTCTGCTCCTCTCTTTTCACTCTTGCTGCCAGAAGCCCAGGGAGGATGGGAGGGCTTAGTACATGGCTGGGCACTGCGGTTTCTTCCAGAGAAGTGGAGG
This sequence comes from Ursus americanus, assembly GCF_024610735.1. NCBI lineage: Eukaryota > Metazoa > Chordata > Mammalia > Carnivora > Ursidae > Ursus > Ursus americanus. The sequence continues at coordinate 42,934 of NW_028273636.1, forward strand.
GCATTTGCTTTAGCTTGCCACAACCACTTGGGATAGGGTCTGCACCTCAGGAAAGTGTCTCCGTGGGAAGCCGGCTTTTTGCAAAGGGGTCTCAGGGCCGTGTGCCTCGGCTGTCCCTCCGGCTTCCCAAAGCACAGGGACGAGGTTAGGGGCTTAGACCATGCCTGGGCAATGTTGTTTCTTACACCTGGGTGTGTGGCATTTTGTTGAGCTGGCTACCCCCACTTGGGATAGGTGTTCCACAGCAAGCACCTCTTGTTCTTCGGAAGCCGTTTTTGCCCCAGGGGTCTCCGGGCTGTGTTCGTTGGGGTTGAACTCCTGCTAGCAAAACCGCCTGTTTGAGGGAAGGGTTCAGACTGTGCCTGGGCCCTGTGGTCTCTTCCAGGTCAGTGTATGGCATTTCCTTCCCCTTGCCCCAGGCACCGGGGAGCATGTCTGCACGTGGAGAAAGACTTTCCCGTGGGAAGCCGGGTTTTGTCAAACGGGTCCCAGTGCTCTGCTCCTCTCTTTTCACTCCTGCTGCCAGAAGCCCAGGGAGGATGGGAGGGCTTAGAACATGGCTGGGCACTGTGGTTTCTTCCAGAGAAGTGGAGGGCATTTGCTTTACCTTGCCACAACCACTTGGGATAGGGTCTGCACCTCAGGAAAAATGTCTCCGTGGGAAGCCGGCTTTTTGCAAAGGGGCCTCAGGGCCGTGTGCCTCGGCTGTCCCTCCGGCTCCCCAAAGCACAGGGACGAGGTGAGGGGCTTAGACCATGCCTGGGCAATGTTGTTTCTTACACCTGGGTGTGTGGCATTTTGTTGAGCTGCCTACCCCCACTTGGGATAGGTGTTCCACAGCAAGCACCTATTGTTCGTCGGAAGCCGTTTTTGCCCCAGGGGTCTCCGGGCTGTGTTCGATGGGGTTGAACTCCTGCTAGCAAAACCGCCGGGTTGAGGGAAGGGTTCAGACTGAGCCTGGGCCCTGTGGTCTCTTCCAGGTCAGTGTATGGCATTTCCTTCCCCTTGCCACAGGCACCTGGGAGCATGTCTGCACGTGGAGAAAGACTTTCCCGTGGGAAGCCCGGTTTTGCCAAACGGGTCCCAGTGCTCTGCTCCTTTCTTTTCACTCCTGCTGCCAGAAGCCCAGGGAGGATGGGAGGGCTTAGAACATGGCTGGGCACTGTGGTTTCTTCCAGAGAAGTGGAGGGCATTTGCTTTACCTTGCCACAACCACTTGGGATAGGGTCTGCACCTCAGGAAAACTGTCTCTGTGGGAAGCCGGCTTTTTGCAAAGGGGTCTCAGGGCCGTGGGCCTCGGCTGTCCCTCCGGCTCCCCAAAGCACAGGGACGAGGTGAGGGGCTTAGACCATGCCTGGGCAATGTTGTTTCTTACACCTGGGTGTGTGGCATTTTGTTGAACTGGCTACCCCCACTTGGGATAGGTGTTCCACAGCAAGCACCTATTGTTCGTCGGAAGCCGTTTTTGCCCCAGGGGTCTCCGGGCTGTGTTCGTTGGGGTTGAACTCCTGCTAGCAAAACCGCCGGGTTGAGGGAAGGGTTCAGACTGTGCCTGGGCCCTGTGGTCTCTTCCAGGTCAGTGTATGGCATTTCCTTCCCCTTGCCCCAGGCACCTGGGAGCATGTCTGCACGTGGAGAAAGACTTTCCCGTGGGAAGCCGGGTTTTGTCAAACGGGTCCCAGTGCTCTGCTCCTCTCTTTTCACTCCTGCTGCCAGAAGCCCAGGAGGGTGGGAGGGCTTAGAACATGGCTGGGCACTGTGGTTTCTTCCAGAGAAGTGGAGGGCATTTGCTTTAGCTTGCCACAACCACTTGGGATAGGGTCTGCAACTCAGGAAAAGTGTCTCCGTGGGAAGCCGGCTTTTTGCAAAGGGGTCTCAGGGCCATGTGCCTCGGCTGTCCCTCCGGCTTCCCAAAGCACAGGGACGAGGTGAGGGGCTTAGACCATGCCTGGGCAATGTTGTTTTTTACACCTGGGTGTGTGGCATTTTGTTGAGCTGGCTACCCCCACTTGGGATAGGTGTTCCACTGCAAGCACCTATTGTTCGTCGAAAGCCGTTTTTGCCCCAGGGGTCTCCGGGCTGTGTTCGTTGGGGTTGAACTCCTGCTAGCAAAACCGCCGGGTTGAGGGAAGGGTTCAGACTGTGCCTGGGCCCTGTGGTCTCTTCCAGGTCAGTGTATGGCATTTCCTTCCCCTTGCCCCAGGCACCTGGGAGCATGTCAGCCCGTGGAGAAAGACTTTCCCGTGGGAAGCCGGGTTTTGTCAAACGGGTCCCAGTGCTCTGCTCCTCTCTTTTCACTCTTGCTGCCAGAAGCCCAGGGAGGATGGGAGGGCTTAGAACATGGCTGGGCACTGTGGTTTCTTCCAGAGAAGTGGAGGGCATTTGCTTTATCTTACCACAACCACTTGGGATAGGGTCTGCACCTCAGGAAAACTGTCTCCGTGGGAAGCCGGCTTTTTGCAAAGGGGTCTCAGGGCCGTGTGCCTCGGCTGTCCCTCCGGCTCCCCAAAGCACAGGGACGAGGTGAGGGGCTTAGACCATGCCTGGGCAATGTTGTTTCTTACACCTGGGTGTGTGGCATTTTGTTGAGCTGGCTACCCCCACTTGGGATAGGTGTTCCACAGCAAGCACCTATTGATCGTCGGAAGCCGTTTTTGCACCAGGGGTCTCCGGGCTGTGTTCGTTGGGGTTGAACTCCTGCTAGCAAAACCGCCGGGTTGAGGGAAGGGTTCAGACTGTGCCTGGGCCCTGTGGTCTCTTCCAGGTCAGTGTATGGCATTTCCTTCCCCTTGTACCAGGCACCTGGGAGCATGTCTGCACGTGGAGAAAGACTTTCCCGTGGGAAGCCGGGTTTTGTCAAACGGGTCCCAGTGCTCTGCTCCTCTCTTTTCACTCTTGCTGCCAGAAGCCCAGGGAGGATGGGAGGGCTTAGTACATGGCTGGGCACTGCGGTTTCTTCCAGAGAAGTGGAGGGCATTTGCTTTAGCTTGCCACAACCACTTGGGATAGGGTCTGCACCTCAGGAAAGTGTCTCCGTGGGAAGCCGGCTTTTTGCAAAGGGGTCTCAGGGCCGTGTGCCTCGGCTGTCCCTCCGGCTTCCCAAAGCACAGGGACGAGGTTAGGGGCTTAGACCATGCCTGGGCAATGTTGTTTCTTACACCTGGGTGTGTGGCATTTTGTTGAGCTGGCTACCCCCACTTGGGATAGGTGTTCCACAGCAAGCACCTCTTGTTCTTCGGAAGCCGTTTTTGCCCCAGGGGTCTCCGGGCTGTGTTCGTTGGGGTTGAACTCCTGCTAGCAAAACCGCCTGTTTGAGGGAAGGGTTCAGACTGTGCCTGGGCCCTGTGGTCTCTTCCAGGTCAGTGTATGGCATTTCCTTCCCCTTGCCCCAGGCACCGGGGAGCATGTCTGCACGTGGAGAAAGACTTTCCCGTGGGAAGCCGGGTTTTGTCAAACGGGTCCCAGTGCTCTGCTCCTCTCTTTTCACTCCTGCTGCCAGAAGCCCAGGGAGGATGGGAGGGCTTAGAACATGGCTGGGCACTGTGGTTTCTTCCAGAGAAGTGGAGGGCATTTGCTTTACCTTGCCACAACCACTTGGGATAGGGTCTGCACCTCAGGAAAAATGTCTCCGTGGGAAGCCGGCTTTTTGCAAAGGGGCCTCAGGGCCGTGTGCCTCGGCTGTCCCTCCGGCTCCCCAAAGCACAGGGACGAGGTGAGGGGCTTAGACCATGCCTGGGCAATGTTGTTTCTTACACCTGGGTGTGTGGCATTTTGTTGAGCTGCCTACCCCCACTTGGGATAGGTGTTCCACAGCAAGCACCTATTGTTCGTCGGAAGCCGTTTTTGCCCCAGGGGTCTCCGGGCTGTGTTCGATGGGGTTGAACTCCTGCTAGCAAAACCGCCGGGTTGAGGGAAGGGTTCAGACTGAGCCTGGGCCCTGTGGTCTCTTCCAGGTCAGTGTATGGCATTTCCTTCCCCTTGCCACAGGCACCTGGGAGCATGTCTGCACGTGGAGAAAGACTTTCCCGTGGGAAGCCCGGTTTTGCCAAACGGGTCCCAGTGCTCTGCTCCTTTCTTTTCACTCCTGCTGCCAGAAGCCCAGGGAGGATGGGAGGGCTTAGAACATGGCTGGGCACTGTGGTTTCTTCCAGAGAAGTGGAGGGCATTTGCTTTACCTTGCCACAACCACTTGGGATAGGGTCTGCACCTCAGGAAAACTGTCTCTGTGGGAAGCCGGCTTTTTGCAAAGGGGTCTCAGGGCCGTGGGCCTCGGCTGTCCCTCCGGCTCCCCAAAGCACAGGGACGAGGTGAGGGGCTTAGACCATGCCTGGGCAATGTTGTTTCTTACACCTGGGTGTGTGGCATTTTGTTGAACTGGCTACCCCCACTTGGGATAGGTGTTCCACAGCAAGCACCTATTGTTCGTCGGAAGCCGTTTTTGCCCCAGGGGTCTCCGGGCTGTGTTCGTTGGGGTTGAACTCCTGCTAGCAAAACCGCCGGGTTGAGGGAAGGGTTCAGACTGTGCCTGGGCCCTGTGGTCTCTTCCAGGTCAGTGTATGGCATTTCCTTCCCCTTGCCCCAGGCACCTGGGAGCATGTCTGCACGTGGAGAAAGACTTTCCCGTGGGAAGCCGGGTTTTGTCAAACGGGTCCCAGTGCTCTGCTCCTCTCTTTTCACTCCTGCTGCCAGAAGCCCAGGAGGGTGGGAGGGCTTAGAACATGGCTGGGCACTGTGGTTTCTTCCAGAGAAGTGGAGGGCATTTGCTTTAGCTTGCCACAACCACTTGGGATAGGGTCTGCAACTCAGGAAAAGTGTCTCCGTGGGAAGCCGGCTTTTTGCAAAGGGGTCTCAGGGCCATGTGCCTCGGCTGTCCCTCCGGCTTCCCAAAGCACAGGGACGAGGTGAGGGGCTTAGACCATGCCTGGGCAATGTTGTTTTTTACACCTGGGTGTGTGGCATTTTGTTGAGCTGGCTTCCCCCACTTGGGATAGGTGTTCCACAGCAAGCACCTATTGATCGTCGGAAGCCGTTTTTGCCCCAGGGGTCTCCGGGCTGTGTTCGTTGGGGTTGAACTCCTGCTAGCAAAACCGCCGGGTTGAGGGAAGGGTTCATACTGTGCCTGGGCCCTGTGGTCTCTTCCAGGTCAGTGTATGGCATTTCCTTCCCCTTGCCACAGGCAGCTGGGTGCATGTCTGCGCGAGGCGAAAGACTTTCCCGTGGGAAGCCGGTTTTTGTCAAACGGGTCCCAGTGCTCTGCTCCTCTCTTTTCACTCCTGCTGCCAGAAGCCCAGGGAGGATGGGAGGGCTTAGAACATGGCTGGGCACTGTGGTTTCTTCCAGAGAAGTGGAGGGCATTTGCTTTAGCTTGCCACAACCACTTGGGATAGGGTCTGCACCTCAGGAAAACTCTCCGTGGGAAGCCGGCTTTTTGCAAAGGGGTCTCAGGGCCGTGGGCCTCGGCTGTCCTTCCGGCTCCCCAAAGCACAGGGACGAGGGGAGGGGCTTAGACCATGCCTGGGCAATGTTGTTTCTTACACCTGGGTGTGTGGCATTTTGTTGAGCTGGCTACCCCCACTTGGGATAGGTGTTCCACAGCAAGCACCTATTGTTCGTCGGAAGCCGTTTTTGCCCCAGGGGTCTCCGGGCTGTGTTCGTTGGGGTTGAACTCCTGCTAGCAAAACCGCCGGGTTGAGGGAAGGGTTCAGACTGTGCCTGGGCCCTGTGGTCTCTTCCAGGTCAGTGTATGGCATTTCCTTCCCCTTGCCACAGGCACCTGGGAGCATGTCTGCACGTGGAGAAAGACTTTCCCGTGGGAAGCCGGGTTATGCCAAACGGGTCCCAGTGCTCTGCTCGTCTCTTTTCAGTCCTGCTGCCAGAAGCCCAGGGAGGATGGGAGGGCTTAGAACATGGCTGGGCACTGTGGTTTCTTCCAGAGAAGTGGAGGGCATTTGCTTTACCTTGCCACAACCACTTGGGATAGGGTCTGCACCTCAGGAAAACTGTCTCCGTGGGAAGCCGGCTTTTTGCAAAGGGGTCTCAGGGCCGTGTGCCTCGGCTGTCCCTCCGGCTCCCCAAAGCACAGGGACGAGGTGAGGGGCTTAGACCATGCCTGGGCAATGTTGTTTCTTACACCTGGGTTTGTGGCATTTTGTTGAGCTGGCTACCCCCACTTGGGATAGGTGTTCCACAGCAAGCACCTATTGTTCGTCGGAAGCCGTTTTTGCCCCAGGGGTCTCCGGGCTGTGTTCGTTGGGGTTGAACTCCTGCTAGCAAAACCGCCGGGTTGAGGGAAGGGTTCAGACTGTGCCTGGGCCCTGTGGTCTCTTCCAGGTCAGTGTATGGCATTTCCTTCCCCTTGCCACAGGCACCTGGGAGCATGTCTGCACGTGGAGAAAGACTTTCCCGTGGGAAGCCGGGTTTTGTCAAACGGGTCCCAGTGCTCTGCTCCTCTCTTTTCATTCCTGCTGCCAGAAGCCCAGGGAGGATGGGAGGGCTTAGAACATGGCTGGGCACTGTGGTTTCTTCCAGAGAAGTGGAGGGCATTTGCTTTAGCTTGCCACAACCACTTGGGATAGGGTCTGCACCTCAGGAAAACTGTCTCCGTGGGAAGCCGGCTTTTTGCAAAGGGGTCTCAGGGCCGTGGGCCTCGGCTGTCCCTCCGGCTCCCCAAAGCACAGGGACGAGGTGAGGGGCTTAGACCATGCCTGGGCAATGTTGTTTCTTACACCTGGGTGTGTGGCATTTTGTTGAGCTGGCTTCCCCCACTTGGGATAGGTGTTCCACAGCAAGCACCTATTGTTCGTCGGAAGCCGTTTTTGCCCCAGGGGTCTCCGGGCTGTGTTCGTTGGGGTTGAACTCCTGCTAGCAAAACCGCCGGGTTGAGGGAAGGGTTCAGACTGTGCCTGGGCCCTGTGGTCTCTTCCAGGTCAGTGTATGGCATTTCCTTCCCCTTGCCACAGGCACCTGGGAGCATGTCTGCACGTGGAGAAAGACTTTCCCGTGGGAAGCCGGGTTTTGTCAGACGGGTCCCAGTGCTCTGCTCGTCTCTTTTCAGTCCTGCTGCCAGAAGCCCAGGGAGGATGGGAGGGCTTAGAACATGGCTGGGCACTGTGGTTTCTTCCAGAGAAGTGGAGGGCATTTGCTTTACCTTGCCACAACCACGTGGGATAGGGTCTGCACCTCAGGAAAACTATTTCCGTGGAAAGGCGGCTTTTTGCAAAGGGTCTCAGGGTCATGGGCCTCGGCTGTCCCTCCGGCTCCCCAAAGCACAGGGACGAGGTGAGGGGCTTAGACCATGCCTGGGCAATGTTGTTTACTTACACCTGGGTGTGTGGCATTTTGTTGAGCTGCCTTCCCCCACTTGGGATACATGTTGCACAGCAAGCACCTATTGATCGTCGGAAGCCGTTTTTGCCCCAAGGGTCTCTGGGCTGTGTTCGTTGGGGTTGAACTCCTGCTAGCAAAACCGCCGGGTTGAGGGAAGGGTTCAGCCTGTGCCTGGGGCCTGTGGTCTCTTCCAGGTCAGTGTATGGCATTTCCTTCCCCTTGCCACAGGCACCTGGGAGCATGTCTGCGCGTGGAGAAAGACTTTCCCGTGGGAAGCTGGGTTTTGCCAAACGGGTCCCAGTGCTCTGCTCCTCTCTTTTCACTCCTGGTGCCAGAAGCCCAGGGAGGATGGGAGGGCTTAGAACATGGCTGGGCACTGTGGTTTCTTCCAGAGAAGTGGAGGGCATTTGCTTTACCTTGCCACAACCACTTGGGATAGGGTCTGCACCTCAGGAAAACTGTCTCCGTGGGAAGCCGGCTTTTTGCAAAGGGGTCTCAGGGCCGTGTGCCTCGGCTGTCCCTCCGGCTCCCCAAAGCACAGGGACGAGGTGAGGGGCTAGACCATGCCTGGGCAATGTTGTTTCTTACACCTGGGTGTGTGGCATTTTGTTGAGCTGGCTACCCCCACTTGGGATAGGTGTTCCACAGCAAGCACCTATTGTTCGTCGGAAGCCGTTTTTGCCCCAGGGGTCTCCGGGCTGTGTTCGTTGGGGTTGAACTCCTGCTAGCAAAACCGCCGGGTTGAGGGAAGGGTTCAGACTGTGCCTGGGCCCTGTGGTCTCTTCCAGGTCAATGTATGGCATTTCCTTCCCCTTGCCCCAGGCACCTGGGAGCAAGTCTGCACGTGGAGAAAGACTTTCCCGTGGGAAGCCGGGTTTTGTCAAACGGGTCCCAGTGCTCTGCTCCTCTCTTTTCACTCCTGCTGCCAGAAGCCCAGGGAGGATGGGAGGGCTTAGAACATGGCTGGGCACTGTGGTTTCTTCCAGAGAAGTGGAGGGCATTTGCTTTAGCTTGCCACAACCACGTGGGATAGGGTCTGCACCTCAGGAAAACTATTTCCGTGGGAAGCCGGCTTTTTGCAAAGGGGGTCTCAGGGTCATGGGCCTCGGCTGTCCCTCCGGCTCCCCAAAGCACAGGGACGAGGTGAGGGGCTTAGACCAAGCCTGGGCAATGTTGTTACTTACACCTGGGTGTGTGGCATTTTGTTGAGCTGGCTTCCCCCACTTGGGATAGGTGTTCCACAGCAAGCACCTATTGTTCGTCGGAAGCCGTTTTTACCCCAGGGGTCTCCGGGCTGTGTTCGTTGGGGTTGAATTCCTGCTAGCAAAACCGCCGGGTTGAGGGAAGGGTTCAGACTGTGCTTGGGCCCTGTGGTCTCTTCCAGGTCAGTGTATGGCATTTCCTTCCCCCTGCCACAGGCACCTGGGAGCATGTCTGCACGTGGAGAAAGACTTTCCCGTGGGAAGCCGGGTTTTGCCAAACGGGTCCCAGTGCTCTGCTCCTCTCTTTTCACTCCTGCTGCCAGAAGCCCAGGGAGGATGGGAGGGCTTAGAACATGGCTGGGCACTGTGGTTTCTTCCAGAGAAGTGGAGGGCATTTGCTTTACCTTGCCACAACCACTTCGGATAGGGTCTACACCTCAGGAAAACTGTCTCTGTGGGAAGCTGGCTTTTTGCAAAGGGGTCTCAGGGCCGTGGGCCTCGGCTGTCCCTCCGGCTCCCCAAAGCACAGGGACGAGGTGAGGGACTTAGACCAAGCCTGGGCAATGTTGTAACTTACACCTGGGTGTGTGGCATTTTCTTGAGCTGGCTTCCCCCACTTGGGATAGGTGTTCCACAGCAAGCATCTATTGATCGTCGGAAGCCGATTTGCCCCAGGGGTCTCCGGGCTGTGTTCGTTGGGGTTGAACTCCTACTTGCAAAACCGCCGGGTTGAGGGAAGGGTTCAGACTGTGCCTGGGCCCTGTGGTCTCTTCCAGGTCAGTGTATGGCATTTCCTTACCCTTGCCCCAGGCACCTGGGAGCATGGCTGAACGTGGAGAAAGACTTTCCCGTGGGAAGCCGGTTTTTGTCAAACTGGTCCCAGTGCTCTGCTCCTCTCTTTTCACTCCTGCTGCCAGAAGCCCAGGGAGGATGGGAGGGCTTAGACCATGGCTGGGCACTGTGGTTTCTTCCAGAGAAGTGGAGGGCATTTGCTTTAGCTTGCCACAACCACTTGGGATAGGGTCTGCACCTCAGGAAAACTGTCTCCGTGGGAAGCCGGCTTTTTGCAAAGGGGTCTCAGGGCCGTGTGCCTCGGCTGTCCCTCCGGCTCCCCAAAGCACAGGGACGAGGTGAGGGGCTTAGACCATGCCTGGGCAATGTTGTTTCTTACACCTGGGTGTGTGGCATTTTGTTGAGCTGGCTACCCCCACTTGGGATAGGTGTTCCACTGCAAGCACCTATTGTTCGTCGAAAGCCGTTTTTGCCCCAGGGGTCTCCGGGCTGTGTTCGTTGGGGTTGAACTCCTGCTAGCAAAACCGCCGGGTTGAGGGAAGGGTTCAGACTGTGCCTGGGCCCTGTGGTCTCTTCCAGGTCAGTGTATGGCATTTCCTTCCCCTTGCCCCAGGCACCTGGGAGCATGTCAGCCCGTGGAGAAAGACTTTCCCGTGGGAAGCCGGGTTTTGTCAAACGGGTCCCAGTGCTCTGCTCCTCTCTTTTCACTCTTGCTGCCAGAAGCCCAGGGAGGATGGGAGGGCTTAGAACATGGCTGGGCACTGTCGTTTCTTCCAGAGAAGTGGAGGGCATTTGCTTTATCTTACCACAACCACTTGGGATAGGGTCTGCACCTCAGGAAAACTGTCTCCGTGGGAAGCCGGCTTTTTGCAAAGGGGTCTCAGGGCCGTGTGCCTCGGCTGTCCCTCCGGCTCCCCAAAGCACAGGGACGAGGTGAGGGGCTTAGACCATGCCTGGGCAATGTTGTTTCTTACACCTGGGTGTGTGGCATTTTGTTGAGCTGGCTACCCCCACTTGGGATAGGTGTTCCACAGCAAGCACCTATTGATCGTCGGAAGCCGTTTTTGCACCAGGGGTCTCCGGGCTGTGTTCGTTGGGGTTGAACTCCTGCTAGCAAAACCGCCGGGTTGAGGGAAGGGTTCAGACTGTGCCTGGGCCCTGTGGTCTCTTCCAGGTCAGTGTATGGCATTTCCTTCCCCTTGTACCAGGCACCTGGGAGCATGTCTGCACGTGGAGAAAGACTTTCCCGTGGGAAGCCGGGTTTTGTCAAACGGGTCCCAGTGCTCTGCTCCTCTCTTTTCACTCTTGCTGCCAGAAGCCCAGGGAGGATGGGAGGGCTTAGTACATGGCTGGGCACTGCGGTTTCTTCCAGAGAAGTGGAGGGCATTTGCTTTAGCTTGCCACAACCACTTGGGATAGGGTCTGCACCTCAGGAAAGTGTCTCCGTGGGAAGCCGGCTTTTTGCAAAGGGGTCTCAGGGCCGTGTGCCTCGGCTGTCCCTCCGGCTTCCCAAAGCACAGGGACGAGGTTAGGGGCTTAGACCATGCCTGGGCAATGTTGTTTCTTACACCTGGGTGTGTGGCATTTTGTTGAGCTGGCTACCCCCACTTGGGATAGGTGTTCCACAGCAAGCACCTCTTGTTCTTCGGAAGCCGTTTTTGCCCCAGGGGTCTCCAGGCTGTGTTCGTTGGGGTTGAACTCCTGCTAGCAAAACCGCCTGTTTGAGGGAAGGGTTCAGACTGTGCCTGGGCCCTGTGGTCTCTTCCAGGTCAGTGTATGGCATTTCCTTCCCCTTGCCCCAGGCACCGGGGAGCATGTCTGCACGTGGAGAAAGACTTTCCCGTGGGAAGCCGGGTTTTGTCAAACGGGTCCCAGTGCTCTGCTCCTCTCTTTTCACTCCTGCTGCCAGAAGCCCAGGGAGGATGGGAGGGCTTAGAACATGGCTGGGCACTGTGGTTTCTTCCAGAGAAGTGGAGGGCATTTGCTTTACCTTGCCACAACCACTTGGGATAGGGTCTGCACCTCAGGAAAAATGTCTCCGTGGGAAGCCGGCTTTTTGCAAAGGGGCCTCAGGGCCGTGTGCCTCGGCTGTCCCTCCGGCTCCCCAAAGCACAGGGACGAGGTGAGGGGCTTAGACCATGCCTGGGCAATGTTGTTTCTTACACCTGGGTGTGTGGCATTTTGTTGAGCTGCCTACCCCCACTTGGGATAGGTGTTCCACAGCAAGCACCTATTGTTCGTCGGAAGCCGTTTTTGCCCCAGGGGTCTCCGGGCTGTGTTCGATGGGGTTGAACTCCTGCTAGCAAAACCGCCGGGTTGAGGGAAGGGTTCAGACTGAGCCTGGGCCCTGTGGTCTCTTCCAGGTCAGTGTATGGCATTTCCTTCCCCTTGCCACAGGCACCTGGGAGCATGTCTGCACGTGGAGAAAGACTTTCCCGTGGGAAGCCCGGTTTTGCCAAACGGGTCCCAGTGCTCTGCTCCTTTCTTTTCACTCCTGCTGCCAGAAGCCCAGGGAGGATGGGAGGGCTTAGAACATGGCTGGGCACTGTGGTTTCTTCCAGAGAAGTGGAGGGCATTTGCTTTACCTTGCCACAACCACTTGGGATAGGGTCTGCACCTCAGGAAAACTGTCTCTGTGGGAAGCCGGCTTTTTGCAAAGGGGTCTCAGGGCCGTGGGCCTCGGCTGTCCCTCCGGCTCCCCAAAGCACAGGGACGAGGTGAGGGGCTTAGACCATGCCTGGGCAATGTTGTTTCTTACACCTGGGTGTGTGGCATTTTGTTGAACTGGCTACCCCCACTTGGGATAGGTGTTCCACAGCAAGCACCTATTGTTCGTCGGAAGCCGTTTTTGCCCCAGGGGTCTCCGGGCTGTGTTCGTTGGGGTTGAACTCCTGCTAGCAAAACCGCCGGGTTGAGGGAAGGGTTCAGACTGTGCCTGGGCCCTGTGGTCTCTTCCAGGTCAGTGTATGGCATTTCCTTCCCCTTGCCCCAGGCACCTGGGAGCATGTCTGCACGTGGAGAAAGACTTTCCCGTGGGAAGCCGGGTTTTGTCAAACGGGTCCCAGTGCTCTGCTCCTCTCTTTTCACTCCTGCTGCCAGAAGCCCAGGAGGGTGGGAGGGCTTAGAACATGGCTGGGCACTGTGGTTTCTTCCAGAGAAGTGGAGGGCATTTGCTTTAGCTTGCCACAACCACTTGGGATAGGGTCTGCAACTCAGGAAAAGTGTCTCCGTGGGAAGCCGGCTTTTTGCAAAGGGGTCTCAGGGCCATGTGCCTCGGCTGTCCCTCCGGCTTCCCAAAGCACAGGGACGAGGTGAGGGGCTTAGACCATGCCTGGGCAATGTTGTTTTTTACACCTGGGTGTGTGGCATTTTGTTGAGCTGGCTTCCCCCACTTGGGATAGGTGTTCCACAGCAAGCACCTATTGATCGTCGGAAGCCGTTTTTGCCCCAGGGGTCTCCGGGCTGTGTTCGTTGGGGTTGAACTCCTGCTAGCAAAACCGCCGGGTTGAGGGAAGGGTTCATACTGTGCCTGGGCCCTGTGGTCTCTTCCAGGTCAGTGTATGGCATTTCCTTCCCCTTGCCACAGGCAGCTGGGTGCATGTCTGCGCGAGGCGAAAGACTTTCCCGTGGGAAGCCGGTTTTTGTCAAACGGGTCCCAGTGCTCTGCTCCTCTCTTTTCACTCCTGCTGCCAGAAGCCCAGGGAGGATGGGAGGGCTTAGAACATGGCTGGGCACTGTGGTTTCTTCCAGAGAAGTGGAGGGCATTTGCTTTAGCTTGCCACAACCACTTGGGATAGGGTCTGCACCTCAGGAAAACTCTCCGTGGGAAGCCGGCTTTTTGCAAAGGGGTCTCAGGGCCGTGGGCCTCGGCTGTCCTTCCGGCTCCCCAAAGCACAGGGACGAGGGGAGGGGCTTAGACCATGCCTGGGCAATGTTGTTTCTTACACCTGGGTGTGTGGCATTTTGTTGAGCTGGCTACCCCCACTTGGGATAGGTGTTCCACAGCAAGCACCTATTGTTCGTCGGAAGCCGTTTTTGCCCCAGGGGTCTCCGGGCTGTGTTCGTTGGGGTTGAACTCCTGCTAGCAAAACCGCCGGGTTGAGGGAAGGGTTCAGACTGTGCCTGGGCCCTGTGGTCTCTTCCAGGTCAGTGTATGGCATTTCCTTCCCCTTGCCACAGGCACCTGGGAGCATGTCTGCACGTGGAGAAAGACTTTCCCGTGGGAAGCCGGGTTATGCCAAACGGGTCCCAGTGCTCTGCTCGTCTCTTTTCAGTCCTGCTGCCAGAAGCCCAGGGAGGATGGGAGGGCTTAGAACATGGCTGGGCACTGTGGTTTCTTCCAGAGAAGTGGAGGGCATTTGCTTTACCTTGCCACAACCACTTGTGATAGGATCTACACCTCAGGAAAACTGTCTCCGTGGGAAGCCGGCTTTTTGCAAAGGGGTCTCAGGGCCGTGGGCCTCGGCTGTCCCTCCGACTCCCCAAAGCACAGGGACGAGGTGAGGGGCTTAGACCAAGCCTGGGCAATGTTGTTACTTACACTTGGGTGTGTGGCATTTTGTTGAGCTGGCTTCCCCCACTTGGGATAGGTGTTCCACAGCAAGCACCTATTGATCGTCGGAAGCCGTTTTTGCCCCAGGGGTCTCCGGGCTGTGTTCCTTGGGGTTGATCTCCTGCTTGCAAAACCGCCGGGTTGAGGGAAGGGTTCAGACTGTGCCTGGGCCCTGTGGTCTCTTCCAGGTCAGTGTATGGCATTACCTTCCCCTTGCCACAGGCACCTGGGAGCAAGTCTGCACGTGGAGAAAGACTTTCCCGTGGGAAGCCGGTTTTTGTCAAACGGGTCCCAGTGCTCTGCTCCTCTCTTTTCACTCCTGCTGCCAGAAGCCCAGGGAGGATGGGAGGGCTTAGAACATGGCTGGGCACTGCGGTTTCTTCCAGAGAAGTGGAGGGCATTTGCTTTAGCTTGCCACAACCACTTGGGATAGGGTCTGCACCTCAGGAAACTGTCTCCGTGGGAAGCCGGCTTTTTGCAAAGGGGTCTCAGGGCCGTGGGCCTCGGCTGTTCCGCCGGCTCCCCAAAGCACAGGGACGAGGTGAGGGGCTTAGACCATGCCTGGGCAATGTTGTTTCTTACACCTGGGTGTGTGGCATTTTGTTGAGCTGGCTTCCCCCACTTGGGATATGTGTTCCACAGCAAGCACCTATTGATCGTCGGAAGCCGTTTTTGCACCAGGGGTCTCCCGGCTGTGTTCGTTGGGGTTGAACTCCTGCTAGCAAAAACGCCGGGTTGAGGGAAGGGTTCAGACTGTGCCTGGGCCCTGTGGTCTCTTCCAGGTCAGTGTATGGCATTTCCTTCCCCTTGCCCCAAGCACCTGGGAGCATGTCTGCCCGTGGAGAAAGACTTTCCCGTGAGAAGCCGGGTTTTGTCAAACGGGTCCCAGTGCTCTGCTCCTCTCTTTTCACTCTTGCTGCCAGGAGCCCAGGGAGGATGGGAAGGCTTAGAACATGGCTGGGCACTGTGGTTTCTTCCAGAGAAGTGGAGGGCATTTGCTTTACCTTGCCACAACCACTTGGGATAGGGTCTGCACCTCAGGAAAACTGTCTCCGTGGGAAGCCGGCTTTTTGCAAAGGGGTCTCAGGGCCGTGGGCCTCGGCTGTCCCTCCGGCTCCCCAAAGCACAGGGACGAGGTGAGGGGCTTAGACCATGCCTGGGCAATGTTGTTTCTTACACCTGGGTGTGTGGCATTTTGTTGAGCTGGCTACCCCCACTTGGGATAGGTGTTCCACAGCAAGCACCTATTGTTCGTCGGAAGCCGTTTTTGCCCCAGGGGTCTCCGGGCTGTGTTCGTTGGGGTTGAACTCCTGCTAGCAAAACCGCCGGGTTGAGGGAAGGGTTCAGACTGTGCCTGGGCCCTGTGGTCTCTTCCAGGTCAGTGTATGGCATTTCCTTCCCCTTGCACCAGGCACCTGGGAGCATGTCTGCACGTGGAGAAAGACTTTCCCGTGGGAAGCCGGTTTTTGTCAAACGGGTCCCAGTGCTCTGCTCCTCTCTTTTCACTCTTGCTGCCAGAAGCCCAGGGAGGATGGGAGGGCTTAGAACATGGCTGGGCACTGCGATTTCTTCCAGAGAAGTGGAGGGCATTTGCTTTAGCTTGCCACAACCACTTGGGATAGGGTCTGCACCTCAGGAAAGTGTCTCCGTGGGAAGCCGGCTTTTTGCAAAGTGGTCTCAGGGCCGTGTGCCTCGGCTGTCCCTCCGGCTCCCCAAAGCACAGGGACGAGGTGAGGGGCTTAGACCATGCCTGGGCAATGTTTTTCTTACACCTGGGTGTGTGGCATTTTGTTGAGCTGGCTACCCCACTTGGGATAGGTGTTCCACAGCAAGCACCTATTGTTCGTCGGAAGCCGTTTTTGCCCCAGGGGTCTCCGGGCTGTGTTCGTTGGGGTTGAACTCCTGCTAGCAAAACCGCCGGGTTGAGGGAAGGGTTCAGACTGTGCCTGGGCCCTGTGGTCTTTTCCAGGTCAGTGTATGGCATTTCCTTGCCCTTGCCACAGGCACCTGGGAGCATGTCTGCACGTGGAGAAAGACTTTCCCGTGGGAAGCCGGGTTTTGCCAAACGGGTCCCAGTGCTCTGCTCCTCTCTTTTTACTCCTGCTGCCAGAAGCCCAGGGAGGATGGGAGGGCTTAGAACATGGCTGGGCACTCTGGTTTCTTCCAGAGAAGTGGAGGGCATTTGCTTTACCTTGCCACAACAACTTGGGATAGGGGCTACACCTCAGGAAAACTGTCTCTGTGGGAAGCCGGCTTTTTGCAAAGGGGTCTCAGGGCCGTGGGCCTCGGCTGTCCCTCCGGCTCCCCAAAGCACAGGGACGAGGTGAGGGGCTTAGACCATGCCTGGGCAATGTTGTTTCTTACACCTGGGTGTGTGGCATTTTGTTGAGCTGGCTTCCCCCGCTTGGGATAGGTGTTCCACTGCAAGCACCTATTGATCGTCGGAAGCCGTTTTTGCACCAGGGGTCTCCGGGCTGTGTTCGTTGGGGTTGAACTCCTGCTAGCAAAAACGCCGGGTTGAGGGAAGGGTTCAGACTGTGCCTGGGCCCTGTGGTCTCTTCCAGGTCAGTGTATGGCATTTCCTTCCCCTTGCACCAGGCACCTGGGAGCATGTCTGCACGTGGAGAAAGACTTTCCCGTGGGAAGCCGGGTTTTGTCAAACGGGTCCCAGTGCTCTGCTCCTCTCTTTTCACTCCTGCTGCCAGAAGCCCAGGGAGGATGGGAGGGCTTAGAACATGGCTGGGCACTGTGGTTTCTTCCAGAGAAGTGGAGGGCATTTGCTTTACCTTGCCACAACCACTTGGGATAGGGTCTACACCTCAGGAAAACTGTCTCTGTGGGAAGCCGTCTTTTTGCAAAGGGGTCTCAGGGCCGTGGGCCTCGGCTGTTCCTCCGGCTCCCCAAAGCACAGGGACGAGGTGAGGGGCTTAGACCATGCCTGGGCAATGTTGTTTCTTACACCTGGGTGTGTGGCATTTTGTTGAGCTGGCTTCCCCCACTTGGGATATGTGTTCCACAGCAAGCACCTATTGATCGTCGGAAGCCGTTTTTGCACCAGGGGTCTCCCGGCTGTGTTCGTTGGGGTTGAACTCCTGCTAGCAAAAACGCCGGGTTGAGGGAAGGGTTCAGACTGTGCCTGGGCCCTGTGGTCTCTTCCAGGTCAGTGTATGGCATTTCCTTCCCCTTGCCCCAAGCACCTGGGAGCATGTCTGCCCGTGGAGAAAGACTTTCCCGTGGGAAGCCGGGTTTTGTCAAACGGGTCCCAGTGCTCTGCTCCTCTCTTTTCACTCTTGCTGCCAGGAGCCCAGGGAGGATGGGAAGGCTTAGAACATGGCTGGGCACTGTGGTTTCTTCCAGAGAAGTGGAGGGCATTTGCTTTACCTTGCCACAACCACTTGGGATAGGGTCTGCACCTCAGGAAAACTGTCTCCGTGGGAAGCCGGCTTTTTGCAAAGGGGTCTCAGGGCCGTGTGCCTCGGCTGTCCCTCCGGCTCCCCAAAGCACAGGGACGAGGTGAGGGGCTTAGACCATGCCTGGGCAATGTTGTTTCTTACACCTGGGTGTGTGGCATTTTGTTGAGCTGGCTACCCCCACTTGGGATAGGTGTTCCACAGCAAGCACCTCTTGTTCGTCGGAAGCCGTTTTTGCCCCAGGGGTCTCCGGGCTGTGTTCGTTGGGGTTGAACTCCTGCTAGCAAAACCGCCGGGTTGAGGGAAGGGTTCAGACTGTGCCTGGGCCCTGTGGTCTCTTCCAGGTCAGTGTATGGCATTTCCTTCCCCTTGCACCAGGCACCTGGGAGCATGTCTGCACGTGGAGAAAGACTTTCCCGTGGGAAGCCGGTTTTTGTCAAACGGGTCCCAGTGCTCTGCTCCTCTCTTTTCACTCTTGCTGCCAGAAGCCCAGGGAGGATGGGAGGGCTTAGAACATGGCTGGGCACTGCGATTTCTTCCAGAGAAGTGGAGGGAATTTGCTTTAGCTTGCCACAACCACTTGGGATAGGGTCTGCACCTCAGAAAAGTGTCTCCGTGGGAAGCCGGCTTTTTGCAAAGTGGTCTCAGGGCCGTGTGCCTCGGCTGTCCCTCCGGCTCCCCAAAGCACAGGGACGAGGTGAGGGGCTTAGACCATGCCTGGGCAATGTTGTTTCTTACACCTGGGTGTGTGGCATTTTGTTGAGCTGGCTACCACCACTTGGGATAGGTGTTCCACAGCAAGCACCTATTGTTCGTCGGAAGCCGTTTTTGCCCCAGGGGTCTCCGGGCTGTGTTCGTTGGGGTTGAACTCCTGCTAGCAAAACCGCCGGGTTGAGGGAAGGGTTCAGACTGTGCCTGGGCCCTGTGGTCTCTTCCAGGTCAGTGTATGGCATTTCCTTCCCCTTGCCCCAGGCACCTGGGAGCATGTCTGCACGTGGAGAAAGACTTTCCCGTGGGAAGCCGGGTTTTGTCAAACGGGTCCCAGTGCTCTGCTCCTCTCTTTTCACTCCTGCTGCCAGAAGCCCAGGGAGGATGGGAGGGCTTAGAACATGGCTGGGCACTGTGGTTTCTTCCAGAGAAGTGGAGGGCATTTGCTTTACCTTGCTACAACCACGTGGGATAGGTTCTGCACCTCAGGAAAACTATTTCCGTGGGAAGGCGGCTTTTTGCAAAGGGGTCTCAAGGCCGTGTGCCTCGGCTGTCCCTCCGGCTCCCCAAAGCACAGGGACGAGGTGAGGGGCTTAGACCATGCCTGGGCAATGTTTTTCTTACACCTGGGTGTGTGGCATTTTGTTGAGCTGGCTACCCCACTTGGGATAGGTGTTCCACAGCAAGCACCTATTGTTCGTCGGAAGCCGTTTTTGCCCCAGGGGTCTCCGGGCTGTGTTCGTTGGGGTTGAACTCCTGCTAGCAAAACCGCCGGGTTGAGGGAAGGGTTCAGACTGTGCCTGGGCCCTGTGGTCTTTTCCAGGTCAGTGTATGGCATTTCCTTGCCCTTGCCACAGGCACCTGGGAGCATGTCTGCACGTGGAGAAAGACTTTCCCGTGGGAAGCCGGGTTTTGCCAAACGGGTCCCAGTGCTCTGCTCCTCTCTTTTTACTCCTGCTGCCAGAAGCCCAGGGAGGATGGGAGGGCTTAGAACATGGCTGGGCACTCTGGTTTCTTCCAGAGAAGTGGAGGGCATTTGCTTTACCTTGCCACAACCACTTGGGATAGGGGCTACACCTCAGGAAAACTGTCTCTGTGGGAAGCCGGCTTTTTGCAAAGGGGTCTCAGGGCCGTGGGCCTCGGCTGTCCCTCCGGCTCCCCAAAGCACAGGGACGAGGTGAGGGGCTTAGACCATGCCTGGGCAATGTTGTTTCTTACACCTGGGTGTGTGGCATTTTGTTGAGCTGGCTTCCCCCGCTTGGGATAGGTGTTCCACTGCAAGCACCTATTGATCGTCGGAAGCCGTTTTTGCACCAGGGGTCTCCGGGCTGTGTTCGTTGGGGTTGAACTCCTGCTAGCAAAAACGCCGGGTTGAGGGAAGGGTTCAGACTGTGCCTGGGCCCTGTGGTCTCTTCCAGGTCAGTGTATGGCATTTCCTTCCCCTTGCACCAGGCACCTGGGAGCATGTCTGCACGTGGAGAAAGACTTTCCCGTGGGAAGCCGGGTTTTGTCAAACGGGTCCCAGTGCTCTGCTCCTCTCTTTTCACTCTTGCTGCCAGAAGCCCAGGGAGGATGGGAGGGCTTAGAACATGGCTGGACACTGCGGTTTCTTCCAGAGAAGTGGAGGGCATTTGCTTTAGCTTGCCACAACCCCTTGGGATAGGGTCTGCACCTCAGGAAAGTGTCTCCGTGGGAAGCCGGCTTTTTGCAAAGGGGTCGCAGGGCCGTGTGCCTCGGCTGTCCCTCCGGCTCCCCAAAGCACAGGGACGAGGTGAGGGGCTTAGACCATGCCTGGGCAATGTTGTTTCTTACACCTGGGTGTGTGGCATTTTGTTGAGCTGGCTACCCCCACTTGGGATAGGTGTTCCACAGCAAGCACCTCTTGTTCGTCTGAAGCCGTTTTTGCCCCAGGGGTCTCCGGGCTGTGTTCGTTGGGGTTGAACTCCTGCTAGCAAAACCGCCGGGTTGAGGGAAGGGTTCAGACTGTGCCTGGGCCCTGTGGTCTCTTCCTGGTCAGTGTATGGCATTTCCTTCCCCTTGCCCCAGGCACCTGGGAGCATGTCTGCCCGTGGAGAAAGACTTTCCCGTGGGAAGCCGGGTTTTGTCAAACGGGTCCCAGTGCTCTGCTCCTCTCTTTTCACTCCTGCTGCCAGAAGCCCAGGGAGGATGGGAGGGCTTAGAACATGGCTGGGCACTGTGGTTTCTTCCAGAGAAGTGGAGGGCATTTGCTTTACCTTGCCACAACCACTTGGGATAGGGTCTGCACCTCAGGAAAACTGTCTCCGTGGGAAGCCGGCTTTTTGCAAAGGGGTCTCAGGGCCGTGTGCCTCGGCTGTCCCTCCGGCTCCCCAAAGCACAGGGACGAGGTGAGGGGCTTAGACCATGCCTGGGCAATGTTGTTTCTTACACCTGGGTTTGTGGCATTTTGTTGAGCTGGCTACCCCCACTTGGGATAGGTGTTCCACAGCAAGCACCTATTGTTCGTCGGAAGCCGTTTTTGCCCCAGGGGTCTCCGGGCTGTGTTCGTTGGGGTTGAACTCCTGCTAGCAAAACCGCCGGGTTGAGGGAAGGGTTCAGACTGTGCCTGGGCCCTGTGGTCTCTTCCAGGTCAGTGTATGGCATTTCCTTCCCCTTGCCACAGGCACCTGGGAGCATGTCTGCACGTGGAGAAAGACTTTCCCGTGGGAAGCCGGGTTTTGTCAAACGGGTCCCAGTGCTCTGCTCCTCTCTTTTCATTCCTGCTGCCAGAAGCCCAGGGAGGATGGGAGGGCTTAGAACATGGCTGGGCACTGTGGTTTCTTCCAGAGAAGTGGAGGGCATTTGCTTTAGCTTGCCACAACCACTTGGGATAGGGTCTGCACCTCAGGAAAACTGTCTCCGTGGGAAGCCGGCTTTTTGCAAAGGGGTCTCAGGGCCGTGTGCCTCGGCTGTCCCTCCGGCTCCCCAAAGCACAGGGACGAGGTGAGGGGCTTAGACCATGCCTGGGCAATGTTGTTTCTTACACCTGGGTGTGTGGCATTTTGTTGAGCTGGCTTCCCCCACTTGGGATAGATGTTCCACAGCAAGCACCTATTGATCGTCGGAAGCCGTTTTTGCACCAGGGGTCTCCGGGCTGTGTTCGTTGGGGTTGAACTCCTGCTAGCAAAAACGCCGGGTTGAGGGAAGGGTTCAGACTGTGCCTGGGCCCTGTGGTCTCTTCCAGGTCAGTGTATGGCATTTCCTTCCCCTTGCACCAGGCACCTGGGAGCATGTCTGCACGTGGAGAAAGACTTTCCCGTGGGAAGCCGGGTTTTGTCAAACGGGTCCCAGTGCTCTGCTCCTCTCTTTTCACTCTTGCTGCCAGAAGCCCAGGGAGGATGGGAGGGCTTAGAACATGGCTGGGCACTGCGATATCTTCCAGAGAAGTGGAGGGCATTTGCTTTAGCTTGCCACAACCACTTGGGATAGGGTCTGCACCTCAGGAACGTGTCTCCGTGGGAAGCCAGCTTTTTGCACAGCGGTCTCAGGGCCGTGTGCCTCGGCTGTCCCTCCGGCTCCCCAAAGCACAGGGACGAGGTGAGGGGCTTAGACCATGCCTGGGCAATGTTGTTTCTTACACCTGGGTGTGTGGCATTTTGTTGAGCTGGCTACCCCCACTTGGGATAGGTGTTCCACAGCAAGCACCTATTGTTCGTCGGAAGCCGTTTTTGCCCCAGGGGTCTCCGGGCTGTGTTCGTTGGGGTTGAACTCCTGCTAGCAAAACCGACGGGTTGAGGGAAGGGTTCAGACTGTGCCTGGGCCCTGTGGTCTCTTCCAGGTCAGTGTATGGCATTTCCTTCCCCTTGCCCCAGGCACCTGGGAGCATGTCTGCACGTGGAGAAAGACTTTCCCGTGGGAAGCCGGGTTTTGTCAAACGGGTCCCAGTGCTCTGCTCCTCTCTTTTCACTCCTGCTGCCAGAAGCCCAGGGAGGATGGGAGGGCTTAGAACATGGCTGGGCACTGTGGTTTCTTCCAGAGAAGTGGAGGGCATTTGCTTTACCTTGCCACAACCACTTGGGATAGGGTCTGCACCTCAGGAAAACTGTCTCCGTGGGAAGCCGGCTTTTTGCAAAGGGGTCTCAGGGCCGTGTGCCTCGGCTGTCCCTCTGGCTCCCCAAAGCACAGGGACGAGGTGAGGGGCTTAGACCAAGCCTGGGCAATGTTGTTTCTTACACCTGGGTGTGTGGCATTTTGTTGAGCTGGCTACCCCCACTTGGGATAGGTGTTCCACAGCAAGCACCTATTGTTCGTCGGAAGCCGTTTTTGCCCCAGGGGTCTCCGGGCTGTGTTCGTTGGGGTTGAACTCCTGCTAGCAAAACCGCCGGGTTGAGGGAAGGGTTCAGACTGTGCCTGGGCCCTGTGGTCTCTTCCAGGTCAGTGTATGGCATTTCCTTCCCCCTGCCACAGGCACCTGGGAGCATGTCTGCACGTGGAGAAAGACTTTCCCGTGGGAAGCCGGGTTTTGTCAAACGGGTCCCAGTGCTCTGCTCCTCTCTTTTCACTCCTGCTGCCAGAAGCCCAGGGAGGATGGGAGGGCTTAGAACATGGCTGGGCACTGTGGTTTCTTCCAGAGAAGTGGAGGGCATTTGCTTTAGCTTGCCACAACCACTTGGGGTAGGGTCTACACCTCAGGAAAACTGTCTCTGTGGGAAGCCGTCTTTTTGCAAAGGGGTCTCAGGGCCGTGGGCCTCGGCTGTCCCTCCGGCTCCCCAAAGCACAGGGACAAGGTGAGGGGCTTAGACCATGCCTGGGCAATGTTGTTTCTTACACCTGGGTGTGTGGCATTTTGTTGAGCTGGCTTCCCCCACTTGGGATAGGTGTTCCACAGCAAGCACCTATTGATCGTCGGAAGCCGTTTTTGCACCAGGGGTCTCTACGCTGTGTTCGTTGGGGTTGAACTCCTGCTAGCAAAAACGCCGGGTTGAGGGAAGGGTTCAGACTGTGCCTGGGCCCTGTGGTCTCTTCCAGGTCAGTGTATGGCATTTCCTTCCCCTTGCGACAGGCACCTGGGAGCATGTCTGCACGTGGAGAAAGACTTTCCCGTGGGAAGCCGGGTTTTGCCAAACGGGACCCAGTGCTCTGCTCCTCTCTTTTCACTCCTGCTGCCAGAAGCCCAGGGAGGATGGGAGGGCTTAGAACATGGCTGGGCACTGTGGTTTCTTCCAGAGAAGTGGAGGGCATTTGCTTTAGCTTGCCACAACCACTTGGGATAGGGTCTACACCTCAGGAAAACTGTCTCTGTGGGAAGCCGTCTTTTTGCAAAGGGGTCTCAGGGCCGTGGGCCTCGGCTGTCCCTCCGGCTCCCCAAAGCACAGGGACGAGGTGAGGGGCTTAGACCATGCCTGGGCAATGTTGTTTCTTACACCTGGGTGTGTGGCATTTTGTTGAGCTGGCTACCCCCACTTGGGATAGGTGTTCCACAGCAAGCACCTATTGATCGTCGGAAGCCGTTTTTGCACCAGGGGTCTCCGGGCTGTGTTCGTTGGGGTTGAACTCCTGCTAGCAAAAACGCCGGGTTGAGGGAAGGGTTCAGACTGTGCCTGGGCCCTGTGGTCTCTTCCAGGTCAGTGTATGGCATTTCCTTCCCCTTGCACCAGGCACCTGGGAGCATGTCTGCACGTGGAGAAAGACTTTCCCGTGGGAAGCCGGGTTTTGTCAAACGGGTCCCAGTGCTCTGCTCCTCTCTTTTCACTCTTGCTGCCAGAAGCCCAGGGAGGATGGGAGGGCTTAGAACATGGCTGGACACTGCGGTTTCTTCCAGAGAAGTGGAGGGCATTTGCTTTAGCTTGCCACAACCCCTTGGGATAGGGTCTGCACCTCAGGAAAGTGTCTCCGTGGGAAGCCGGCTTTTTGCAAAGGGGTCGCAGGGCCGTGTGCCTCGGCTGTCCCTCCGGCTCCCCAAAGCACAGGGACGAGGTGAGGGGCTTAGACCATGCCTGGGCAATGTTGTTTCTTACACCTGGGTGTGTGGCATTTTGTTGAGCTGGCTACCCCCACTTGGGATAGGTGTTCCACAGCAAGCACCTCTTGTTCGTCTGAAGCCGTTTTTGCCCCAGGGGTCTCCGGGCTGTGTTCGTTGGGGTTGAACTCCTGCTAGCAAAACCGCCGGGTTGAGGGAAGGGTTCAGACTGTGCCTGGGCCCTGTGGTCTCTTCCTGGTCAGTGTATGGCATTTCCTTCCCCTTGCCCCAGGCACCTGGGAGCATGTCTGCCCGTGGAGAAAGACTTTCCCGTGGGAAGCCGGGTTTTGTCAAACGGGTCCCAGTGCTCTGCTCCTCTCTTTTCACTCCTGCTGCCAGAAGCCCAGGGAGGATGGGAGGGCTTAGAACATGGCTGGGCACTGTGGTTTCTTCCAGAGAAGTGGAGGGCATTTGCTTTACCTTGCCACAACCACTTGGGATAGGGTCTGCACCTCAGGAAAACTGTCTCCGTGGGAAGCCGGCTTTTTGCAAAGGGGTCTCAGGGCCGTGTGCCTCGGCTGTCCCTCCGGCTCCCCAAAGCACAGGGACGAGGTGAGGGGCTTAGACCATGCCTGGGCAATGTTGTTTCTTACACCTGGGTTTGTGGCATTTTGTTGAGCTGGCTACCCCCACTTGGGATAGGTGTTCCACAGCAAGCACCTATTGTTCGTCGGAAGCCGTTTTTGCCCCAGGGGTCTCCGGGCTGTGTTCGTTGGGGTTGAACTCCTGCTAGCAAAACCGCCGGGTTGAGGGAAGGGTTCAGACTGTGCCTGGGCCCTGTGGTCTCTTCCAGGTCAGTGTATGGCATTTCCTTCCCCTTGCCACAGGCACCTGGGAGCATGTCTGCACGTGGAGAAAGACTTTCCCGTGGGAAGCCGGGTTTTGTCAAACGGGTCCCAGTGCTCTGCTCCTCTCTTTTCATTCCTGCTGCCAGAAGCCCAGGGAGGATGGGAGGGCTTAGAACATGGCTGGGCACTGTGGTTTCTTCCAGAGAAGTGGAGGGCATTTGCTTTAGCTTGCCACAACCACTTGGGATAGGGTCTGCACCTCAGGAAAACTGTCTCCGTGGGAAGCCGGCTTTTTGCAAAGGGGTCTCAGGGCCGTGTGCCTCGGCTGTCCCTCCGGCTCCCCAAAGCACAGGGACGAGGTGAGGGGCTTAGACCATGCCTGCGCAATGTTGTTTCTTACACCTGGGTGTGTGGCATTTTGTTGAGCTGGCTTCCCCCACTTGGGATAGATGTTCCACAGCAAGCACCTATTGATCGTCGGAAGCCGTTTTTGCACCAGGGGTCTCCGGGCTGTGTTCGTTGGGGTTGAACTCCTGCTAGCAAAACCGCCGGGTTGAGGGAAGGGTTCAGACTGTGCCTGGGCCCTGTGGTCTCTTCCAGGTCAGTGTATGGCATTTCCTTCCCCTTGCACCAGGCACCTGGGAGCATGTCTGCACGTGGAGAAAGACTTTCCCGTGGGAAGCCGGGTTTTGTCAAACGGGTCCCAGTGCTCTGCTCCTCTCTTTTCACTCTTGCTGCCAGAAGCCCAGGGAGGATGGGAGGGCTTAGAACATGGCTGGGCACTGCGATATCTTCCAGAGAAGTGGAGGGCATTTGCTTTAGCTTGCCACAACCACTTGGGATAGGGTCTGCACCTCAGGAACGTGTCTCCGTGGGAAGCCAGCTTTTTGCACAGCGGTCTCAGGGCCGTGTGCCTCGGCTGTCCCTCCGGCTCCCCAAAGCACAGGGACGAGGTGAGGGGCTTAGACCATGCCTGGGCAATGTTGTTTCTTACACCTGGGTGTGTGGCATTTTGTTGAGCTGGCTACCCCCACTTGGGATAGGTGTTCCACAGCAAGCACCTATTGTTCGTCGGAAGCCGTTTTTGCCCCAGGGGTCTCCGGGCTGTGTTCGTTGGGGTTGAACTCCTGCTAGCAAAACCGCCGGGTTGAGGGAAGGGTTCAGACTGTGCCTGGGCCCTGTGGTCTCTTCCAGGTCAGTGTATGGCATTTCCTTCCCCTTGCCCCAGGCACCTGGGAGCATGTCTGCACGTGGAGAAAGACTTTCCCGTGGGAAGCCGGGTTTTGTCAAACGGGTCCCAGTGCTCTGCTCCTCTCTTTTCACTCCTGCTGCCAGAAGCCCAGGGAGGATGGGAGGGCTTAGAACATGGCTGGGCACTGTGGTTTCTTCCAGAGAAGTGGAGGGCATTTGCTTTACCTTGCCACAACCACTTGGGATAGGGTCTGCACCTCAGGAAAACTGTCTCCGTGGGAAGCCGGCTTTTTGCAAAGGGGTCTCAGGGCCGTGTGCCTCGGCTGTCCCTCTGGCTCCCCAAAGCACAGGGACGAGGTGAGGGGCTTAGACCAAGCCTGGGCAATGTTGTTTCTTACACCTGGGTGTGTGGCATTTTGTTGAGCTGGCTACCCCCACTTGGGATAGGTGTTCCACAGCAAGCACCTATTGTTCGTCGGAAGCCGTTTTTGCCCCAGGGGTCTCCGGGCTGTGTTCGTTGGGGTTGAACTCCTGCTAGCAAAACCGCCGGGTTGAGGGAAGGGTTCAGACTGTGCCTGGGCCCTGTGGTCTCTTCCAGGTCAGTGTATGGCATTTCCTTCCCCCTGCCACAGGCACCTGGGAGCATCTCTGCACGTGGAGAAAGACTTTCCCGTGGGAAGCCGGGTTTTGTCAAACGGGTCCCAGTGCTCTGCTCCTCTCTTTTCACTCCTGCTGCCAGAAGCCCAGGGAGGATGGGAGGGCTTAGAACATGGCTGGGCACTGTGGTTTCTTCCAGAGAAGTGGAGGGCATTTGCTTTAGCTTGCCACAACCACTTGGGGTAGGGTCTACACCTCAGGAAAACTGTCTCTGTGGGAAGCCGTCTTTTTGCAAAGGGGTCTCAGGGCCGTGGGCCTCGGCTGTCCCTCCGGCTCCCCAAAGCACAGGGACAAGGTGAGGGGCTTAGACCATGCCTGGGCAATGTTGTTTCTTACACCTGGGTGTGTGGCATTTTGTTGAGCTGGCTTCCCCCACTTGGGATAGGTGTTCCACAGCAAGCACCTATTGATCGTCGGAAGCCGTTTTTGCACCAGGGGTCTCTACGCTGTGTTCGTTGGGGTTGAACTCCTGCTAGCAAAAACGCCGGGTTGAGGGAAGGGTTCAGACTGTGCCTGGGCCCTGTGGTCTCTTCCAGGTCAGTGTATGGCATTTCCTTCCCCTTGCGACAGGCACCTGGGAGCATGTCTGCACGTGGAGAAAGACTTTCCCGTGGGAAGCCGGGTTTTGCCAAACGGGACCCAGTGCTCTGCTCCTCTCTTTTCACTCCTGCTGCCAGAAGCCCAGGGAGGATGGGAGGGCTTAGAACATGGCTGGGCACTGTGGTTTCTTCCAGAGAAGTGGAGGGCATTTGCTTTAGCTTGCCACAACCACTTGGGATAGGGTCTACACCTCAGGAAAACTGTCTCTGTGGGAAGCCGTCTTTTTGCAAAGGGGTCTCAGGGCCGTGGGCCTCGGCTGTCCCTCCGGCTCCCCAAAGCACAGGGACGAGGTGAGGGGCTTAGACCATGCCTGGGCAATGTTGTTTCTTACACCTGGGTGTGTGGCATTTTGTTGAGCTGGCTACCCCCACTTGGGATAGGTGTTCCACAGCAAGCACCTATTGATCGTCGGAAGCCGTTTTTGCACCAGGGGTCTCCGGGCTGTGTTCGTTGGGGTTGAACTCCTGCTAGCAAAAACGCCGGGTTGAGGGAAGGGTTCAGACTGTGCCTGGGCTCTGTGGTCTCTTCCAGGTCAGTGTATGGCATTTCCTTCCCCTTGCCCCAGGCACCTGGGAGCATGTCTGCACGTGGAGAAAGACTTTCCCGTGGGAAGCCGGGTTTTGTCAAACGGGGCCCAGTGCTCTGCTCCTCTCTTTTCACTCTTGCTGCCAGAAGCCCAGGGAGGATGGGAGGGCTTAGAACATGGCTGGGCACTGTGGTTTCTTCCAGAGAAGTGGAGGGCATTTGCTTTACCTTGCCACAACCACTTGGGATAGGGTCTGCACCTCAGGAAAACTGTCTCCGTGGGAAGCCGGCCTTTTGCAAAGGGGTCTCAGGGCCGTGTGCCCCGGCTGTCCCTCCGGGTCCCCAAAGCACAGGGACGAGGTGAGGGGCTTAGACCATGCCTGGGCAATGTTGTTTCTTACACCTGGGTGTGTGGCATTTTGTTGAGCTGGCTACCCCCACTTGGGATAGGTGTTCCACAGCAAGCACCTATTGTTCGTCGGAAGCCGTTTTTGCCCCAGGGGTCTCCGGGCTGTGTTCGTTGGGGTTGAACTCCTGCTAGCAAAACCGCCGGGTTGAGGGAAGGGTTCAGACTGTGCCTGGGCCCTGTGGTCTCTTCCAGGTCAGTGTATGGCATTTCCTTCCCCTTGCCCCAGGCACCTGGGAGCATGTCTGCACGTGGAGAAAGACTTTCCCGTGGGAAGCCGGGTTTTGTCAAACGGGTCCCAGTGCTCTGCTCCTCTCTTTTCACTCCTGCTGCCAGAAGCCCAGGGAGGATGGGAGGGCTTAGAACATGGCTGGGCACTGTGGTTTCTTCCAGAGAAGTGGAGGGCATTTGCTTTACCTTGCCACAACCACTTGGGGTAGGGTCTACACCTCAGGAAAACTGTCTCTGTGGGAAGCCGTCTTTTTGCAAAGGGGTCTCAGGGCCGTGGGCCTCGGCTGTCCCTCCGGCTCCCCAAAGCACAGGGACAAGGTGAGGGGCTTAGACCATGCCTGGGCAATGTTGTTTCTTACACCTGGGTGTGTGGCATTTTGTTGAGCTGGCTTCCCCCACTTGGGATATGTGTTCCACAGCAAGCACCTATTGATCGTCGGAAGCCGTTTTTGCACCAGGGGTCTCTACGCTGTGTTCGTTGGGGTTGAACTCCTGCTAGCAAAAACGCCGGGTTGAGGGAAGGGTTCAGACTGTGCCTGGGCCCTGTGGTCTCTTCCAGGTCAGTGTATGGCATTTCCTTCCCCTTGCGACAGGCACCTGGGAGCATGTCTGCACGTGGAGAAAGACTTTCCCGTGGGAAGCCGGGTTTTGCCAAACGGGACCCAGTGCTCTGCTCCTCTCTTTTCACTCCTGCTGCCAGAAGCCCAGGGAGGATGGGAGGGCTTAGAACATGGCTGGGCACTGTGGTTTCTTCCAGAGAAGTGGAGGGCATTTGCTTTAGCTTGCCACAACCACTTGGGATAGGGTCTACACCTCAGGAAAACTGTCTCTGTGGGAAGCCGTCTTTTTGCAAAGGGGTCTCAGGGCCGTGGGCCTCGGCTGTCCCTCCGGCTCCCCAAAGCACAGGGACGAGGTGAGGGGCTTTGACCATGCCTGGGCAATGTTGTTTCTTACACCTGGGTGTGTGGCATTTTGTTGAGCTGGCTACCCCCACTTGGGATAGGTGTTCCACAGCAAGCACCTATTGATCGTCGGAAGCCGTTTTTGCACCAGGGGTCTCCGGGCTGTGTTCGTTGGGGTTGAACTCCTGCTAGCAAAAACGCCGGGTTGAGGGAAGGGTTCAGACTGTGCCTGGGCTCTGTGGTCTCTTCCAGGTCAGTGTATGGCATTTCCTTCCCCTTGCCCCAGGCACCTGGGAGCATGTCTGCACGTGGAGAAAGACTTTCCCGTGGGAAGCCGGGTTATGCCAAACGGGTCCCAGTGCTCTGCTCGTCTCTTTTCAGTCCTGCTGCCAGAAGCCCAGGGAGGATGGGAGGGCTTAGAACATGGCTGGGCACTGTGGTTTCTTCCAGAGAAGTGGAGGGCATTTGCTTTACCTTGCCACAACCACTTGTGATAGGATCTACACCTCAGGAAAACTGTCTCCGTGGGAAGCCGGCTTTTTGCAAAGGGGTCTCAGGGCCGTGGGCCTCGGCTGTCCCTCCGACTCCCCAAAGCACAGGGACGAGGTGAGGGGCTTAGACCAAGCCTGGGCAATGTTGTTACTTACACTTGGGTGTGTGGCATTTTGTTGAGCTGGCTTCCCCCACTTGGGATAGGTGTTCCACAGCAAGCACCTATTGATCGTCGGAAGCCGTTTTTGCCCCAGGGGTCTCCGGGCTGTGTTCCTTGGGGTTGATCTCCTGCTTGCAAAACCGCCGGGTTGAGGGAAGGGTTCAGACTGTGCCTGGGCCCTGTGGTCTCTTCCAGGTCAGTGTATGGCATTACCTTCCCCTTGCCACAGGCACCTGGGAGCAAGTCTGCACGTGGAGAAAGACTTTCCCGTGGGAAGCCGGTTTTTGTCAAACGGGTCCCAGTGCTCTGCTCCTCTCTTTTCACTCCTGCTGCCAGAAGCCCAGGGAGGATGGGAGGGCTTAGAACATGGCTGGGCACTGCGGTTTCTTCCAGAGAAGTGGAGGGCATTTGCTTTAGCTTGCCACAACCACTTGGGATAGGGTCTGCACCTCAGGAAACTGTCTCCGTGGGAAGCCGGCTTTTTGCAAAGGGGTCTCAGGGCCGTGGGCCTCGGCTGTTCCGCCGGCTCCCCAAAGCACAGGGACGAGGTGAGGGGCTTAGACCATGCCTGGGCAATGTTGTTTCTTACACCTGGGTGTGTGGCATTTTGTTGAGCTGGCTTCCCCCACTTGGGATATGTGTTCCACAGCAAGCACCTATTGATCGTCGGAAGCCGTTTTTGCACCAGGGGTCTCCCGGCTGTGTTCGTTGGGGTTGAACTCCTGCTAGCAAAAACGCCGGGTTGAGGGAAGGGTTCAGACTGTGCCTGGGCCCTGTGGTCTCTTCCAGGTCAGTGTATGGCATTTCCTTCCCCTTGCCCCAAGCACCTGGGAGCATGTCTGCCCGTGGAGAAAGACTTTCCCGTGAGAAGCCGGGTTTTGTCAAACGGGTCCCAGTGCTCTGCTCCTCTCTTTTCACTCTTGCTGCCAGGAGCCCAGGGAGGATGGGAAGGCTTAGAACATGGCTGGGCA
The DNA here is from genome assembly GCF_024610735.1 of Ursus americanus. Lineage (NCBI taxonomy): Eukaryota > Metazoa > Chordata > Mammalia > Carnivora > Ursidae > Ursus > Ursus americanus. Next base: position 73,824 of record NW_028273636.1, read on the forward strand.
CTGTGGTTTCTTCCAGAGAAGTGGAGGGCATTTGCTTTACCTTGCCACAACCACTTGGGATAGGGTCTGCACCTCAGGAAAACTGTCTCCGTGGGAAGCCGGCTTTTTGCAAAGGGGTCTCAGGGCCGTGGGCCTCGGCTGTCCCTCCGGCTCCCCAAAGCACAGGGACGAGGTGAGGGGCTTAGACCATGCCTGGGCAATGTTGTTTCTTACACCTGGGTGTGTGGCATTTTGTTGAGCTGGCTACCCCCACTTGGGATAGGTGTTCCACAGCAAGCACCTATTGTTCGTCGGAAGCCGTTTTTGCCCCAGGGGTCTCCGGGCTGTGTTCGTTGGGGTTGAACTCCTGCTAGCAAAACCGCCGGGTTGAGGGAAGGGTTCAGACTGTGCCTGGGCCCTGTGGTCTCTTCCAGGTCAGTGTATGGCATTTCCTTCCCCTTGCACCAGGCACCTGGGAGCATGTCTGCACGTGGAGAAAGACTTTCCCGTGGGAAGCCGGTTTTTGTCAAACGGGTCCCAGTGCTCTGCTCCTCTCTTTTCACTCTTGCTGCCAGAAGCCCAGGGAGGATGGGAGGGCTTAGAACATGGCTGGGCACTGCGATTTCTTCCAGAGAAGTGGAGGGCATTTGCTTTAGCTTGCCACAACCACTTGGGATAGGGTCTGCACCTCAGGAAAGTGTCTCCGTGGGAAGCCGGCTTTTTGCAAAGTGGTCTCAGGGCCGTGTGCCTCGGCTGTCCCTCCGGCTCCCCAAAGCACAGGGACGAGGTGAGGGGCTTAGACCATGCCTGGGCAATGTTTTTCTTACACCTGGGTGTGTGGCATTTTGTTGAGCTGGCTACCCCACTTGGGATAGGTGTTCCACAGCAAGCACCTATTGTTCGTCGGAAGCCGTTTTTGCCCCAGGGGTCTCCGGGCTGTGTTCGTTGGGGTTGAACTCCTGCTAGCAAAACCGCCGGGTTGAGGGAAGGGTTCAGACTGTGCCTGGGCCCTGTGGTCTTTTCCAGGTCAGTGTATGGCATTTCCTTGCCCTTGCCACAGGCACCTGGGAGCATGTCTGCACGTGGAGAAAGACTTTCCCGTGGGAAGCCGGGTTTTGCCAAACGGGTCCCAGTGCTCTGCTCCTCTCTTTTTACTCCTGCTGCCAGAAGCCCAGGGAGGATGGGAGGGCTTAGAACATGGCTGGGCACTCTGGTTTCTTCCAGAGAAGTGGAGGGCATTTGCTTTACCTTGCCACAACAACTTGGGATAGGGGCTACACCTCAGGAAAACTGTCTCTGTGGGAAGCCGGCTTTTTGCAAAGGGGTCTCAGGGCCGTGGGCCTCGGCTGTCCCTCCGGCTCCCCAAAGCACAGGGACGAGGTGAGGGGCTTAGACCATGCCTGGGCAATGTTGTTTCTTACACCTGGGTGTGTGGCATTTTGTTGAGCTGGCTTCCCCCGCTTGGGATAGGTGTTCCACTGCAAGCACCTATTGATCGTCGGAAGCCGTTTTTGCACCAGGGGTCTCCGGGCTGTGTTCGTTGGGGTTGAACTCCTGCTAGCAAAAACGCCGGGTTGAGGGAAGGGTTCAGACTGTGCCTGGGCCCTGTGGTCTCTTCCAGGTCAGTGTATGGCATTTCCTTCCCCTTGCACCAGGCACCTGGGAGCATGTCTGCACGTGGAGAAAGACTTTCCCGTGGGAAGCCGGGTTTTGTCAAACGGGTCCCAGTGCTCTGCTCCTCTCTTTTCACTCCTGCTGCCAGAAGCCCAGGGAGGATGGGAGGGCTTAGAACATGGCTGGGCACTGTGGTTTCTTCCAGAGAAGTGGAGGGCATTTGCTTTACCTTGCCACAACCACTTGGGATAGGGTCTACACCTCAGGAAAACTGTCTCTGTGGGAAGCCGTCTTTTTGCAAAGGGGTCTCAGGGCCGTGGGCCTCGGCTGTTCCTCCGGCTCCCCAAAGCACAGGGACGAGGTGAGGGGCTTAGACCATGCCTGGGCAATGTTGTTTCTTACACCTGGGTGTGTGGCATTTTGTTGAGCTGGCTTCCCCCACTTGGGATATGTGTTCCACAGCAAGCACCTATTGATCGTCGGAAGCCGTTTTTGCACCAGGGGTCTCCCGGCTGTGTTCGTTGGGGTTGAACTCCTGCTAGCAAAAACGCCGGGTTGAGGGAAGGGTTCAGACTGTGCCTGGGCCCTGTGGTCTCTTCCAGGTCAGTGTATGGCATTTCCTTCCCCTTGCCCCAAGCACCTGGGAGCATGTCTGCCCGTGGAGAAAGACTTTCCCGTGGGAAGCCGGGTTTTGTCAAACGGGTCCCAGTGCTCTGCTCCTCTCTTTTCACTCTTGCTGCCAGGAGCCCAGGGAGGATGGGAAGGCTTAGAACATGGCTGGGCACTGTGGTTTCTTCCAGAGAAGTGGAGGGCATTTGCTTTACCTTGCCACAACCACTTGGGATAGGGTCTGCACCTCAGGAAAACTGTCTCCGTGGGAAGCCGGCTTTTTGCAAAGGGGTCTCAGGGCCGTGTGCCTCGGCTGTCCCTCCGGCTCCCCAAAGCACAGGGACGAGGTGAGGGGCTTAGACCATGCCTGGGCAATGTTGTTTCTTACACCTGGGTGTGTGGCATTTTGTTGAGCTGGCTACCCCCACTTGGGATAGGTGTTCCACAGCAAGCACCTCTTGTTCGTCGGAAGCCGTTTTTGCCCCAGGGGTCTCCGGGCTGTGTTCGTTGGGGTTGAACTCCTGCTAGCAAAACCGCCGGGTTGAGGGAAGGGTTCAGACTGTGCCTGGGCCCTGTGGTCTCTTCCAGGTCAGTGTATGGCATTTCCTTCCCCTTGCACCAGGCACCTGGGAGCATGTCTGCACGTGGAGAAAGACTTTCCCGTGGGAAGCCGGTTTTTGTCAAACGGGTCCCAGTGCTCTGCTCCTCTCTTTTCACTCTTGCTGCCAGAAGCCCAGGGAGGATGGGAGGGCTTAGAACATGGCTGGGCACTGCGATTTCTTCCAGAGAAGTGGAGGGAATTTGCTTTAGCTTGCCACAACCACTTGGGATAGGGTCTGCACCTCAGAAAAGTGTCTCCGTGGGAAGCCGGCTTTTTGCAAAGTGGTCTCAGGGCCGTGTGCCTCGGCTGTCCCTCCGGCTCCCCAAAGCACAGGGACGAGGTGAGGGGCTTAGACCATGCCTGGGCAATGTTGTTTCTTACACCTGGGTGTGTGGCATTTTGTTGAGCTGGCTACCACCACTTGGGATAGGTGTTCCACAGCAAGCACCTATTGTTCGTCGGAAGCCGTTTTTGCCCCAGGGGTCTCCGGGCTGTGTTCGTTGGGGTTGAACTCCTGCTAGCAAAACCGCCGGGTTGAGGGAAGGGTTCAGACTGTGCCTGGGCCCTGTGGTCTCTTCCAGGTCAGTGTATGGCATTTCCTTCCCCTTGCCCCAGGCACCTGGGAGCATGTCTGCACGTGGAGAAAGACTTTCCCGTGGGAAGCCGGGTTTTGTCAAACGGGTCCCAGTGCTCTGCTCCTCTCTTTTCACTCCTGCTGCCAGAAGCCCAGGGAGGATGGGAGGGCTTAGAACATGGCTGGGCACTGTGGTTTCTTCCAGAGAAGTGGAGGGCATTTGCTTTACCTTGCTACAACCACGTGGGATAGGTTCTGCACCTCAGGAAAACTATTTCCGTGGGAAGGCGGCTTTTTGCAAAGGGGTCTCAAGGCCGTGTGCCTCGGCTGTCCCTCCGGCTCCCCAAAGCACAGGGACGAGGTGAGGGGCTTAGACCATGCCTGGGCAATGTTTTTCTTACACCTGGGTGTGTGGCATTTTGTTGAGCTGGCTACCCCACTTGGGATAGGTGTTCCACAGCAAGCACCTATTGTTCGTCGGAAGCCGTTTTTGCCCCAGGGGTCTCCGGGCTGTGTTCGTTGGGGTTGAACTCCTGCTAGCAAAACCGCCGGGTTGAGGGAAGGGTTCAGACTGTGCCTGGGCCCTGTGGTCTTTTCCAGGTCAGTGTATGGCATTTCCTTGCCCTTGCCACAGGCACCTGGGAGCATGTCTGCACGTGGAGAAAGACTTTCCCGTGGGAAGCCGGGTTTTGCCAAACGGGTCCCAGTGCTCTGCTCCTCTCTTTTTACTCCTGCTGCCAGAAGCCCAGGGAGGATGGGAGGGCTTAGAACATGGCTGGGCACTCTGGTTTCTTCCAGAGAAGTGGAGGGCATTTGCTTTACCTTGCCACAACCACTTGGGATAGGGGCTACACCTCAGGAAAACTGTCTCTGTGGGAAGCCGGCTTTTTGCAAAGGGGTCTCAGGGCCGTGGGCCTCGGCTGTCCCTCCGGCTCCCCAAAGCACAGGGACGAGGTGAGGGGCTTAGACCATGCCTGGGCAATGTTGTTTCTTACACCTGGGTGTGTGGCATTTTGTTGAGCTGGCTTCCCCCGCTTGGGATAGGTGTTCCACTGCAAGCACCTATTGATCGTCGGAAGCCGTTTTTGCACCAGGGGTCTCCGGGCTGTGTTCGTTGGGGTTGAACTCCTGCTAGCAAAAACGCCGGGTTGAGGGAAGGGTTCAGACTGTGCCTGGGCCCTGTGGTCTCTTCCAGGTCAGTGTATGGCATTTCCTTCCCCTTGCACCAGGCACCTGGGAGCATGTCTGCACGTGGAGAAAGACTTTCCCGTGGGAAGCCGGGTTTTGTCAAACGGGTCCCAGTGCTCTGCTCCTCTCTTTTCACTCTTGCTGCCAGAAGCCCAGGGAGGATGGGAGGGCTTAGAACATGGCTGGACACTGCGGTTTCTTCCAGAGAAGTGGAGGGCATTTGCTTTAGCTTGCCACAACCCCTTGGGATAGGGTCTGCACCTCAGGAAAGTGTCTCCGTGGGAAGCCGGCTTTTTGCAAAGGGGTCGCAGGGCCGTGTGCCTCGGCTGTCCCTCCGGCTCCCCAAAGCACAGGGACGAGGTGAGGGGCTTAGACCATGCCTGGGCAATGTTGTTTCTTACACCTGGGTGTGTGGCATTTTGTTGAGCTGGCTACCCCCACTTGGGATAGGTGTTCCACAGCAAGCACCTCTTGTTCGTCTGAAGCCGTTTTTGCCCCAGGGGTCTCCGGGCTGTGTTCGTTGGGGTTGAACTCCTGCTAGCAAAACCGCCGGGTTGAGGGAAGGGTTCAGACTGTGCCTGGGCCCTGTGGTCTCTTCCTGGTCAGTGTATGGCATTTCCTTCCCCTTGCCCCAGGCACCTGGGAGCATGTCTGCCCGTGGAGAAAGACTTTCCCGTGGGAAGCCGGGTTTTGTCAAACGGGTCCCAGTGCTCTGCTCCTCTCTTTTCACTCCTGCTGCCAGAAGCCCAGGGAGGATGGGAGGGCTTAGAACATGGCTGGGCACTGTGGTTTCTTCCAGAGAAGTGGAGGGCATTTGCTTTACCTTGCCACAACCACTTGGGATAGGGTCTGCACCTCAGGAAAACTGTCTCCGTGGGAAGCCGGCTTTTTGCAAAGGGGTCTCAGGGCCGTGTGCCTCGGCTGTCCCTCCGGCTCCCCAAAGCACAGGGACGAGGTGAGGGGCTTAGACCATGCCTGGGCAATGTTGTTTCTTACACCTGGGTTTGTGGCATTTTGTTGAGCTGGCTACCCCCACTTGGGATAGGTGTTCCACAGCAAGCACCTATTGTTCGTCGGAAGCCGTTTTTGCCCCAGGGGTCTCCGGGCTGTGTTCGTTGGGGTTGAACTCCTGCTAGCAAAACCGCCGGGTTGAGGGAAGGGTTCAGACTGTGCCTGGGCCCTGTGGTCTCTTCCAGGTCAGTGTATGGCATTTCCTTCCCCTTGCCACAGGCACCTGGGAGCATGTCTGCACGTGGAGAAAGACTTTCCCGTGGGAAGCCGGGTTTTGTCAAACGGGTCCCAGTGCTCTGCTCCTCTCTTTTCATTCCTGCTGCCAGAAGCCCAGGGAGGATGGGAGGGCTTAGAACATGGCTGGGCACTGTGGTTTCTTCCAGAGAAGTGGAGGGCATTTGCTTTAGCTTGCCACAACCACTTGGGATAGGGTCTGCACCTCAGGAAAACTGTCTCCGTGGGAAGCCGGCTTTTTGCAAAGGGGTCTCAGGGCCGTGTGCCTCGGCTGTCCCTCCGGCTCCCCAAAGCACAGGGACGAGGTGAGGGGCTTAGACCATGCCTGGGCAATGTTGTTTCTTACACCTGGGTGTGTGGCATTTTGTTGAGCTGGCTTCCCCCACTTGGGATAGATGTTCCACAGCAAGCACCTATTGATCGTCGGAAGCCGTTTTTGCACCAGGGGTCTCCGGGCTGTGTTCGTTGGGGTTGAACTCCTGCTAGCAAAAACGCCGGGTTGAGGGAAGGGTTCAGACTGTGCCTGGGCCCTGTGGTCTCTTCCAGGTCAGTGTATGGCATTTCCTTCCCCTTGCACCAGGCACCTGGGAGCATGTCTGCACGTGGAGAAAGACTTTCCCGTGGGAAGCCGGGTTTTGTCAAACGGGTCCCAGTGCTCTGCTCCTCTCTTTTCACTCTTGCTGCCAGAAGCCCAGGGAGGATGGGAGGGCTTAGAACATGGCTGGGCACTGCGATATCTTCCAGAGAAGTGGAGGGCATTTGCTTTAGCTTGCCACAACCACTTGGGATAGGGTCTGCACCTCAGGAACGTGTCTCCGTGGGAAGCCAGCTTTTTGCACAGCGGTCTCAGGGCCGTGTGCCTCGGCTGTCCCTCCGGCTCCCCAAAGCACAGGGACGAGGTGAGGGGCTTAGACCATGCCTGGGCAATGTTGTTTCTTACACCTGGGTGTGTGGCATTTTGTTGAGCTGGCTACCCCCACTTGGGATAGGTGTTCCACAGCAAGCACCTATTGTTCGTCGGAAGCCGTTTTTGCCCCAGGGGTCTCCGGGCTGTGTTCGTTGGGGTTGAACTCCTGCTAGCAAAACCGCCGGGTTGAGGGAAGGGTTCAGACTGTGCCTGGGCCCTGTGGTCTCTTCCAGGTCAGTGTATGGCATTTCCTTCCCCTTGCCCCAGGCACCTGGGAGCATGTCTGCACGTGGAGAAAGACTTTCCCGTGGGAAGCCGGGTTTTGTCAAACGGGTCCCAGTGCTCTGCTCCTCTCTTTTCACTCCTGCTGCCAGAAGCCCAGGGAGGATGGGAGGGCTTAGAACATGGCTGGGCACTGTGGTTTCTTCCAGAGAAGTGGAGGGCATTTGCTTTACCTTGCCACAACCACTTGGGATAGGGTCTGCACCTCAGGAAAACTGTCTCCGTGGGAAGCCGGCTTTTTGCAAAGGGGTCTCAGGGCCGTGTGCCTCGGCTGTCCCTCTGGCTCCCCAAAGCACAGGGACGAGGTGAGGGGCTTAGACCAAGCCTGGGCAATGTTGTTTCTTACACCTGGGTGTGTGGCATTTTGTTGAGCTGGCTACCCCCACTTGGGATAGGTGTTCCACAGCAAGCACCTATTGTTCGTCGGAAGCCGTTTTTGCCCCAGGGGTCTCCGGGCTGTGTTCGTTGGGGTTGAACTCCTGCTAGCAAAACCGCCGGGTTGAGGGAAGGGTTCAGACTGTGCCTGGGCCCTGTGGTCTCTTCCAGGTCAGTGTATGGCATTTCCTTCCCCCTGCCACAGGCACCTGGGAGCATGTCTGCACGTGGAGAAAGACTTTCCCGTGGGAAGCCGGGTTTTGTCAAACGGGTCCCAGTGCTCTGCTCCTCTCTTTTCACTCCTGCTGCCAGAAGCCCAGGGAGGATGGGAGGGCTTAGAACATGGCTGGGCACTGTGGTTTCTTCCAGAGAAGTGGAGGGCATTTGCTTTAGCTTGCCACAACCACTTGGGGTAGGGTCTACACCTCAGGAAAACTGTCTCTGTGGGAAGCCGTCTTTTTGCAAAGGGGTCTCAGGGCCGTGGGCCTCGGCTGTCCCTCCGGCTCCCCAAAGCACAGGGACAAGGTGAGGGGCTTAGACCATGCCTGGGCAATGTTGTTTCTTACACCTGGGTGTGTGGCATTTTGTTGAGCTGGCTTCCCCCACTTGGGATAGGTGTTCCACAGCAAGCACCTATTGATCGTCGGAAGCCGTTTTTGCACCAGGGGTCTCTACGCTGTGTTCGTTGGGGTTGAACTCCTGCTAGCAAAAACGCCGGGTTGAGGGAAGGGTTCAGACTGTGCCTGGGCCCTGTGGTCTCTTCCAGGTCAGTGTATGGCATTTCCTTCCCCTTGCGACAGGCACCTGGGAGCATGTCTGCACGTGGAGAAAGACTTTCCCGTGGGAAGCCGGGTTTTGCCAAACGGGACCCAGTGCTCTGCTCCTCTCTTTTCACTCCTGCTGCCAGAAGCCCAGGGAGGATGGGAGGGCTTAGAACATGGCTGGGCACTGTGGTTTCTTCCAGAGAAGTGGAGGGCATTTGCTTTAGCTTGCCACAACCACTTGGGATAGGGTCTACACCTCAGGAAAACTGTCTCTGTGGGAAGCCGTCTTTTTGCAAAGGGGTCTCAGGGCCGTGGGCCTCGGCTGTCCCTCCGGCTCCCCAAAGCACAGGGACGAGGTGAGGGGCTTAGACCATGCCTGGGCAATGTTGTTTCTTACACCTGGGTGTGTGGCATTTTGTTGAGCTGGCTACCCCCACTTGGGATAGGTGTTCCACAGCAAGCACCTATTGATCGTCGGAAGCCGTTTTTGCACCAGGGGTCTCCGGGCTGTGTTCGTTGGGGTTGAACTCCTGCTAGCAAAAACGCCGGGTTGAGGGAAGGGTTCAGACTGTGCCTGGGCCCTGTGGTCTCTTCCAGGTCAGTGTATGGCATTTCCTTCCCCTTGCACCAGGCACCTGGGAGCATGTCTGCACGTGGAGAAAGACTTTCCCGTGGGAAGCCGGGTTTTGTCAAACGGGTCCCAGTGCTCTGCTCCTCTCTTTTCACTCTTGCTGCCAGAAGCCCAGGGAGGATGGGAGGGCTTAGAACATGGCTGGACACTGCGGTTTCTTCCAGAGAAGTGGAGGGCATTTGCTTTAGCTTGCCACAACCCCTTGGGATAGGGTCTGCACCTCAGGAAAGTGTCTCCGTGGGAAGCCGGCTTTTTGCAAAGGGGTCGCAGGGCCGTGTGCCTCGGCTGTCCCTCCGGCTCCCCAAAGCACAGGGACGAGGTGAGGGGCTTAGACCATGCCTGGGCAATGTTGTTTCTTACACCTGGGTGTGTGGCATTTTGTTGAGCTGGCTACCCCCACTTGGGATAGGTGTTCCACAGCAAGCACCTCTTGTTCGTCTGAAGCCGTTTTTGCCCCAGGGGTCTCCGGGCTGTGTTCGTTGGGGTTGAACTCCTGCTAGCAAAACCGCCGGGTTGAGGGAAGGGTTCAGACTGTGCCTGGGCCCTGTGGTCTCTTCCTGGTCAGTGTATGGCATTTCCTTCCCCTTGCCCCAGGCACCTGGGAGCATGTCTGCCCGTGGAGAAAGACTTTCCCGTGGGAAGCCGGGTTTTGTCAAACGGGTCCCAGTGCTCTGCTCCTCTCTTTTCACTCCTGCTGCCAGAAGCCCAGGGAGGATGGGAGGGCTTAGAACATGGCTGGGCACTGTGGTTTCTTCCAGAGAAGTGGAGGGCATTTGCTTTACCTTGCCACAACCACTTGGGATAGGGTCTGCACCTCAGGAAAACTGTCTCCGTGGGAAGCCGGCTTTTTGCAAAGGGGTCTCAGGGCCGTGTGCCTCGGCTGTCCCTCCGGCTCCCCAAAGCACAGGGACGAGGTGAGGGGCTTAGACCATGCCTGGGCAATGTTGTTTCTTACACCTGGGTTTGTGGCATTTTGTTGAGCTGGCTACCCCCACTTGGGATAGGTGTTCCACAGCAAGCACCTATTGTTCGTCGGAAGCCGTTTTTGCCCCAGGGGTCTCCGGGCTGTGTTCGTTGGGGTTGAACTCCTGCTAGCAAAACCGCCGGGTTGAGGGAAGGGTTCAGACTGTGCCTGGGCCCTGTGGTCTCTTCCAGGTCAGTGTATGGCATTTCCTTCCCCTTGCCACAGGCACCTGGGAGCATGTCTGCACGTGGAGAAAGACTTTCCCGTGGGAAGCCGGGTTTTGTCAAACGGGTCCCAGTGCTCTGCTCCTCTCTTTTCATTCCTGCTGCCAGAAGCCCAGGGAGGATGGGAGGGCTTAGAACATGGCTGGGCACTGTGGTTTCTTCCAGAGAAGTGGAGGGCATTTGCTTTAGCTTGCCACAACCACTTGGGATAGGGTCTGCACCTCAGGAAAACTGTCTCCGTGGGAAGCCGGCTTTTTGCAAAGGGGTCTCAGGGCCGTGTGCCTCGGCTGTCCCTCCGGCTCCCCAAAGCACAGGGACGAGGTGAGGGGCTTAGACCATGCCTGCGCAATGTTGTTTCTTACACCTGGGTGTGTGGCATTTTGTTGAGCTGGCTTCCCCCACTTGGGATAGATGTTCCACAGCAAGCACCTATTGATCGTCGGAAGCCGTTTTTGCACCAGGGGTCTCCGGGCTGTGTTCGTTGGGGTTGAACTCCTGCTAGCAAAACCGCCGGGTTGAGGGAAGGGTTCAGACTGTGCCTGGGCCCTGTGGTCTCTTCCAGGTCAGTGTATGGCATTTCCTTCCCCTTGCACCAGGCACCTGGGAGCATGTCTGCACGTGGAGAAAGACTTTCCCGTGGGAAGCCGGGTTTTGTCAAACGGGTCCCAGTGCTCTGCTCCTCTCTTTTCACTCTTGCTGCCAGAAGCCCAGGGAGGATGGGAGGGCTTAGAACATGGCTGGGCACTGCGATATCTTCCAGAGAAGTGGAGGGCATTTGCTTTAGCTTGCCACAACCACTTGGGATAGGGTCTGCACCTCAGGAACGTGTCTCCGTGGGAAGCCAGCTTTTTGCACAGCGGTCTCAGGGCCGTGTGCCTCGGCTGTCCCTCCGGCTCCCCAAAGCACAGGGACGAGGTGAGGGGCTTAGACCATGCCTGGGCAATGTTGTTTCTTACACCTGGGTGTGTGGCATTTTGTTGAGCTGGCTACCCCCACTTGGGATAGGTGTTCCACAGCAAGCACCTATTGTTCGTCGGAAGCCGTTTTTGCCCCAGGGGTCTCCGGGCTGTGTTCGTTGGGGTTGAACTCCTGCTAGCAAAACCGCCGGGTTGAGGGAAGGGTTCAGACTGTGCCTGGGCCCTGTGGTCTCTTCCAGGTCAGTGTATGGCATTTCCTTCCCCTTGCCCCAGGCACCTGGGAGCATGTCTGCACGTGGAGAAAGACTTTCCCGTGGGAAGCCGGGTTTTGTCAAACGGGTCCCAGTGCTCTGCTCCTCTCTTTTCACTCCTGCTGCCAGAAGCCCAGGGAGGATGGGAGGGCTTAGAACATGGCTGGGCACTGTGGTTTCTTCCAGAGAAGTGGAGGGCATTTGCTTTACCTTGCCACAACCACTTGGGATAGGGTCTGCACCTCAGGAAAACTGTCTCCGTGGGAAGCCGGCTTTTTGCAAAGGGGTCTCAGGGCCGTGTGCCTCGGCTGTCCCTCTGGCTCCCCAAAGCACAGGGACGAGGTGAGGGGCTTAGACCAAGCCTGGGCAATGTTGTTTCTTACACCTGGGTGTGTGGCATTTTGTTGAGCTGGCTACCCCCACTTGGGATAGGTGTTCCACAGCAAGCACCTATTGTTCGTCGGAAGCCGTTTTTGCCCCAGGGGTCTCCGGGCTGTGTTCGTTGGGGTTGAACTCCTGCTAGCAAAACCGCCGGGTTGAGGGAAGGGTTCAGACTGTGCCTGGGCCCTGTGGTCTCTTCCAGGTCAGTGTATGGCATTTCCTTCCCCCTGCCACAGGCACCTGGGAGCATCTCTGCACGTGGAGAAAGACTTTCCCGTGGGAAGCCGGGTTTTGTCAAACGGGTCCCAGTGCTCTGCTCCTCTCTTTTCACTCCTGCTGCCAGAAGCCCAGGGAGGATGGGAGGGCTTAGAACATGGCTGGGCACTGTGGTTTCTTCCAGAGAAGTGGAGGGCATTTGCTTTAGCTTGCCACAACCACTTGGGGTAGGGTCTACACCTCAGGAAAACTGTCTCTGTGGGAAGCCGTCTTTTTGCAAAGGGGTCTCAGGGCCGTGGGCCTCGGCTGTCCCTCCGGCTCCCCAAAGCACAGGGACAAGGTGAGGGGCTTAGACCATGCCTGGGCAATGTTGTTTCTTACACCTGGGTGTGTGGCATTTTGTTGAGCTGGCTTCCCCCACTTGGGATAGGTGTTCCACAGCAAGCACCTATTGATCGTCGGAAGCCGTTTTTGCACCAGGGGTCTCTACGCTGTGTTCGTTGGGGTTGAACTCCTGCTAGCAAAAACGCCGGGTTGAGGGAAGGGTTCAGACTGTGCCTGGGCCCTGTGGTCTCTTCCAGGTCAGTGTATGGCATTTCCTTCCCCTTGCGACAGGCACCTGGGAGCATGTCTGCACGTGGAGAAAGACTTTCCCGTGGGAAGCCGGGTTTTGCCAAACGGGACCCAGTGCTCTGCTCCTCTCTTTTCACTCCTGCTGCCAGAAGCCCAGGGAGGATGGGAGGGCTTAGAACATGGCTGGGCACTGTGGTTTCTTCCAGAGAAGTGGAGGGCATTTGCTTTAGCTTGCCACAACCACTTGGGATAGGGTCTACACCTCAGGAAAACTGTCTCTGTGGGAAGCCGTCTTTTTGCAAAGGGGTCTCAGGGCCGTGGGCCTCGGCTGTCCCTCCGGCTCCCCAAAGCACAGGGACGAGGTGAGGGGCTTAGACCATGCCTGGGCAATGTTGTTTCTTACACCTGGGTGTGTGGCATTTTGTTGAGCTGGCTACCCCCACTTGGGATAGGTGTTCCACAGCAAGCACCTATTGATCGTCGGAAGCCGTTTTTGCACCAGGGGTCTCCGGGCTGTGTTCGTTGGGGTTGAACTCCTGCTAGCAAAAACGCCGGGTTGAGGGAAGGGTTCAGACTGTGCCTGGGCTCTGTGGTCTCTTCCAGGTCAGTGTATGGCATTTCCTTCCCCTTGCCCCAGGCACCTGGGAGCATGTCTGCACGTGGAGAAAGACTTTCCCGTGGGAAGCCGGGTTTTGTCAAACGGGGCCCAGTGCTCTGCTCCTCTCTTTTCACTCTTGCTGCCAGAAGCCCAGGGAGGATGGGAGGGCTTAGAACATGGCTGGGCACTGTGGTTTCTTCCAGAGAAGTGGAGGGCATTTGCTTTACCTTGCCACAACCACTTGGGATAGGGTCTGCACCTCAGGAAAACTGTCTCCGTGGGAAGCCGGCCTTTTGCAAAGGGGTCTCAGGGCCGTGTGCCCCGGCTGTCCCTCCGGGTCCCCAAAGCACAGGGACGAGGTGAGGGGCTTAGACCATGCCTGGGCAATGTTGTTTCTTACACCTGGGTGTGTGGCATTTTGTTGAGCTGGCTACCCCCACTTGGGATAGGTGTTCCACAGCAAGCACCTATTGTTCGTCGGAAGCCGTTTTTGCCCCAGGGGTCTCCGGGCTGTGTTCGTTGGGGTTGAACTCCTGCTAGCAAAACCGCCGGGTTGAGGGAAGGGTTCAGACTGTGCCTGGGCCCTGTGGTCTCTTCCAGGTCAGTGTATGGCATTTCCTTCCCCTTGCCCCAGGCACCTGGGAGCATGTCTGCACGTGGAGAAAGACTTTCCCGTGGGAAGCCGGGTTTTGTCAAACGGGTCCCAGTGCTCTGCTCCTCTCTTTTCACTCCTGCTGCCAGAAGCCCAGGGAGGATGGGAGGGCTTAGAACATGGCTGGGCACTGTGGTTTCTTCCAGAGAAGTGGAGGGCATTTGCTTTACCTTGCCACAACCACTTGGGGTAGGGTCTACACCTCAGGAAAACTGTCTCTGTGGGAAGCCGTCTTTTTGCAAAGGGGTCTCAGGGCCGTGGGCCTCGGCTGTCCCTCCGGCTCCCCAAAGCACAGGGACAAGGTGAGGGGCTTAGACCATGCCTGGGCAATGTTGTTTCTTACACCTGGGTGTGTGGCATTTTGTTGAGCTGGCTTCCCCCACTTGGGATATGTGTTCCACAGCAAGCACCTATTGATCGTCGGAAGCCGTTTTTGCACCAGGGGTCTCTACGCTGTGTTCGTTGGGGTTGAACTCCTGCTAGCAAAAACGCCGGGTTGAGGGAAGGGTTCAGACTGTGCCTGGGCCCTGTGGTCTCTTCCAGGTCAGTGTATGGCATTTCCTTCCCCTTGCGACAGGCACCTGGGAGCATGTCTGCACGTGGAGAAAGACTTTCCCGTGGGAAGCCGGGTTTTGCCAAACGGGACCCAGTGCTCTGCTCCTCTCTTTTCACTCCTGCTGCCAGAAGCCCAGGGAGGATGGGAGGGCTTAGAACATGGCTGGGCACTGTGGTTTCTTCCAGAGAAGTGGAGGGCATTTGCTTTAGCTTGCCACAACCACTTGGGATAGGGTCTACACCTCAGGAAAACTGTCTCTGTGGGAAGCCGTCTTTTTGCAAAGGGGTCTCAGGGCCGTGGGCCTCGGCTGTCCCTCCGGCTCCCCAAAGCACAGGGACGAGGTGAGGGGCTTTGACCATGCCTGGGCAATGTTGTTTCTTACACCTGGGTGTGTGGCATTTTGTTGAGCTGGCTACCCCCACTTGGGATAGGTGTTCCACAGCAAGCACCTATTGATCGTCGGAAGCCGTTTTTGCACCAGGGGTCTCCGGGCTGTGTTCGTTGGGGTTGAACTCCTGCTAGCAAAAACGCCGGGTTGAGGGAAGGGTTCAGACTGTGCCTGGGCTCTGTGGTCTCTTCCAGGTCAGTGTATGGCATTTCCTTCCCCTTGCCCCAGGCACCTGGGAGCATGTCTGCACGTGGAGAAAGACTTTCCCGTGGGAAGCCGGGTTTTGTCAAACGGGGCCCAGTGCTCTGCTCCTCTCTTTTCACTCTTGCTGCCAGAAGCCCAGGGAGGATGGGAGGGCTTAGAACATGGCTGGGCACTGTGGTTTCTTCCAGAGAAGTGGAGGGCATTTGCTTTACCTTGCCACAACCACTTGGGATAGGGTCTGCACCTCAGGAAAACTGTCTCCGTGGGAAGCCGGCCTTTTGCAAAGGGGTCTCAGGGCCGTGTGCCTCGGCTGTCCCTCCGGGTCCCCAAAGCACAGGGACGAGGTGAGGGGCTTAGACCATGCCTGGGCAATGTTGTTTCTTACACCTGGGTGTGTGGCATTTTGTTGAGCTGGCTACCCCCACTTGGGATAGGTCTTCCACAGCAAGCACCTATTGTTCGTCGGAAGCCGTTTTTGCCCCAGGGGTCTCCGGGCTGTGTTCGTTGGGGTTGAACTCCTGCTAGCAAAACCGCCGGGTTGAGGAAAGGGTTCAGACTGTGCCTGGGCCCTGTGGTCTCTTCCAGGTCAGTGTATGGCATTTCCTTCCCCTTGCCACAGGCACCTGGGAGCATGTCTGCACGTGGAGAAAGACTTTCCCGTGGGAAGCCGGGTTTTGCCAAACGGGTCCCAGTGCTCTGCTCCTCTCTTTTCACTCCTGCTGCCAGAAGCCCAGGGAGGATGGGAGGGCTTAGAACATGGCTGGGCACTGTGGTTTCTTCCAGAGAAGTGGAGGGCATTTGCTTTAGCTTGCCACAACCACTTGGGATAGGGTCTACACCTCAGGAAAACTGTCTCTGTGGGAAGCCGTCTTTTTGCAAAGGGGTCTCAGGGCCGTGGGCCTCGGCTGTCCCTCCGGCTCCCCAAAGCACAGGGACGAGGTGAGGGGCTTAGACCATGCCTGGGCAATGTTGTTTCTTACACCTGGGTGTGTGGCATTTTGTTGAGCTGGCTTCCCCCACTTGGGATAGGTGTTCCACAGCAAGCACCTATTGATCGTCGGAAGCCGTTTTTGCACCAGGGGTCTCCGGGCTGTGTTCGTTGGGGTTGAACTCCTGCTAGCAAAAACGCCGGGTTGAGGGAAGGGTTCAGACTGTGCCTGGGCCCTGTGGTCTCTTCCAGGTCAGTGTATGGCATTTCCTTCCCCTTGTACCAGGCACCTGGGAGCATGTCTGCACGTGGAGAAAGACTTTCCCGTGGGAAGCCGGGTTTTGTCAAACGGGTCCCAGTGCTCTGCTCCTCTCTTTTCACTCTTGCTGCCAGAAGCCCAGGGAGGATGGGAGGGCTTAGAACATGGCTGGGCACTGCGGTTTCTTCCAGAGAAGTGGAGGGCATTTGCTTTAGCTTGCCACAACCACTTGGGATAGGGTCTGCACCTCAGGAAAGTGTCTCCGTGGGAAGCCGGCTTTTTGCAAAGGGGTCTCAGGACCGTGTGCCTCGGCTGTCCCTCCGGCTTTCCAAAGCACAGGGACGAGGTGAGGGGCTTAGACCATGCCTGGGCAATGTTGTTTCTTACACCTGGGTGTGTGGCATTTTGTTGAGCTGGCTACCCCCACTTGGGATAGGTGTTCCACAGCAAGCACCTATTGTTCGTCGGAAGCCGTTTTTGCCCCAGGGGTCTCCGGGCTGTGTTCGTTGGGGTTGAACTCCTGCTAGCAAAACCGCCGGGTTGAGGGAAGGGTTCAGACTGTGCCTGGGCCCTGTGGTCTCTTCCAGGTCAGTGTATGCCATTTCCTTCCCCTTGCCCCAGGCACCTGGGAGCATGTCTGCACGTGGAGAAAGACTTTCCCGTGGGAAGCCGGGTTTTGTCAAACGGGTCCCAGTGCTCTGCTCCTCTCTTTTCACTCCTGCTGCCAGAAGCCCAGGGAGGATGGGAGGGCTTAGAACATGGCTGGGCACTGTGGTTTCTTCCAGAGAAGTGGAGGGCATTTGCTTTAGCTTGCCACAACCACTTGGGATAGGGTCTGCACCTCAGGAAAACTGTCTCCGTGGGAAGCCGGCTTTTTGCAAAGGGGTCTCAGGGCCGTGTGCCTCGGCTGTCCCTCCGGCTCCCCAAAGCACAGGGACGAGGTGAGGGGCTTAGACCATGCCTGGGCAATGTTGTTTCTTACACCTGGGTGTGTGGCATTTTGTTGAGCTGGCTACCCCCACTTGGGATAGGTGTTCCACAGCAAGCACCTATTGTTCGTCGGAAGCCGTTTTTGCCCCAGGGGTCTCCGGGCTGTGTTCGTTGGGGTTGAACTCCTGCTAGCAAAACCGCCGGGTTGAGGGAAGGGTTCAGACTGTGCCTGGGCCCTGTGGTCTCTTCCAGGTCAGTGTATGCCATTTCCTTCCCCTTGCCACAGGCACCTGGGAGCATGTCTGCACGTGGAGAAAGACTTTCCCGTGGGAAGCCGGGTTTTGTCAAACGGGTCCCAGTGCTCTGCTCCTCTCTTTTCACTCCTGCTGCCAGAAGCCCAGGGAGGATGGGAGGGCTTAGAACATGGCTGGGCACTGTGGTTTCTTCCAGAGAAGTGGAGGGCATTTGCTTTACCTTGCCACAACCACGTGGGATAGGGTCTTCACCTCAGTTAAACTATTTCCGTGGGAAGCCGGCTTTTTGCAAAGGGGGTCTCAGGGTCATGGGCCTCGGCTGTCCCTCCGGCTCCCCAAAGCACAGGGACGAGGTGAGGGGCTTAGGTCAAGCCTGGGCAATGTTGTTACTTACACCTGGGTGTGTGGCATTTTGTTGAGCTGGCTTCCCCCACTTGGGATAGGTGTTCCACAGCAAGCACCTATTGTTCGTCGGAAGCCGTTTTTACCCCAGGGGTCTCCGGGCTGTGTTCGTTGGGGTTGAATTCCTGCTAGCAAAACCGCCGGGTTGAGGGAAGGGTTCACACTGTGCTTGGGCCCTGTGGTCTCTTCCAGGTCAGTGTATGGCATTTCCTTCCCCCTGCCACAGGCACCTGGGAGCATGTCTGCACGTGGAGAAAGACTTTCCCGTGGGAAGCCGGGTTTTGCCAAACGGGTCCCAGTGCTCTGCTCCTCTCTTTTCACTCCTGCTGCCAGAAGCCCAGGGAGGATGGGAGGGCTTAGAACATGGCTGGGCACTGTGGTTTCTTCCAGAGAAGTGGAGGGCATTTGCTTTACCTTGCCACAACCACTTCGGATAGGGTCTACACCTCAGGAAAACTGTCTCTGTGGGAAGCTGGCTTTTTGCAAAGGGGTCTCAGGGCCGAGGGCCTCGGCTGTCCCTCCGGCTCCCCAAAGCACAGGGACGAGGTGAAGGGCTTAGACCAAGCCTGGGCAATGTTGTTACTTACACCTGGGTGTGTGGCATTTTCTTGAGCTGGCTTCCCCCACTTGGGATAGGTGTTCCACAGCAAGCATCTATTGATCGTCGGAAGCCGTTTTTGCCCCAGGGGTCTCCGGGCTGTGTTCGTTGGGGTTGAACTCCTACTTGCAAAACCGCCGGGTTGAGGGAAGGGTTCAGACTGTGCCTGGGCCCTGTGGTCTCTTCCAGGTCAGTGTATGGCATTTCCTTCCCCTTGCCCCAGGCACCTGGGAGCATGGCTGAACGTGGAGAAAGACTTTCCCGTGGGAAGCCGGTTTTTGTCAAACTGGTCCCAGTGCTCTGCTCCTCTCTTTTCACTCCTGCTGCCAGAAGCCCAGGGAGGATGGGAGGGCTTAGACCATGGCTGGGCACTGTGGTTTCTTCCAGAGAAGTGGAGGGCATTTGCTTTAGCTTGCCACAACCACTTGGGATAGGGTCTGCACCTCAGGAAAACTGTCTCCGTGGGAAGCCGGCTTTTTGCAAAGGGGTCTCAGGGCCGTGTGCCTCGGCTGTCCCTCCGGCTCCCCAAAGCACAGGGACGAGGTGAGGGGCTTAGACCATGCCTGGGCAATGTTGTTTCTTACACCTGGGTGTGTGGCATTTTGTTGAGCTGGCTACCCCCACTTGGGATAGGTGTTCCACTGCAAGCACCTATTGTTCGTCGAAAGCCGTTTTTGCCCCAGGGGTCTCCGGGCTGTGTTCGTTGGGGTTGAACTCCTGCTAGCAAAACCGCCTGTTTGAGGGAAGGGTTCAGACTGTGCCTGGGCCCTGTGGTCTCTTCCAGGTCAGTGTATGGCATTTCCTTCCCCTTGCCCCAGGCACCTGGGAGCATGTCAGCCCGTGGAGAAAGACTTTCCCGTGGGAAGCCGGGTTTTGTCAAACGGGTCCCAGTGCTCTGCTCCTCTCTTTTCACTCTTGCTGCCAGAAGCCCAGGGAGGATGGGAGGGCTTAGAACATGGCTGGGCACTGTGGTTTCTTCCAGAGAAGTGGAGGGCATTTGCTTTATCTTACCACAACCACTTGGGATAGGGTCTGCACCTCAGGAAAACTGTCTCCGTGGGAAGCCGGCTTTTTGCAAAGGGGTCTCAGGGCCGTGGGCCTCGGCTGTCCCTCCGGCTCCCCAAAGCACAGGGACGAGGTGAGGGGCTTAGACCATGCCTGGGCAATGTTGTTTCTTACACCTGGGTGTGTGGCATTTTGTTGAGCTGGCTACCCCCACTTGGGATAGGTGTTCCACAGCAAGCACCTATTGATCGTCGGAAGCCGTTTTTGCACCAGGGGTCTCCGGGCTGTGTTCGTTGGGGTTGAACTCCTGCTAGCAAAACCGCCGGGTTGAGGGAAGGGTTCAGACTGTGCCTGGGCCCTGTGGTCTCTTCCAGGTCAGTGTATGGCATTTCCTTCCCCTTGTACCAGGCACCTGGGAGCATGTCTGCACGTGGAGAAAGACTTTCCCGTGGGAAGCCGGGTTTTGTCAAACGGGTCCCAGTGCTCTGCTCCTCTCTTTTCACTCTTGCTGCCAGAAGCCCAGGGAGGATGGGAGGGCTTAGTACATGGCTGGGCACTGCGGTTTCTTCCAGAGAAGTGGAGGGCATTTGCTTTAGCTTGCCACAACCACTTGGGATAGGGTCTGCACCTCAGGAAAGTGTCTCCGTGGGAAGCCGGCTTTTTGCAAAGGGGTCTCAGGGCCGTGTGCCTCGGCTGTCCCTCCGGCTTCCCAAAGCACAGGGACGAGGTTAGGGGCTTAGACCATGCCTGGGCAATGTTGTTTCTTACACCTGGGTGTGTGGCATTTTGTTGAGCTGGCTACCCCCACTTGGGATAGGTGTTCCACAGCAAGCACCTCTTGTTCTTCGGAAGCCGTTTTTGCCCCAGGGGTCTCCGGGCTGTGTTCGTTGGGGTTGAACTCCTGCTAGCAAAACCGCCTGTTTGAGGGAAGGGTTCAGACTGTGCCTGGGCCCTGTGGTCTCTTCCAGGTCAGTGTATGGCATTTCCTTCCCCTTGCCCCAGGCACCGGGGAGCATGTCTGCACGTGGAGAAAGACTTTCCCGTGGGAAGCCGGGTTTTGTCAAACGGGTCCCAGTGCTCTGCTCCTCTCTTTTCACTCCTGCTGCCAGAAGCCCAGGGAGGATGGGAGGGCTTAGAACATGGCTGGGCACTGTGGTTTCTTCCAGAGAAGTGGAGGGCATTTGCTTTAGCTTGCCACAACCACTTGGGATAGGGTCTGCAACTCAGGAAAAGTGTCTCCGTGGGAAGCCGGCTTTTTGCAAAGGGGTCTCAGGGCCATGTGCCTCGGCTGTCCCTCCGGCTTCCCAAAGCACAGGGACGAGGTGAGGGGCTTAGACCATGCCTGGGCAATGTTGTTTTTTACACCTGGGTGTGTGGCATTTTGTTGAGCTGGCTTCCCCCACTTGGGATAGGTGTTCCACAGCAAGCACCTATTGATCGTCGGAAGCCGTTTTTGCCCCAGGGGTCTCCGGGCTGTGTTCGTTGGGGTTGAACTCCTGCTAGCAAAACCGCCGGGTTGAGGGAAGGGTTCATACTGTGCCTGGGCCCTGTGGTCTCTTCCAGGTCAGTGTATGGCATTTCCTTCCCCTTGCCACAGGCAGCTGGGTGCATGTCTGCGCGAGGCGAAAGACTTTCCCGTGGGAAGCCGGTTTTTGTCAAACGGGTCCCAGTGCTCTGCTCCTCTCTTTTCACTCCTGCTGCCAGAAGCCCAGGGAGGATGGGAGGGCTTAGAACATGGCTGGGCACTGTGGTTTCTTCCAGAGAAGTGGAGGGCATTTGCTTTAGCTTGCCACAACCACTTGGGATAGGGTCTGCACCTCAGGAAAACTCTCCGTGGGAAGCCGGCTTTTTGCAAAGGGGTCTCAGGGCCGTGGGCCTCGGCTGTCCTTCCGGCTCCCCAAAGCACAGGGACGAGGGGAGGGGCTTAGACCATGCCTGGGCAATGTTGTTTCTTACACCTGGGTGTGTGGCATTTTGTTGAGCTGGCTACCCCCACTTGGGATAGGTGTTCCACAGCAAGCACCTATTGTTCGTCGGAAGCCGTTTTTGCCCCAGGGGTCTCCGGGCTGTGTTCGTTGGGGTTGAACTCCTGCTAGCAAAACCGCCGGGTTGAGGGAAGGGTTCAGACTGTGCCTGGGCCCTGTGGTCTCTTCCAGGTCAGTGTATGGCATTTCCTTCCCCTTGCGACAGGCACCTGGGAGCATGTCTGCACGTGGAGAAAGACTTTCCCGTGGGAAGCCGGGTTATGCCAAACGGGTCCCAGTGCTCTGCTCGTCTCTTTTCAGTCCTGCTGCCAGAAGCCCAGGGAGGATGGGAGGGCTTAGAACATGGCTGGGCACTGTGGTTTCTTCCAGAGAAGTGGAGGGCATTTGCTTTACCTTGCCACAACCACTTGTGATAGGATCTACACCTCAGGAAAACTGTCTCCGTGGGAAGCCGGCTTTTTGCAAAGGGGTCTCAGGGCCGTGGGCCTCGGCTGTCCCTCCGACTCCCCAAAGCACAGGGACGAGGTGAGGGGCTTAGACCAAGCCTGGGCAATGTTGTTACTTACACTTGGGTGTGTGGCATTTTGTTGAGCTGGCTTCCCCCACTTGGGATAGGTGTTCCACAGCAAGCACCTATTGATCGTCGGAAGCCGTTTTTGCCCCAGGGGTCTCCGGGCTGTGTTCCTTGGGGTTGATCTCCTGCTTGCAAAACCGCCGGGTTGAGGGAAGGGTTCAGACTGTGCCTGGGCCCTGTGGTCTCTTCCAGGTCAGTGTATGGCATTACCTTCCCCTTGCCACAGGCACCTGGGAGCAAGTCTGCACGTGGAGAAAGACTTTCCCGTGGGAAGCCGGTTTTTGTCAAACGGGTCCCAGTGCTCTGCTCCTCTCTTTTCACTCCTGCTGCCAGAAGCCCAGGGAGGATGGGAGGGCTTAGAACATGGCTGGGCACTGCGGTTTCTTCCAGAGAAGTGGAGGGCATTTGCTTTAGCTTGCCACAACCACTTGGGATAGGGTCTGCACCTCAGGAAACTGTCTCCGTGGGAAGCCGGCTTTTTGCAAAGGGGTCTCAGGGCCGTGGGCCTCGGGTGTCCCTCCGGCTCCCCAAAGCACAGGGACGAGGTGAGGGGCTTAGACCATGCCTGGGCAATGTTGTTTCTTACACCTGGGTGTGTGGCATTTTGTTGAGCTGGCTACCCCCACTTGGGATAGGTGTTCCACAGCAAGCACCTATTGTTCGTCGGAAGCCGTTTTCGCCCCAGGGGTCTCCGGGCTGTGTTCGTTGGGGTTGAACTCCTGCTAGCAAAACCGCCGGGTTGAGGGAAGGGTTCAGACTGTGCCTGGGCCCTGTGGTCTCTTCCAGGTCAGTGTATGGCATTTCCTTCCCCTTGCCACAGGCACCTGGGAGCATGTCTGCACGTGGAGAAAGACTTTCCCGTGGGAAGCCGGGTTTTGCCAAACGGGTCCCAGTGCTCTGCTCCTCTCTTTTCACTCCTGCTGCCAGAAGCCCAGGGAGGATGGGAGGGCTTAGAACATGGCTGGGCACTGTGGTTTCTTCCAGAGAAGTGGAGGGCATTTGCTTTACCTTGCCACAACCACTTGGGATAGGGTATGCACCTCAGGAAAACTGTCTCCGTGGGAAGCCGGCTTTTTGCAAAGGGGTCTCAGGGCCGTGGGCCTCGGCTGTCCCTCCGGCTCCCCAAAGCACAGGGACGAGGTGAGGGGCTTAGACCATGCCTGGGCAATGTTGTTTCTTACACATGGGTGTGTGGCATTTTGTTGAGCTGGCTACCCCTTCTTGGGATAGGTGTTCCACAGCAAGCACCTACTGTTCGTCGGAAGCCGTTTTTGCCCCAGGGGTCTCCGGGCTGTGTTCGTTGGGGTTGAACTCCTGCTAGCAAAACCGCCGGGTTGAGGGAAGGGTTCAGACTGTGCCTGGGCCCTGTGGTCTCTTCCAGGTCAGTGTATGGCATTTCCTTCCCCTTGCCACAGGCACCTGGGAGCATGTCTGCACGTGGAGAGAGACTTTCCCGTGGGAAGCCGGGTTTTGTCAAACGGGTCCCAGTGCTCTGCTCCTCTCTTTTCACTCCTGCTGCCAGAAGCCCAGGGAGGATGGGAGGGCTTAGAACATGGCTGGGCACTGTGGTTTCTTCCAGAGAAGTGGAGGGCATTTGCTTTACCTTGCCACAACCACTTGGGATAGGGTCTACACCTCAGGAAAACTGTCTCTGTGGGAAGCCGTCTTTTTGCAAAGGGGTCTCAGGGCCGTGGGCCTCGGCTGTTCCGCCGGCTCCCCAAAGCACAGGGACGAGGTGAGGGGCTTAGACCATGCCTGGGCAATGTTGTTTCTTACACCTGGGTGTGTGGCATTTTGTTGAGCTGGCTTCCCCCACTTGGGATATGTGTTCCACAGCAAGCACCTATTGATCGTCGGAAGCCGTTTTTGCACCAGGGGTCTCCCGGCTGTGTTCGTTGGGGTTGAACTCCTGCTAGCAAAAACGCCGGGTTGAGGGAAGGGTTCAGACTGTGCCTGGGCCCTGTGGTCTCTTCCAGGTCAGTGTATGGCATTTCCTTCCCCTTGCCCCAAGCACCTGGGAGCATGTCTGCCCGTGGAGAAAGACTTTCCCGTGAGAAGCCGGGTTTTGTCAAACGGGTCCCAGTGCTCTGCTCCTCTCTTTTCACTCTTGCTGCCAGGAGCCCAGGGAGGATGGGAAGGCTTAGAACATGGCTGGGCACTGTGGTTTCTTCCAGAGAAGTGGAGGGCATTTGCTTTACCTTGCCACAACCACTTGGGATAGGGTCTGCACCTCAGGAAAACTGTCTCCGTGGGAAGCCGGCTTTTTGCAAAGGGGTCTCAGGGCCGTGGGCCTCGGCTGTCCCTCCGGCTCCCCAAAGCACAGGGACGAGGTGAGGGGCTTAGACCATGCCTGGGCAATGTTGTTTCTTACACCTGGGTGTGTGGCATTTTGTTGAGCTGGCTACCCCCACTTGGGATAGGTGTTCCACAGCAAGCACCTATTGTTCGTCGGAAGCCGTTTTTGCCCCAGGGGTCTCCGGGCTGTGTTCGTTGGGGTTGAACTCCTGCTAGCAAAACCGCCGGGTTGAGGGAAGGGTTCAGACTGTGCCTGGGCCCTGTGGTCTCTTCCAGGTCAGTGTATGGCATTTCCTTCCCCTTGCACCAGGCACCTGGGAGCATGTCTGCACGTGGAGAAAGACTTTCCCGTGGGAAGCCGGTTTTTGTCAAACGGGTCCCAGTGCTCTGCTCCTCTCTTTTCACTCTTGCTGCCAGAAGCCCAGGGAGGATGGGAGGGCTTAGAACATGGCTGGGCACTGCGATTTCTTCCAGAGAAGTGGAGGGCATTTGCTTTAGCTTGCCACAACCACTTGGGATAGGGTCTGCACCTCAGGAAAGTGTCTCCGTGGGAAGCCGGCTTTTTGCAAAGTGGTCTCAGGGCCGTGTGCCTCGGCTGTCCCTCCGGCTCCCCAAAGCACAGGGACGAGGTGAGGGGCTTAGACCATGCCTGGGCAATGTTGTTTCTTACACCTGGGTGTGTGGCATTTTGTTGAGCTGGCTACCACCACTTGGGATAGGTGTTCCACAGCAAGCACCTATTGTTCGTCGGAAGCCGTTTTTGCCCCAGGGGTCTCCGGGCTGTGTTCGTTGGGGTTGAACTCCTGCTAGCAAAACCGCCGGGTTGAGGGAAGGGTTCAGACTGTGCCTGGGCCCTGTGGTCTCTTCCAGGTCAGTGTATGGCATTTCCTTCCCCTTGCGACAGGCACCTGGGAGCATGTCTGCACGTGGAGAAAGACTTTCCCGTGGGAAGCCGGGTTTTGTCAAACGGGTCCCAGTGCTCTGCTCCTCTCTTTTTACTCCTGCTGCCAGAAGCCCAGGGAGGATGGGAGGGCTTAGAACATGGCTGGGCACTGTGGTTTCTTCCAGAGAAGTGGAGGGCATTTGCTTTACCTTGCTACAACCACGTGGGATAGGTTCTGCACCTCAGGAAAACTGTCTCCGTGGGAAGCCGGCTTTTTGCAAAGGGGTCTCAGGGCCGTGTGCCTCGGCTGTCCCTCCGGCTCCCCAAAGCACAGGGACGAGGTGAGGGGCTTAGACCATGCCTGGGCAATGTTGTTTCTTACACCTGGGTGTGTGGCATTTTGTTGAGCTGCCTACCCCCACTTGGGATAGGTGTTCCACAGCAAGCACCTATTGTTCGTCGGAAGCCGTTTTTGCCCCAGGGGTCTCCGGGCTGTGTTCGATGGGGTTGAACTCCTGCTAGCAAAACCGCCGGGTTGAGGGAAGGGTTCAGACTGAGCCTGGGCCCTGTGGTCTCTTCCAGGTCAGTGTATGGCATTTCCTTCCCCTTGCCACAGGCACCTGGGAGCATGTCTGCACGTGGAGAAAGACTTTCCCGTGGGAAGCCCGGTTTTGCCAAACGGGTCCCAGTGCTCTGCTCCTTTCTTTTCACTCCTGCTGCCAGAAGCCCAGGGAGGATGGGAGGGCTTAGAACATGGCTGGGCACTGTGGTTTCTTCCAGAGAAGTGGAGGGCATTTGCTTTACCTTGCCACAACCACTTGGGATAGGGTCTGCACCTCAGGAAAACTGTCTCTGTGGGAAGCCGGCTTTTTGCAAAGGGGTCTCAGGGCCGTGTGCCTCGGCTGTCCCTCCGGCTCCCCAAAGCACAGGGACGAGGTGAGGGGCTTAGACCATGCCTGGGCAATGTTGTTTCTTACACCTGGGTGTGTGGCATTTTGTTGAACTGGCTACCCCCACTTGGGATAGGTGTTCCACAGCAAGCACCTATTGTTCGTCGGAAGCCGTTTTTGCCCCAGGGGTCTCCGGGCTGTGTTCGTTGGGGTTGAACTCCTGCTAGCAAAACCGCCGGGTTGAGGGAAGGGTTCAGACTGTGCCTGGGCCCTGTGGTCTCTTCCAGGTCAGTGTATGGCATTTCCTTCCCCTTGCCCCAGGCACCTGGGAGCATGTCTGCACGTGGAGAAAGACTTTCCCGTGGGAAGCCGGGTTTTGTCAAACGGGTCCCAGTGCTCTGCTCCTCTCTTTTCACTCCTGCTGCCAGAAGCCCAGGAGGGTGGGAGGGCTTAGAACATGGCTGGGCACTGTGGTTTCTTCCAGAGAAGTGGAGGGCATTTGCTTTAGCTTGCCACAACCACTTGGGATAGGGTCTGCAACTCAGGAAAAGTGTCTCCGTGGGAAGCCGGCTTTTTGCAAAGGGGTCTCAGGGCCATGTGCCTCGGCTGTCCCTCCGGCTTCCCAAAGCACAGGGACGAGGTGAGGGGCTTAGACCATGCCTGGGCAATGTTGTTTTTTACACCTGGGTGTGTGGCATTTTGTTGAGCTGGCTTCCCCCACTTGGGATAGGTGTTCCACAGCAAGCACCTATTGATCGTCGGAAGCCGTTTTTGCCCCAGGGGTCTCCGGGCTGTGTTCGTTGGGGTTGAACTCCTGCTAGCAAAACCGCCGGGTTGAGGGAAGGGTTCATACTGTGCCTGGGCCCTGTGGTCTCTTCCAGGTCAGTGTATGGCATTTCCTTCCCCTTGCCACAGGCAGCTGGGTGCATGTCTGCGCGAGGCGAAAGACTTTCCCGTGGGAAGCCGGTTTTTGTCAAACGGGTCCCAGTGCTCTGCTCCTCTCTTTTCACTCCTGCTGCCAGAAGCCCAGGGAGGATGGGAGGGCTTAGAACATGGCTGGGCACTGTGGTTTCTTCCAGAGAAGTGGAGGGCATTTGCTTTAGCTTGCCACAACCACTTGGGATAGGGTCTGCACCTCAGGAAAACTCTCCGTGGGAAGCCGGCTTTTTGCAAAGGGGTCTCAGGGCCGTGGGCCTCGGCTGTCCTTCCGGCTCCCCAAAGCACAGGGACGAGGGGAGGGGCTTAGACCATGCCTGGGCAATGTTGTTTCTTACACCTGGGTGTGTGGCATTTTGTTGAGCTGGCTACCCCCACTTGGGATAGGTGTTCCACAGCAAGCACCTATTGTTCGTCGGAAGCCGTTTTTGCCCCAGGGGTCTCCGGGCTGTGTTCGTTGGGGTTGAACTCCTGCTAGCAAAACCGCCGGGTTGAGGGAAGGGTTCAGACTGTGCCTGGGCCCTGTGGTCTCTTCCAGGTCAGTGTATGGCATTTCCTTCCCCTTGCCACAGGCACCTGGGAGCATGTCTGCACGTGGAGAAAGACTTTCCCGTGGGAAGCCGGGTTATGCCAAACGGGTCCCAGTGCTCTGCTCGTCTCTTTTCAGTCCTGCTGCCAGAAGCCCAGGGAGGATGGGAGGGCTTAGAACATGGCTGGGCACTGTGGTTTCTTCCAGAGAAGTGGAGGGCATTTGCTTTACCTTGCCACAACCACTTGTGATAGGATCTACACCTCAGGAAAACTGTCTCCGTGGGAAGCCGGCTTTTTGCAAAGGGGTCTCAGGGCCGTGGGCCTCGGCTGTCCCTCCGACTCCCCAAAGCACAGGGACGAGGTGAGGGGCTTAGACCAAGCCTGGGCAATGTTGTTACTTACACTTGGGTGTGTGGCATTTTGTTGAGCTGGCTTCCCCCACTTGGGATAGGTGTTCCACAGCAAGCACCTATTGATCGTCGGAAGCCGTTTTTGCCCCAGGGGTCTCCGGGCTGTGTTCCTTGGGGTTGATCTCCTGCTTGCAAAACCGCCGGGTTGAGGGAAGGGTTCAGACTGTGCCTGGGCCCTGTGGTCTCTTCCAGGTCAGTGTATGGCATTACCTTCCCCTTGCCACAGGCACCTGGGAGCAAGTCTGCACGTGGAGAAAGACTTTCCCGTGGGAAGCCGGTTTTTGTCAAACGGGTCCCAGTGCTCTGCTCCTCTCTTTTCACTCCTGCTGCCAGAAGCCCAGGGAGGATGGGAGGGCTTAGAACATGGCTGGGCACTGCGGTTTCTTCCAGAGAAGTGGAGGGCATTTGCTTTAGCTTGCCACAACCACTTGGGATAGGGTCTGCACCTCAGGAAAGTGTCTCCGTGGGAAGCCGGCTTTTTGCAAAGGGGTCTCAGGGCCGTGGGCCTCGGGTGTCCCTCCGGCTCCCCAAAGCACAGGGACGAGGTGAGGGGCTTAGACCATGCCTGGGCAATGTTGTTTCTTACACCTGGGTGTGTGGCATTTTGTTGAGCTGGCTACCCCCACTTGGGATAGGTGTTCCACAGCAAGCACCTATTGTTCGTCGGAAGCCGTTTTCGCCCCAGGGGTCTCCGGGCTGTGTTCGTTGGGGTTGAACTCCTGCTAGCAAAACCGCCGGGTTGAGGGAAGGGTTCAGACTGTGCCTGGGCCCTGTGGTCTCTTCCAGGTCAGTGTATGGCATTTCCTTCCCCTTGCCACAGGCACCTGGGAGCATGTCTGCACGTGGAGAAAGACTTTCCCGTGGGAAGCCGGGTTTTGCCAAACGGGTCCCAGTGCTCTGCTCCTCTCTTTTCACTCCTGCTGCCAGAAGCCCAGGGAGGATGGGAGGGCTTAGAACATGGCTGGGCACTGTGGTTTCTTCCAGAGAAGTGGAGGGCATTTGCTTTACCTTGCCACAACCACTTGGGATAGGGTATGCACCTCAGGAAAACTGTCTCCGTGGGAAGCCGGCTTTTTGCAAAGGGGTCTCAGGGCCGTGGGCCTCGGCTGTCCCTCCGGCTCCCCAAAGCACAGGGACGAGGTGAGGGGCTTAGACCATGCCTGGGCAATGTTGTTTCTTACACATGGGTGTGTGGCATTTTGTTGAGCTGGCTACCCCTTCTTGGGATAGGTGTTCCACAGCAAGCACCTACTGTTCGTCGGAAGCCGTTTTTGCCCCAGGGGTCTCCGGGCTGTGTTCGTTGGGGTTGAACTCCTGCTAGCAAAACCGCCGGGTTGAGGGAAGGGTTCAGACTGTGCCTGGGCCCTGTGGTCTCTTCCAGGTCAGTGTATGGCATTTCCTTCCCCTTGCCACAGGCACCTGGGAGCATGTCTGCACGTGGAGAGAGACTTTCCCGTGGGAAGCCGGGTTTTGTCAAACGGGTCCCAGTGCTCTGCTCCTCTCTTTTCACTCCTGCTGCCAGAAGCCCAGGGAGGATGGGAGGGCTTAGAACATGGCTGGGCACTGTGGTTTCTTCCAGAGAAGTGGAGGGCATTTGCTTTACCTTGCCACAACCACTTGGGATAGGGTCTACACCTCAGGAAAACTGTCTCTGTGGGAAGCCGTCTTTTTGCAAAGGGGTCTCAGGGCCGTGGGCCTCGGCTGTTCCGCCGGCTCCCCAAAGCACAGGGACGAGGTGAGGGGCTTAGACCATGCCTGGGCAATGTTGTTTCTTACACCTGGGTGTGTGGCATTTTGTTGAGCTGGCTTCCCCCACTTGGGATATGTGTTCCACAGCAAGCACCTATTGATCGTCGGAAGCCGTTTTTGCACCAGGGGTCTCCCGGCTGTGTTCGTTGGGGTTGAACTCCTGCTAGCAAAAACGCCGGGTTGAGGGAAGGGTTCAGACTGTGCCTGGGCCCTGTGGTCTCTTCCAGGTCAGTGTATGGCATTTCCTTCCCCTTGCCCCAAGCACCTGGGAGCATGTCTGCCCGTGGAGAAAGACTTTCCCGTGAGAAGCCGGGTTTTGTCAAACGGGTCCCAGTGCTCTGCTCCTCTCTTTTCACTCTTGCTGCCAGGAGCCCAGGGAGGATGGGAAGGCTTAGAACATGGCTGGGCACTGTGGTTTCTTCCAGAGAAGTGGAGGGCATTTGCTTTACCTTGCCACAACCACTTGGGATAGGGTCTGCACCTCAGGAAAACTGTCTCCGTGGGAAGCCGGCTTTTTGCAAAGGGGTCTCAGGGCCGTGGGCCTCGGCTGTCCCTCCGGCTCCCCAAAGCACAGGGACGAGGTGAGGGGCTTAGACCATGCCTGGGCAATGTTGTTTCTTACACCTGGGTGTGTGGCATTTTGTTGAGCTGGCTACCCCCACTTGGGATAGGTGTTCCACAGCAAGCACCTATTGTTCGTCGGAAGCCGTTTTTGCCCCAGGGGTCTCCGGGCTGTGTTCGTTGGGGTTGAACTCCTGCTAGCAAAACCGCCGGGTTGAGGGAAGGTTTCAGACTGTGCCTGGGCCCTGTGGTCTCTTCCAGGTCAGTGTATGGCATTTCCTTCCCCTTGCACCAGGCACCTGGGAGCATGTCTGCACGTGGAGAAAGACTTTCCCGTGGGAAGCCGGTTTTTGTCAAACGGGTCCCAGTGCTCTGCTCCTCTCTTTTCACTCTTGCTGCCAGAAGCCCAGGGAGGATGGGAGGGCTTAGAACATGGCTGGGCACTGCGATTTCTTCCAGAGAAGTGGAGGGCATTTGCTTTAGCTTGCCACAACCACTTGGGATAGGGTCTGCACCTCAGGAAAGTGTCTCCGTGGGAAGCCGGCTTTTTGCAAAGTGGTCTCAGGGCCGTGTGCCTCGGCTGTCCCTCCGGCTCCCCAAAGCACAGGGACGAGGTGAGGGGCTTAGACCATGCCTGGGCAATGTTGTTTCTTACACCTGGGTGTGTGGCATTTTGTTGAGCTGGCTACCACCACTTGGGATAGGTGTTCCACAGCAAGCACCTATTGTTCGTCGGAAGCCGTTTTTGCCCCAGGGGTCTCCGGGCTGTGTTCGTTGGGGTTGAACTCCTGCTAGCAAAACCGCCGGGTTGAGGGAAGGGTTCAGACTGTGCCTGGGCCCTGTGGTCTCTTCCAGGTCAGTGTATGGCATTTCCTTCCCCTTGCCCCAGGCACCTGGGAGCATGTCTGCACGTGGAGAAAGACTTTCCCGTGGGAAGCCGGGTTTTGTCAAACGGGTCCCAGTGCTCTGCTCCTCTCTTTTTACTCCTGCTGCCAGAAGCCCAGGGAGGATGGGAGGGCTTAGAACATGGCTGGGCACTGTGGTTTCTTCCAGAGAAGTGGAGGGCATTTGCTTTACCTTGCTACAACCACGTGGGATAGGTTCTGCACCTCAGGAAAACTGTCTCCGTGGGAAGCCGGCTTTTTGCAAAGGGGTCTCAAGGCCGTGTGCCTCGGCTGTCCCTCCGGCTCCCCAAAGCACAGGGACGAGGTGAGGGGCTTAGACCATGCCTGGGCAATGTTTTTCTTACACCTGGGTGTGTGGCATTTTGTTGAGCTGGCTACCCCACTTGGGATAGGTGTTCCACAGCAAGCACCTATTGTTCGTCGGAAGCCGTTTTTGCCCCAGGGGTCTCCGGGCTGTGTTCGTTGGGGTTGAACTCCTGCTAGCAAAACCGCCGGGTTGAGGGAAGGGTTCAGACTGTGCCTGGGCCCTGTGGTCTTTTCCAGGTCAGTGTATGGCATTTCCTTGCCCTTGCCACAGGCACCTGGGAGCATGTCTGCACGTGGAGAAAGACTTTCCCGTGGGAAGCCGGGTTTTGCCAAACGGGTCCCAGTGCTCTGCTCCTCTCTTTTTACTCCTGCTGCCAGAAGCCCAGGGAGGATGGGAGGGCTTAGAACATGGCTGGGCACTCTGGTTTCTTCCAGAGAAGTGGAGGGCATTTGCTTTACCTTGCCACAACAACTTGGGATAGGGGCTACACCTCAGGAAAACTGTCTCTGTGGGAAGCCGGCTTTTTGCAAAGGGGTCTCAGGGCCGTGGGCCTCGGCTGTCCCTCCGGCTCCCCAAAGCACAGGGACGAGGTGAGGGGCTTAGACCATGCCTGGGCAATGTTGTTTCTTACACCTGGGTGTGTGGCATTTTGTTGAGCTGGCTTCCCCCGCTTGGGATAGGTGTTCCACTGCAAGCACCTATTGATCGTCGGAAGCCGTTTTTGCACCAGGGGTCTCCGGGCTGTGTTCGTTGGGGTTGAACTCCTGCTAGCAAAACCGCCGGGTTGAGGGAAGGGTTCAGACTGTGCCTGGGCCCTGTGGTCTCTTCCAGGTCAGTGTATGGCATTTCCTTCCCCTTGCCCCAGGCACCTGGGAGCATGTCTGCACGTGGAGAAAGACTTTCCCGTGGGAAGCCGGGTTTTGTCAAACGGGTCCCAGTGCTCTGCTCCTCTCTTTTCACTCCTGCTGCCAGAAGCCCAGGGAGGATGGGAGGGCTTAGAACATGGCTGGGCACTGTGGTTTCTTCCAGAGAAGTGGAGGGCATTTGCTTTACCTTGCCACAACCACTTGGGATAGGGTCTACACCTCAGGAAAACTGTCTCTGTGGGAAGCCGTCTTTTTGCAAAGGGGTCTCAGGGCCGTGGGCCTCGGCTGTTCCTCCGGCTCCCCAAAGCACAGGGACGAGGTGAGGGGCTTAGACCATGCCTGGGCAATGTTGTTTCTTACACCTGGGTGTGTGGCATTTTGTTGAGCTGGCTTCCCCCACTTGGGATATGTGTTCCACAGCAAGCACCTATTGATCGTCGGAAGCCGTTTTTGCACCAGGGGTCTCCCGGCTGTGTTCGTTGGGGTTGAACTCCTGCTAGCAAAAACGCCGGGTTGAGGGAAGGGTTCAGACTGTGCCTGGGCCCTGTGGTCTCTTCCAGGTCAGTGTATGGCATTTCCTTCCCCTTGCCCCAAGCACCTGGGAGCATGTCTGCCCGTGGAGAAAGACTTTCCCGTGGGAAGCCGGGTTTTGTCAAACGGGTCCCAGTGCTCTGCTCCTCTCTTTTCACTCTTGCTGCCAGGAGCCCAGGGAGGATGGGAAGGCTTAGAACATGGCTGGGCACTGTGGTTTCTTCCAGAGAAGTGGAGGGCATTTGCTTTACCTTGCCACAACCACTTGGGATAGGGTCTGCACCTCAGGAAAACTGTCTCCGTGGGAAGCCGGCTTTTTGCAAAGGGGTCTCAGGGCCGTGTGCCTCGGCTGTCCCTCCGGCTCCCCAAAGCACAGGGACGAGGTGAGGGGCTTAGACCATGCCTGGGCAATGTTGTTTCTTACACCTGGGTGTGTGGCATTTTGTTGAGCTGGCTACCCCCACTTGGGATAGGTGTTCCACAGCAAGCACCTCTTGTTCGTCGGAAGCCGTTTTTGCCCCAGGGGTCTCCGGGCTGTGTTCGTTGGGGTTGAACTCCTGCTAGCAAAACCGCCGGGTTGAGGGAAGGGTTCAGACTGTGCCTGGGCCCTGTGGTCTCTTCCAGGTCAGTGTATGGCATTTCCTTCCCCTTGCACCAGGCACCTGGGAGCATGTCTGCACGTGGAGAAAGACTTTCCCGTGGGAAGCCGGTTTTTGTCAAACGGGTCCCAGTGCTCTGCTCCTCTCTTTTCACTCTTGCTGCCAGAAGCCCAGGGAGGATGGGAGGGCTTAGAACATGGCTGGGCACTGCGATTTCTTCCAGAGAAGTGGAGGGCATTTGCTTTAGCTTGCCACAACCACTTGGGATAGGGTCTGCACCTCAGAAAAGTGTCTCCGTGGGAAGCCGGCTTTTTGCAAAGTGGTCTCAGGGCCGTGTGCCTCGGCTGTCCCTCCGGCTCCCCAAAGCACAGGGACGAGGTGAGGGGCTTAGACCATGCCTGGGCAATGTTGTTTCTTACACCTGGGTGTGTGGCATTTTGTTGAGCTGGCTACCACCACTTGGGATAGGTGTTCCACAGCAAGCACCTATTGTTCGTCGGAAGCCGTTTTTGCCCCAGGGGTCTCCGGGCTGTGTTCGTTGGGGTTGAACTCCTGCTAGCAAAACCGCCGGGTTGAGGGAAGGGTTCAGACTGTGCCTGGGCCCTGTGGTCTCTTCCAGGTCAGTGTATGGCATTTCCTTCCCCTTGCCCCAGGCACCTGGGAGCATGTCTGCACGTGGAGAAAGACTTTCCCGTGGGAAGCCGGGTTTTGTCAAACGGGTCCCAGTGCTCTGCTCCTCTCTTTTCACTCCTGCTGCCAGAAGCCCAGGGAGGATGGGAGGGCTTAGAACATGGCTGGGCACTGTGGTTTCTTCCAGAGAAGTGGAGGGCATTTGCTTTACCTTGCTACAACCACGTGGGATAGGTTCTGCACCTCAGGAAAACTATTTCCGTGGGAAGGCGGCTTTTTGCAAAGGGGTCTCAAGGCCGTGTGCCTCGGCTGTCCCTCCGGCTCCCCAAAGCACAGGGACGAGGTGAGGGGCTTAGACCATGCCTGGGCAATGTTTTTCTTACACCTGGGTGTGTGGCATTTTGTTGAGCTGGCTACCCCACTTGGGATAGGTGTTCCACAGCAAGCACCTATTGTTCGTCGGAAGCCGTTTTTGCCCCAGGGGTCTCCGGGCTGTGTTCGTTGGGGTTGAACTCCTGCTAGCAAAACCGCCGGGTTGAGGGAAGGGTTCAGACTGTGCCTGGGCCCTGTGGTCTTTTCCAGGTCAGTGTATGGCATTTCCTTGCCCTTGCCACAGGCACCTGGGAGCATGTCTGCACGTGGAGAAAGACTTTCCCGTGGGAAGCCGGGTTTTGCCAAACGGGTCCCAGTGCTCTGCTCCTCTCTTTTTACTCCTGCTGCCAGAAGCCCAGGGAGGATGGGAGGGCTTAGAACATGGCTGGGCACTCTGGTTTCTTCCAGAGAAGTGGAGGGCATTTGCTTTACCTTGCCACAACCACTTGGGATAGGGGCTACACCTCAGGAAAACTGTCTCTGTGGGAAGCCGGCTTTTTGCAAAGGGGTCTCAGGGCCGTGGGCCTCGGCTGTCCCTCCGGCTCCCCAAAGCACAGGGACGAGGTGAGGGGCTTAGACCATGCCTGGGCAATGTTGTTTCTTACACCTGGGTGTGTGGCATTTTGTTGAGCTGGCTTCCCCCGCTTGGGATAGGTGTTCCACTGCAAGCACCTATTGATCGTCGGAAGCCGTTTTTGCACCAGGGGTCTCCGGGCTGTGTTCGTTGGGGTTGAACTCCTGCTAGCAAAAACGCCGGGTTGAGGGAAGGGTTCAGACTGTGCCTGGGCCCTGTGGTCTCTTCCAGGTCAGTGTATGGCATTTCCTTCCCCTTGCACCAGGCACCTGGGAGCATGTCTGCACGTGGAGAAAGACTTTCCCGTGGGAAGCCGGGTTTTGTCAAACGGGTCCCAGTGCTCTGCTCCTCTCTTTTCACTCTTGCTGCCAGAAGCCCAGGGAGGATGGGAGGGCTTAGAACATGGCTGGACACTGCGGTTTCTTCCAGAGAAGTGGAGGGCATTTGCTTTAGCTTGCCACAACCCCTTGGGATAGGGTCTGCACCTCAGGAAAGTGTCTCCGTGGGAAGCCGGCTTTTTGCAAAGGGGTCGCAGGGCCGTGTGCCTCGGCTGTCCCTCCGGCTCCCCAAAGCACAGGGACGAGGTGAGGGGCTTAGACCATGCCTGGGCAATGTTGTTTCTTACACCTGGGTGTGTGGCATTTTGTTGAGCTGGCTACCCCCACTTGGGATAGGTGTTCCACAGCAAGCACCTCTTGTTCGTCTGAAGCCGTTTTTGCCCCAGGGGTCTCCGGGCTGTGTTCGTTGGGGTTGAACTCCTGCTAGCAAAACCGCCGGGTTGAGGGAAGGGTTCAGACTGTGCCTGGGCCCTGTGGTCTCTTCCTGGTCAGTGTATGGCATTTCCTTCCCCTTGCCCCAGGCACCTGGGAGCATGTCTGCCCGTGGAGAAAGACTTTCCCGTGGGAAGCCGGGTTTTGTCAAACGGGTCCCAGTGCTCTGCTCCTCTCTTTTCACTCCTGCTGCCAGAAGCCCAGGGAGGATGGGAGGGCTTAGAACATGGCTGGGCACTGTGGTTTCTTCCAGAGAAGTGGAGGGCATTTGCTTTACCTTGCCACAACCACTTGTGATAGGATCTACACCTCAGGAAAACTGTCTCCGTGGGAAGCCGGCTTTTTGCAAAGGGGTCTCAGGGCCGTGGGCCTCGGCTGTCCCTCCGACTCCCCAAA
The DNA here is from genome assembly GCF_024610735.1 of Ursus americanus. Classification (NCBI taxonomy): domain Eukaryota; kingdom Metazoa; phylum Chordata; class Mammalia; order Carnivora; family Ursidae; genus Ursus; species Ursus americanus. The sequence continues at coordinate 109,657 of NW_028273636.1, forward strand.
GCACAGGGACGAGGTGAGGGGCTTAGACCAAGCCTGGGCAATGTTGTTACTTACACTTGGGTGTGTGGCATTTTGTTGAGCTGGCTTCCCCCACTTGGGATAGGTGTTCCACAGCAAGCACCTATTGATCGTCGGAAGCCGTTTTTGCCCCAGGGGTCTCCGGGCTGTGTTCCTTGGGGTTGATCTCCTGCTTGCAAAACCGCCGGGTTGAGGGAAGGGTTCAGACTGTGCCTGGGCCCTGTGGTCTCTTCCAGGTCAGTGTATGGCATTACCTTCCCCTTGCCACAGGCACCTGGGAGCAAGTCTGCACGTGGAGAAAGACTTTCCCGTGGGAAGCCGGTTTTTGTCAAACGGGTCCCAGTGCTCTGCTCCTCTCTTTTCACTCCTGCTGCCAGAAGCCCAGGGAGGATGGGAGGGCTTAGAACATGGCTGGGCACTGCGGTTTCTTCCAGAGAAGTGGAGGGCATTTGCTTTAGCTTGCCACAACCACTTGGGATAGGGTCTGCACCTCAGGAAACTGTCTCCGTGGGAAGCCGGCTTTTTGCAAAGGGGTCTCAGGGCCGTGGGCCTCGGGTGTCCCTCCGGCTCCCCAAAGCACAGGGACGAGGTGAGGGGCTTAGACCATGCCTGGGCAATGTTGTTTCTTACACCTGGGTGTGTGGCATTTTGTTGAGCTGGCTACCCCCACTTGGGATAGGTGTTCCACAGCAAGCACCTATTGTTCGTCGGAAGCCGTTTTCGCCCCAGGGGTCTCCGGGCTGTGTTCGTTGGGGTTGAACTCCTGCTAGCAAAACCGCCGGGTTGAGGGAAGGGTTCAGACTGTGCCTGGGCCCTGTGGTCTCTTCCAGGTCAGTGTATGGCATTTCCTTCCCCTTGCCACAGGCACCTGGGAGCATGTCTGCACGTGGAGAAAGACTTTCCCGTGGGAAGCCGGGTTTTGCCAAACGGGTCCCAGTGCTCTGCTCCTCTCTTTTCACTCCTGCTGCCAGAAGCCCAGGGAGGATGGGAGGGCTTAGAACATGGCTGGGCACTGTGGTTTCTTCCAGAGAAGTGGAGGGCATTTGCTTTACCTTGCCACAACCACTTGGGATAGGGTATGCACCTCAGGAAAACTGTCTCCGTGGGAAGCCGGCTTTTTGCAAAGGGGTCTCAGGGCCGTGGGCCTCGGCTGTCCCTCCGGCTCCCCAAAGCACAGGGACGAGGTGAGGGGCTTAGACCATGCCTGGGCAATGTTGTTTCTTACACATGGGTGTGTGGCATTTTGTTGAGCTGGCTACCCCTTCTTGGAATAGGTGTTCCACAGCAAGCACCTACTGTTCGTCGGAAGCCGTTTTTGCCCCAGGGGTCTCCGGGCTGTGTTCGTTGGGGTTGAACTCCTGCTAGCAAAACCGCCGGGTTGAGGGAAGGGTTCAGACTGTGCCTGGGCCCTGTGGTCTCTTCCAGGTCAGTGTATGGCATTTCCTTCCCCTTGCCACAGGCACCTGGGAGCATGTCTGCACGTGGAGAGAGACTTTCCCGTGGGAAGCCGGGTTTTGTCAAACGGGTCCCAGTGCTCTGCTCCTCTCTTTTCACTCCTGCTGCCAGAAGCCCAGGGAGGATGGGAGGGCTTAGAACATGGCTGGGCACTGTGGTTTCTTCCAGAGAAGTGGAGGGCATTTGCTTTACCTTGCCACAACCACTTGGGATAGGGTCTACACCTCAGGAAAACTGTCTCTGTGGGAAGCCGTCTTTTTGCAAAGGGGTCTCAGGGCCGTGGGCCTCGGCTGTTCCGCCGGCTCCCCAAAGCACAGGGACGAGGTGAGGGGCTTAGACCATGCCTGGGCAATGTTGTTTCTTACACCTGGGTGTGTGGCATTTTGTTGAGCTGGCTTCCCCCACTTGGGATATGTGTTCCACAGCAAGCACCTATTGATCGTCGGAAGCCGTTTTTGCACCAGGGGTCTCCCGGCTGTGTTCGTTGGGGTTGAACTCCTGCTAGCAAAAACGCCGGGTTGAGGGAAGGGTTCAGACTGTGCCTGGGCCCTGTGGTCTCTTCCAGGTCAGTGTATGGCATTTCCTTCCCCTTGCCCCAAGCACCTGGGAGCATGTCTGCCCGTGGAGAAAGACTTTCCCGTGAGAAGCCGGGTTTTGTCAAACGGGTCCCAGTGCTCTGCTCCTCTCTTTTCACTCTTGCTGCCAGGAGCCCAGGGAGGATGGGAAGGCTTAGAACATGGCTGGGCACTGTGGTTTCTTCCAGAGAAGTGGAGGGCATTTGCTTTACCTTGCCACAACCACTTGGGATAGGGTCTGCACCTCAGGAAAACTGTCTCCGTGGGAAGCCGGCTTTTTGCAAAGGGGTCTCAGGGCCGTGGGCCTCGGCTGTCCCTCCGGCTCCCCAAAGCACAGGGACGAGGTGAGGGGCTTAGACCATGCCTGGGCAATGTTGTTTCTTACACCTGGGTGTGTGGCATTTTGTTGAGCTGGCTACCCCCACTTGGGATAGGTGTTCCACAGCAAGCACCTATTGTTCGTCGGAAGCCGTTTTTGCCCCAGGGGTCTCCGGGCTGTGTTCGTTGGGGTTGAACTCCTGCTAGCAAAACCGCCGGGTTGAGGGAAGGGTTCAGACTGTGCCTGGGCCCTGTGGTCTCTTCCAGGTCAGTGTATGGCATTTCCTTCCCCTTGCACCAGGCACCTGGGAGCATGTCTGCACGTGGAGAAAGACTTTCCCGTGGGAAGCCGGTTTTTGTCAAACGGGTCCCAGTGCTCTGCTCCTCTCTTTTCACTCTTGCTGCCAGAAGCCCAGGGAGGATGGGAGGGCTTAGAACATGGCTGGGCACTGCGATTTCTTCCAGAGAAGTGGAGGGCATTTGCTTTAGCTTGCCACAACCACTTGGGATAGGGTCTGCACCTCAGGAAAGTGTCTCCGTGGGAAGCCGGCTTTTTGCAAAGTGGTCTCAGGGCCGTGTGCCTCGGCTGTCCCTCCGGCTCCCCAAAGCACAGGGACGAGGTGAGGGGCTTAGACCATGCCTGGGCAATGTTGTTTCTTACACCTGGGTGTGTGGCATTTTGTTGAGCTGGCTACCACCACTTGGGATAGGTGTTCCACAGCAAGCACCTATTGTTCGTCGGAAGCCGTTTTTGCCCCAGGGGTCTCCGGGCTGTGTTCGTTGGGGTTGAACTCCTGCTAGCAAAACCGCCGGGTTGAGGGAAGGGTTCAGACTGTGCCTGGGCCCTGTGGTCTCTTCCAGGTCAGTGTATGGCATTTCCTTCCCCTTGCCCCAGGCACCTGGGAGCATGTCTGCACGTGGAGAAAGACTTTCCCGTGGGAAGCCGGGTTTTGTCAAACGGGTCCCAGTGCTCTGCTCCTCTCTTTTTACTCCTGCTGCCAGAAGCCCAGGGAGGATGGGAGGGCTTAGAACATGGCTGGGCACTGTGGTTTCTTCCAGAGAAGTGGAGGGCATTTGCTTTACCTTGCTACAACCACGTGGGATAGGTTCTGCACCTCAGGAAAACTGTCTCCGTGGGAAGCCGGCTTTTTGCAAAGGGGTCTCAAGGCCGTGTGCCTCGGCTGTCCCTCCGGCTCCCCAAAGCACAGGGACGAGGTGAGGGGCTTAGACCATGCCTGGGCAATGTTTTTCTTACACCTGGGTGTGTGGCATTTTGTTGAGCTGGCTACCCCACTTGGGATAGGTGTTCCACAGCAAGCACCTATTGTTCGTCGGAAGCCGTTTTTGCCCCAGGGGTCTCCGGGCTGTGTTCGTTGGGGTTGAACTCCTGCTAGCAAAACCGCCGGGTTGAGGGAAGGGTTCAGACTGTGCCTGGGCCCTGTGGTCTTTTCCAGGTCAGTGTATGGCATTTCCTTGCCCTTGCCACAGGCACCTGGGAGCATGTCTGCACGTGGAGAAAGACTTTCCCGTGGGAAGCCGGGTTTTGCCAAACGGGTCCCAGTGCTCTGCTCCTCTCTTTTTACTCCTGCTGCCAGAAGCCCAGGGAGGATGGGAGGGCTTAGAACATGGCTGGGCACTCTGGTTTCTTCCAGAGAAGTGGAGGGCATTTGCTTTACCTTGCCACAACAACTTGGGATAGGGGCTACACCTCAGGAAAACTGTCTCTGTGGGAAGCCGGCTTTTTGCAAAGGGGTCTCAGGGCCGTGGGCCTCGGCTGTCCCTCCGGCTCCCCAAAGCACAGGGACGAGGTGAGGGGCTTAGACCATGCCTGGGCAATGTTGTTTCTTACACCTGGGTGTGTGGCATTTTGTTGAGCTGGCTTCACCCGCTTGGGATAGGTGTTCCACTGCAAGCACCTATTGATCGTCGGAAGCCGTTTTTGCACCAGGGGTCTCCGGGCTGTGTTCGTTGGGGTTGAACTCCTGCTAGCAAAAACGCCGGGTTGAGGGAAGGGTTCAGACTGTGCCTGGGCCCTGTGGTCTCTTCCAGGTCAGTGTATGGCATTTCCTTCCCCTTGCACCAGGCACCTGGGAGCATGTCTGCACGTGGAGAAAGACTTTCCCGTGGGAAGCCGGGTTTTGTCAAACGGGTCCCAGTGCTCTGCTCCTCTCTTTTCACTCCTGCTGCCAGAAGCCCAGGGAGGATGGGAGGGCTTAGAACATGGCTGGGCACTGTGGTTTCTTCCAGAGAAGTGGAGGGCATTTGCTTTACCTTGCCACAACCACTTGGGATAGGGTCTACACCTCAGGAAAACTGTCTCTGTGGGAAGCCGTCTTTTTGCAAAGGGGTCTCAGGGCCGTGGGCCTCGGCTGTTCCTCCGGCTCCCCAAAGCACAGGGACGAGGTGAGGGGCTTAGACCATGCCTGGGCAATGTTGTTTCTTACACCTGGGTGTGTGGCATTTTGTTGAGCTGGCTTCCCCCACTTGGGATATGTGTTCCACAGCAAGCACCTATTGATCGTCGGAAGCCGTTTTTGCACCAGGGGTCTCCCGGCTGTGTTCGTTGGGGTTGAACTCCTGCTAGCAAAAACGCCGGGTTGAGGGAAGGGTTCAGACTGTGCCTGGGCCCTGTGGTCTCTTCCAGGTCAGTGTATGGCATTTCCTTCCCCTTGCCCCAAGCACCTGGGAGCATGTCTGCCCGTGGAGAAAGACTTTCCCGTGGGAAGCCGGGTTTTGTCAAACGGGTCCCAGTGCTCTGCTCCTCTCTTTTCACTCTTGCTGCCAGGAGCCCAGGGAGGATGGGAAGGCTTAGAACATGGCTGGGCACTGTGGTTTCTTCCAGAGAAGTGGAGGGCATTTGCTTTACCTTGCCACAACCACTTGGGATAGGGTCTGCACCTCAGGAAAACTGTCTCCGTGGGAAGCCGGCTTTTTGCAAAGGGGTCTCAGGGCCGTGTGCCTCGGCTGTCCCTCCGGCTCCCCAAAGCACAGGGACGAGGTGAGGGGCTTAGACCATGCCTGGGCAATGTTGTTTCTTACACCTGGGTGTGTGGCATTTTGTTGAGCTGGCTACCCCCACTTGGGATAGGTGTTCCACAGCAAGCACCTCTTGTTCGTCGGAAGCCGTTTTTGCCCCAGGGGTCTCCGGGCTGTGTTCGTTGGGGTTGAACTCCTGCTAGCAAAACCGCCGGGTTGAGGGAAGGGTTCAGACTGTGCCTGGGCCCTGTGGTCTCTTCCAGGTCAGTGTATGGCATTTCCTTCCCCTTGCACCAGGCACCTGGGAGCATGTCTGCACGTGGAGAAAGACTTTCCCGTGGGAAGCCGGTTTTTGTCAAACGGGTCCCAGTGCTCTGCTCCTCTCTTTTCACTCTTGCTGCCAGAAGCCCAGGGAGGATGGGAGGGCTTAGAACATGGCTGGGCACTGCGATTTCTTCCAGAGAAGTGGAGGGCATTTGCTTTAGCTTGCCACAACCACTTGGGATAGGGTCTGCACCTCAGAAAAGTGTCTCCGTGGGAAGCCGGCTTTTTGCAAAGTGGTCTCAGGGCCGTGTGCCTCGGCTGTCCCTCCGGCTCCCCAAAGCACAGGGACGAGGTGAGGGGCTTAGACCATGCCTGGGCAATGTTGTTTCTTACACCTGGGTGTGTGGCATTTTGTTGAGCTGGCTACCACCACTTGGGATAGGTGTTCCACAGCAAGCACCTATTGTTCGTCGGAAGCCGTTTTTGCCCCAGGGGTCTCCGGGCTGTGTTCGTTGGGGTTGAACTCCTGCTAGCAAAACCGCCGGGTTGAGGGAAGGGTTCAGACTGTGCCTGGGCCCTGTGGTCTCTTCCAGGTCAGTGTATGGCATTTCCTTCCCCTTGCCCCAGGCACCTGGGAGCATGTCTGCACGTGGAGAAAGACTTTCCCGTGGGAAGCCGGGTTTTGTCAAACGGGTCCCAGTGCTCTGCTCCTCTCTTTTCACTCCTGCTGCCAGAAGCCCAGGGAGGATGGGAGGGCTTAGAACATGGCTGGGCACTGTGGTTTCTTCCAGAGAAGTGGAGGGCATTTGCTTTACCTTGCTACAACCACGTGGGATAGGTTCTGCACCTCAGGAAAACTATTTCCGTGGGAAGGCGGCTTTTTGCAAAGGGGTCTCAAGGCCGTGTGCCTCGGCTGTCCCTCCGGCTCCCCAAAGCACAGGGACGAGGTGAGGGGCTTAGACCATGCCTGGGCAATGTTTTTCTTACACCTGGGTGTGTGGCATTTTGTTGAGCTGGCTACCCCACTTGGGATAGGTGTTCCACAGCAAGCACCTATTGTTCGTCGGAAGCCGTTTTTGCCCCAGGGGTCTCCGGGCTGTGTTCGTTGGGGTTGAACTCCTGCTAGCAAAACCGCCGGGTTGAGGGAAGGGTTCAGACTGTGCCTGGGCCCTGTGGTCTTTTCCAGGTCAGTGTATGGCATTTCCTTGCCCTTGCCACAGGCACCTGGGAGCATGTCTGCACGTGGAGAAAGACTTTCCCGTGGGAAGCCGGGTTTTGCCAAACGGGTCCCAGTGCTCTGCTCCTCTCTTTTTACTCCTGCTGCCAGAAGCCCAGGGAGGATGGGAGGGCTTAGAACATGGCTGGGCACTCTGGTTTCTTCCAGAGAAGTGGAGGGCATTTGCTTTACCTTGCCACAACCACTTGGGATAGGGGCTACACCTCAGGAAAACTGTCTCTGTGGGAAGCCGGCTTTTTGCAAAGGGGTCTCAGGGCCGTGGGCCTCGGCTGTCCCTCCGGCTCCCCAAAGCACAGGGACGAGGTGAGGGGCTTAGACCATGCCTGGGCAATGTTGTTTCTTACACCTGGGTGTGTGGCATTTTGTTGAGCTGGCTTCCCCCGCTTGGGATAGGTGTTCCACTGCAAGCACCTATTGATCGTCGGAAGCCGTTTTTGCACCAGGGGTCTCCGGGCTGTGTTCGTTGGGGTTGAACTCCTGCTAGCAAAAACGCCGGGTTGAGGGAAGGGTTCAGACTGTGCCTGGGCCCTGTGGTCTCTTCCAGGTCAGTGTATGGCATTTCCTTCCCCTTGCACCAGGCACCTGGGAGCATGTCTGCACGTGGAGAAAGACTTTCCCGTGGGAAGCCGGGTTTTGTCAAACGTGTCCCAGTGCTCTGCTCCTCTCTTTTCACTCTTGCTGCCAGAAGCCCAGGGAGGATGGGAGGGCTTAGAACATGGCTGGACACTGCGGTTTCTTCCAGAGAAGTGGAGGGCATTTGCTTTAGCTTGCCACAACCCCTTGGGATAGGGTCTGCACCTCAGGAAAGTGTCTCCGTGGGAAGCCGGCTTTTTGCAAAGGGGTCGCAGGGCCGTGTGCCTCGGCTGTCCCTCCGGCTCCATAAAGCACAGGGACGAGGTGAGGGGCTTAGACCATGCCTGGGCAATGTTGTTTCTTACACCTGGGTGTGTGGCATTTTGTTGAGCTGGCTACCCCCACTTGGGATAGGTGTTCCACAGCAAGCACCTCTTGTTCGTCTGAAGCCGTTTTTGTCCCAGGGGTCTCCGGGCTGTGTTCGTTGGGGTTGAACTCCTGCTAGCAAAACCGCCGGGTTGAGGGAAGGGTTCAGACTGTGCCTGGGCCCTGTGGTCTCTTCCTGGTCAGTGTATGGCATTTCCTTCCCCTTGCCCCAGGCACCTGGGAGCATGTCTGCCCGTGGAGAAAGACTTTCCCGTGGGAAGCCGGGTTTTGTCAAACGGGTCCCAGTGCTCTGCTCCTCTCTTTTCACTCCTGCTGCCAGAAGCCCAGGGAGGATGGGAGGGCTTAGAACATGGCTGGGCACTGTGGTTTCTTCCAGAGAAGTGGAGGGCATTTGCTTTAGCTTGCCACAACCACTTGGGATAGGGTCTGCACCTCAGGAAAACTGTCTCCGTGGGAAGCCGGCTTTTTGCAAAGGGGTCTCAGGGCCGTGTGCCTCGGCTGTCCCTCCGGCTCCCCAAAGCACAGGGACGAGGTGAGGGGCTTAGACCATGCCTGCGCAATGTTGTTTCTTACACCTGGGTGTGTGGCATTTTGTTGAGCTGGCTTCCCCCACTTGGGATAGATGTTCCACAGCAAGCACCTATTGATCGTCGGAAGCCGTTTTTGCCCCAGGGGTCTCCGGGCTGTGTTCGTTGGGGTTGAACTCCTGCTAGCAAAAACGCCGGGTTGAGGGAAGGGTTCAGACTGTGCCTGGGCCCTGTGGTCTCTTCCAGGTCAGTGTATGGCATTTCCTTCCCCTTGCACCAGGCACCTGGGAGCATGTCTGCACGTGGAGAAAGACTTTCCCGTGGGAAGCCGGGTTTTGTCAAACGGGTCCCAGTGCTCTGCTCCTCTCTTTTCACTCTTGCTGCCAGAAGCCCAGGGAGGATGGGAGGGCTTAGAACATGGCTGGGCACTGCGATATCTTCCAGAGAAGTGGAGGGCATTTGCTTTAGCTTGCCACAACCACTTGGGATAGGGTCTGCACCTCAGGAACGTGTCTCCGTGGGAAGCCAGCTTTTTGCACAGCGGTCTCAGGGCCGTGTGCCTCGGCTGTCCCTCCGGCTCCCCAAAGCACAGGGACGAGGTGAGGGGCTTAGACCATGCCTGGGCAATGTTGTTTCTTACACCTGGGTGTGTGGCATTTTGTTGAGCTGGCTACCCCCACTTGGGATAGGTGTTCCACAGCAAGCACCTATTGTTCGTCGGAAGCCGTTTTTGCCCCAGGGGTCTCCGGGCTGTGTTCGTTGGGGTTGAACTCCTGCTAGCAAAACCGCCGGGTTGAGGGAAGGGTTCAGACTGTGCCTGGGCCCTGTGGTCTCTTCCAGGTCAGTGTATGGCATTTCCTTCCCCTTGCCCCAGGCACCTGGGAGCATGTCTGCACGTGGAGAAAGACTTTCCCGTGGGAAGCCGGGTTTTGTCAAACGGGTCCCAGTGCTCTGCTCCTCTCTTTTCACTCCTGCTGCCAGAAGCCCAGGGAGGATGGGAGGGCTTAGAACATGGCTGGGCACTGTGGTTTCTTCCAGAGAAGTGGAGGGCATTTGCTTTACCTTGCCACAACCACTTGGGATAGGGTCTGCACCTCAGGAAAACTGTCTCCGTGGGAAGCCGGCTTTTTGCAAAGGGGTCTCAGGGCCGTGTGCCTCGGCTGTCCCTCTGGCTCCCCAAAGCACAGGGACGAGGTGAGGGGCTTAGACCAAGCCTGGGCAATGTTGTTTCTTACACCTGGGTGTGTGGCATTTTGTTGAGCTGGCTACCCCCACTTGGGATAGGTGTTCCACAGCAAGCACCTATTGTTCGTCGGAAGCCGTTTTTGCCCCAGGGGTCTCCGGGCTGTGTTCGTTGGGGTTGAACTCCTGCTAGCAAAACCGCCGGGTTGAGGGAAGGGTTCAGACTGTGCCTGGGCCCTGTGGTCTCTTCCAGGTCAGTGTATGGCATTTCCTTCCCCTTGCACCAGGCACCTGGGAGCATGTCTGCACGTGGAGAAAGACTTTCCCGTGGGAAGCCGGGTTTTGTCAAACGGGTCCCAGTGCTCTGCTCCTCTCTTTTCACTCCTGCTGCCAGAAGCCCAGGGAGGATGGGAGGGCTTAGAACATGGCTGGGCACTGTGGTTTCTTCCAGAGAAGTGGAGGGCATTTGCTTTAGCTTGCCACAACCACTTGGGGTAGGGTCTACACCTCAGGAAAACTGTCTCTGTGGGAAGCCGTCTTTTTGCAAAGGGGTCTCAGGGCCGTGGGCCTCGGCTGTCCCTCCGGCTCCCCAAAGCACAGGGACAAGGTGAGGGGCTTAGACCATGCCTGGGCAATGTTGTTTCTTACACCTGGGTGTGTGGCATTTTGTTGAGCTGGCTTCCCCCACTTGGGATAGGTGTTCCACAGCAAGCACCTATTGATCGTCGGAAGCCGTTTTTGCACCAGGGGTCTCTACGCTGTGTTCGTTGGGGTTGAACTCCTGCTAGCAAAAACGCCGGGTTGAGGGAAGGGTTCAGACTGTGCCTGGGCCCTGTGGTCTCTTCCAGGTCAGTGTATGGCATTTCCTTCCCCTTGCGACAGGCACCTGGGAGCATGTCTGCACGTGGAGAAAGACTTTCCCGTGGGAAGCCGGGTTTTGCCAAACGGGACCCAGTGCTCTGCTCCTCTCTTTTCACTCCTGCTGCCAGAAGCCCAGGGAGGATGGGAGGGCTTAGAACATGGCTGGGCACTGTGGTTTCTTCCAGAGAAGTGGAGGGCATTTGCTTTAGCTTGCCACAACCACTTGGGATAGGGTCTACACCTCAGGAAAACTGTCTCTGTGGGAAGCCGTCTTTTTGCAAAGGGGTCTCAGGGCCGTGGGCCTCGGCTGTCCCTCCGGCTCCCCAAAGCACAGGGACGAGGTGAGGGGCTTAGACCATGCCTGGGCAATGTTGTTTCTTACACCTGGGTGTGTGGCATTTTGTTGAGCTGGCTACCCCCACTTGGGATAGGTGTTCCACAGCAAGCACCTATTGATCGTCGGAAGCCGTTTTTGCACCAGGGGTCTCCGGGCTGTGTTCGTTGGGGTTGAACTCCTGCTAGCAAAAACGCCGGGTTGAGGGAAGGGTTCAGACTGTGCCTGGGCTCTGTGGTCTCTTCCAGGTCAGTGTATGGCATTTCCTTCCCCTTGCCCCAGGCACCTGGGAGCATGTCTGCACGTGAAGAAAGACTTTCCCGTGGGAAGCCGGGTTTTGTCAAACGGGGCCCAGTGCTCTGCTCCTCTCTTTTCACTCTTGCTGCCAGAAGCCCAGGGAGGATGGGAGGGCTTAGAACATGGCTGGGCACTGTGGTTTCTTCCAGAGAAGTGGAGGGCATTTGCTTTACCTTGCCACAACCACTTGGGATAGGGTCTGCACCTCAGGAAAACTGTCTCCGTGGGAAGCCGGCCTTTTGCAAAGGGGTCTCAGGGCCGTGTGCCCCGGCTGTCCCTCCGGGTCCCCAAAGCACAGGGACGAGGTGAGGGGCTTAGACCATGCCTGGGCAATGTTGTTTCTTACACCTGGGTGTGTGGCATTTTGTTGAGCTGGCTACCCCCACTTGGGATAGGTGTTCCACAGCAAGCACCTATTGTTCGTCGGAAGCCGTTTTTGCCCCAGGGGTCTCCGGGCTGTGTTCGTTGGGGTTGAACTCCTGCTAGCAAAACCGCCGGGTTGAGGGAAGGGTTCAGACTGTGCCTGGGCCCTGTGGTCTCTTCCAGGTCAGTGTATGGCATTTCCTTCCCCTTGCCCCAGGCACCTGGGAGCATGTCTGCACGTGGAGAAAGACTTTCCCGTGGGAAGCCGGGTTTTGTCAAACGGGTCCCAGTGCTCTGCTCCTCTCTTTTCACTCCTGCTGCCAGAAGCCCAGGGAGGATGGGAGGGCTTAGAACATGGCTGGGCACTGTGGTTTCTTCCAGAGAAGTGGAGGGCATTTGCTTTACCTTGCCACAACCACTTGGGGTAGGGTCTACACCTCAGGAAAACTGTCTCTGTGGCAAGCCGTCTTTTTGCAAAGGGGTCTCAGGGCCGTGGGCCTCGGCTGTCCCTCCGGCTCCCCAAAGCACAGGGACAAGGTGAGGGGCTTAGACCATGCCTGGGCAATGTTGTTTCTTACACCTGGGTGTGTGGCATTTTGTTGAGCTGGCTTCCCCCACTTGGGATATGTGTTCCACAGCAAGCACCTATTGATCGTCGGAAGCCGTTTTTGCACCAGGGGTCTCTACGCTGTGTTCGTTGGGGTTGAACTCCTGCTAGCAAAAACGCCGGGTTGAGGGAAGGGTTCAGACTGTGCCTGGGCCCTGTGGTCTCTTCCAGGTCAGTGTATGGCATTTCCTTCCCCTTGCGACAGGCACCTGGGAGCATGTCTGCACGTGGAGAAAGACTTTCCCGTGGGAAGCCGGGTTTTGCCAAACGGGACCCAGTGCTCTGCTCCTCTCTTTTCACTCCTGCTGCCAGAAGCCCAGGGAGGATGGGAGGGCTTAGAACATGGCTGGGCACTGTGGTTTCTTCCAGAGAAGTGGAGGGCATTTGCTTTAGCTTGCCACAACCACTTGGGATAGGGTCTACACCTCAGGAAAACTGTCTCTGTGGGAAGCCGTCTTTTTGCAAAGGGGTCTCAGGGCCGTGTGCCTCGGCTGTCCCTCCGGCTCCCCAAAGCACAGGGACGAGGTGAGGGGCTTAGACCATGCCTGGGCAATGTTGTTTCTTACACCTGGGTGTGTGGCATTTTGTTGAGCTGGCTACCCCCACTTGGGATAGGTGTTCCACAGCAAGCACCTATTGATCGTCGGAAGCCGTTTTTGCACCAGGGGTCTCCGGGCTGTGTTCGTTGGGGTTGAACTCCTGCTAGCAAAAACGCCGGGTTGAGGGAAGGGTTCAGACTGTGCCTGGGCTCTGTGGTCTCTTCCAGGTCAGTGTATGGCATTTCCTTCCCCTTGCCCCAGGCACCTGGGAGCATGTCTGCACGTGGAGAAAGACTTTCCCGTGGGAAGCCGGGTTTTGTCAAACGGGGCCCAGTGCTCTGCTCCTCTCTTTTCACTCTTGCTGCCAGAAGCCCAGGGAGGATGGGAGGGCTTAGAACATGGCTGGGCACTGTGGTTTCTTCCAGAGAAGTGGAGGGCATTTGCTTTACCTTGCCACAACCACTTGGGATAGGGTCTGCACCTCAGGAAAACTGTCTCCGTGGGAAGCCGGCCTTTTGCAAAGGGGTCTCAGGGCCGTGTGCCTCGGCTGTCCCTCCGGGTCCCCAAAGCACAGGGACGAGGTGAGGGGCTTAGACCATGCCTGGGCAATGTTGTTTCTTACACCTGGGTGTGTGGCATTTTGTTGAGCTGGCTACCCCCACTTGGGATAGGTGTTCCACAGCAAGCACCTATTGTTCGTCGGAAGCCGTTTTTGCCCCAGGGGTCTCCGGGCTGTGTTCGTTGGGGTTGAACTCCTGCTAGCAAAACCGCCGGGTTGAGGGAAGGGTTCAGACTGTGCCTGGGCCCTGTGGTCTCTTCCAGGTCAGTGTATGGCATTTCCTTCCCCTTGCCACAGGCACCTGGGAGCATGTCTGCACGTGGAGAAAGACTTTCCCGTGGGAAGCCGGGTTTTGCCAAACGGGTCCCAGTGCTCTGCTCCTCTCTTTTCACTCCTGCTGCCAGAAGCCCAGGGAGGATGGGAGGGCTTAGAACATGGCTGGGCACTGTGGTTTCTTCCAGAGAAGTGGAGGGCATTTGCTTTAGCTTGCCACAACCACTTGGGATAGGGTCTACACCTCAGGAAAACTGTCTCTGTGGGAAGCCGTCTTTTTGCAAAGGGGTCTCAGGGCCGTGGGCCTCGGCTGTCCCTCCGGCTCCCCAAAGCACAGGGACGAGGTGAGGGGCTTAGACCATGCCTGGGCAATGTTGTTTCTTACACCTGGGTGTGTGGCATTTTGTTGAGCTGGCTTCCCCCACTTGGGATAGGTGTTCCACAGCAAGCACCTATTGATCGTCGGAAGCCGTTTTTGCACCAGGGGTCTCCGGGCTGTGTTCGTTGGGGTTGAACTCCTGCTAGCAAAAACGCCGGGTTGAGGGAAGGGTTCAGACTGTGCCTGGGCCCTGTGGTCTCTTCCAGGTCAGTGTATGGCATTTCCTTCCCCTTGCCACAGGCACCTGGGAGCATGTCTGCACGTGGAGAAAGACTTTCCCGTGGGAAGCCGGGTTTTGTCAAACGGGTCCCAGTGCTCTGCTCCTCTCTTTTCACTCTTGCTGCCAGAAGCCCAGGGAGGATGGGAGGGCTTAGAACATGGCTGGGCACTGCGGTTTCTTCCAGAGAAGTGGAGGGCATTTGCTTTAGCTTGCCACAACCACTTGGGATAGGGTCTGCACCTCAGGAATGTGTCTCCGTGGGAAGCCGGCTTTTTGCAAAGGGGTCTCAGGACCGTGTGCCTCGGCTGTCCCTCCGGCTTTCCAAAGCACAGGGACGAGGTGAGGGGCTTAGACCATGCCTGGGCAATGTTGTTTCTTACACCTGGGTGTGTGGCATTTTGTTGAGCTGGCTACCCCCACTTGGGATAGGTGTTCCACAGCAAGCACCTATTGTTCGTCGGAAGCCGTTTTTGCCCCAGGGGTCTCCGGGCTGTGTTCGTTGGGGTTGAACTCCTGCTAGCAAAACCGCCGGGTTGAGGGAAGGGTTCAGACTGTGCCTGGGCCCTGTGGTCTCTTCCAGGTCAGTGTATGCCATTTCCTTCCCCTTGCCCCAGGCACCTGGGAGCATGTCTGCACGTGGAGAAAGACTTTCCCGTGGGAAGCCGGGTTTTGTCAAACGGGTCCCAGTGCTCTGCTCCTCTCTTTTCACTCCTGCTGCCAGAAGCCCAGGGAGGATGGGAGGGCTTAGAACATGGCTGGGCACTGTGGTTTCTTCCAGAGAAGTGGAGGGCATTTGCTTTAGCTTGCCACAACCACTTGGGATAGGGTCTGCACCTCAGGAAAACTGTCTCCGTGGGAAGCCGGCTTTTTGCAAAGGGGTCTCAGGGCCGTGTGCCTCGGCTGTCCCTCCGGCTCCCCAAAGCACAGGGACGAGGTGAGGGGCTTAGACCATGCCTGGGCAATGTTGTTTCTTACACCTGGGTGTGTGGCATTTTGTTGAGCTGGCTACCCCCACTTGGGATAGGTGTTCCACAGCAAGCACCTATTGTTCGTCGGAAGCCGTTTTTGCCCCAGGGGTCTCCGGGCTGTGTTCGTTGGGGTTGAACTCCTGCTAGCAAAACCGCCGGGTTGAGGGAAGGGTTCAGACTGTGCCTGGGCCCTGTGGTCTCTTCCAGGTCAGTGTATGCCATTTCCTTCCCCTTGCCACAGGCACCTGGGAGCATGTCTGCACGTGGAGAAAGACTTTCCCGTGGGAAGCCGGGTTTTGTCAAACGGGTCCCAGTGCTCTGCTCCTCTCTTTTCACTCCTGCTGCCAGAAGCCCAGGGAGGATGGGAGGGCTTAGAACATGGCTGGGCACTGTGGTTTCTTCCAGAGAAGTGGAGGGCATTTGCTTTACCTTGCCACAACCACGTGGGATAGGGTCTTCACCTCAGTTAAACTATTTCCGTGGGAAGCCGGCTTTTTGCAAAGGGGGTCTCAGGGTCATGGGCCTCGGCTGTCCCTCCGGCTCCCCAAAGCACAGGGACGAGGTGAGGGGCTTAGGTCAAGCCTGGGCAATGTTGTTACTTACACCTGGGTGTGTGGCATTTTGTTGAGCTGGCTTCCCCCACTTGGGATAGGTGTTCCACAGCAAGCACCTATTGATCGTCGGAAGCCGTTTTTGCACCAGGGGTCTCCGGGCTGTGTTCGTTGGGGTTGAACTCCTGCTAGCAAAAACGCCGGGTTGAGGGAAGGGTTCAGACTGTGCCTGGGCTCTGTGGTCTCTTCCAGGTCAGTGTATGGCATTTCCTTCCCCTTGCCCCAGGCACCTGGGAGCATGTCTGCACGTGGAGAAAGACTTTCCCGTGGGAAGCCGGGTTTTGTCAAACGGGGCCCAGTGCTCTGCTCCTCTCTTTTCACTCTTGCTGCCAGAAGCCCAGGGAGGATGGGAGGGCTTAGAACATGGCTGGGCACTGTGGTTTCTTCCAGAGAAGTGGAGGGCATTTGCTTTACCTTGCCACAACCACTTGGGATAGGGTCTGCACCTCAGGAAAACTGTCTCCGTGGGAAGCCGGCCTTTTGCAAAGGGGTCTCAGGGCCGTGTGCCTCGGCTGTCCCTCCGGGTCCCCAAAGCACAGGGACGAGGTGAGGGGCTTAGACCATGCCTGGGCAATGTTGTTTCTTACACCTGGGTGTGTGGCATTTTGTTGAGCTGGCTACCCCCACTTGGGATAGGTGTTCCACAGCAAGCACCTATTGTTCGTCGGAAGCCGTTTTTGCCCCAGGGGTCTCCGGGCTGTGTTCGTTGGGGTTGAACTCCTGCTAGCAAAACCGCCGGGTTGAGGGAAGGGTTCAGACTGTGCCTGGGCCCTGTGGTCTCTTCCAGGTCAGTGTATGGCATTTCCTTCCCCTTGCCACAGGCACCTGGGAGCATGTCTGCACGTGGAGAAAGACTTTCCCGTGGGAAGCCGGGTTTTGCCAAACGGGTCCCAGTGCTCTGCTCCTCTCTTTTCACTCCTGCTGCCAGAAGCCCAGGGAGGATGGGAGGGCTTAGAACATGGCTGGGCACTGTGGTTTCTTCCAGAGAAGTGGAGGGCATTTGCTTTAGCTTGCCACAACCACTTGGGATAGGGTCTACACCTCAGGAAAACTGTCTCTGTGGGAAGCCGTCTTTTTGCAAAGGGGTCTCAGGGCCGTGGGCCTCGGCTGTCCCTCCGGCTCCCCAAAGCACAGGGACGAGGTGAGGGGCTTAGACCATGCCTGGGCAATGTTGTTTCTTACACCTGGGTGTGTGGCATTTTGTTGAGCTGGCTTCCCCCACTTGGGATAGGTGTTCCACAGCAAGCACCTATTGATCGTCGGAAGCCGTTTTTGCACCAGGGGTCTCCGGGCTGTGTTCGTTGGGGTTGAACTCCTGCTAGCAAAAACGCCGGGTTGAGGGAAGGGTTCAGACTGTGCCTGGGCCCTGTGGTCTCTTCCAGGTCAGTGTATGGCATTTCCTTCCCCTTGTACCAGGCACCTGGGAGCATGTCTGCACGTGGAGAAAGACTTTCCCGTGGGAAGCCGGGTTTTGTCAAACGGGTCCCAGTGCTCTGCTCCTCTCTTTTCACTCTTGCTGCCAGAAGCCCAGGGAGGATGGGAGGGCTTAGAACATGGCTGGGCACTGCGGTTTCTTCCAGAGAAGTGGAGGGCATTTGCTTTAGCTTGCCACAACCACTTGGGATAGGGTCTGCACCTCAGGAAAGTGTCTCCGTGGGAAGCCGGCTTTTTGCAAAGGGGTCTCAGGACCGTGTGCCTCGGCTGTCCCTCCGGCTTTCCAAAGCACAGGGACGAGGTGAGGGGCTTAGACCATGCCTGGGCAATGTTGTTTCTTACACCTGGGTGTGTGGCATTTTGTTGAGCTGGCTACCCCCACTTGGGATAGGTGTTCCACAGCAAGCACCTATTGTTCGTCGGAAGCCGTTTTTGCCCCAGGGGTCTCCGGGCTGTGTTCGTTGGGGTTGAACTCCTGCTAGCAAAACCGCCGGGTTGAGGGAAGGGTTCAGACTGTGCCTGGGCCCTGTGGTCTCTTCCAGGTCAGTGTATGCCATTTCCTTCCCCTTGCCCCAGGCACCTGGGAGCATGTCTGCACGTGGAGAAAGACTTTCCCGTGGGAAGCCGGGTTTTGTCAAACGGGTCCCAGTGCTCTGCTCCTCTCTTTTCACTCCTGCTGCCAGAAGCCCAGGGAGGATGGGAGGGCTTAGAACATGGCTGGGCACTGTGGTTTCTTCCAGAGAAGTGGAGGGCATTTGCTTTAGCTTGCCACAACCACTTGGGATAGGGTCTGCACCTCAGGAAAACTGTCTCCGTGGGAAGCCGGCTTTTTGCAAAGGGGTCTCAGGGCCGTGTGCCTCGGCTGTCCCTCCGGCTCCCCAAAGCACAGGGACGAGGTGAGGGGCTTAGACCATGCCTGGGCAATGTTGTTTCTTACACCTGGGTGTGTGGCATTTTGTTGAGCTGGCTACCCCCACTTGGGATAGGTGTTCCACAGCAAGCACCTATTGTTCGTCGGAAGCCGTTTTTGCCCCAGGGGTCTCCGGGCTGTGTTCGTTGGGGTTGAACTCCTGCTAGCAAAACCGCCGGGTTGAGGGAAGGGTTCAGACTGTGCCTGGGCCCTGTGGTCTCTTCCAGGTCAGTGTATGCCATTTCCTTCCCCTTGCCACAGGCACCTGGGAGCATGTCTGCACGTGGAGAAAGACTTTCCCGTGGGAAGCCGGGTTTTGTCAAACGGGTCCCAGTGCTCTGCTCCTCTCTTTTCACTCCTGCTGCCAGAAGCCCAGGGAGGATGGGAGGGCTTAGAACATGGCTGGGCACTGTGGTTTCTTCCAGAGAAGTGGAGGGCATTTGCTTTACCTTGCCACAACCACGTGGGATAGGGTCTTCACCTCAGTTAAACTATTTCCGTGGGAAGCCGGCTTTTTGCAAAGGGGGTCTCAGGGTCATGGGCCTCGGCTGTCCCTCCGGCTCCCCAAAGCACAGGGACGAGGTGAGGGGCTTAGGTCAAGCCTGGGCAATGTTGTTACTTACACCTGGGTGTGTGGCATTTTGTTGAGCTGGCTTCCCCCACTTGGGATAGGTGTTCCACAGCAAGCACCTATTGTTCGTCGGAAGCCGTTTTTACCCCAGGGGTCTCCGGGCTGTGTTCGTTGGGGTTGAATTCCTGCTAGCAAAACCGCCGGGTTGAGGGAAGGGTTCACACTGTGCTTGGGCCCTGTGGTCTCTTCCAGGTCAGTGTATGGCATTTCCTTCCCCCTGCCACAGGCACCTGGGAGCATGTCTGCACGTGGAGAAAGACTTTCCCGTGGGAAGCCGGGTTTTGCCAAACGGGTCCCAGTGCTCTGCTCCTCTCTTTTCACTCCTGCTGCCAGAAGCCCAGGGAGGATGGGAGGGCTTAGAACATGGCTGGGCACTGTGGTTTCTTCCAGAGAAGTGGAGGGCATTTGCTTTACCTTGCCACAACCACTTCGGATAGGGTCTACACCTCAGGAAAACTGTCTCTGTGGGAAGCCGTCTTTTTGCAAAGGGGTCTCAGGGCCGTGGGCCTCGGCTGTCCCTCCGGCTCCCCAAAGCACAGGGACAAGGTGAGGGGCTTAGACCATGCCTGGGCAATGTTGTTTCTTACACCTGGGTG
The DNA here is from genome assembly GCF_024610735.1 of Ursus americanus. Classification (NCBI taxonomy): domain Eukaryota; kingdom Metazoa; phylum Chordata; class Mammalia; order Carnivora; family Ursidae; genus Ursus; species Ursus americanus. Next base: position 128,751 of record NW_028273636.1, read on the forward strand.
TGTGGCATTTTGTTGAGCTGGCTTCCCCCACTTGGGATAGGTGTTCCACAGCAAGCACCTATTGATCGTCGGAAGCCGTTTTTGCACCAGGGGTCTCTACGCTGTGTTCGTTGGGGTTGAACTCCTGCTAGCAAAAACGCCGGGTTGAGGGAAGGGTTCAGACTGTGCCTGGGCCCTGTGGTCTCTTCCAGGTCAGTGTATGGCATTTCCTTCCCCTTGCGACAGGCACCTGGGAGCATGTCTGCACGTGGAGAAAGACTTTCCCGTGGGAAGCCGGGTTTTGCCAAACGGGACCCAGTGCTCTGCTCCTCTCTTTTCACTCCTGCTGCCAGAAGCCCAGGGAGGATGGGAGGGCTTAGAACATGGCTGGGCACTGTGGTTTCTTCCAGAGAAGTGGAGGGCATTTGCTTTAGCTTGCCACAACCACTTGGGATAGGGTCTACACCTCAGGAAAACTGTCTCTGTGGGAAGCCGTCTTTTTGCAAAGGGGTCTCAGGGCCGTGGGCCTCGGCTGTCCCTCCGGCTCCCCAAAGCACAGGGACGAGGTGAGGGGCTTAGACCATGCCTGGGCAATGTTGTTTCTTACACCTGGGTGTGTGGCATTTTGTTGAGCTGGTTACCCCCACTTGGGATAGGTGTTCCACAGCAAGCACCTATTGATCGTCGGAAGCCGTTTTTGCACCAGGGGTCTCCGGGCTGTGTTCGTTGGGGTTGAACTCCTGCTAGCAAAAACGCCGGGTTGAGGGAAGGGTTCAGACTGTGCCTGGGCTCTGTGGTCTCTTCCAGGTCAGTGTATGGCATTTCCTTCCCCTTGCCCCAGGCACCTGGGAGCATGTCTGCACGTGGAGAAAGACTTTCCCGTGGGAAGCCGGGTTTTGTCAAACGGGGCCCAGTGCTCTGCTCCTCTCTTTTCACTCTTGCTGCCAGAAGCCCAGGGAGGATGGGAGGGCTTAGAACATGGCTGGGCACTGTGGTTTCTTCCAGAGAAGTGGAGGGCATTTGCTTTACCTTGCCACAACCACTTGGGATAGGGTCTGCACCTCAGGAAAACTGTCTCCGTGGGAAGCCGGCCTTTTGCAAAGGGGTCTCAGGGCCGTGTGCCCCGGCTGTCCCTCCGGGTCCCCAAAGCACAGGGACGAGGTGAGGGGCTTAGACCATGCCTGGGCAATGTTGTTTCTTACACCTGGGTGTGTGGCATTTTGTTGAGCTGGCTACCCCCACTTGGGATAGGTGTTCCACAGCAAGCACCTATTGTTCGTCGGAAGCCGTTTTTGCCCCAGGGGTCTCCGGGCTGTGTTCGTTGGGGTTGAACTCCTGCTAGCAAAACCGCCGGGTTGAGGGAAGGGTTCAGACTGTGCCTGGGCCCTGTGGTCTCTTCCAGGTCAGTGTATGGCATTTCCTTCCCCTTGCCCCAGGCACCTGGGAGCATGTCTGCACGTGGAGAAAGACTTTCCCGTGGGAAGCCGGGTTTTGTCAAACGGGTCCCAGTGCTCTGCTCCTCTCTTTTCACTCCTGCTGCCAGAAGCCCAGGGAGGATGGGAGGGCTTAGAACATGGCTGGGCACTGTGGTTTCTTCCAGAGAAGTGGAGGGCATTTGCTTTACCTTGCCACAACCACTTGGGGTAGGGTCTACACCTCAGGAAAACTGTCTCTGTGGGAAGCCGTCTTTTTGCAAAGGGGTCTCAGGGCCGTGGGCCTCGGCTGTCCCTCCGGCTCCCCAAAGCACAGGGACAAGGTGAGGGGCTTAGACCATGCCTGGGCAATGTTGTTTTTTACACCTGGGTGTGTGGCATTTTGTTGAGCTGGCTTCCCCCACTTGGGATAGGTGTTCCACAGCAAGCACCTATTGATCGTCGGAAGCCGTTTTTGCCCCAGGGGTCTCCGGGCTGTGTTCGTTGGGGTTGAACTCCTGCTAGCAAAACCGCCGGGTTGAGGGAAGGGTTCAGACTGTGCCTGGGCCCTGTGGTCTCTTCCAGGTCAGTGTATGGCATTTCCTTCCCCTTGCGACAGGCACCTGGGAGCATGTCTGCACGTGGAGAAAGACTTTCCCGTGGGAAGCCGGGTTTTGCCAAACGGGACCCAGTGCTCTGCTCCTCTCTTTTCACTCCTGCTGCCAGAAGCCCAGGGAGGATGGGAGGGCTTAGAACATGGCTGGGCACTGTGGTTTCTTCCAGAGAAGTGGAGGGCATTTGCTTTAGCTTGCCACAACCACTTGGGATAGGGTCTACACCTCAGGAAAACTGTCTCTGTGGGAAGCCGTCTTTTTGCAAAGGGGTCTCAGGGCCGTGGGCCTCGGCTGTCCCTCCGGCTCCCCAAAGCACAGGGACGAGGTGAGGGGCTTAGACCATGCCTGGGCAATGTTGTTTCTTACACCTGGGTGTGTGGCATTTTGTTGAGCTGGCTACCCCCACTTGGGATAGGTGTTCCACAGCAAGCACCTATTGATCGTCGGAAGCCGTTTTTGCACCAGGGGTCTCCGGGCTGTGTTCGTTGGGGTTGAACTCCTGCTAGCAAAAACGCCGGGTTGAGGGAAGGGTTCAGACTGTGCCTGGGCTCTGTGGTCTCTTCCAGGTCAGTGTATGGCATTTCCTTCCCCTTGCCCCAGGCACCTGGGAGCATGTCTGCACGTGGAGAAAGACTTTCCCGTGGGAAGCCGGGTTTTGTCAAACGGGGCCCAGTGCTCTGCTCCTCTCTTTTCACTCTTGCTGCCAGAAGCCCAGGGAGGATGGGAGGGCTTAGAACATGGCTGGGCACTGTGGTTTCTTCCAGAGAAGTGGAGGGCATTTGCTTTACCTTGCCACAACCACTTGGGATAGGGTCTGCACCTCAGGAAAACTGTCTCCGTGGGAAGCCGGCCTTTTGCAAAGGGGTCTCAGGGCCGTGTGCCTCGGCTGTCCCTCCGGGTCCCCAAAGCACAGGGACGAGGTGAGGGGCTTAGACCATGCCTGGGCAATGTTGTTTCTTACACCTGGGTGTGTGGCATTTTGTTGAGCTGGCTACCCCCACTTGGGATAGGTGTTCCACAGCAAGCACCTATTGTTCGTCGGAAGCCGTTTTTGCCCCAGGGGTCTCCGGGCTGTGTTCGTTGGGGTTGAACTCCTGCTAGCAAAACCGCCGGGTTGAGGGAAGGGTTCAGACTGTGCCTGGGCCCTGTGGTCTCTTCCAGGTCAGTGTATGGCATTTCCTTCCCCTTGCCACAGGCACCTGGGAGCATGTCTGCACGTGGAGAAAGACTTTCCCGTGGGAAGCCGGGTTTTGCCAAACGGGTCCCAGTGCTCTGCTCCTCTCTTTTCACTCCTGCTGCCAGAAGCCCAGGGAGGATGGGAGGGCTTAGAACATGGCTGGGCACTGTGGTTTCTTCCAGAGAAGTGGAGGGCATTTGCTTTAGCTTGCCACAACCACTTGGGATAGGGTCTACACCTCAGGAAAACTGTCTCTGTGGGAAGCCGTCTTTTTGCAAAGGGGTCTCAGGGCCGTGGGCCTCGGCTGTCCCTCCGGCTCCCCAAAGCACAGGGACGAGGTGAGGGGCTTAGACCATGCCTGGGCAATGTTGTTTCTTACACCTGGGTGTGTGGCATTTTGTTGAGCTGGCTTCCCCCACTTGGGATAGGTGTTCCACAGCAAGCACCTATTGATCGTCGGAAGCCGTTTTTGCACCAGGGGTCTCCGGGCTGTGTTCGTTGGGGTTGAACTCCTGCTAGCAAAAACGCCGGGTTGAGGGAAGGGTTCAGACTGTGCCTGGGCCCTGTGGTCTCTTCCAGGTCAGTGTATGGCATTTCCTTCCCCTTGTACCAGGCACCTGGGAGCATGTCTGCACGTGGAGAAAGACTTTCCCGTGGGAAGCCGGGTTTTGTCAAACGGGTCCCAGTGCTCTGCTCCTCTCTTTTCACTCTTGCTGCCAGAAGCCCAGGGAGGATGGGAGGGCTTAGAACATGGCTGGGCACTGCGGTTTCTTCCAGAGAAGTGGAGGGCATTTGCTTTAGCTTGCCACAACCACTTGGGATAGGGTCTGCACCTCAGGAAAGTGTCTCCGTGGGAAGCCGGCTTTTTGCAAAGGGGTCTCAGGACCGTGTGCCTCGGCTGTCCCTCCGGCTTTCCAAAGCACAGGGACGAGGTGAGGGGCTTAGACCATGCCTGGGCAATGTTGTTTCTTACACCTGGGTGTGTGGCATTTTGTTGAGCTGGCTACCCCCACTTGGGATAGGTGTTCCACAGCAAGCACCTCTTGTTCTTCGGAAGCCGTTTTTGCCCCAGGGGTCTCCGGGCTGTGTTCGTTGGGGTTGAACTCCTGCTAGCAAAACCGCCGGGTTGAGGGCAGGGTTCAGACTGTGCCTGGGCCCTGTGGTCTCTTCCAGGTCAGTGTATGGCATTTCCTTCCCCTTGCCCCAGGCACCTGGGAGCATGTCTGCACGTGGAGAAAGACTTTCCCGTGGGAAGCCGGGTTTTGTCAAACGGGTCCCAGTGCTCTGCTCCTCTCTTTTCACTCCTGCTGCCAGAAGCCCAGGGAGGATGGGAGGGCTTAGAACATGGCTGGGCACTGTGGTTTCTTCCAGAGAAGTGGAGGGCATTTGCTTTAGCTTGCCACAACCACTTGGGATAGGGTCTGCACCTCAGGAAAACTGTCTCCGTGGGAAGCCGGCTTTTTGCAAAGGGGTCTCAGGGCCGTGTGCCTCGGCTGTCCCTCCGGCTCCCCAAAGCACAGGGACGAGGTGAGGGGCTTAGACCATGCCTGGGCAATGTTGTTTCTTACACCTGGGTGTGTGGCATTTTGTTGAGCTGGCTACCCCCACTTGGGATAGGTGTTCCACAGCAAGCACCTATTGTTCGTCGGAAGCCGTTTTTGCCCCAGGGGTCTCCGGGCTGTGTTCGTTGGGGTTGAACTCCTGCTAGCAAAACCGCCGGGTTGAGGGAAGGGTTCAGACTGTGCCTGGGCCCTGTGGTCTCTTCCAGGTCAGTGTATGCCATTTCCTTCCCCTTGCCCCAGGCACCTGGGAGCATGTCTGCACGTGGAGAAAGACTTTCCCGTGGGAAGCCGGGTTTTGTCAAACGGGTCCCAGTGCTCTGCTCCTCTCTTTTCACTCCTGCTGCCAGAAGCCCAGGGAGGATGGGAGGGCTTAGAACATGGCTGGGCACTGTGGTTTCTTCCAGAGAAGTGGAGGGCATTTGCTTTAGCTTGCCACAACCACTTGGGATAGGGTCTGCACCTCAGGAAAACTGTCTCCGTGGGAAGCCGGCTTTTTGCAAAGGGGTCTCAGGGCCGTGTGCCTCGGCTGTCCCTCCGGCTCCCCAAAGCACAGGGACGAGGTGAGGGGCTTAGACCATGCCTGGGCAATGTTGTTTCTTACACCTGGGTGTGTGGCATTTTGTTGAGCTGGCTACCCCCACTTGGGATAGGTGTTCCACAGCAAGCACCTATTGTTCGTCGGAAGCCGTTTTTGCCCCAGGGGTCTCCGGGCTGTGTTCGTTGGGGTTGAACTCCTGCTAGCAAAACCGCCGGGTTGAGGGAAGGGTTCAGACTGTGCCTGGGCCCTGTGGTCTCTTCCAGGTCAGTGTATGCCATTTCCTTCCCCTTGCCACAGGCACCTGGGAGCATGTCTGCACGTGGAGAAAGACTTTCCCGTGGGAAGCCGGGTTTTGTCAAACGGGTCCCAGTGCTCTGCTCCTCTCTTTTCACTCCTGCTGCCAGAAGCCCAGGGAGGATGGGAGGGCTTAGAACATGGCTGGGCACTGTGGTTTCTTCCAGAGAAGTGGAGGGCATTTGCTTTACCTTGCCACAACCACGTGGGATAGGGTCTTCACCTCAGTTAAACTATTTCCGTGGGAAGCCGGCTTTTTGCAAAGGGGGTCTCAGGGTCATGGGCCTCGGCTGTCCCTCCGGCTCCCCAAAGCACAGGGACGAGGTGAGGGGCTTAGGTCAAGCCTGGGCAATGTTGTTACTTACACCTGGGTGTGTGGCATTTTGTTGAGCTGGCTTCCCCCACTTGGGATAGGTGTTCCACAGCAAGCACCTATTGTTCGTCGGAAGCCGTTTTTACCCCAGGGGTCTCCGGGCTGTGTTCGTTGGGGTTGAATTCCTGCTAGCAAAACCGCCGGGTTGAGGGAAGGGTTCACACTGTGCTTGGGCCCTGTGGTCTCTTCCAGGTCAGTGTATGGCATTTCCTTCCCCCTGCCACAGGCACCTGGGAGCATGTCTGCACGTGGAGAAAGACTTTCCCGTGGGAAGCCGGGTTTTGCCAAACGGGTCCCAGTGCTCTGCTCCTCTCTTTTCACTCCTGCTGCCAGAAGCCCAGGGAGGATGGGAGGGCTTAGAACATGGCTGGGCACTGTGGTTTCTTCCAGAGAAGTGGAGGGCATTTGCTTTACCTTGCCACAACCACTTCGGATAGGGTCTACACCTCAGGAAAACTGTCTCTGTGGGAAGCTGGCTTTTTGCAAAGGGGTCTCAGGGCCGAGGGCCTCGGCTGTCCCTCCGGCTCCCCAAAGCACAGGGACGAGGTGAAGGGCTTAGACCAAGCCTGGGCAATGTTGTTACTTACACCTGGGTGTGTGGCATTTTCTTGAGCTGGCTTCCCCCACTTGGGATAGGTGTTCCACAGCAAGCATCTATTGATCGTCGGAAGCCGTTTTTGCCCCAGGGGTCTCCGGGCTGTGTTCGTTGGGGTTGAACTCCTGCAAGCAAACCCGCCGGGTTGAGGGAAGGGTTCAGACTGTGCCTGGGCACTGTGTCTCTTCCAGGTAAGTGTATGGCATTTCCTTCCCCTTGCCCCAGGCATCTGGGAGCATGTCTGAACGTGGAGAAAGACTTTCCCGTGGAAAGCCGGTTTTTGTCAAACGGGTCCCAGTGCTCTGCTCCTCTCTTTTCACTCCTGCTGCCAGAAGCCCAGGGAGGATGGGAGGGCTTAGACCATGGCTGGGCACTGTGGTTTCTTCCAGAGAAGTGGAGGGCATTTGCTTTACCTTGCCACAAGCACTTGGGATAGGGTCTGCACCTCAGGAAAACTGTCTCCGTGGGAAGCCGGCTTTTTGCAAAGGGGTCTCAGGGCCGTGTGCCTCGGCTGTCCCTCCGGCTCCCCAAAGCACAGGGACGAGGTGAGGGGCTTAGACCATGCCTGGGCAATGTTGTTTCTTACACCTGCGTGTGTGGCATTTTGTTGAGCTGGCTACCCCCACTTGGGATAGGTGTTCCACAGCAAGCACCTATTGTTCGTCGGAAGCCGTTTTTGCCCCAGGGGTCTCCGGGCTGTGTTCGTTGGGGTTGAACTCCTGCTAGCAAAACCGCCTGTTTGAGGGAAGGGTTCAGACTGTGCCTGGGCCCTGTGGTCTCTTCCAGGTCAGTGTATGGCATTTCCTTCCCCTTGCCACAGGCACCTGGGAGCATGTCTGCACGTGGAGAAAGACTTTCCCGTGGGAAGCCGGGTTTTGCCAAACGGGTCCCATTGCACTGCTCCTCTCTTTTCACTCCTGCTGCCAGAAGCCCAGGGAGGATGGGAGGGCTTAGAACATGGCTGAGCACTGCGGTTTCTTCCAGAGAAGTGGAGGGCATTTCCTTTAGCTTGCCACAACCACTTGGGATAGGGTCTGCACCTCAGGAAAGTGTCTCCGTGGGAAGCCGGCTTTTTGCAAAGGGGTCTCAGGGCCGTGTGCCTCGGCTGTCCCTCCGGCTCCCCAAAGCACAGGGACGAGGTGACGGGCTTAGACCATGCCTGGGCAATGTTGTTTCTTACACCTGCGTGTGTGGCATTTTGTTGAGCTGGCTTCCCCCACTTGGGATAGGTGTTCCACAGCAAGCACCTATTGATCGTTGGAAGCCGTTTTTGCACCAGGGGTCTCCGGGCTGTGTTCGTTGGGGTAGAACTCCTGCTAGCAAAAACGCCGGGTTGAGGGAAGGGTTCAGACTGTGCCTGGGCCCTGTGGTCTCTTCCAGGTCAGTGTATGGCATTTCCTTCCCCTTGTACCAGGCACCTGGGAGCATGTCTGCACGTGGAGAAAGACTTTCCCGTGGGAAGCCGGGTTTTGTCAAACGGGTCCCAGTGCTCTGCTCCTCTCTTTTCACTCTTGCTGCCAGAAGCCCAGGGAGGATGGGAGGGCTTAGAACATGGCTGGGCACTGCGGTTTCTTCCAGAGAAGTGGAGGGCATTTGCTTTAGCTTGCCACAACCACTTGGGATAGGGTCTGCACCTCAGGAAAGTGTCTCCGTGGGAAGCCGGCTTTTTGCATAGGGGTCTCAGGGCCGTGTGCCTCGGCTGTCCCTCCGGCTTCCCAAAGCACAGGGACGAGGTGAGGGGCTTAGACCATGCCTGGGCAATGTTGTTTCTTACACCTGGGTGTGTGGCATTTTGTTGAGCTGGCTACCCCCACTTGGGATAGGTGTTCCACAGCAAGCACCTCTTGTTCGTCAGAAGCCGTTTTTGCCCCAGGGGTCTCCGGGCTGTGTTCGTTGGGGTTGAACTCCTGCTAGCAAAACCGCCGGGTTGAGGGAAGGGTTCAGACTGTGCCTGGGCTCTGTGGTCTCTTCCAGGTCAGTGTATGGCATTTCCTTCCCCTTGCCCCAGGCACCTGGGAACATGTCTGCCCGTGGAGAAAGACTTTCCCGTGGGAAGCCGGGTTTTGTCAAACGGGTCCCAGTGCTCTGCTCCTCTCTTTTCACTCCTGCTGCCAGAAGCCCAGGGAGGATGGGAGGGCTTAGAACATGGCTGGGCACTGTGGTTTCTTCCAGAGAAGTGGAGGGCATTTGCTTTACCTTGCCACAACCACTTGGGATAGGGTCTTCACCTCAGGAAAACTGTCTCCGTGGGAAGCCGGCTTTTTGCAAAGGGGTCTCAGGGCCGTGTGCCTCGGCTGTCCCTCCGGCTCCCCAAAGCACAGGGACGAGGTGAGGGGCTTAGACCATGCCTGGGCAAGGTTGTTTCTTACACCTTGGTTTGTGGCATTTTGTTGAGCTGGCTACCCCCACTTGGGATAGGTGTTCCACTGCAAGCACCTATTGTTCGTCGAAAGCCGTTTTTGCCCCAGGGGTCTCCGGGCTGTGTTCGTTGGGGTTGAACTCCTGCTAGCAAAACCGCCTGTTTGAGGGAAGGGTTCAGACTGTGCCTGGGCCCTGTGGTCTCTTCCAGGTCAGTGTATGGCATTTCCTTCCCCTTGCCCAAGGCACCTGGGAGCATGTCTGCACGTGGAGAAAGACTTTCCCATGGGAAGCCGGGTTCTGTCAAACGGGTCCCAGTGCTCTGCTCCTCTCTTTTCACTCCTGCTGCCAGAAGCCCAGGGAGGATGGGAGGGCTTAGAACATGGCTGGGCACTGTGGTTTCTTCCAGAGAAGTGGAGGGCATTTGATTTACCTTGCCACAACCACTTGGGATAGGGTCTGCACCTCAGGAAAAGTCTCCGTGGGAAGCCGGCTTTTTGCAAAGGGGTCTCAGGGCCGTGTGCCTCGGCTGTCCCTCCGGCTCCCCAAAGCACAGGGACGAGGTGAGGGGCTTAGACCATGCCTGGGCAATGTTGTTTCTTACACCTGGGTGTGTGGCATTTTGTTGAGCTGGCTACCCCCACTTGGGATAGGTGTTCCAGAGCAAGCACCTATTGTTCGTCGGAAGCCGTTTTTGCCCCAGGGGTCTCCGGGCTGTGTTCGTTGGGGTTGAACTCCTGCTAGCAAAACCGCCGGGTTGAGGGAAGGGTTCAGACTGTGCCTGGGCCCTGTGGTCTCTTCCAGGTCAGTGTATGGCATTTCCTTCCCCTTGCCACAGGCACCTGGGAGCATGTCTGCACGTGGAGAAAGACTTTCCCGTGGGAAGCCGGGTTTTGCCAAACGGGTCCCAGTGCTCTGCTCCTCTCTTTTCACTCCTGCTGCCAGAAGCCCAGGGAGGATGGGAGGGCTTAGAACATGGCTGGGCACTGTGGTTTCTTCGAGAGAAGTGGAGGGCATTTGCTTTACCTTGCCACAACCACTTGGGATAGGGTCTGCACCTCAGGAAAACTGTCTCCGTGGGAAGCCGGCTTTTTGCAAAGCGGTCTCAGGGCCGTGGGCCTCGGCTGTCCCTCCGGCTCCCCAAAGCACAGGGACGAGGTGAGGGGCTTAGACCATGCCTGGGCAATGTTGTTTCTTACATCTGGGTGTGTGGCATTTTGTTGAACTGGCTACCCCCACTTGGGATAGGTGTTCCACAGCAAGCACCTATTGTTCGTCGGAAGCCGTTTTTGCCCCAGGGGTCTCCGGGCTGTGTTCGTTGGGCTTGAACTCCTGCTAGCAAAACCGCCGGGTTGAGGGAAGGGTTCAGACTGTGCCTGGGCCCTGTGGTCTCTTCCAGGTCAGTGTATGGCATTTCCTTCCCCTTGCCCCAGGCACCTGGGAGCATGTCTGCACGTGGAGAAAGACTTTCCCGTGGGAAGCCGGGTTTTGTCAAACGGGTCCCAGTGCTCTGCTCCTCTCTTTTCACTCCTGCTGCCAGAAGCCCAGGAGGGTGGGAGGGCTTAGAACATGGCTGGGCACTGCGGTTTCTTCCAGAGAATTGGAGGGCATTTGCTTTAGCTTGCCACAACCACTTGGGATAGGGTCTGCACCTCAGGAAAGTGTCTCCGTGGGAAGCCGGCTTTTTGCAAAGGGGTCTCAGGGCCGTGTGCCTCGGCTGTCCCTCCGGCTCCCCAAAGCACAGGGACGAGGTGACGGGCTTAGACCATGCCTGGGCAATGTTGTTTCTTACACCTGGGTGTGTGGCATTTTGTTGAGCTGGCTACCCCCACTTGGGATAGGTGTTCCACAGCGAGCACCTATTGTTCGTCGGAAGCCGTTTTTGCCCCAGGGGTCTCCGGGCTGTGTTCGTTGGGGTTGAACTCCTGCTAGCAAAACCGCCGGCTTGAGGGAAGGGTTCAGACTGTGCCTGGGCCCTGTGGTCTCTTCCAGGTCAGTGTATGGCATTTCCTTCCCCTTGCCCCAGGCACCTGGGAGCATGCCTGCCCGTGGAGAAAGACTTTCCCGTGGGAAGCCGGGTTTTGTCAAACGGGTCCCAGTGCTCTGCTCCTCTCTTTTCACTCCTGCTGCCAGAAGCCCAGGGAGGATGGGAGGGCTTAGAACATGCCTGGGCACTGTGGTTTCTTCCAGAGAAGTTGAGGGCATTTGCTTTACCTTGCCACAACCACTTGGGATAGGGTCTGCACCTCAGGAAAACTCTCCGTGGGAAGCCGGCTTTTTGCAAAGGGGTCTCAGGGCCGTGGGCCTCGGCTGTCCCTCCAGCTCCCCAAAGCACAGGGACGAGGGGAGGGGCTTAGACCATGCCTGGGCAATGTTGTTTCTTACACCTGGGTGTGTGGCATTTTGTTGAGCTGGCTACCCCCACTTGGGATAGGTGTTCCACAGCAAGCACCTATTGTTCTTTGGAAGCCGTTTTTGCCCCAGGGGTCTCCGGGCTGTGTTCGTTGGGGTTGAAGTCCTGCTAGCAAAACCGCCGGGTTGAGGGAAGGGTTCAGACTGTGCCTGGGCCCTGTGGTCTCTTCCAGGTCAGTGTATGGCATTTCCTTCCCCTTGCCACAGGCACCTGGGAGCATGTCTGCACGTGGAGAAAGACTTTCCCGTGGGAAGCCGGGTTATGCCAAACGGGTCCCAGTGCTCTGCTCCTCTCTTTTCACTCCTGCTGCCAGAAGCCCAGGGAGGATGGGAGGGCTTAGAACATGGCTGGGCACTGTGGTTTCTTCCAGAGAAGTGGAGGGCATTTGCTTTACCTTGCCACAACCACTTGGGATAGGATCTACACCTCAGGAAAACTGTCTCCGTGGGAAGCCGGCTTTTTGCAAAGGGGTCTCAGGGCCGTGGGCCTCGGCTGTCCCTCCGACTCCCCAAAGCACAGGGACGAGGTGAGGGGCTTAGACCAAGCCTGGGCAATGTTGTTACTTACACCTGGGTGTGTGGCATTTTGTTGAGCTGGCTTCCCCCACTTGGGATAGGTGTTCCACAGCAAGCACCTATTGATCGTCGGAAGCCGTTTTTGCCCCAGGGGTCTCCGGGCTGTGTTCCTTGGGGTTGATCTCCTGCTTGCAAAACCGCCGGGTTGAGGGAAGGGTTCAGACTGTGCCTGGGCCCTGTGGTCTCTTCCAGGTCAGTGTATGGCATTTCCTTCCCCTTGCCCCAGGCACCTGGGAGCATGTCTGCACGTGGAGAAAGACTTTCCCGTGGGAAGCCGGGTTTTGTCAAACGGGTCCCAGTGCTCTGCTCCTCTCTTTTCACTCTTGCTGCCAGAAGCCCAGGGAGGATGGGAGGGCTTAGAACATGGCTGGGCACTGTGGTTTCTTCCAGAGAAGTGGAGGGCATTTGCTTTACCTTGCCACAACCACTTGGGATAGGGTCTGCACCTCAGGAAAACTGTCTCCGTGGGAAGCCGGCTTTTTGCAAAGGGGTCTCAGGGCCGTGGGCCTCGGCTGTCCCTCCTGCTCCCCAAAGCACAGGGACGAGGTGAGGGGCTTAGACCATGCCTGGGCAATGTTGTTTCTTACACCTGGGTGTGTGGCATTTTCATGAGCTGCCTTCCCCCACTTGGGATAGGTGTTCCACAGCAAGCACCTATTGACCGTCGGAAGCCGTTTTTGCCCCAGGGGTCTCCGGGCTGTGTTCGTTGGGGTTGAACTCCTGCTAGCAAAACCGCCGGGTTGAGGGAAGGGTTCAGACTGTGCCTGGGCCCTGTGGTCTCTTCCAGGTCAGTGTATGGCATTTCCTTCCCCTTGCCACAGGCACCTGGGAGCATGTCTGCACGTGGAGAAAGACTTTCCCGTGGGAAGCCGGGTTTTGTCAAACGGGTCCCAGTGCTCTGCTCCTCTCTTTTCACTCCTGCTGCCAGAAGCCCAGGGAGGATGGGAGGGCTTAGAACATGGCTGGGCACTGTGGTTTCTTCCAGAGAAGTGGAGGGCATTTGCTTTACCTTGCCACAACCACTTGGGATAGGGTCTGCACCTCAGGAAAAGTGTCTCCGTGGGAAGCCGGCTTTTTGCAAAGGGGTCTCAGGGCCGTGTGCCTCGGCTGTCCCTCCGGCTCCCCAAAGCACAGGGACGAGGTGAGGGGCTTAGACCATGCCTGGGCAATGTTGTTTCTTACACCTGGGTTTGTGGCATTTTGTTGAGCTGGCTACCCCCACTTGGGATAGGTGTTCCACAGCAAGCACCTATTGTTCGTCGGAAGCCGTTTTTGCCCCAGGGGTCTCCGGGCTGTGTTCGTTGGGCTTGAACTCCTGCTAGCAAAACCGCCTGTTTGAGGGAAGGGTTCAGACTGTGCCTGGGCCCTGTGGTCTCTTCCAGGTCAGTGTATGGCATTTCCTTCCCCTTGCCCCAGGCACCTGGGAGCATGTCTGAACGTGGAGAAAGACTTTCCCGTGGGAAGCCGGTTTTTGTCAAACGGGTCCCAGTGCTCTGCTCCTCTCTTTTCACTCCTGCTGCCAGAAGCCCAGGGAGGATGGGAGGGCTTAGAACATGGCTGGGCACTGTGGTTTCTTCCAGAGAAGTGGAGGGCATTTGCTTTACCTTGCCACAACCACTTGGGATAGGGTCTTCACCTCAGGAAAACTGTCTCCGTGGGAAGCCGGCTTTTTGCAAAGGGGTCTCAGGGCCGTGTGCCTCGGCTGTCCCTCCGGCTCCCCAAAGCACAGGGACGAGGTGAGGGGCTTAGACCATGCCTGGGCAAGGTTGTTCCTTACACCTGGGTTTGTGGCATTTTGTTGAGCTGGCTACCCCCACTTGGGATAGGTGTTCCACAGCAAGCACCTATTGTTCGTCGGAAGCCGTTTTTGCCCCAGGGGTCTCCGGGCTGTGTTCGATGGGGTTGAACTCCTGCTAGCAAAACCGCCGGGTTGAGGGAAGGGTTCAGACTGTGCCTGGGCCCTGTGGTCTCTTCCAGGTCAGTGTATGGCATTTCCTTCCCCTTGCCACAGGCACCTGGGAGCATGTCTGCACGTGGAGAAAGACTTTCCCGTGGGAAGCCCGGTTTTGCCAAACGGGTCCCAGTGCTCTGCTCCTTTCTTTTCACTCCTGCTGCCAGAAGCCCAGGGAGGATGGGAGGGCTTAGAACATGGCTGGGCACTGTGGTTTCTTCCAGAGAAGTGGAGGGCATTTGCTTTACCTTGCCACAACCACTTGGGATAGGGTCTGCACCTCAGGAAAACTGTCTCTGTGGGAAGCCGGCTTTTTGCAAAGGGGTCTCAGGGCCGTGGGCCTCGGCTGTCCCTCCGGCTCCCCAAAGCACAGGGACGAGGTGAGGGGCTTAGACCATGCCTGGGCAATGTTGTTTCTTACACCTGGGTGTGTGGCATTTTGTTGAACTGGCTACCCCCACTTGGGATAGGTGTTCCACAGCAAGCACCTATTGTTCGTCGGAAGCCGTTTTTGCCCCAGGGGTCTCCGGGCTGTGTTCGTTGGGGTTGAACTCCTGCTAGCAAAACCGCCGGGTTGAGGGAAGGGTTCAGACTGTGCCTGGGCCCTGTGGTCTCTTCCAGGTCAGTGTATGGCATTTCCTTCCCCTTGCCCCAGGCACCTGGGAGCATGTCTGCACGTGGAGAAAGACTTTCCCGTGGGAAGCCGGGTTTTGTCAAACGGGTCCCAGTGCTCTGCTCCTCTCTTTTCACTCCTGCTGCCAGAAGCCCAGGAGGGTGGGAGGGCTTAGAACATGGCTGGGCACTGTGGTTTCTTCCAGAGAAGTGGAGGGCATTTGCTTTAGCTTGCCACAACCACTTGGGATAGGGTCTGCAACTCAGGAAAAGTGTCTCCGTGGGAAGCCGGCTTTTTGCAAAGGGGTCTCAGGGCCATGTGCCTCGGCTGTCCCTCCGGCTTCCCAAAGCACAGGGACGAGGTGAGGGGCTTAGACCATGCCTGGGCAATGTTGTTTTTTACACCTGGGTGTGTGGCATTTTGTTGAGCTGGCTTCCCCCACTTGGGATAGGTGTTCCACAGCAAGCACCTATTGATCGTCGGAAGCCGTTTTTGCCCCAGGGGTCTCCGGGCTGTGTTCGTTGGGGTTGAACTCCTGCTAGCAAAACCTCCGGGTTGAGGGAAGGGTTCAGACTGTGCCTGGGCCCTGTGGTCTCTTCCAGGTCAGTGTATGGCATTTCCTTCCCCTTGCCACAGGCAGCTGGGTGCATGTCTGCGCGAGGCGAAAGACTTTCCCGTGGGAAGCCGGTTTTTGTCAAACGGGTCCCAGTGCTCTGCTCCTCTCTTTTCACTCCTGCTGCCAGAAGCCCAGGGAGGATGGGAGGGCTTAGAACATGGCTGGGCATTGTGGTTTCTTCCAGAGAAGTGGAGGGCATTTGCTTTAGCTTGCCACAACCACTTGGGATAGGGTCTGCACCTCAGGAAAACTCTCCGTGGGAAGCCGGCTTTTTGCAAAGGGGTCTCAGGGCCGTGGGCCTCGGCTGTCCTTCCGGCTCCCCAAAGCACAGGGACGAGGGGAGGGGCTTAGACCATGCCTGGGCAATGTTGTTTCTTACACCTGGGTGTGTGGCATTTTGTTGAGCTGGCTACCCCCACTTGGGATAGGTGTTCCACAGCAAGCACCTATTGTTCGTCGGAAGCCGTTTTTGCCCCAGGGGTCTCCGGGCTGTGTTCGTTGGGGTTGAACTCCTGCTAGCAAAACCGCCGGGTTGAGGGAAGGGTTCAGACTGTGCCTGGGCCCTGTGGTCTCTTCCAGGTCAGTGTATGGCATTTCCTTCCCCTTGCCACAGGCACCTGGGAGCATGTCTGCACGTGGAGAAAGACTTTCCCGTGGGAAGCCGGGTTATGCCAAACGGGTCCCAGTGCTCTGCTCGTCTCTTTTCAGTCCTGCTGCCAGAAGCCCAGGGAGGATGGGAGGGCTTAGAACATGGCTGGGCACTGTGGTTTCTTCCAGAGAAGTGGAGGGCATTTGCTTTACCTTGCCACAACCACTTGTGATAGGATCTACACCTCAGGAAAACTGTCTCCGTGGGAAGCCGGCTTTTTGCAAAGGGGTCTCAGGGCCGTGGGCCTCGGCTGTCCCTCCGACTCCCCAAAGCACAGGGACGAGGTGAGGGGCTTAGACCAAGCCTGGGCAATGTTGTTACTTACACTTGGGTGTGTGGCATTTTGTTGAGCTGGCTTCCCCCACTTGGGATAGGTGTTCCACAGCAAGCACCTATTGATCGTCGGAAGCCGTTTTTGCCCCAGGGGTCTCCGGGCTGTGTTCCTTGGGGTTGATCTCCTGCTTGCAAAACCGCCGGGTTGAGGGAAGGGTTCAGACTGTGCCTGGGCCCTGTGGTCTCTTCCAGGTCAGTGTATGGCATTACCTTCCCCTTGCCACAGGCACCTGGGAGCATGTCTGCACGTGGAGAAAGACTTTCCCGTGGGAAGCCGGTTTTTGTCAAACGGGTCCCAGTGCTCTGCTCCTCTCTTTTCACTCCTGCTGCCAGAAGCCCAGGGAGGATGGGAGGGCTTAGAACATGGCTGGGCACTGCGGTTTCTTCCAGAGAAGTGGAGGGCATTTGCTTTAGCTTGCCACAACCACTTGGGATAGGGTCTGCACCTCAGGAAACTGTCTCCGTGGGAAGCCGGCTTTTTGCAAAGGGGTCTCAGGGCCGTGGGCCTCGGGTGTCCCTCCGGCTCCCCAAAGCACAGGGACGAGGTGAGGGGCTTAGACCATGCCTGGGCAATGTTGTTTCTTACACCTGGGTGTGTGGCATTTTGTTGAGCTGGCTACCCCCACTTGGGATAGGTGTTCCACAGCAAGCACCTATTGTTCGTCGGAAGCCGTTTTCGCCCCAGGGGTCTCCGGGCTGTGTTCGTTGGGGTTGAACTCCTGCTAGCAAAACCGCCGGGTTGAGGGAAGGGTTCAGACTGTGCCTGGGCCCTGTGGTCTCTTCCAGGTCAGTGTATGGCATTTCCTTCCCCTTGCCACAGGCACCTGGGAGCATGTCTGCACGTGGAGAAAGACTTTCCCGTGGGAAGCCGGGTTTTGCCAAACGGGTCCCAGTGCTCTGCTCCTCTCTTTTCACTCCTGCTGCCAGAAGCCCAGGGAGGATGGGAGGGCTTAGAACATGGCTGGGCACTGTGGTTTCTTCCAGAGAAGTGGAGGGCATTTGCTTTACCTTGCCACAACCACTTGGGATAGGGTATGCACCTCAGGAAAACTGTCTCCGTGGGAAGCCGGCTTTTTGCAAAGGGGTCTCAGGGCCGTGGGCCTCGGCTGTCCCTCCGGCTCCCCAAAGCACAGGGACGAGGTGAGGGGTTTAGACCATGCCTGGGCAATGTTGTTTCTTACACATGGGTGTGTGGCATTTTGTTGAGCTGGCTACCCATTCTTGGGATAGGTGTTCCACAGCAAGCACCTATTGTTCGTCGGAAGCCGTTTTTGCCCCAGGGGTCTCCGGGCTGTGTTCGTTGGGGTTGAACTCCTGCTAGCAAAACCGCCGGGTTGAGGGAAGGGTTCAGACTGTGCCTGGGCCCTGTGGTCTCTTCCAGGTCAGTGTATGGCATTTCCTTCCCCTTGCCACAGGCACCTGGGAGCATGTCTGCACGTGGAGAGAGACTTTCCCGTGGGAAGCCGGGTTTTGTCAAACGGGTCCCAGTGCTCTGCTCCTCTCTTTTCACTCCTGCTGCCAGAAGCCCAGGGAGGATGGGAGGGCTTAGAACATGGCTGGGCACTGTGGTTTCTTCCAGAGAAGTGGAGGGCATTTGCTTTACCTTGCCACAACCACTTGGGATAGGGTCTACACCTCAGGAAAACTGTCTCTGTGGGAAGCCGTCTTTTTGCAAAGGGGTCTCAGGGCCGTGGGCCTCGGCTGTTCCGCCGGCTCCCCAAAGCACAGGGACGAGGTGAGGGGCTTAGACCATGCCTGGGCAATGTTGTTTCTTACACCTGGGTGTGTGGCATTTTGTTGAGCTGGCTTCCCCCACTTGGGATATGTGTTCCACAGCAAGCACCTATTGATCGTCGGAAGCCGTTTTTGCACCAGGGGTCTCCCGGCTGTGTTCGTTGGGGTTGAACTCCTGCTAGCAAAAACGCCGGGTTGAGGGAAGGGTTCAGACTGTGCCTGGCCCCTGTGGTCTCTTCCAGGTCAGTGTATGGCATTTCCTTCCCCTTGCCCCAAGCACCTGGGAGCATGTCTGCCCGTGGAGAAAGACTTTCCCGTGGGAAGCCGGGTTTTGTCAAACGGGTCCCAGTGCTCTGCTCCTCTCTTTTCACTCTTGCTGCCAGGAGCCCAGGGAGGATGGGAAGGCTTAGAACATGGCTGGGCACTGTGGTTTCTTCCAGAGAAGTGGAGGGCATTTGCTTTACCTTGCCACAACCACTTGGGATAGGGTCTGCACCTCAGGAAAACTGTCTCCGTGGGAAGCCGGCTTTTTGCAAAGGGGTCTCAGGGCCGTGGGCCTCGGCTGTCCCTCCGGCTCCCCAAAGCACAGGGACGAGGTGAGGGGCTTAGACCATGCCTGGGCAATGTTGTTTCTTACACCTGGGTGTGTGGCATTTTGTTGAGCTGGCTACCCCCACTTGGGATAGGTGTTCCACAGCAAGCACCTATTGTTCGTCGGAAGCCGTTTTTGCCCCAGGGGTCTCCGGGCTGTGTTCGTTGGGGTTGAACTCCTGCTAGCAAAACCGCCGGGTTGAGGGAAGGGTTCAGACTGTGCCTGGGCCCTGTGGTCTCTTCCAGGTCAGTGTATGGCATTTCCTTCCCCTTGCACCAGGCACCTGGGAGCATGTCTGCACGTGGAGAAAGACTTTCCCGTGGGAAGCCGGTTTTTGTCAAACGGGTCCCAGTGCTCTGCTCCTCTCTTTTCACTCTTGCTGCCAGAAGCCCAGGGAGGATGGGAGGGCTTAGAACATGGCTGGGCACTGCGATTTCTTCCAGAGAAGTGGAGGGCATTTGCTTTAGCTTGCCACAACCACTTGGGATAGGGTCTGCACCTCAGGAAAGTGTCTCCGTGGGAAGCCGGCTTTTTGCAAAGTGGTCTCAGGGCCGTGTGCCTCGGCTGTCCCTCCGGCTCCCCAAAGCACAGGGACGAGGTGAGGGGCTTAGACCATGCCTGGGCAATGTTGTTTCTTACACCTGGGTGTGTGGCATTTTGTTGAGCTGGCTACCACCACTTGGGATAGGTGTTCCACAGCAAGCACCTATTGCTCGTCGGAAGCCGTTTTTGCCCCAGGGGTCTCCGGGCTGTGTTCGTTGGGGTTGAACTCCTGCTAGCAAAACCGCCGGGTTGAGGGAAGGGTTCAGACTGTGCCTGGGCCCTGTGGTCTCTTCCAGGTCAGTGTATGGCATTTCCTTCCCCCTGCCACAGGCACCTGGGAGCATGTCTGCACGTGGAGAAAGACTTTCCCGTGGGAAGCCGGGTTTTGTCAAACGGGTCCCAGTGCTCTGCTCCTCTCTTTTCACTCCTGCTGCCAGAAGCCCAGGGAGGATGGGAGGGCTTAGAACATGGCTGGGCACTGTGGTTTCTTCCAGAGAAGTGGAGGGCATTTGCTTTACCTTGCTACAACCACGTGGGATAGGTTCTGCACCTCAGGAAAACTGTCTCCGTGGGAAGCCGGCTTTTTGCAAAGGGGTCTCAAGGCCGTGTGCCTCGGCTGTCCCTCCGGCTCCCCAAAGCACAGGGACGAGGTGAGGGGCTTAGACCATGCCTGGGCAATGTTTTTCTTACACCTGGGTGTGTGGCATTTTGTTGAGCTGGCTACCCCACTTGGGATAGGTGTTCCACAGCAAGCACCTATTGTTCGTCGGAAGCCGTTTTTGCCCCAGGGGTCTCCGGGCTGTGTTCGTTGGGGTTGAACTCCTGCTAGCAAAACCGCCGGGTTGAGGGAAGGGTTCAGACTGTGCCTGGGCCCTGTGGTCTTTTCCAGGTCAGTGTATGGCATTTCCTTGCCCTTGCCACAGGCACCTGGGAGCATGTCTGCACGTGGAGAAAGACTTTCCCGTGGGAAGCCGGGTTTTGCCAAACGGGTCCCAGTGCTCTGCTCCTCTCTTTATACTCCTGCTGCCAGAAGCCCAGGGAGGATGGGAGGGCTTAGAACATGGCTGGGCACTCTGGTTTCTTCCAGAGAAGTGGAGGGCATTTGCTTTACCTTGCCACAACAACTTGGGATAGGGGCTACACCTCAGGAAAACTGTCTCTGTGGGAAGCCGGCTTTTTGCAAAGTGGTCTCAGGGCCGTGTGCCTCGGCTGTCCCTCCGGCTCCCCAAAGCACAGGGACGAGGTGAGGGGCTTAGACCATGCCTGGGCAATGTTGTTTCTTACACCTGGGTGTGTGGCATTTTGTTGAGCTGGCTACCACCACTTGGGATAGGTGTTCCACAGCAAGCACCTATTGTTCGTCGGAAGCCGTTTTTGCCCCAGGGGTCTCCGGGCTGTGTTCGTTGGGGTTGAACTCCTGCTAGCAAAACCGCCGGGTTGAGGGAAGGGTTCAGACTGTGCCTGGGCCCTGTGGTCTCTTCCAGGTCAGTGTATGGCATTTCCTTCCCCTTGCCCCAGGCACCTGGGAGCATGTCTGCACGTGGAGAAAGACTTTCCCGTGGGAAGCCGGGTTTTGTCAAACGGGTCCCAGTGCTCTGCTCCTCTCTTTTCACTCCTGCTGCCAGAAGCCCAGGGAGGATGGGAGGGCTTAGAACATGGCTGGGCACTGTGGTTTCTTCCAGAGAAGTGGAGGGCATTTGCTTTACCTTGCTACAACCACGTGGGATAGGTTCTGCACCTCAGGAAAACTATTTCCGTGGGAAGCCGGCTTTTTGCAAAGGGGTCTCAAGGCCGTGTGCCTCGGCTGTCCCTCCGGCTCCCCAAAGCACAGGGACGAGGTGAGGGGCTTAGACCATGCCTGGGCAATGTTTTTCTTACACCTGGGTGTGTGGCATTTTGTTGAGCTGGCTACCCCCACTTGGGATAGGTGTTCCACAGCAAGCACCTATTGTTCGTCGGAAGCCGTTTTTGCCCCAGGGGTCTCCGGGCTGTGTTCGTTGGGGTTGAACTCCTGCTAGCAAAACCGCCGGGTTGAGGGAAGGGTTCAGACTGTGCCTGGGCCCTGTGGTCTTTTCCAGGTCAGTGTATGGCATTTCCTTGCCCTTGCCACAGGCACCTGGGAGCATGTCTGCACGTGGAGAAAGACTTTCCCGTGGGAAGCCGGGTTTTGCCAAACGGGTCCCAGTGCTCTGCTCCTCTCTTTTTACTCCTGCTGCCAGAAGCCCAGGGAGGATGGGAGGGCTTAGAACATGGCTGGGCACTCTGGTTTCTTCCAGAGAAGTGGAGGGCATTTGCTTTACCTTGCCACAACCACTTGGGATAGGGGCTACACCTCAGGAAAACTGTCTCTGTGGGAAGCCGGCTTTTTGCAAAGGGGTCTCAGGGCCGTGGGCCTCGGCTGTCCCTCCGGCTCCCCAAAGCACAGGGACGAGGTGAGGGGCTTAGACCATGCCTGGGCAATGTTGTTTCTTACACCTGGGTGTGTGGCATTTTGTTGAGCTGGCTTCCCCCGCTTGGGATAGGTGTTCCACTGCAAGCACCTATTGATCGTCGGAAGCCGTTTTTGCACCAGGGGTCTCCGGGCTGTGTTCGTTGGGGTTGAACTCCTGCTAGCAAAAACGCCGGGTTGAGGGAAGGGTTCAGACTGTGCCTGGGCCCTGTGGTCTCTTCCAGGTCAGTGTATGGCATTTCCTTCCCCTTGCACCAGGCACCTGGGAGCATGTCTGCACGTGGAGAAAGACTTTCCCGTGGGAAGCCGGGTTTTGTCAAACGGGTCCCAGTGCTCTGCTCCTCTCTTTTCACTCTTGCTGCCAGAAGCCCAGGGAGGATGGGAGGGCTTAGAACATGGCTGGACACTGCGGTTTCTTCCAGAGAAGTGGAGGGCATTTGCTTTAGCTTGCCACAACCCCTTGGGATAGGGTCTGCACCTCAGGAAAGTGTCTCCGTGGGAAGCCGGCTTTTTGCAAAGGGGTCGCAGGGCCGTGTGCCTCGGCTGTCCCTCCGGCTCCCCAAAGCACAGGGACGAGGTGAGGGGCTTAGACCATGCCTGGGCAATGTTGTTTCTTACACCTGGGTGTGTGGCATTTTGTTGAGCTGGCTACCCCCACTTGGGATAGGTGTTCCACAGCAAGCACCTCTTGTTCGTCTGACGCCGTTTTTGCCCCAGGGGTCTCCGGGCTGTGTTCGTTGGGGTTGAACTCCTGCTAGCAAAACCGCCGGGTTGAGGGAAGGGTTCAGACTGTGCCTGGGCCCTGTGGTCTCTTCCTGGTCAGTGTATGGCATTTCCTTCCCCTTGCCCCAGGCACCTGGGAGCATGTCTGCCCGTGGAGAAAGACTTTCCCGTGGGAAGCCGGGTTTTGTCAAACGGGTCCCAGTGCTCTGCTCCTCTCTTTTCACTCCTGCTGCCAGAAGCCCAGGGAGGATGGGAGGGCTTAGAACATGGCTGGGCACTGTGGTTTCTTCCAGAGAAGTGGAGGGCATTTGCTTTACCTTGCCACAACCACTTGGGATAGGGTCTGCACCTCAGGAAAACTGTCTCCGTGGGAAGCCGGCTTTTTGCAAAGGGGTCTCAGGGCCGTGTGCCTCGGCTGTCCCTCCGGCTCCCCAAAGCACAGGGACGAGGTGAGGGGCTTAGACCATGCCTGGGCAATGTTGTTTCTTACACCTGGGTTTGTGGCATTTTGTTGAGCTGGCTACCCCAACTTGGGATAGGTGTTCCACAGCAAGCACCTATTGTTCGTCGGAAGCCGTTTTTGCCCCAGGGGTCTCCGGGCTGTGTTCGTTGGGGTTGAACTCCTGCTAGCAAAACCGCCGGGTTGAGGGAAGGGTTCAGACTGTGCCTGGGCCCTGTGGTCTCTTCCAGGTCAGTGTATGGCATTTCCTTCCCCTTGCCACAGGCACCTGGGAGCATGTCTGCACGTGGAGAAAGACTTTCCCGTGGGAAGCCGGGTTTTGTCAAACGGGTCCCAGTGCTCTGCTCCTCTCTTTTCATTCCTGCTGCCAGAAGCCCAGGGAGGATGGGAGGGCTTAGAACATGGCTGGGCACTGTGGTTTCTTCCAGAGAAGTGGAGGGCATTTGCTTTAGCTTGCCACAACCACTTGGGATAGGGTCTGCACCTCAGGAAAACTGTCTCCGTGGGAAGCCGGCTTTTTGCAAAGGGGTCTCAGGGCCGTGTGCCTCGGCTGTCCCTCCGGCTCCCCAAAGCACAGGGACGAGGTGAGGGGCTTAGACCATGCCTGCGCAATGTTGTTTCTTACACCTGGGTGTGTGGCATTTTGTTGAGCTGGCTTCCCCCACTTGGGATAGATGTTCCACAGCAAGCACCTATTGATCGTCGGAAGCCGTTTTTGCACCAGGGGTCTCCGGGCTGTGTTCGTTGGGGTTGAACTCCTGCTAGCAAAAACGCCGGGTTGAGGGAAGGGTTCAGACTGTGCCTGGGCCCTGTGGTCTCTTCCAGGTCAGTGTATGGCATTTCCTTCCCCTTGCACCAGGCACCTGGGAGCATGTCTGCACGTGGAGAAAGACTTTCCCGTGGGAAGCCGGGTTTTGTCAAACGGGTCCCAGTGCTCTGCTCCTCTCTTTTCACTCTTGCTGCCAGAAGCCCAGGGAGGATGGGAGGGCTTAGAACATGGCTGGGCACTGCGGTATCTTCCAGAGAAGTGGAGGGCATTTGCTTTAGCTTGCCACAACCACTTGGGATAGGGTCTGCACCTCAGGAACGTGTCTCCGTGGGAAGCCAGCTTTTTGCACAGCGGTCTCAGGGCCGTGTGCCTCGGCTGTCCCTCCGGCTCCCCAAAGCACAGGGACGAGGTGAGGGGCTTAGACCATGCCTGGGCAATGTTGTTTCTTACACCTGGGTGTGTGGCATTTTGTTGAGCTGGCTACCCCCACTTGGGATAGGTGTTCCACAGCAAGCACCTATTGTTCGTCGGAAGCCGTTTTTGCCCCAGGGGTCTCCGGGCTGTGTTCGTTGGGGTTGAACTCCTGCTAGCAAAACCGCCGGGTTGAGGGAAGGGTTCAGACTGTGCCTGGGCCCTGTGGTCTCTTCCAGGTCAGTGTATGGCATTTCCTTCCCCTTGCCCCAGGCACCTGGGAGCATGTCTGCACGTGGAGAAAGACTTTCCCGTGGGAAGCCGGGTTTTGTCAAACGGGTCCCAGTGCTCTGCTCCTCTCTTTTCACTCCTGCTGCCAGAAGCCCAGGGAGGATGGGAGGGCTTAGAACATGGCTGGGCACTGTGGTTTCTTCCAGAGAAGTGGAGGGCATTTGCTTTACCTTGCCACAACCACTTGGGATAGGGTCTGCACCTCAGGAAAACTGTCTCGGTGGGAAGCCGGCTTTTTGCAAAGGGGTCTCAGGGCCGTGTGCCTCGGCTGTCCCTCTGGCTCCCCAAAGCACAGGGACGAGGTGAGGGGCTTAGACCAAGCCTGGGCAATGTTGTTTCTTACACCTGGGTGTGTGGCATTTTGTTGAGCTGGCTACCCCCACTTGGGATAGGTGTTCCACAGCAAGCACCTATTGTTCGTCGGAAGCCGTTTTTGCCCCAGGGGTCTCCGGGCTGTGTTCGTTGGGGTTGAACTCCTGCTAGCAAAACCGCCGGGTTGAGGGAAGGGTTCAGACTGTGCCTGGGCCCTGTGGTCTCTTCCAGGTCAGTGTATGGCATTTCCTTCCCCTTGCACCAGGCACCTGGGAGCATGTCTGCACGTGGAGAAAGACTTTCCCGTGGGAAGCCGGGTTTTGTCAAACGGGTCCCAGTGCTCTGCTCCTCTCTTTTCACTCCTGCTGCCAGAAGCCCAGGGAGGATGGGAGGGCTTAGAACATGGCTGGGCACTGTGGTTTCTTCCAGAGAAGTGGAGGGCATTTGCTTTAGCCTGCCACAACCACTTGGGGTAGGGTCTACACCTCAGGAAAACTGTCTCTGTGGGAAGCCGTATTTTTGCAAAGGGGTCTCAGGGCCGTGGGCCTCGGCTGTCCCTCCGGCTCCCCAAAGCACAGGGACAAGGTGAGGGGCTTAGACCATGCCTGGGCAATGTTGTTTCTTACACCTGGGTGTGTGGCATTTTGTTGAGCTGGCTTCCCCCACTTGGGATAGGTGTTCCACAGCAAGCACCTATTGATCGTCGGAAGCCGTTTTTGCACCAGGGGTCTCTACGCTGTGTTCGTTGGGGTTGAACTCCTGCTAGCAAAAACGCCGGGTTGAGGGAAGGGTTCAGACTGTGCCTGGGCTCTGTGGTCTCTTCCAGGTCAGTGTATGGCATTTCCTTCCCCTTGCCCCAGGCACCTGGGAGCATGTCTGCACGTGGAGAAAGACTTTCCCGTGGGAAGCCGGGTTTTGTCAAACGGGGCCCAGTGCTCTGCTCCTCTCTTTTCACTCTTGCTGCCAGAAGCCCAGGGAGGATGGGAGGGCTTAGAACATGGCTGGGCACTGTGGTTTCTTCCAGAGAAGTGGAGGGCATTTGCTTTAGCTTGCCACAACCACTTGGGATAGGGTCTGCACCTCAGGAAAGTGTCTCCGTGGGAAGCCGGCTTTTTGCATAGGGGTCTCAGGGCCGTGTGCCTCGGCTGTCCCTCCGGCTTCCCAAAGCACAGGGACGAGGTGAGGGGCTTAGACCATGCCTGGGCAATGTTGTTTCTTACACCTGGGTGTGTGGCATTTTGTTGAGCTGGCTACCCCCACTTGGGATAGGTGTTCCACAGCAAGCACCTCTTGTTCGTCGGAAGCCGTTTTTGCCCCAGGGGTCTCCGGGCTGTGTTCGTTGGGGTTGAACTCCTGCTAGCAAAACCGCCGGGTTGAGGGAAGGGTTCAGACTGTGCCTGGGCTCTGTGGTCTCTTCCAGGTCAGTGTATGGCATTTCCTTCCCCTTGCCCCAGGCACCTGGGAACATGTCTGCCCGTGGAGAAAGACTTTCCCGTGGGAAGCCGGGTTTTGTCAAACGGGTCCCAGTGCTCTGCTCCTCTCTTTTCACTCCTGCTGCCAGAAGCCCAGGGAGGATGGGAGGGCTTAGAACATGGCTGGGCACTGTGGTTTCTTCCAGAGAAGTGGAGGGCATTTGCTTTACCTTGCCACAACCACTTGGGATAGGGTCTTCACCTCAGGAAAACTGTCTCCGTGGGAAGCCGGCTTTTTGCAAAGGGGTCTCAGGGCCGTGTGCCTCGGCTGTCCCTCCGGCTCCCCAAAGCACAGGGACGAGGTGAGGGGCTTAGACCATGCCTGGGCAAGGTTGTTTCTTACACCTTGGTTTGTGGCATTTTGTTGAGCTGGCTACCCCCACTTGGGATAGGTGTTCCACAGCAAGCACCTATTGTTCGTCGAAAGCCGTTTTTGCCCCAGGGGTCTCCGGGCTGTGTTCGTTGGGGTTGAACTCCTGCTAGCAAAACCGCCTGTTTGAGGGAAGGGTTCAGACTGTGCCTGGGCCCTGTGGTCTCTTCCAGGTCAGTGTATGGCATTTCCTTCCCCTTGCCCAAGGCACCTGGGAGCATGTCTGCACGTGGAGAAAGACTTTCCCATGGGAAGCCGGGTTCTGTCAAACGGGTCCCAGTGCTCTACTCCTCTCTTTTCACTCCTGCTGCCAGAAGCCCAGGGAGGATGGGAGGGCTTAGAACATGGCTGGGCACTGTGGTTTCTTCCAGAGAAGTGGAGGGCATTTGATTTACCTTGCCACAACCACTTGGGATAGGGTCTGCACCTCAGGAAAACTCTCCGTGGGAAGCCGGCTTTTTGCAAAGGGGTCTCAGGGCCGTGTGCCTCGGCTGTCCCTCCGGCTCCCCAAAGCACAGGGACGAGGTGAGGGGCTTAGACCATGCCTGGGCAATGTTGTTTCTTACACCTGGGTGTGTGGCATTTTGTTGAGCTGGCTACCCCCACTTGGGATAGGTGTTCCAGAGCAAGCACCTATTGTTCGTCGGAAGCCGTTTTTGCCCCAGGGGTCTCCGGGCTGTGTTCGTTGGGGTTGAACTCCTGCTAGCAAAACCGCCGGGTTGAGGGAAGGGTTCAGACTGTGCCTGGGCCCTGTGGTCTCTTCCAGGTCAGTGTATGGCATTTCCTTCCCCTTGCCACAGGCACCTGGGAGCATGTCTGCACGTGGAGAAAGACTTTCCCGTGGGAAGCCGGGTTTTGCCAAACGGGTCCCAGTGCTCTGCTCCTCTCTTTTCACTCCTGCTGCCAGAAGCCCAGGGAGGATGGGAGGGCTTAGAACATGGCTGGGCACTGTGGTTTCTTCGAGAGAAGTGGAGGGCATTTGCTTTACCTTGCCACAACCACTTGGGATAGGGTCTGCACCTCAGGAAAACTGTCTCCGTGGGAAGCCGGCTTTTTGCAAAGCGGTCTCAGGGCCGTGGGCCTCGGCTGTCCCTCCGGCTCCCCAAAGCACAGGGACGAGGTGAGGGGCTTAGACCATGCCTGGGCAATGTTGTTTCTTACATCTGGGTGTGTGGCATTTTGTTGAACTGGCTACCCCCACTTGGGATAGGTGTTCCACAGCAAGCACCTATTGTTCGTCGGAAGCCGTTTTTGCCCCAGGGGTCTCCGGGCTGTGTTCGTTGGGGTTGAACTCCTGCTAGCAAAACCGCCGGGTTGAGGGAAGGGTTCAGACTGTGCCTGGGCCCTGTGGTCTCTTCCAGGTCAGTGTATGGCATTTCCTTCCCCTTGCCCCAGGCACCTGGGAGCATGTCTGCACGTGGAGAAAGACTTTCCCGTGGGAAGCCGGGTTTTGTCAAACGGGTCCCAGTGCTCTGCTCCTCTCTTTTCACTCCTGCTGCCAGAAGCCCAGGAGGGTGGGAGGGCTTAGAACATGGCTGGGCACTGCGGTTTCTTCCAGAGAATTGGAGGGCATTTGCTTTAGCTTGCCACAACCACTTGGGATAGGGTCTGCACCTCAGGAAAGTGTCTCCGTGGGAAGCCGGCTTTTTGCAAAGGGGTCTCAGGGCCGTGTGCCTCGGCTGTCCCTCCGGCTCCCCAAAGCACAGGGACGAGGTGACGGGCTTAGACCATGCCTGGGCAATGTTGTTTCTTACACCTGGGTGTGTGGCATTTTGTTGAGCTGGCTACCCCCACTTGGGATAGGTGTTCCACAGCGAGCACCTATTGTTCGTCGGAAGCCGTTTTTGCCCCAGGGGTCTCCGGGCTGTGTTCGTTGGGGTTGAACTCCTGCTAGCAAAACCGCCGGCTTGAGGGAAGGGTTCAGACTGTGCCTGGGCCCTGTGGTCTCTTCCAGGTCAGTGTATGGCATTTCCTTCCCCTTGCCCCAGGCACCTGGGAGCATGCCTGCCCGTGGAGAAAGACTTTCCCGTGGGAAGCCGGGTTTTGTCAAACGGGTCCCAGTGCTCTGCTCCTCTCTTTTCACTCCTGCTGCCAGAAGCCCAGGGAGGATGGGAGGGCTTAGAACATGGCTGGGCACTGTGGTTTCTTCCAGAGAAGTGGAGGGCATTTGCTTTACCTTGCCACAACCACTTGGGAGAGGGTCTGCACCTCAGGAAAACTCTCCGTGGGAAGCCGGCTTTTTGCAAAGGGGTCTCAGGGCCGTGGGCCTCGGCTGTCCCTCCAGCTCCCCAAAGCACAGGGACGAGGGGAGGGGCTTAGACCATGCCTGGGCAATGTTGTTTCTTACACCTGGGTGTGTGGCATTTTGTTGAGCTGGCTACCCCCACTTGGGATAGGTGTTCCACAGCAAGCACCTATTGTTCGTTGGAAGCCGTTTTTGCCCCAGGGGTCTCCGGGCTGTGTTCGTTGGGGTTGAAGTCCTGCTAGCAAAACCGCCGGGTTGAGGGAAGGGTTCAGACTGTGCCTGGGCCCTGTGGTCTCTTCCAGGTCAGTGTATGGCATTTCCTTCCCCTTGCCACAGGCACCTGGGAGCATGTCTGCACGTGGAGAAAGACTTTCCCGTGGGAAGCCGGGTTATGCCAAACGGGTCCCAGTGCTCTGCTCCTCTCTTTTCACTCCTGCTGCCAGAAGCCCAGGGAGGATGGGAGGGCTGAGAACATGGCTGGGCACTGTGGTTTCTTCCAGAGAAGTGGAGGGCATTTGCTTTACCTTGCCACAACCACTTGGGATAGGATCTACACCTCAGGAAAACTGTCTCCGTGGGAAGCCGGCTTTTTGCAAAGGGGTCTCAGGGCCGTGGGCCTCGGCTGTCCCTCCGACTCCCCAAAGCACAGGGACGAGGTGAGGGGCTTAGACCAAGCCTGGGCAATGTTGTTACTTACACCTGGGTGTGTGGCATTTTGTTGAGCTGGCTTCCCCCACTTGGGATAGGTGTTCCCCAGCAAGCACCTATTGATCGTCAGAAGCCGTTTTTGCCCCAGGGGTCTCCGGGCTGTGTTCCTTGGGGTTGATCTCCTGCTTGCAAAACCGCCGGGTTGAGGGAAGGGTTCAGACTGTGCCTGGGCCCTGTGGTCTCTTCCAGGTCAGTGTATGGCATTTCCTTCCCCTTGCCCCAGGCACCTGGGAGCATGTCTGCACGTGGAGAAAGACTTTCCCGTGGGAAGCCGGGTTTTGTCAAACGGGTCCCAGTGCTCTGCTCCTCTCTTTTCACTCTTGCTGCCAGAAGCCCAGGGAGGATGGGAGGGCTTAGAACATGGCTGGGCACTGTGGTTTCTTCCAGAGAAGTGGAGGGCATTTGCTTTACCTTGCCACAACCACTTGGGATAGGGTCTGCACCTCAGGAAAACTGTCTCCGTGGGAAGCCGGCTTTTTGCAAAGGGGTCTCAGGGCCGTGGGCCTCGGCTGTCCCTCCTGCTCCCCAAAGCACAGGGACGAGGTGAGGGGCTTAGACCATGCCTGGGCAATGTTGTTTCTTACACCTGGGTGTGTGGCATTTTCATGAGCTGCCTTCCCCCACTTGGGATAGGTGTTCCACAGCAAGCACCTATTGACCGTCGGAAGCCGTTTTTGCCCCAGGGGTCTCCGGGCTGTGTTCGTTGGGGTTGAACTCCTGCTAGCAAAACCGCCGGGTTGAGGGAAGGGTTCAGACTGTGCCTGGGCCCTGTGGTCTCTTCCAGGTCAGTGTATGGCATTTCCTTCCCCTTGCCCCAGGCACCTGGGAACATGTCTGCCCGTGGAGAAAGACTTTCCCGTGGGAAGCCGGGTTTTGTCAAACGGGTCCCAGTGCTCTGCTCCTCTCTTTTCACTCCTGCTGCCAGAAGCCCAGGGAGGATGGGAGGGCTTAGAACATGGCTGGGCACTGTGGTTTCTTCCAGAGAAGTGGAGGGCATTTGCTTTACCTTGCCACAACCACTTGGGATAGGGTCTTCACCTCAGGAAAACTGTCTCCGTGGGAAGCCGGCTTTTTGCAAAGGGGTCTCAGGGCCGTGTGCCTCGGCTGTCCCTCCGGCTCCCCAAAGCACAGGGACGAGGTGAGGGGCTTAGACCATGCCTGGGCAAGGTTGTTTCTTACACCTTGGTTTGTGGCATTTTGTTGAGCTGGCTACCCCCACTTGGGATAGGTGTTCCACAGCAAGCACCTATTGTTCGTCGAAAGCCGTTTTTGCCCCAGGGGTCTCCGGGCTGTGTTCGTTGGGGTTGAACTCCTGCTAGCAAAACCGCCTGTTTGAGGGAAGGGTTCAGACTGTGCCTGGGCCCTGTGGTCTCTTCCAGGTCAGTGTATGGCATTTCCTTCCCCTTGCCCAAGGCACCTGGGAGCATGTCTGCACGTGGAGAAAGACTTTCCCATGGGAAGCCGGGTTCTGTCAAACGGGTCCCAGTGCTCTACTCCTCTCTTTTCACTCCTGCTGCCAGAAGCCCAGGGAGGATGGGAGGGCTTAGAACATGGCTGGGCACTGTGGTTTCTTCCAGAGAAGTGGAGGGCATTTGATTTACCTTGCCACAACCACTTGGGATAGGGTCTGCACCTCAGGAAAACTCTCCGTGGGAAGCCGGCTTTTTGCAAAGGGGTCTCAGGGCCGTGTGCCTCGGCTGTCCCTCCGGCTCCCCAAAGCACAGGGACGAGGTGAGGGGCTTAGACCATGCCTGGGCAATGTTGTTTCTTACACCTGGGTGTGTGGCATTTTGTTGAGCTGGCTACCCCCACTTGGGATAGGTGTTCCAGAGCAAGCACCTATTGTTCGTCGGAAGCCGTTTTTGCCCCAGGGGTCTCCGGGCTGTGTTCGTTGGGGTTGAACTCCTGCTAGCAAAACCGCCGGGTTGAGGGAAGGGTTCAGACTGTGCCTGGGCCCTGTGGTCTCTTCCAGGTCAGTGTATGGCATTTCCTTCCCCTTGCCACAGGCACCTGGGAGCATGTCTGCACGTGGAGAAAGACTTTCCCGTGGGAAGCCGGGTTTTGCCAAACGGGTCCCAGTGCTCTGCTCCTCTCTTTTCACTCCTGCTGCCAGAAGCCCAGGGAGGATGGGAGGGCTTAGAACATGGCTGGGCACTGTGGTTTCTTCGAGAGAAGTGGAGGGCATTTGCTTTACCTTGCCACAACCACTTGGGATAGGGTCTGCACCTCAGGAAAACTGTCTCCGTGGGAAGCCGGCTTTTTGCAAAGCGGTCTCAGGGCCGTGGGCCTCGGCTGTCCCTCCGGCTCCCCAAAGCACAGGGACGAGGTGAGGGGCTTAGACCATGCCTGGGCAATGTTGTTTCTTACATCTGGGTGTGTGGCATTTTGTTGAACTGGCTACCCCCACTTGGGATAGGTGTTCCACAGCAAGCACCTATTGTTCGTCGGAAGCCGTTTTTGCCCCAGGGGTCTCCGGGCTGTGTTCGTTGGGGTTGAACTCCTGCTAGCAAAACCGCCGGGTTGAGGGAAGGGTTCAGACTGTGCCTGGGCCCTGTGGTCTCTTCCAGGTCAGTGTATGGCATTTCCTTCCCCTTGCCCCAGGCACCTGGGAGCATGTCTGCACGTGGAGAAAGACTTTCCCGTGGGAAGCCGGGTTTTGTCAAACGGGTCCCAGTGCTCTGCTCCTCTCTTTTCACTCCTGCTGCCAGAAGCCCAGGAGGGTGGGAGGGCTTAGAACATGGCTGGGCACTGCGGTTTCTTCCAGAGAATTGGAGGGCATTTGCTTTAGCTTGCCACAACCACTTGGGATAGGGTCTGCACCTCAGGAAAGTGTCTCCGTGGGAAGCCGGCTTTTTGCAAAGGGGTCTCAGGGCCGTGTGCCTCGGCTGTCCCTCCGGCTCCCCAAAGCACAGGGACGAGGTGACGGGCTTAGACCATGCCTGGGCAATGTTGTTTCTTACACCTGGGTGTGTGGCATTTTGTTGAGCTGGCTACCCCCACTTGGGATAGGTGTTCCACAGCGAGCACCTATTGTTCGTCGGAAGCCGTTTTTGCCCCAGGGGTCTCCGGGCTGTGTTCGTTGGGGTTGAACTCCTGCTAGCAAAACCGCCGGCTTGAGGGAAGGGTTCAGACTGTGCCTGGGCCCTGTGGTCTCTTCCAGGTCAGTGTATGGCATTTCCTTCCCCTTGCCCCAGGCACCTGGGAGCATGCCTGCCCGTGGAGAAAGACTTTCCCGTGGGAAGCCGGGTTTTGTCAAACGGGTCCCAGTGCTCTGCTCCTCTCTTTTCACTCCTGCTGCCAGAAGCCCAGGGAGGATGGGAGGGCTTAGAACATGGCTGGGCACTGTGGTTTCTTCCAGAGAAGTGGAGGGCATTTGCTTTACCTTGCCACAACCACTTGGGAGAGGGTCTGCACCTCAGGAAAACTCTCCGTGGGAAGCCGGCTTTTTGCAAAGGGGTCTCAGGGCCGTGGGCCTCGGCTGTCCCTCCAGCTCCCCAAAGCACAGGGACGAGGGGAGGGGCTTAGACCATGCCTGGGCAATGTTGTTTCTTACACCTGGGTGTGTGGCATTTTGTTGAGCTGGCTACCCCCACTTGGGATAGGTGTTCCACAGCAAGCACCTATTGTTCGTTGGAAGCCGTTTTTGCCCCAGGGGTCTCCGGGCTGTGTTCGTTGGGGTTGAAGTCCTGCTAGCAAAACCGCCGGGTTGAGGGAAGGGTTCAGACTGTGCCTGGGCCCTGTGGTCTCTTCCAGGTCAGTGTATGGCATTTCCTTCCCCTTGCCACAGGCACCTGGGAGCATGTCTGCACGTGGAGAAAGACTTTCCCGTGGGAAGCCGGGTTATGCCAAACGGGTCCCAGTGCTCTGCTCCTCTCTTTTCACTCCTGCTGCCAGAAGCCCAGGGAGGATGGGAGGGCTGAGAACATGGCTGGGCACTGTGGTTTCTTCCAGAGAAGTGGAGGGCATTTGCTTTACCTTGCCACAACCACTTGGGATAGGATCTACACCTCAGGAAAACTGTCTCCGTGGGAAGCCGGCTTTTTGCAAAGGGGTCTCAGGGCCGTGGGCCTCGGCTGTCCCTCCGACTCCCCAAAGCACAGGGACGAGGTGAGGGGCTTAGACCAAGCCTGGGCAATGTTGTTACTTACACCTGGGTGTGTGGCATTTTGTTGAGCTGGCTTCCCCCACTTGGGATAGGTGTTCCACAGCAAGCACCTAT
This sequence comes from Ursus americanus, assembly GCF_024610735.1. Classification (NCBI taxonomy): domain Eukaryota; kingdom Metazoa; phylum Chordata; class Mammalia; order Carnivora; family Ursidae; genus Ursus; species Ursus americanus. The sequence continues at coordinate 162,101 of NW_028273636.1, forward strand.
TGATCGTCAGAAGCCGTTTTTGCCCCAGGGGTCTCCGGGCTGTGTTCCTTGGGGTTGATCTCCTGCTTGCAAAACCGCCGGGTTGAGGGAAGGGTTCAGACTGTGCCTGGGCCCTGTGGTCTCTTCCAGGTCAGTGTATGGCATTTCCTTCCCCTTGCCCCAGGCACCTGGGAGCATGTCTGCACGTGGAGAAAGACTTTCCCGTGGGAAGCCGGGTTTTGTCAAACGGGTCCCAGTGCTCTGCTCCTCTCTTTTCACTCTTGCTGCCAGAAGCCCAGGGAGGATGGGAGGGCTTAGAACATGGCTGGGCACTGTGGTTTCTTCCAGAGAAGTGGAGGGCATTTGCTTTACCTTGCCACAACCACTTGGGATAGGGTCTGCACCTCAGGAAAACTGTCTCCGTGGGAAGCCGGCTTTTTGCAAAGGGGTCTCAGGGCCGTGGGCCTCGGCTGTCCCTCCTGCTCCCCAAAGCACAGGGACGAGGTGAGGGGCTTAGACCATGCCTGGGCAATGTTGTTTCTTACACCTGGGTGTGTGGCATTTTCATGAGCTGCCTTCCCCCACTTGGGATAGGTGTTCCACAGCAAGCACCTATTGACCGTCGGAAGCCGTTTTTGCCCCAGGGGTCTCCGGGCTGTGTTCGTTGGGGTTGAACTCCTGCTAGCAAAACCGCCGGGTTGAGGGAAGGGTTCAGACTGTGCCTGGGCCCTGTGGTCTCTTCCAGGTCAGTGTATGGCATTTCCTTCCCCTTGCCACAGGCACCTGGGAGCATGTCTGCACGTGGAGAAAGACTTTCCCGTGGGAAGCCGGGTTTTGTCAAACGGGTCCCAGTGCTCTGCTCCTCTCTTTTCACTCCTGCTGCCAGAAGCCCAGGGAGGATGGGAGGGCTTAGAACATGGCTGGGCACTGTGGTTTCTTCCAGAGAAGTGGAGGGCATTTGCTTTACCTTGCCACAACCACTTGGGATAGGGTCTGCACCTCAGGAAAAGTGTCTCCGTGGGAAGCCGGCTTTTTGCAAAGGGGTCTCAGGGCCGTGTGCCTCGGCTGTCCCTCCGGCTCCCCAAAGCACAGGGACGAGGTGAGGGGCTTAGACCATGCCTGGGCAATGTTGTTTCTTACACCTGGGTTTGTGGCATTTTGTTGAGCTGGCTACCCCCACTTGGGATAGGTGTTCCACAGCAAGCACCTATTGTTCGTCGGAAGCCGTTTTTGCCCCAGGGGTCTCCGGGCTGTGTTCGTTGGGGTTGAACTCCTGCTAGCAAAACCGCCTGTTTGAGGGAAGGGTTCAGACTGTGCCTGGGCCCTGTGGTCTCTTCCAGGTCAGTGTATGGCATTTCCTTCCCCTTGCCCCAGGCACCTGGGAGCATGTCTGAACGTGGAGAAAGACTTTCCCGTGGGAAGCCGGTTTTTGTCAAACGGGTCCCAGTGCTCTGCTCCTCTCTTTTCACTCCTGCTGCCAGAAGCCCAGGGAGGATGGGAGGGCTTAGAACATGGCTGGGCACTGTGGTTTCTTCCAGAGAAGTGGAGGGCATTTGCTTTACCTTGCCACAACCACTTGGGATAGGGTCTACACCTCAGGAAAACTGTCTCTGTGGGAAGCCGGCTTTTTGCAAAGGGGTCTCAGGGCCGTGGGCCTCGGCTGTCCCTCCGGCTCCCCAAAGCACAGGGACGAGGTGAGGGGCTTAGACCATGCCTGGGCAATGTTGTTTCTTACACCTGGGTGTGTGGCATTTTGTTGAGCTGGCTTCCCCCACTTGGGATAGGTGTTCCACAGCAAGCACCTATTGATCGTTGGAAGCCGTTTTTGCACCAGGGGTCTCCGGGCTGTGTTCGTTGGGGTAGAACTCCTGCTAGCAAAAACGCCGGGTTGAGGGAAGGGTTCAGACTGTGCCTGGGCCCTGTGGTCTCTTCCAGGTCAGTGTATGGCATTTCCTTCCCCTTGTACCAGGCACCTGGGAGCATGTCTGCACGTGGAGAAAGACTTTCCCGTGGGAAGCCGGGTTTTGTCAAACGGGTCCCAGTGCTCTGCTCCTCTCTTTTCACTCTTGCTGCCAGAAGCCCAGGGAGGATGGGAGGGCTTAGAACATGGCTGGGCACTGCGGTTTCTTCCAGAGAAGTGGAGGGCATTTGCTTTAGCTTGCCACAACCACTTGGGATAGGGTCTGCACCTCAGGAAAGTGTCTCCGTGGGAAGCCGGCTTTTTGCATAGGGGTCTCAGGGCCGTGTGCCTCGGCTGTCCCTCCGGCTTCCCAAAGCACAGGGACGAGGTGAGGGGCTTAGACCATGCCTGGGCAATGTTGTTTCTTACACCTGGGTGTGTGGCATTTTGTTGAGCTGGCTACCCCCACTTGGGATAGGTGTTCCACAGCAAGCACCTCTTGTTCGTCGGAATCCGTTTTTGCCCCAGGGGTCTCCGGGCTGTGTTCGTTGGGGTTGAACTCCTGCTAGCAAAACCGCCGGGTTGAGGGAAGGGTTCAGACTGTGCCTGGGCTCTGTGGTCTCTTCCAGGTCAGTGTATGGCATTTCCTTCCCCTTGCCCCAGGCACCTGGGAACATGTCTGCCCGTGGAGAAAGACTTTCCCGTGGGAAGCCGGGTTTTGTCAAACGGGTCCCAGTGCTCTGCTCCTCTCTTTTCACTCCTGCTGCCAGAAGCCCAGGGAGGATCGGAGGGCTTAGAACATGGCTGGGCACTGTGGTTTCTTCCAGAGAAGTGGAGGGCATTTGCTTTACCTTGCCACAACCACTTGGGATAGGGTCTTCACCTCAGGAAAACTGTCTCCGTGGGAAGCCGGCTTTTTGCAAAGGGGTCTCAGGGCCGTGTGCCTCGGCTGTCCCTCCGGCTCCCCAAAGCACAGGGACGAGGTGAGGGGCTTAGACCATGCCTGGGCAAGGTTGTTTCTTACACCTGGGTTTGTGGCATTTTGTTGAGCTGGCTACCCCCACTTGGGATAGGTGTTCCACAGCAAGCACCTATTGTTCGTCGAAAGCCGTTTTTGCCCCAGGGGTCTCCGGGCTGTGTTCGTTGGGGTTGAACTCCTGCTAGCAAAACCGCCTGTTTGAGGGAAGGGTTCAGACTGTGCCTGGGCCCTGTGGTCTCTTCCAGGTCAGTGTATGGCATTTCCTTCCCCTTGCCCCAGGCACCTGGGAGCATGTCTGCACGTGGAGAAAGACTTTCCCGTGGGAAGCCGGGTTTTGTCAAACGGGTCCCAGTGCTCTGCTCCTCTCTTTTCACTCCTGCTGCCAGAAGCCCAGGGAGGATGGGAGGGCTTAGAACATGGCTGGGCACTGTGGTTTCTTCCAGAGAAGTGGAGGGCATTTGATTTACCTTGCCACAACCACTTGGGATAGGGTCTGCACCTCAGGAAAACTCTCCGTGGGAAGCCGGCTTTTTGCAAAGGGGTCTCAGGGCCGTGTGCCTCGGCTGTCCCTCCGGCTCCCCAAAGCACAGGGACGAGGTGAGGGGCTTAGACCATGCCTGGGCAATGTTGTTTCTTACACCTGGGTGTGTGGCATTTTGTTGAGCTGGCTACCCCCACTTGGGATAGGTGTTCCAGAGCAAGCACCTATTGTTCGTCGGAAGCCGTTTTTGCCCCAGGGGTCTCCGGGCTGTGTTCGTTGGGGTTGAACTCCTGCTAGCAAAACCGCCGGGTTGAGGGAAGGGTTCAGACTGTGCCTGGGCCCTGTGGTCTCTTCCAGGTCAGTGTATGGCATTTCCTTCCCCTTGCCACAGGCACCTGGGAGCATGTCTGCACGTGGAGAAAGACTTTCCCGTGGGAAGCCGGGTTTTGCCAAACGGGTCCCAGTGCTCTGCTCCTCTCTTTTCACTCCTGCTGCCAGAAGCCCAGGGAGGATGGGAGGGCTTAGAACATGGCTGGGCACTGTGGTTTCTTCGAGAGAAGTGGAGGGCATTTGCTTTACCTTGCCACAACCACTTGGGATAGGGTCTGCACCTCAGGAAAACTGTCTCCGTGGGAAGCCGGCTTTTTGCAAAGCGGTCTCAGGGCCGTGGGCCTCGGCTGTCCCTCCGGCTCCCCAAAGCACAGGGACGAGGTGAGGGGCTTAGACCATGCCTGGGCAATGTTGTTTCTTACATCTGGGTGTGTGGCATTTTGTTGAACTGGCTACCCCCACTTGGGATAGGTGTTCCACAGCAAGCACCTATTGTTCGTCGGAAGCCGTTTTTGCCCCAGGGGTCTCCGGGCTGTGTTCGTTGGGGTTGAACTCCTGCTAGCAAAACCGCCGGGTTGAGGGAAGGGTTCAGACTGTGCCTGGGCCCTGTGGTCTCTTCCAGGTCAGTGTATGGCATTTCCTTCCCCTTGCCCCAGGCACCTGGGAGCATGTCTGCACGTGGAGAAAGACTTTCCCGTGGGAAGCCGGGTTTTGTCAAACGGGTCCCAGTGCTCTGCTCCTCTCTTTTCACTCCTGCTGCCAGAAGCCCAGGAGGGTGGGAGGGCTTAGAACATGGCTGGGCACTGCGGTTTCTTCCAGAGAATTGGAGGGCATTTGCTTTAGCTTGCCACAACCACTTGGGATAGGGTCTGCACCTCAGGAAAGTGTCTCCGTGGGAAGCCGGCTTTTTGCAAAGGGGTCTCAGGGCCGTGTGCCTCGGCTGTCCCTCCGGCTCCCCAAAGCACAGGGACGAGGTGACGGGCTTAGACCATGCCTGGGCAATGTTGTTTCTTACACCTGGGTGTGTGGCATTTTGTTGAGCTGGCTACCCCCACTTGGGATAGGTGTTCCACAGCGAGCACCTATTGTTCGTCGGAAGCCGTTTTTGCCCCAGGGGTCTCCGGGCTGTGTTCGTTGGGGTTGAACTCCTGCTAGCAAAACCGCCGGCTTGAGGGAAGGGTTCAGACTGTGCCTGGGCCCTGTGGTCTCTTCCAGGTCAGTGTATGGCATTTCCTTCCCCTTGCCCCAGGCACCTGGGAGCATGCCTGCCCGTGGAGAAAGACTTTCCCGTGGGAAGCCGGGTTTTGTCAAACGGGTCCCAGTGCTCTGCTCCTCTCTTTTCACTCCTGCTGCCAGAAGCCCAGGGAGGATGGGAGGGCTTAGAACATGGCTGGGCACTGTGGTTTCTTCCAGAGAAGTGGAGGGCATTTGCTTTACCTTGCCACAACCACTTGGGATAGGGTCTACACCTCAGGAAAACTGTCTCTGTGGGAAGCCGTCTTTTTGCAAAGGGGTCTCAGGGCCGTGGGCCTCGGCTGTTCCGCCGGCTCCCCAAAGCACAGGGACGAGGTGAGGGGCTTAGACCATGCCTGGGCAATGTTGTTTCTTACACCTGGGTGTGTGGCATTTTGTTGAGCTGGCTTCCCCCACTTGGGATATGTGTTCCACAGCAAGCACCTATTGATCGTCGGAAGCCGTTTTTGCACCAGGGGTCTCCCGGCTGTGTTCGTTGGGGTTGAACTCCTGCTAGCAAAAACGCCGGGTTGAGGGAAGGGTTCAGACTGTGCCTGGCCCCTGTGGTCTCTTCCAGGTCAGTGTATGGCATTTCCTTCCCCTTGCCCCAAGCACCTGGGAGCATGTCTGCCCGTGGAGAAAGACTTTCCCGTGGGAAGCCGGGTTTTGTCAAACGGGTCCCAGTGCTCTGCTCCTCTCTTTTCACTCTTGCTGCCAGGAGCCCAGGGAGGATGGGAAGGCTTAGAACATGGCTGGGCACTGTGGTTTCTTCCAGAGAAGTGGAGGGCATTTGCTTTACCTTGCCACAACCACTTGGGATAGGGTCTGCACCTCAGGAAAACTGTCTCCGTGGGAAGCCGGCTTTTTGCAAAGGGGTCTCAGGGCCGTGGGCCTCGGCTGTCCCTCCGGCTCCCCAAAGCACAGGGACGAGGTGAGGGGCTTAGACCATGCCTGGGCAATGTTGTTTCTTACACCTGGGTGTGTGGCATTTTGTTGAGCTGGCTACCCCCACTTGGGATAGGTGTTCCACAGCAAGCACCTATTGTTCGTCGGAAGCCGTTTTTGCCCCAGGGGTCTCCGGGCTGTGTTCGTTGGGGTTGAACTCCTGCTAGCAAAACCGCCGGGTTGAGGGAAGGGTTCAGACTGTGCCTGGGCCCTGTGGTCTCTTCCAGGTCAGTGTATGGCATTTCCTTCCCCTTGCACCAGGCACCTGGGAGCATGTCTGCACGTGGAGAAAGACTTTCCCGTGGGAAGCCGGTTTTTGTCAAACGGGTCCCAGTGCTCTGCTCCTCTCTTTTCACTCTTGCTGCCAGAAGCCCAGGGAGGATGGGAGGGCTTAGAACATGGCTGGGCACTGCGATTTCTTCCAGAGAAGTGGAGGGCATTTGCTTTAGCTTGCCACAACCACTTGGGATAGGGTCTGCACCTCAGGAAAGTGTCTCCGTGGGAAGCCGGCTTTTTGCAAAGTGGTCTCAGGGCCGTGTGCCTCGGCTGTCCCTCCGGCTCCCCAAAGCACAGGGACGAGGTGAGGGGCTTAGACCATGCCTGGGCAATGTTGTTTCTTACACCTGGGTGTGTGGCATTTTGTTGAGCTGGCTACCACCACTTGGGATAGGTGTTCCACAGCAAGCACCTATTGCTCGTCGGAAGCCGTTTTTGCCCCAGGGGTCTCCGGGCTGTGTTCGTTGGGGTTGAACTCCTGCTAGCAAAACCGCCGGGTTGAGGGAAGGGTTCAGACTGTGCCTGGGCCCTGTGGTCTCTTCCAGGTCAGTGTATGGCATTTCCTTCCCCCTGCCACAGGCACCTGGGAGCATGTCTGCACGTGGAGAAAGACTTTCCCGTGGGAAGCCGGGTTTTGTCAAACGGGTCCCAGTGCTCTGCTCCTCTCTTTTCACTCCTGCTGCCAGAAGCCCAGGGAGGATGGGAGGGCTTAGAACATGGCTGGGCACTGTGGTTTCTTCCAGAGAAGTGGAGGGCATTTGCTTTACCTTGCTACAACCACGTGGGATAGGTTCTGCACCTCAGGAAAACTGTCTCCGTGGGAAGCCGGCTTTTTGCAAAGGGGTCTCAAGGCCGTGTGCCTCGGCTGTCCCTCCGGCTCCCCAAAGCACAGGGACGAGGTGAGGGGCTTAGACCATGCCTGGGCAATGTTTTTCTTACACCTGGGTGTGTGGCATTTTGTTGAGCTGGCTACCCCACTTGGGATAGGTGTTCCACAGCAAGCACCTATTGTTCGTCGGAAGCCGTTTTTGCCCCAGGGGTCTCCGGGCTGTGTTCGTTGGGGTTGAACTCCTGCTAGCAAAACCGCCGGGTTGAGGGAAGGGTTCAGACTGTGCCTGGGCCCTGTGGTCTTTTCCAGGTCAGTGTATGGCATTTCCTTGCCCTTGCCACAGGCACCTGGGAGCATGTCTGCACGTGGAGAAAGACTTTCCCGTGGGAAGCCGGGTTTTGCCAAACGGGTCCCAGTGCTCTGCTCCTCTCTTTATACTCCTGCTGCCAGAAGCCCAGGGAGGATGGGAGGGCTTAGAACATGGCTGGGCACTCTGGTTTCTTCCAGAGAAGTGGAGGGCATTTGCTTTACCTTGCCACAACAACTTGGGATAGGGGCTACACCTCAGGAAAACTGTCTCTGTGGGAAGCCGGCTTTTTGCAAAGTGGTCTCAGGGCCGTGTGCCTCGGCTGTCCCTCCGGCTCCCCAAAGCACAGGGACGAGGTGAGGGGCTTAGACCATGCCTGGGCAATGTTGTTTCTTACACCTGGGTGTGTGGCATTTTGTTGAGCTGGCTACCACCACTTGGGATAGGTGTTCCACAGCAAGCACCTATTGTTCGTCGGAAGCCGTTTTTGCCCCAGGGGTCTCCGGGCTGTGTTCGTTGGGGTTGAACTCCTGCTAGCAAAACCGCCGGGTTGAGGGAAGGGTTCAGACTGTGCCTGGGCCCTGTGGTCTCTTCCAGGTCAGTGTATGGCATTTCCTTCCCCTTGCCCCAGGCACCTGGGAGCATGTCTGCACGTGGAGAAAGACTTTCCCGTGGGAAGCCGGGTTTTGTCAAACGGGTCCCAGTGCTCTGCTCCTCTCTTTTCACTCCTGCTGCCAGAAGCCCAGGGAGGATGGGAGGGCTTAGAACATGGCTGGGCACTGTGGTTTCTTCCAGAGAAGTGGAGGGCATTTGCTTTACCTTGCTACAACCACGTGGGATAGGTTCTGCACCTCAGGAAAACTATTTCCGTGGGAAGCCGGCTTTTTGCAAAGGGGTCTCAAGGCCGTGTGCCTCGGCTGTCCCTCCGGCTCCCCAAAGCACAGGGACGAGGTGAGGGGCTTAGACCATGCCTGGGCAATGTTTTTCTTACACCTGGGTGTGTGGCATTTTGTTGAGCTGGCTACCCCACTTGGGATAGGTGTTCCACAGCAAGCACCTATTGTTCGTCGGAAGCCGTTTTTGCCCCAGGGGTCTCCGGGCTGTGTTCGTTGGGGTTGAACTCCTGCTAGCAAAACCGCCGGGTTGAGGGAAGGGTTCAGACTGTGCCTGGGCCCTGTGGTCTTTTCCAGGTCAGTGTATGGCATTTCCTTGCCCTTGCCACAGGCACCTGGGAGCATGTCTGCACGTGGAGAAAGACTTTCCCGTGGGAAGCCGGGTTTTGCCAAACGGGTCCCAGTGCTCTGCTCCTCTCTTTTTACTCCTGCTGCCAGAAGCCCAGGGAGGATGGGAGGGCTTAGAACATGGCTGGGCACTCTGGTTTCTTCCAGAGAAGTGGAGGGCATTTGCTTTACCTTGCCACAACCACTTGGGATAGGGGCTACACCTCAGGAAAACTGTCTCTGTGGGAAGCCGGCTTTTTGCAAAGGGGTCTCAGGGCCGTGGGCCTCGGCTGTCCCTCCGGCTCCCCAAAGCACAGGGACGAGGTGAGGGGCTTAGACCATGCCTGGGCAATGTTGTTTCTTACACCTGGGTGTGTGGCATTTTGTTGAGCTGGCTTCCCCCGCTTGGGATAGGTGTTCCACTGCAAGCACCTATTGATCGTCGGAAGCCGTTTTTGCACCAGGGGTCTCCGGGCTGTGTTCGTTGGGGTTGAACTCCTGCTAGCAAAAACGCCGGGTTGAGGGAAGGGTTCAGACTGTGCCTGGGCCCTGTGGTCTCTTCCAGGTCAGTGTATGGCATTTCCTTCCCCTTGCACCAGGCACCTGGGAGCATGTCTGCACGTGGAGAAAGACTTTCCCGTGGGAAGCCGGGTTTTGTCAAACGGGTCCCAGTGCTCTGCTCCTCTCTTTTCACTCTTGCTGCCAGAAGCCCAGGGAGGATGGGAGGGCTTAGAACATGGCTGGACACTGCGGTTTCTTCCAGAGAAGTGGAGGGCATTTGCTTTAGCTTGCCACAACCCCTTGGGATAGGGTCTGCACCTCAGGAAAGTGTCTCCGTGGGAAGCCGGCTTTTTGCAAAGGGGTCGCAGGGCCGTGTGCCTCGGCTGTCCCTCCGGCTCCCCAAAGCACAGGGACGAGGTGAGGGGCTTAGACCATGCCTGGGCAATGTTGTTTCTTACACCTGGGTGTGTGGCATTTTGTTGAGCTGGCTACCCCCACTTGGGATAGGTGTTCCACAGCAAGCACCTCTTGTTCGTCTGACGCCGTTTTTGCCCCAGGGGTCTCCGGGCTGTGTTCGTTGGGGTTGAACTCCTGCTAGCAAAACCGCCGGGTTGAGGGAAGGGTTCAGACTGTGCCTGGGCCCTGTGGTCTCTTCCTGGTCAGTGTATGGCATTTCCTTCCCCTTGCCCCAGGCACCTGGGAGCATGTCTGCCCGTGGAGAAAGACTTTCCCGTGGGAAGCCGGGTTTTGTCAAACGGGTCCCAGTGCTCTGCTCCTCTCTTTTCACTCCTGCTGCCAGAAGCCCAGGGAGGATGGGAGGGCTTAGAACATGGCTGGGCACTGTGGTTTCTTCCAGAGAAGTGGAGGGCATTTGCTTTACCTTGCCACAACCACTTGGGATAGGGTCTGCACCTCAGGAAAACTGTCTCCGTGGGAAGCCGGCTTTTTGCAAAGGGGTCTCAGGGCCGTGTGCCTCGGCTGTCCCTCCGGCTCCCCAAAGCACAGGGACGAGGTGAGGGGCTTAGACCATGCCTGGGCAATGTTGTTTCTTACACCTGGGTTTGTGGCATTTTGTTGAGCTGGCTACCCCAACTTGGGATAGGTGTTCCACAGCAAGCACCTATTGTTCGTCGGAAGCCGTTTTTGCCCCAGGGGTCTCCGGGCTGTGTTCGTTGGGGTTGAACTCCTGCTAGCAAAACCGCCGGGTTGAGGGAAGGGTTCAGACTGTGCCTGGGCCCTGTGGTCTCTTCCAGGTCAGTGTATGGCATTTCCTTCCCCTTGCCACAGGCACCTGGGAGCATGTCTGCACGTGGAGAAAGACTTTCCCGTGGGAAGCCGGGTTTTGTCAAACGGGTCCCAGTGCTCTGCTCCTCTCTTTTCATTCCTGCTGCCAGAAGCCCAGGGAGGATGGGAGGGCTTAGAACATGGCTGGGCACTGTGGTTTCTTCCAGAGAAGTGGAGGGCATTTGCTTTAGCTTGCCACAACCACTTGGGATAGGGTCTGCACCTCAGGAAAACTGTCTCCGTGGGAAGCCGGCTTTTTGCAAAGGGGTCTCAGGGCCGTGTGCCTCGGCTGTCCCTCCGGCTCCCCAAAGCACAGGGACGAGGTGAGGGGCTTAGACCATGCCTGCGCAATGTTGTTTCTTACACCTGGGTGTGTGGCATTTTGTTGAGCTGGCTTCCCCCACTTGGGATAGATGTTCCACAGCAAGCACCTATTGATCGTCGGAAGCCGTTTTTGCACCAGGGGTCTCCGGGCTGTGTTCGTTGGGGTTGAACTCCTGCTAGCAAAAACGCCGGGTTGAGGGAAGGGTTCAGACTGTGCCTGGGCCCTGTGGTCTCTTCCAGGTCAGTGTATGGCATTTCCTTCCCCTTGCACCAGGCACCTGGGAGCATGTCTGCACGTGGAGAAAGACTTTCCCGTGGGAAGCCGGGTTTTGTCAAACGGGTCCCAGTGCTCTGCTCCTCTCTTTTCACTCTTGCTGCCAGAAGCCCAGGGAGGATGGGAGGGCTTAGAACATGGCTGGGCACTGCGGTATCTTCCAGAGAAGTGGAGGGCATTTGCTTTAGCTTGCCACAACCACTTGGGATAGGGTCTGCACCTCAGGAACGTGTCTCCGTGGGAAGCCAGCTTTTTGCACAGCGGTCTCAGGGCCGTGTGCCTCGGCTGTCCCTCCGGCTCCCCAAAGCACAGGGACGAGGTGAGGGGCTTAGACCATGCCTGGGCAATGTTGTTTCTTACACCTGGGTGTGTGGCATTTTGTTGAGCTGGCTACCCCCACTTGGGATAGGTGTTCCACAGCAAGCACCTATTGTTCGTCGGAAGCCGTTTTTGCCCCAGGGGTCTCCGGGCTGTGTTCGTTGGGGTTGAACTCCTGCTAGCAAAACCGCCGGGTTGAGGGAAGGGTTCAGACTGTGCCTGGGCCCTGTGGTCTCTTCCAGGTCAGTGTATGGCATTTCCTTCCCCTTGCCCCAGGCACCTGGGAGCATGTCTGCACGTGGAGAAAGACTTTCCCGTGGGAAGCCGGGTTTTGTCAAACGGGTCCCAGTGCTCTGCTCCTCTCTTTTCACTCCTGCTGCCAGAAGCCCAGGGAGGATGGGAGGGCTTAGAACATGGCTGGGCACTGTGGTTTCTTCCAGAGAAGTGGAGGGCATTTGCTTTACCTTGCCACAACCACTTGGGATAGGGTCTGCACCTCAGGAAAACTGTCTCGGTGGGAAGCCGGCTTTTTGCAAAGGGGTCTCAGGGCCGTGTGCCTCGGCTGTCCCTCTGGCTCCCCAAAGCACAGGGACGAGGTGAGGGGCTTAGACCAAGCCTGGGCAATGTTGTTTCTTACACCTGGGTGTGTGGCATTTTGTTGAGCTGGCTACCCCCACTTGGGATAGGTGTTCCACAGCAAGCACCTATTGTTCGTCGGAAGCCGTTTTTGCCCCAGGGGTCTCCGGGCTGTGTTCGTTGGGGTTGAACTCCTGCTAGCAAAACCGCCGGGTTGAGGGAAGGGTTCAGACTGTGCCTGGGCCCTGTGGTCTCTTCCAGGTCAGTGTATGGCATTTCCTTCCCCTTGCACCAGGCACCTGGGAGCATGTCTGCACGTGGAGAAAGACTTTCCCGTGGGAAGCCGGGTTTTGTCAAACGGGTCCCAGTGCTCTGCTCCTCTCTTTTCACTCCTGCTGCCAGAAGCCCAGGGAGGATGGGAGGGCTTAGAACATGGCTGGGCACTGTGGTTTCTTCCAGAGAAGTGGAGGGCATTTGCTTTAGCCTGCCACAACCACTTGGGGTAGGGTCTACACCTCAGGAAAACTGTCTCTGTGGGAAGCCGTATTTTTGCAAAGGGGTCTCAGGGCCGTGGGCCTCGGCTGTCCCTCCGGCTCCCCAAAGCACAGGGACAAGGTGAGGGGCTTAGACCATGCCTGGGCAATGTTGTTTCTTACACCTGGGTGTGTGGCATTTTGTTGAGCTGGCTTCCCCCACTTGGGATAGGTGTTCCACAGCAAGCACCTATTGATCGTCGGAAGCCGTTTTTGCACCAGGGGTCTCTACGCTGTGTTCGTTGGGGTTGAACTCCTGCTAGCAAAAACGCCGGGTTGAGGGAAGGGTTCAGACTGTGCCTGGGCTCTGTGGTCTCTTCCAGGTCAGTGTATGGCATTTCCTTCCCCTTGCCCCAGGCACCTGGGAGCATGTCTGCACGTGGAGAAAGACTTTCCCGTGGGAAGCCGGGTTTTGTCAAACGGGGCCCAGTGCTCTGCTCCTCTCTTTTCACTCTTGCTGCCAGAAGCCCAGGGAGGATGGGAGGGCTTAGAACATGGCTGGGCACTGTGGTTTCTTCCAGAGAAGTGGAGGGCATTTGCTTTAGCTTGCCACAACCACTTGGGATAGGGTCTGCACCTCAGGAAAGTGTCTCCGTGGGAAGCCGGCTTTTTGCATAGGGGTCTCAGGGCCGTGTGCCTCGGCTGTCCCTCCGGCTTCCCAAAGCACAGGGACGAGGTGAGGGGCTTAGACCATGCCTGGGCAATGTTGTTTCTTACACCTGGGTGTGTGGCATTTTGTTGAGCTGGCTACCCCCACTTGGGATAGGTGTTCCACAGCAAGCACCTCTTGTTCGTCGGAAGCCGTTTTTGCCCCAGGGGTCTCCGGGCTGTGTTCGTTGGGGTTGAACTCCTGCTAGCAAAACCGCCGGGTTGAGGGAAGGGTTCAGACTGTGCCTGGGCTCTGTGGTCTCTTCCAGGTCAGTGTATGGCATTTCCTTCCCCTTGCCCCAGGCACCTGGGAACATGTCTGCCCGTGGAGAAAGACTTTCCCGTGGGAAGCCGGGTTTTGTCAAACGGGTCCCAGTGCTCTGCTCCTCTCTTTTCACTCCTGCTGCCAGAAGCCCAGGGAGGATGGGAGGGCTTAGAACATGGCTGGGCACTGTGGTTTCTTCCAGAGAAGTGGAGGGCATTTGCTTTACCTTGCCACAACCACTTGGGATAGGGTCTTCACCTCAGGAAAACTGTCTCCGTGGGAAGCCGGCTTTTTGCAAAGGGGTCTCAGGGCCGTGTGCCTCGGCTGTCCCTCCGGCTCCCCAAAGCACAGGGACGAGGTGAGGGGCTTAGACCATGCCTGGGCAAGGTTGTTTCTTACACCTTGGTTTGTGGCATTTTGTTGAGCTGGCTACCCCCACTTGGGATAGGTGTTCCACAGCAAGCACCTATTGTTCGTCGAAAGCCGTTTTTGCCCCAGGGGTCTCCGGGCTGTGTTCGTTGGGGTTGAACTCCTGCTAGCAAAACCGCCTGTTTGAGGGAAGGGTTCAGACTGTGCCTGGGCCCTGTGGTCTCTTCCAGGTCAGTGTATGGCATTTCCTTCCCCTTGCCCAAGGCACCTGGGAGCATGTCTGCACGTGGAGAAAGACTTTCCCATGGGAAGCCGGGTTCTGTCAAACGGGTCCCAGTGCTCTACTCCTCTCTTTTCACTCCTGCTGCCAGAAGCCCAGGGAGGATGGGAGGGCTTAGAACATGGCTGGGCACTGTGGTTTCTTCCAGAGAAGTGGAGGGCATTTGATTTACCTTGCCACAACCACTTGGGATAGGGTCTGCACCTCAGGAAAACTCTCCGTGGGAAGCCGGCTTTTTGCAAAGGGGTCTCAGGGCCGTGTGCCTCGGCTGTCCCTCCGGCTCCCCAAAGCACAGGGACGAGGTGAGGGGCTTAGACCATGCCTGGGCAATGTTGTTTCTTACACCTGGGTGTGTGGCATTTTGTTGAGCTGGCTACCCCCACTTGGGATAGGTGTTCCAGAGCAAGCACCTATTGTTCGTCGGAAGCCGTTTTTGCCCCAGGGGTCTCCGGGCTGTGTTCGTTGGGGTTGAACTCCTGCTAGCAAAACCGCCGGGTTGAGGGAAGGGTTCAGACTGTGCCTGGGCCCTGTGGTCTCTTCCAGGTCAGTGTATGGCATTTCCTTCCCCTTGCCACAGGCACCTGGGAGCATGTCTGCACGTGGAGAAAGACTTTCCCGTGGGAAGCCGGGTTTTGCCAAACGGGTCCCAGTGCTCTGCTCCTCTCTTTTCACTCCTGCTGCCAGAAGCCCAGGGAGGATGGGAGGGCTTAGAACATGGCTGGGCACTGTGGTTTCTTCCAGAGAAGTGGAGGGCATTTGCTTTACCTTGCCACAACCACTTGGGATAGGGTCTGCACCTCAGGAAAACTGTCTCCGTGGGAAGCCGGCTTTTTGCAAAGCGGTCTCAGGGCCGTGGGCCTCGGCTGTCCCTCCGGCTCCCCAAAGCACAGGGACGAGGTGAGGGGCTTAGACCATGCCTGGGCAATGTTGTTTCTTACATCTGGGTGTGTGGCATTTTGTTGAACTGGCTACCCCCACTTGGGATAGGTGTTCCACAGCAAGCACCTATTGTTCGTCGGAAGCCGTTTTTGCCCCAGGGGTCTCCGGGCTGTGTTCGTTGGGGTTGAACTCCTGCTAGCAAAACCGCCGGGTTGAGGGAAGGGTTCAGACTGTGCCTGGGCCCTGTGGTCTCTTCCAGGTCAGTGTATGGCATTTCCTTCCCCTTGCCCCAGGCACCTGGGAGCATGTCTGCACGTGGAGAAAGACTTTCCCGTGGGAAGCCGGGTTTTGTCAAACGGGTCCCAGTGCTCTGCTCCTCTCTTTTCACTCCTGCTGCCAGAAGCCCAGGAGGGTGGGAGGGCTTAGAACATGGCTGGGCACTGCGGTTTCTTCCAGAGAATTGGAGGGCATTTGCTTTAGCTTGCCACAACCACTTGGGATAGGGTCTGCACCTCAGGAAAGTGTCTCCGTGGGAAGCCGGCTTTTTGCAAAGGGGTCTCAGGGCCGTGTGCCTCGGCTGTCCCTCCGGCTCCCCAAAGCACAGGGACGAGGTGACGGGCTTAGACCATGCCTGGGCAATGTTGTTTCTTACACCTGGGTGTGTGGCATTTTGTTGAGCTGGCTACCCCCACTTGGGATAGGTGTTCCACAGCGAGCACCTATTGTTCGTCGGAAGCCGTTTTTGCCCCAGGGGTCTCCGGGCTGTGTTCGTTGGGGTTGAACTCCTGCTAGCAAAACCGCCGGGTTGAGGGAAGGGTTCAGACTGTGCCTGGGCCCTGTGGTCTCTTCCAGGTCAGTGTATGGCATTTCCTTCCCCTTGCCCCAGGCACCTGGGAGCATGCCTGCCCGTGGAGAAAGACTTTCCCGTGGGAAGCCGGGTTTTGTCAAACGGGTCCCAGTGCTCTGCTCCTCTCTTTTCACTCCTGCTGCCAGAAGCCCAGGGAGGATGGGAGGGCTTAGAACATGGCTGGGCACTGTGGTTTCTTCCAGAGAAGTGGAGGGCATTTGCTTTACCTTGCCACAACCACTTGGGAGAGGGTCTGCACCTCAGGAAAACTCTCCGTGGGAAGCCGGCTTTTTGCAAAGGGGTCTCAGGGCCGTGGGCCTCGGCTGTCCCTCCAGCTCCCCAAAGCACAGGGACGAGGGGAGGGGCTTAGACCATGCCTGGGCAATGTTGTTTCTTACACCTGGGTGTGTGGCATTTTGTTGAGCTGGCTACCCCCACTTGGGATAGGTGTTCCACAGCAAGCACCTATTGTTCGTTGGAAGCCGTTTTTGCCCCAGGGGTCTCCGGGCTGTGTTCGTTGGGGTTGAAGTCCTGCTAGCAAAACCGCCGGGTTGAGGGAAGGGTTCAGACTGTGCCTGGGCCCTGTGGTCTCTTCCAGGTCAGTGTATGGCATTTCCTTCCCCTTGCCACAGGCACCTGGGAGCATGTCTGCACGTGGAGAAAGACTTTCCCGTGGGAAGCCGGGTTATGCCAAACGGGTCCCAGTGCTCTGCTCCTCTCTTTTCACTCCTGCTGCCAGAAGCCCAGGGAGGATGGGAGGGCTGAGAACATGGCTGGGCACTGTGGTTTCTTCCAGAGAAGTGGAGGGCATTTGCTTTACCTTGCCACAACCACTTGGGATAGGATCTACACCTCAGGAAAACTGTCTCCGTGGGAAGCCGGCTTTTTGCAAAGGGGTCTCAGGGCCGTGGGCCTCGGCTGTCCCTCCGACTCCCCAAAGCACAGGGACGAGGTGAGGGGCTTAGACCAAGCCTGGGCAATGTTGTTACTTACACCTGGGTGTGTGGCATTTTGTTGAGCTGGCTTCCCCCACTTGGGATAGGTGTTCCACAGCAAGCACCTATTGATCGTCAGAAGCCGTTTTTGCCCCAGGGGTCTCCGGGCTGTGTTCCTTGGGGTTGATCTCCTGCTTGCAAAACCGCCGGGTTGAGGGAAGGGTTCAGACTGTGCCTGGGCCCTGTGGTCTCTTCCAGGTCAGTGTATGGCATTTCCTTCCCCTTGCACCAGGCACCTGGGAGCATGTCTGCACGTGGAGAAAGACTTTCCCGTGGGAAGCCGGGTTTTGTCAAACGGGTCCCAGTGCTCTGCTCCTCTCTTTTCACTCCTGCTGCCAGAAGCCCAGGGAGGATGGGAGGGCTTAGAACATGGCTGGGCACTGTGGTTTCTTCCAGAGAAGTGGAGGGCATTTGCTTTAGCCTGCCACAACCACTTGGGGTAGGGTCTACACCTCAGGAAAACTGTCTCTGTGGGAAGCCGTATTTTTGCAAAGGGGTCTCAGGGCCGTGGGCCTCGGCTGTCCCTCCGGCTCCCCAAAGCACAGGGACAAGGTGAGGGGCTTAGACCATGCCTGGGCAATGTTGTTTCTTACACCTGGGTGTGTGGCATTTTGTTGAGCTGGCTTCCCCCACTTGGGATAGGTGTTCCACAGCAAGCACCTATTGATCGTCGGAAGCCGTTTTTGCACCAGGGGTCTCTACGCTGTGTTCGTTGGGGTTGAACTCCTGCTAGCAAAAACGCCGGGTTGAGGGAAGGGTTCAGACTGTGCCTGGGCTCTGTGGTCTCTTCCAGGTCAGTGTATGGCATTTCCTTCCCCTTGCCCCAGGCACCTGGGAGCATGTCTGCACGTGGAGAAAGACTTTCCCGTGGGAAGCCGGGTTTTGTCAAACGGGGCCCAGTGCTCTGCTCCTCTCTTTTCACTCTTGCTGCCAGAAGCCCAGGGAGGATGGGAGGGCTTAGAACATGGCTGGGCACTGTGGTTTCTTCCAGAGAAGTGGAGGGCATTTGCTTTAGCTTGCCACAACCACTTGGGATAGGGTCTGCACCTCAGGAAAGTGTCTCCGTGGGAAGCCGGCTTTTTGCATAGGGGTCTCAGGGCCGTGTGCCTCGGCTGTCCCTCCGGCTTCCCAAAGCACAGGGACGAGGTGAGGGGCTTAGACCATGCCTGGGCAATGTTGTTTCTTACACCTGGGTGTGTGGCATTTTGTTGAGCTGGCTACCCCCACTTGGGATAGGTGTTCCACAGCAAGCACCTCTTGTTCGTCGGAAGCCGTTTTTGCCCCAGGGGTCTCCGGGCTGTGTTCGTTGGGGTTGAACTCCTGCTAGCAAAACCGCCGGGTTGAGGGAAGGGTTCAGACTGTGCCTGGGCTCTGTGGTCTCTTCCAGGTCAGTGTATGGCATTTCCTTCCCCTTGCCCCAGGCACCTGGGAACATGTCTGCCCGTGGAGAAAGACTTTCCCGTGGGAAGCCGGGTTTTGTCAAACGGGTCCCAGTGCTCTGCTCCTCTCTTTTCACTCCTGCTGCCAGAAGCCCAGGGAGGATGGGAGGGCTTAGAACATGGCTGGGCACTGTGGTTTCTTCCAGAGAAGTGGAGGGCATTTGCTTTACCTTGCCACAACCACTTGGGATAGGGTCTTCACCTCAGGAAAACTGTCTCCGTGGGAAGCCGGCTTTTTGCAAAGGGGTCTCAGGGCCGTGTGCCTCGGCTGTCCCTCCGGCTCCCCAAAGCACAGGGACGAGGTGAGGGGCTTAGACCATGCCTGGGCAAGGTTGTTTCTTACACCTTGGTTTGTGGCATTTTGTTGAGCTGGCTACCCCCACTTGGGATAGGTGTTCCACAGCAAGCACCTATTGTTCGTCGAAAGCCGTTTTTGCCCCAGGGGTCTCCGGGCTGTGTTCGTTGGGGTTGAACTCCTGCTAGCAAAACCGCCTGTTTGAGGGAAGGGTTCAGACTGTGCCTGGGCCCTGTGGTCTCTTCCAGGTCAGTGTATGGCATTTCCTTCCCCTTGCCCAAGGCACCTGGGAGCATGTCTGCACGTGGAGAAAGACTTTCCCATGGGAAGCCGGGTTCTGTCAAACGGGTCCCAGTGCTCTACTCCTCTCTTTTCACTCCTGCTGCCAGAAGCCCAGGGAGGATGGGAGGGCTTAGAACATGGCTGGGCACTGTGGTTTCTTCCAGAGAAGTGGAGGGCATTTGATTTACCTTGCCACAACCACTTGGGATAGGGTCTGCACCTCAGGAAAACTCTCCGTGGGAAGCCGGCTTTTTGCAAAGGGGTCTCAGGGCCGTGTGCCTCGGCTGTCCCTCCGGCTCCCCAAAGCACAGGGACGAGGTGAGGGGCTTAGACCATGCCTGGGCAATGTTGTTTCTTACACCTGGGTGTGTGGCATTTTGTTGAGCTGGCTACCCCCACTTGGGATAGGTGTTCCAGAGCAAGCACCTATTGTTCGTCGGAAGCCGTTTTTGCCCCAGGGGTCTCCGGGCTGTGTTCGTTGGGGTTGAACTCCTGCTAGCAAAACCGCCGGGTTGAGGGAAGGGTTCAGACTGTGCCTGGGCCCTGTGGTCTCTTCCAGGTCAGTGTATGGCATTTCCTTCCCCTTGCCACAGGCACCTGGGAGCATGTCTGCACGTGGAGAAAGACTTTCCCGTGGGAAGCCGGGTTTTGCCAAACGGGTCCCAGTGCTCTGCTCCTCTCTTTTCACTCCTGCTGCCAGAAGCCCAGGGAGGATGGGAGGGCTTAGAACATGGCTGGGCACTGTGGTTTCTTCCAGAGAAGTGGAGGGCATTTGCTTTACCTTGCCACAACCACTTGGGATAGGGTCTGCACCTCAGGAAAACTGTCTCCGTGGGAAGCCGGCTTTTTGCAAAGCGGTCTCAGGGCCGTGGGCCTCGGCTGTCCCTCCGGCTCCCCAAAGCACAGGGACGAGGTGAGGGGCTTAGACCATGCCTGGGCAATGTTGTTTCTTACATCTGGGTGTGTGGCATTTTGTTGAACTGGCTACCCCCACTTGGGATAGGTGTTCCACAGCAAGCACCTATTGTTCGTCGGAAGCCGTTTTTGCCCCAGGGGTCTCCGGGCTGTGTTCGTTGGGGTTGAACTCCTGCTAGCAAAACCGCCGGGTTGAGGGAAGGGTTCAGACTGTGCCTGGGCCCTGTGGTCTCTTCCAGGTCAGTGTATGGCATTTCCTTCCCCTTGCCCCAGGCACCTGGGAGCATGTCTGCACGTGGAGAAAGACTTTCCCGTGGGAAGCCGGGTTTTGTCAAACGGGTCCCAGTGCTCTGCTCCTCTCTTTTCACTCCTGCTGCCAGAAGCCCAGGAGGGTGGGAGGGCTTAGAACATGGCTGGGCACTGCGGTTTCTTCCAGAGAATTGGAGGGCATTTGCTTTAGCTTGCCACAACCACTTGGGATAGGGTCTGCACCTCAGGAAAGTGTCTCCGTGGGAAGCCGGCTTTTTGCAAAGGGGTCTCAGGGCCGTGTGCCTCGGCTGTCCCTCCGGCTCCCCAAAGCACAGGGACGAGGTGACGGGCTTAGACCATGCCTGGGCAATGTTGTTTCTTACACCTGGGTGTGTGGCATTTTGTTGAGCTGGCTACCCCCACTTGGGATAGGTGTTCCACAGCGAGCACCTATTGTTCGTCGGAAGCCGTTTTTGCCCCAGGGGTCTCCGGGCTGTGTTCGTTGGGGTTGAACTCCTGCTAGCAAAACCGCCGGGTTGAGGGAAGGGTTCAGACTGTGCCTGGGCCCTGTGGTCTCTTCCAGGTCAGTGTATGGCATTTCCTTCCCCTTGCCCCAGGCACCTGGGAGCATGCCTGCCCGTGGAGAAAGACTTTCCCGTGGGAAGCCGGGTTTTGTCAAACGGGTCCCAGTGCTCTGCTCCTCTCTTTTCACTCCTGCTGCCAGAAGCCCAGGGAGGATGGGAGGGCTTAGAACATGGCTGGGCACTGTGGTTTCTTCCAGAGAAGTGGAGGGCATTTGCTTTACCTTGCCACAACCACTTGGGAGAGGGTCTGCACCTCAGGAAAACTCTCCGTGGGAAGCCGGCTTTTTGCAAAGGGGTCTCAGGGCCGTGGGCCTCGGCTGTCCCTCCAGCTCCCCAAAGCACAGGGACGAGGGGAGGGGCTTAGACCATGCCTGGGCAATGTTGTTTCTTACACCTGGGTGTGTGGCATTTTGTTGAGCTGGCTACCCCCACTTGGGATAGGTGTTCCACAGCAAGCACCTATTGTTCGTTGGAAGCCGTTTTTGCCCCAGGGGTCTCCGGGCTGTGTTCGTTGGGGTTGAAGTCCTGCTAGCAAAACCGCCGGGTTGAGGGAAGGGTTCAGACTGTGCCTGGGCCCTGTGGTCTCTTCCAGGTCAGTGTATGGCATTTCCTTCCCCTTGCCACAGGCACCTGGGAGCATGTCTGCACGTGGAGAAAGACTTTCCCGTGGGAAGCCGGGTTATGCCAAACGGGTCCCAGTGCTCTGCTCCTCTCTTTTCACTCCTGCTGCCAGAAGCCCAGGGAGGATGGGAGGGCTGAGAACATGGCTGGGCACTGTGGTTTCTTCCAGAGAAGTGGAGGGCATTTGCTTTACCTTGCCACAACCACTTGGGATAGGATCTACACCTCAGGAAAACTGTCTCCGTGGGAAGCCGGCTTTTTGCAAAGGGGTCTCAGGGCCGTGGGCCTCGGCTGTCCCTCCGACTCCCCAAAGCACAGGGACGAGGTGAGGGGCTTAGACCAAGCCTGGGCAATGTTGTTACTTACACCTGGGTGTGTGGCATTTTGTTGAGCTGGCTTCCCCCACTTGGGATAGGTGTTCCACAGCAAGCACCTATTGATCGTCAGAAGCCGTTTTTGCCCCAGGGGTCTCCGGGCTGTGTTCCTTGGGGTTGATCTCCTGCTTGCAAAACCGCCGGGTTGAGGGAAGGGTTCAGACTGTGCCTGGGCCCTGTGGTCTCTTCCAGGTCAGTGTATGGCATTTCCTTCCCCTTGCCCCAGGCACCTGGGAGCATGTCTGCACGTGGAGAAAGACTTTCCCGTGGGAAGCCGGGTTTTGTCAAACGGGTCCCAGTGCTCTGCTCCTCTCTTTTCACTCTTGCTGCCAGAAGCCCAGGGAGGATGGGAGGGCTTAGAACATGGCTGGGCACTGTGGTTTCTTCCAGAGAAGTGGAGGGCATTTGCTTTACCTTGCCACAACCACTTGGGATAGGGTCTGCACCTCAGGAAAACTGTCTCCGTGGGAAGCCGGCTTTTTGCAAAGGGGTCTCAGGGCCGTGGGCCTCGGCTGTCCCTCCTGCTCCCCAAAGCACAGGGACGAGGTGAGGGGCTTAGACCATGCCTGGGCAATGTTGTTTCTTACACCTGGGTGTGTGGCATTTTCATGAGCTGCCTTCCCCCACTTGGGATAGGTGTTCCACAGCAAGCACCTATTGACCGTCGGAAGCCGTTTTTGCCCCAGGGGTCTCCGGGCTGTGTTCGTTGGGGTTGAACTCCTGCTAGCAAAACCGCCGGGTTGAGGGAAGGGTTCAGACTGTGCCTGGGCCCTGTGGTCTCTTCCAGGTCAGTGTATGGCATTTCCTTCCCCTTGCCCCAGGCACCTGGGAACATGTCTGCCCGTGGAGAAAGACTTTCCCGTGGGAAGCCGGGTTTTGTCAAACGGGTCCCAGTGCTCTGCTCCTCTCTTTTCACTCCTGCTGCCAGAAGCCCAGGGAGGATGGGAGGGCTTAGAACATGGCTGGGCACTGTGGTTTCTTCCAGAGAAGTGGAGGGCATTTGCTTTACCTTGCCACAACCACTTGGGATAGGGTCTTCACCTCAGGAAAACTGTCTCCGTGGGAAGCCGGCTTTTTGCAAAGGGGTCTCAGGGCCGTGTGCCTCGGCTGTCCCTCCGGCTCCCCAAAGCACAGGGACGAGGTGAGGGGCTTAGACCATGCCTGGGCAAGGTTGTTTCTTACACCTTGGTTTGTGGCATTTTGTTGAGCTGGCTACCCCCACTTGGGATAGGTGTTCCACAGCAAGCACCTATTGTTCGTCGAAAGCCGTTTTTGCCCCAGGGGTCTCCGGGCTGTGTTCGTTGGGGTTGAACTCCTGCTAGCAAAACCGCCTGTTTGAGGGAAGGGTTCAGACTGTGCCTGGGCCCTGTGGTCTCTTCCAGGTCAGTGTATGGCATTTCCTTCCCCTTGCCCAAGGCACCTGGGAGCATGTCTGCACGTGGAGAAAGACTTTCCCATGGGAAGCCGGGTTCTGTCAAACGGGTCCCAGTGCTCTACTCCTCTCTTTTCACTCCTGCTGCCAGAAGCCCAGGGAGGATGGGAGGGCTTAGAACATGGCTGGGCACTGTGGTTTCTTCCAGAGAAGTGGAGGGCATTTGATTTACCTTGCCACAACCACTTGGGATAGGGTCTGCACCTCAGGAAAACTCTCCGTGGGAAGCCGGCTTTTTGCAAAGGGGTCTCAGGGCCGTGTGCCTCGGCTGTCCCTCCGGCTCCCCAAAGCACAGGGACGAGGTGAGGGGCTTAGACCATGCCTGGGCAATGTTGTTTCTTACACCTGGGTGTGTGGCATTTTGTTGAGCTGGCTACCCCCACTTGGGATAGGTGTTCCAGAGCAAGCACCTATTGTTCGTCGGAAGCCGTTTTTGCCCCAGGGGTCTCCGGGCTGTGTTCGTTGGGGTTGAACTCCTGCTAGCAAAACCGCCGGGTTGAGGGAAGGGTTCAGACTGTGCCTGGGCCCTGTGGTCTCTTCCAGGTCAGTGTATGGCATTTCCTTCCCCTTGCCACAGGCACCTGGGAGCATGTCTGCACGTGGAGAAAGACTTTCCCGTGGGAAGCCGGGTTTTGCCAAACGGGTCCCAGTGCTCTGCTCCTCTCTTTTCACTCCTGCTGCCAGAAGCCCAGGGAGGATGGGAGGGCTTAGAACATGGCTGGGCACTGTGGTTTCTTCGAGAGAAGTGGAGGGCATTTGCTTTACCTTGCCACAACCACTTGGGATAGGGTCTGCACCTCAGGAAAACTGTCTCCGTGGGAAGCCGGCTTTTTGCAAAGCGGTCTCAGGGCCGTGGGCCTCGGCTGTCCCTCCGGCTCCCCAAAGCACAGGGACGAGGTGAGGGGCTTAGACCATGCCTGGGCAATGTTGTTTCTTACATCTGGGTGTGTGGCATTTTGTTGAACTGGCTACCCCCACTTGGGATAGGTGTTCCACAGCAAGCACCTATTGTTCGTCGGAAGCCGTTTTTGCCCCAGGGGTCTCCGGGCTGTGTTCGTTGGGGTTGAACTCCTGCTAGCAAAACCGCCGGGTTGAGGGAAGGGTTCAGACTGTGCCTGGGCCCTGTGGTCTCTTCCAGGTCAGTGTATGGCATTTCCTTCCCCTTGCCCCAGGCACCTGGGAGCATGTCTGCACGTGGAGAAAGACTTTCCCGTGGGAAGCCGGGTTTTGTCAAACGGGTCCCAGTGCTCTGCTCCTCTCTTTTCACTCCTGCTGCCAGAAGCCCAGGAGGGTGGGAGGGCTTAGAACATGGCTGGGCACTGCGGTTTCTTCCAGAGAATTGGAGGGCATTTGCTTTAGCTTGCCACAACCACTTGGGATAGGGTCTGCACCTCAGGAAAGTGTCTCCGTGGGAAGCCGGCTTTTTGCAAAGGGGTCTCAGGGCCGTGTGCCTCGGCTGTCCCTCCGGCTCCCCAAAGCACAGGGACGAGGTGACGGGCTTAGACCATGCCTGGGCAATGTTGTTTCTTACACCTGGGTGTGTGGCATTTTGTTGAGCTGGCTACCCCCACTTGGGATAGGTGTTCCACAGCGAGCACCTATTGTTCGTCGGAAGCCGTTTTTGCCCCAGGGGTCTCCGGGCTGTGTTCGTTGGGGTTGAACTCCTGCTAGCAAAACCGCCGGCTTGAGGGAAGGGTTCAGACTGTGCCTGGGCCCTGTGGTCTCTTCCAGGTCAGTGTATGGCATTTCCTTCCCCTTGCCCCAGGCACCTGGGAGCATGCCTGCCCGTGGAGAAAGACTTTCCCGTGGGAAGCCGGGTTTTGTCAAACGGGTCCCAGTGCTCTGCTCCTCTCTTTTCACTCCTGCTGCCAGAAGCCCAGGGAGGATGGGAGGGCTTAGAACATGGCTGGGCACTGTGGTTTCTTCCAGAGAAGTGGAGGGCATTTGCTTTACCTTGCCACAACCACTTGGGAGAGGGTCTGCACCTCAGGAAAACTCTCCGTGGGAAGCCGGCTTTTTGCAAAGGGGTCTCAGGGCCGTGGGCCTCGGCTGTCCCTCCAGCTCCCCAAAGCACAGGGACGAGGGGAGGGGCTTAGACCATGCCTGGGCAATGTTGTTTCTTACACCTGGGTGTGTGGCATTTTGTTGAGCTGGCTACCCCCACTTGGGATAGGTGTTCCACAGCAAGCACCTATTGTTCGTTGGAAGCCGTTTTTGCCCCAGGGGTCTCCGGGCTGTGTTCGTTGGGGTTGAAGTCCTGCTAGCAAAACCGCCGGGTTGAGGGAAGGGTTCAGACTGTGCCTGGGCCCTGTGGTCTCTTCCAGGTCAGTGTATGGCATTTCCTTCCCCTTGCCACAGGCACCTGGGAGCATGTCTGCACGTGGAGAAAGACTTTCCCGTGGGAAGCCGGGTTATGCCAAACGGGTCCCAGTGCTCTGCTCCTCTCTTTTCACTCCTGCTGCCAGAAGCCCAGGGAGGATGGGAGGGCTGAGAACATGGCTGGGCACTGTGGTTTCTTCCAGAGAAGTGGAGGGCATTTGCTTTACCTTGCCACAACCACTTGGGATAGGATCTACACCTCAGGAAAACTGTCTCCGTGGGAAGCCGGCTTTTTGCAAAGGGGTCTCAGGGCCGTGGGCCTCGGCTGTCCCTCCGACTCCCCAAAGCACAGGGACGAGGTGAGGGGCTTAGACCAAGCCTGGGCAATGTTGTTACTTACACCTGGGTGTGTGGCATTTTGTTGAGCTGGCTTCCCCCACTTGGGATAGGTGTTCCACAGCAAGCACCTATTGATCGTCAGAAGCCGTTTTTGCCCCAGGGGTCTCCGGGCTGTGTTCCTTGGGGTTGATCTCCTGCTTGCAAAACCGCCGGGTTGAGGGAAGGGTTCAGACTGTGCCTGGGCCCTGTGGTCTCTTCCAGGTCAGTGTATGGCATTTCCTTCCCCTTGCCCCAGGCACCTGGGAGCATGTCTGCACGTGGAGAAAGACTTTCCCGTGGGAAGCCGGGTTTTGTCAAACGGGTCCCAGTGCTCTGCTCCTCTCTTTTCACTCTTGCTGCCAGAAGCCCAGGGAGGATGGGAGGGCTTAGAACATGGCTGGGCACTGTGGTTTCTTCCAGAGAAGTGGAGGGCATTTGCTTTACCTTGCCACAACCACTTGGGATAGGGTCTGCACCTCAGGAAAACTGTCTCCGTGGGAAGCCGGCTTTTTGCAAAGGGGTCTCAGGGCCGTGGGCCTCGGCTGTCCCTCCTGCTCCCCAAAGCACAGGGACGAGGTGAGGGGCTTAGACCATGCCTGGGCAATGTTGTTTCTTACACCTGGGTGTGTGGCATTTTCATGAGCTGCCTTCCCCCACTTGGGATAGGTGTTCCACAGCAAGCACCTATTGACCGTCGGAAGCCGTTTTTGCCCCAGGGGTCTCCGGGCTGTGTTCGTTGGGGTTGAACTCCTGCTAGCAAAACCGCCGGGTTGAGGGAAGGGTTCAGACTGTGCCTGGGCCCTGTGGTCTCTTCCAGGTCAGTGTATGGCATTTCCTTCCCCTTGCCACAGGCACCTGGGAGCATGTCTGCACGTGGAGAAAGACTTTCCCGTGGGAAGCCGGGTTTTGTCAAACGGGTCCCAGTGCTCTGCTCCTCTCTTTTCACTCCTGCTGCCAGAAGCCCAGGGAGGATGGGAGGGCTTAGAACATGGCTGGGCACTGTGGTTTCTTCCAGAGAAGTGGAGGGCATTTGCTTTACCTTGCCACAACCACTTGGGATAGGGTCTGCACCTCAGGAAAAGTGTCTCCGTGGGAAGCCGGCTTTTTGCAAAGGGGTCTCAGGGCCGTGTGCCTCGGCTGTCCCTCCGGCTCCCCAAAGCACAGGGACGAGGTGAGGGGCTTAGACCATGCCTGGGCAATGTTGTTTCTTACACCTGGGTTTGTGGCATTTTGTTGAGCTGGCTACCCCCACTTGGGATAGGTGTTCCACAGCAAGCACCTATTGTTCGTCGGAAGCCGTTTTTGCCCCAGGGGTCTCCGGGCTGTGTTCGTTGGGGTTGAACTCCTGCTAGCAAAACCGCCTGTTTGAGGGAAGGGTTCAGACTGTGCCTGGGCCCTGTGGTCTCTTCCAGGTCAGTGTATGGCATTTCCTTCCCCTTGCCCCAGGCACCTGGGAGCATGTCTGAACGTGGAGAAAGACTTTCCCGTGGGAAGCCGGTTTTTGTCAAACGGGTCCCAGTGCTCTGCTCCTCTCTTTTCACTCCTGCTGCCAGAAGCCCAGGGAGGATGGGAGGGCTTAGAACATGGCTGGGCACTGTGGTTTCTTCCAGAGAAGTGGAGGGCATTTGCTTTACCTTGCCACAACCACTTGGGATAGGGTCTACACCTCAGGAAAACTGTCTCTGTGGGAAGCCGGCTTTTTGCAAAGGGGTCTCAGGGCCGTGGGCCTCGGCTGTCCCTCCGGCTCCCCAAAGCACAGGGACGAGGTGAGGGGCTTAGACCATGCCTGGGCAATGTTGTTTCTTACACCTGGGTGTGTGGCATTTTGTTGAGCTGGCTTCCCCCACTTGGGATAGGTGTTCCACAGCAAGCACCTATTGATCGTTGGAAGCCGTTTTTGCACCAGGGGTCTCCGGGCTGTGTTCGTTGGGGTAGAACTCCTGCTAGCAAAAACGCCGGGTTGAGGGAAGGGTTCAGACTGTGCCTGGGCCCTGTGGTCTCTTCCAGGTCAGTGTATGGCATTTCCTTCCCCTTGTACCAGGCACCTGGGAGCATGTCTGCACGTGGAGAAAGACTTTCCCGTGGGAAGCCGGGTTTTGTCAAACGGGTCCCAGTGCTCTGCTCCTCTCTTTTCACTCTTGCTGCCAGAAGCCCAGGGAGGATGGGAGGGCTTAGAACATGGCTGGGCACTGCGGTTTCTTCCAGAGAAGTGGAGGGCATTTGCTTTAGCTTGCCACAACCACTTGGGATAGGGTCTGCACCTCAGGAAAGTGTCTCCGTGGGAAGCCGGCTTTTTGCATAGGGGTCTCAGGGCCGTGTGCCTCGGCTGTCCCTCCGGCTTCCCAAAGCACAGGGACGAGGTGAGGGGCTTAGACCATGCCTGGGCAATGTTGTTTCTTACACCTGGGTGTGTGGCATTTTGTTGAGCTGGCTACCCCCACTTGGGATAGGTGTTCCACAGCAAGCACCTCTTGTTCGTCGGAATCCGTTTTTGCCCCAGGGGTCTCCGGGCTGTGTTCGTTGGGGTTGAACTCCTGCTAGCAAAACCGCCGGGTTGAGGGAAGGGTTCAGACTGTGCCTGGGCTCTGTGGTCTCTTCCAGGTCAGTGTATGGCATTTCCTTCCCCTTGCCCCAGGCACCTGGGAACATGTCTGCCCGTGGAGAAAGACTTTCCCGTGGGAAGCCGGGTTTTGTCAAACGGGTCCCAGTGCTCTGCTCCTCTCTTTTCACTCCTGCTGCCAGAAGCCCAGGGAGGATCGGAGGGCTTAGAACATGGCTGGGCACTGTGGTTTCTTCCAGAGAAGTGGAGGGCATTTGCTTTACCTTGCCACAACCACTTGGGATAGGGTCTTCACCTCAGGAAAACTGTCTCCGTGGGAAGCCGGCTTTTTGCAAAGGGGTCTCAGGGCCGTGTGCCTCGGCTGTCCCTCCGGCTCCCCAAAGCACAGGGACGAGGTGAGGGGCTTAGACCATGCCTGGGCAAGGTTGTTTCTTACACCTGGGTTTGTGGCATTTTGTTGAGCTGGCTACCCCCACTTGGGATAGGTGTTCCACAGCAAGCACCTATTGTTCGTCGAAAGCCGTTTTTGCCCCAGGGGTCTCCGGGCTGTGTTCGTTGGGGTTGAACTCCTGCTAGCAAAACCGCCTGTTTGAGGGAAGGGTTCAGACTGTGCCTGGGCCCTGTGGTCTCTTCCAGGTCAGTGTATGGCATTTCCTTCCCCTTGCCCCAGGCACCTGGGAGCATGTCTGCACGTGGAGAAAGACTTTCCCGTGGGAAGCCGGGTTTTGTCAAACGGGTCCCAGTGCTCTGCTCCTCTCTTTTCACTCCTGCTGCCAGAAGCCCAGGGAGGATGGGAGGGCTTAGAACATGGCTGGGCACTGTGGTTTCTTCCAGAGAAGTGGAGGGCATTTGATTTACCTTGCCACAACCACTTGGGATAGGGTCTGCACCTCAGGAAAACTCTCCGTGGGAAGCCGGCTTTTTGCAAAGGGGTCTCAGGGCCGTGTGCCTCGGCTGTCCCTCCGGCTCCCCAAAGCACAGGGACGAGGTGAGGGGCTTAGACCATGCCTGGGCAATGTTGTTTCTTACACCTGGGTGTGTGGCATTTTGTTGAGCTGGCTACCCCCACTTGGGATAGGTGTTCCAGAGCAAGCACCTATTGTTCGTCGGAAGCCGTTTTTGCCCCAGGGGTCTCCGGGCTGTGTTCGTTGGGGTTGAACTCCTGCTAGCAAAACCGCCGGGTTGAGGGAAGGGTTCAGACTGTGCCTGGGCCCTGTGGTCTCTTCCAGGTCAGTGTATGGCATTTCCTTCCCCTTGCCACAGGCACCTGGGAGCATGTCTGCACGTGGAGAAAGACTTTCCCGTGGGAAGCCGGGTTTTGCCAAACGGGTCCCAGTGCTCTGCTCCTCTCTTTTCACTCCTGCTGCCAGAAGCCCAGGGAGGATGGGAGGGCTTAGAACATGGCTGGGCACTGTGGTTTCTTCGAGAGAAGTGGAGGGCATTTGCTTTACCTTGCCACAACCACTTGGGATAGGGTCTGCACCTCAGGAAAACTGTCTCCGTGGGAAGCCGGCTTTTTGCAAAGCGGTCTCAGGGCCGTGGGCCTCGGCTGTCCCTCCGGCTCCCCAAAGCACAGGGACGAGGTGAGGGGCTTAGACCATGCCTGGGCAATGTTGTTTCTTACATCTGGGTGTGTGGCATTTTGTTGAACTGGCTACCCCCACTTGGGATAGGTGTTCCACAGCAAGCACCTATTGTTCGTCGGAAGCCGTTTTTGCCCCAGGGGTCTCCGGGCTGTGTTCGTTGGGGTTGAACTCCTGCTAGCAAAACCGCCGGGTTGAGGGAAGGGTTCAGACTGTGCCTGGGCCCTGTGGTCTCTTCCAGGTCAGTGTATGGCATTTCCTTCCCCTTGCCCCAGGCACCTGGGAGCATGTCTGCACGTGGAGAAAGACTTTCCCGTGGGAAGCCGGGTTTTGTCAAACGGGTCCCAGTGCTCTGCTCCTCTCTTTTCACTCCTGCTGCCAGAAGCCCAGGAGGGTGGGAGGGCTTAGAACATGGCTGGGCACTGCGGTTTCTTCCAGAGAATTGGAGGGCATTTGCTTTAGCTTGCCACAACCACTTGGGATAGGGTCTGCACCTCAGGAAAGTGTCTCCGTGGGAAGCCGGCTTTTTGCAAAGGGGTCTCAGGGCCGTGTGCCTCGGCTGTCCCTCCGGCTCCCCAAAGCACAGGGACGAGGTGACGGGCTTAGACCATGCCTGGGCAATGTTGTTTCTTACACCTGGGTGTGTGGCATTTTGTTGAGCTGGCTACCCCCACTTGGGATAGGTGTTCCACAGCGAGCACCTATTGTTCGTCGGAAGCCGTTTTTGCCCCAGGGGTCTCCGGGCTGTGTTCGTTGGGGTTGAACTCCTGCTAGCAAAACCGCCGGCTTGAGGGAAGGGTTCAGACTGTGCCTGGGCCCTGTGGTCTCTTCCAGGTCAGTGTATGGCATTTCCTTCCCCTTGCCCCAGGCACCTGGGAGCATGCCTGCCCGTGGAGAAAGACTTTCCCGTGGGAAGCCGGGTTTTGTCAAACGGGTCCCAGTGCTCTGCTCCTCTCTTTTCACTCCTGCTGCCAGAAGCCCAGGGAGGATGGGAGGGCTTAGAACATGGCTGGGCACTGTGGTTTCTTCCAGAGAAGTGGAGGGCATTTGCTTTACCTTGCCACAACCACTTGGGATAGGGTCTGCACCTCAGGAAAACTCTCCGTGGGAAGCCGGCTTTTTGCAAAGGGGTCTCAGGGCCGTGGGCCTCGGCTGTCCCTCCAGCTCCCCAAAGCACAGGGACGAGGGGAGGGGCTTAGACCATGCCTGGGCAATGTTGTTTCTTACACCTGGGTGTGTGGCATTTTGTTGAGCTGGCTACCCCCACTTGGGATAGGTGTTCCACAGCAAGCACCTATTGTTCTTTGGAAGCCGTTTTTGCCCCAGGGTTCTCCGGGCTGTGTTCGTTGGGGTTGAAGTCCTGCTAGCAAAACCGCCGGGTTGAGGGAAGGGTTCAGACTGTGCCTGGGCCCTGTGGTCTCTTCCAGGTCAGTGTATGGCATTTCCTTCCCCTTGCCACAGGCACCTGGGAGCATGTCTGCACGTGGAGAAAGACTTTCCCGTGGGAAGCCGGGTTATGCCAAACGGGTCCCAGTGCTCTGCTCCTCTCTTTTCACTCCTGCTGCCAGAAGCCCAGGGAGGATGGGAGGGCTTAGAACATGGCTGGGCACTGTGGTTTCTTCCAGAGAAGTGGAGGGCATTTGCTTTACCTTGCCACAACCACTTGGGATAGGATCTACACCTCAGGAAAACTGTCTCCGTGGGAAGCCGGCTTTTTGCAAAGGGGTCTCAGGGCCGTGGGCCTCGGCTGTCCCTCCGACTCCCCAAAGCACAGGGACGAGGTGAGGGGCTTAGACCAAGCCTGGGCAATGTTGTTACTTACACCTGGGTGTGTGGCATTTTGTTGAGCTGGCTTCCCCCACTTGGGATAGGTGTTCCACAGCAAGCACCTATTGATCGTCGGAAGCCGTTTTTGCCCCAGGGGTCTCCGGGCTGTGTTCCTTGGGGTTCATCTCCTGCTTGCAAAACCGCCGGGTTGAGGGAAGGGTTCAGACTGTGCCTGGGCCCTGTGGTCTCTTCCAGGTCAGTGTATGGCATTTCCTTCCCCTTGCCCCAGGCACCTGGGAGCATGTCTGCACGTGGAGAAAGACTTTCCCGTGGGAAGCCGGGTTTTGTCAAACGGGTCCCAGTGCTCTGCTCCTCTCTTTTCACTCTTGCTGCCAGAAGCCCAGGGAGGATGGGAGGGCTTAGAACATGGCTGGGCACTGTGGTTTCTTCCAGAGAAGTGGAGGGCATTTGCTTTACCTTGCCACAACCACTTGGGATAGGGTCTGCACCTCAGGAAAACTGTCTCCGTGGGAAGCCGGCTTTTTGCAAAGGGGTCTCAGGGCCGTGGGCCTCGGCTGTCCCTCCTGCTCCCCAAAGCACAGGGACGAGGTGAGGGGCTTAGACCATGCCTGGGCAATGTTGTTTCTTACACCTGGGTGTGTGGCATTTTCATGAGCTGCCTTCCCCCACTTGGGATAGGTGTTCCACAGCAAGCACCTATTGACCGTCGGAAGCCGTTTTTGCCCCAGGGGTCTCCGGGCTGTGTTCGTTGGGGTTGAACTCCTGCTAGCAAAACCGCCGGGTTGAGGGAAGGGTTCAGACTGTGCCTGGGCCCTGTGGTCTCTTCCAGGTCAGTGTATGGCATTTCCTTCCCCTTGCCACAGGCACCTGGGAGCATGTCTGCACGTGGAGAAAGACTTTCCCGTGGGAAGCCGGGTTTTGTCAAACGGGTCCCAGTGCTCTGCTCCTCTCTTTTCACTCCTGCTGCCAGAAGCCCAGGGAGGATGGGAGGGCTTAGAACATGGCTGGGCACTGTGGTTTCTTCCAGAGAAGTGGAGGGCATTTGCTTTACCTTGCCACAACCACTTGGGATAGGGTCTGCACCTCAGGAAAAGTGTCTCCGTGGGAAGCCGGCTTTTTGCAAAGGGGTCTCAGGGCCGTGTGCCTCGGCTGTCCCTCCGGCTCCCCAAAGCACAGGGACGAGGTGAGGGGCTTAGACCATGCCTGGGCAATGTTGTTTCTTACACCTGGGTTTGTGGCATTTTGTTGAGCTGGCTACCCCCACTTGGGATAGGTGTTCCACAGCAAGCACCTATTGTTCGTCGGAAGCCGTTTTTGCCCCAGGGGTCTCCGGGCTGTGTTCGTTGGGCTTGAACTCCTGCTAGCAAAACCGCCTGTTTGAGGGAAGGGTTCAGACTGTGCCTGGGCCCTGTGGTCTCTTCCAGGTCAGTGTATGGCATTTCCTTCCCCTTGCCCCAGGCACCTGGGAGCATGTCTGAACGTGGAGAAAGACTTTCCCGTGGGAAGCCGGTTTTTGTCAAATGGGTCCCAGTGCTCTGCTCCTCTCTTTTCACTCCTGCTGCCAGAAGCCCAGGGAGGATGGGAGGGCTTAGAACATGGCTGGGCACTGTGGTTTCTTCCAGAGAAGTGGAGGGCATTTGCTTTACCTTGCCACAACCACTTGGGATAGGGTCTTCACCTCAGGAAAACTGTCTCCGTGGGAAGCCGGCTTTTTGCAAAGGGGTCTCAGGGCCGTGTGCCTCGGCTGTCCCTCCGGCTCCCCAAAGCACAGGGACGAGGTGAGGGGCTTAGACCATGCCTGGGCAAGGTTGTTCCTTACACCTGGGTTTGTGGCATTTTGTTGAGCTGGCTACCCCCACTTGGGATAGGTGTTCCACAGCAAGCACCTATTGTTCGTCGGAAGCCGTTTTTGCCCCAGGGGTCTCCGGGCTGTGTTCGATGGGGTTGAACTCCTGCTAGCAAAACCGCCGGGTTGAGGGAAGGGTTCAGACTGTGCCTGGGCCCTGTGGTCTCTTCCAGGTCAGTGTATGGCATTTCCTTCCCCTTGCCACAGGCACCTGGGAGCATGTCTGCACGTGGAGAAAGACTTTCCCGTGGGAAGCCCGGTTTTGCCAAACGGGTCCCAGTGCTCTGCTCCTTTCTTTTCACTCCTGCTGCCAGAAGCCCAGGGAGGATGGGAGGGCTTAGAACATGGCTGGGCACTGTGGTTTCTTCCAGAGAAGTGGAGGGCATTTGCTTTACCTTGCCACAACCACTTGGGATAGGGTCTGCACCTCAGGAAAACTGTCTCTGTGGGAAGCCGGCTTTTTGCAAAGGGGTCTCAGGGCCGTGGGCCTCGGCTGTCCCTCCGGCTCCCCAAAGCACAGGGACGAGGTGAGGGGCTTAGACCATGCCTGGGCAATGTTGTTTCTTACACCTGGGTGTGTGGCATTTTGTTGAACTGGCTACCCCCACTTGGGATAGGTGTTCCACAGCAAGCACCTATTGTTCGTCGGAAGCCGTTTTTGCCCCAGGGGTCTCCGGGCTGTGTTCGTTGGGGTTGAACTCCTGCTAGCAAAACCGCCGGGTTGAGGGAAGGGTTCAGACTGTGCCTGGGCCCTGTGGTCTCTTCCAGGTCAGTGTATGGCATTTCCTTCCCCTTGCCCCAGGCACCTGGGAGCATGTCTGCACGTGGAGAAAGACTTTCCCGTGGGAAGCCGGGTTTTGTCAAACGGGTCCCAGTGCTCTGCTCCTCTCTTTTCACTCCTGCTGCCAGAAGCCCAGGAGGGTGGGAGGGCTTAGAACATGGCTGGGCACTGTGGTTTCTTCCAGAGAAGTGGAGGGCATTTGCTTTAGCTTGCCACAACCACTTGGGATAGGGTCTGCAACTCAGGAAAAGTGTCTCCGTGGGAAGCCGGCTTTTTGCAAAGGGGTCTCAGGGCCATGTGCCTCGGCTGTCCCTCCGGCTTCCCAAAGCACAGGGACGAGGTGAGGGGCTTAGACCATGCCTGGGCAATGTTGTTTTTTACACCTGGGTGTGTGGCATTTTGTTGAGCTGGCTTCCCCCACTTGGGATAGGTGTTCCACAGCAAGCACCTATTGATCGTCGGAAGCCGTTTTTGCCCCAGGGGTCTCCGGGCTGTGTTCGTTGGGGTTGAACTCCTGCTAGCAAAACCTCCGGGTTGAGGGAAGGGTTCAGACTGTGCCTGGGCCCTGTGGTCTCTTCCAGGTCAGTGTATGGCATTTCCTTCCCCTTGCCACAGGCAGCTGGGTGCATGTCTGCGCGAGGCGAAAGACTTTCCCGTGGGAAGCCGGTTTTTGTCAAACGGGTCCCAGTGCTCTGCTCCTCTCTTTTCACTCCTGCTGCCAGAAGCCCAGGGAGGATGGGAGGGCTTAGAACATGGCTGGGCACTGTGGTTTCTTCCAGAGAAGTGGAGGGCATTTGCTTTAGCTTGCCACAACCACTTGGGATAGGGTCTGCACCTCAGGAAAACTCTCCGTGGGAAGCCGGCTTTTTGCAAAGGGGTCTCAGGGCCGTGGGCCTCGGCTGTCCTTCCGGCTCCCCAAAGCACAGGGACGAGGGGAGGGGCTTAGACCATGCCTGGGCAATGTTGTTTCTTACACCTGGGTGTGTGGCATTTTGTTGAGCTGGCTACCCCCACTTGGGATAGGTGTTCCACAGCAAGCACCTATTGTTCGTCGGAAGCCGTTTTTGCCCCAGGGGTCTCCGGGCTGTGTTCGTTGGGGTTGAACTCCTGCTAGCAAAACCGCCGGGTTGAGGGAAGGGTTCAGACTGTGCCTGGGCCCTGTGGTCTCTTCCAGGTCAGTGTATGGCATTTCCTTCCCCTTGCCACAGGCACCTGGGAGCATGTCTGCACGTGGAGAAAGACTTTCCCGTGGGAAGCCGGGTTATGCCAAACGGGTCCCAGTGCTCTGCTCGTCTCTTTTCAGTCCTGCTGCCAGAAGCCCAGGGAGGATGGGAGGGCTTAGAACATGGCTGGGCACTGTGGTTTCTTCCAGAGAAGTGGAGGGCATTTGCTTTACCTTGCCACAACCACTTGTGATAGGATCTACACCTCAGGAAAACTGTCTCCGTGGGAAGCCGGCTTTTTGCAAAGGGGTCTCAGGGCCGTGGGCCTCGGCTGTCCCTCCGACTCCCCAAAGCACAGGGACGAGGTGAGGGGCTTAGACCAAGCCTGGGCAATGTTGTTACTTACACTTGGGTGTGTGGCATTTTGTTGAGCTGGCTTCCCCCACTTGGGATAGGTGTTCCACAGCAAGCACCTATTGATCGTCGGAAGCCGTTTTTGCCCCAGGGGTCTCCGGGCTGTGTTCCTTGGGGTTGATCTCCTGCTTGCAAAACCGCCGGGTTGAGGGAAGGGTTCAGACTGTGCCTGGGCCCTGTGGTCTCTTCCAGGTCAGTGTATGGCATTACCTTCCCCTTGCCACAGGCACCTGGGAGCATGTCTGCACGTGGAGAAAGACTTTCCCGTGGGAAGCCGGTTTTTGTCAAACGGGTCCCAGTGCTCTGCTCCTCTCTTTTCACTCCTGCTGCCAGAAGCCCAGGGAGGATGGGAGGGCTTAGAACATGGCTGGGCACTGCGGTTTCTTCCAGAGAAGTGGAGGGCATTTGCTTTAGCTTGCCACAACCACTTGGGATAGGGTCTGCACCTCAGGAAACTGTCTCCGTGGGAAGCCGGCTTTTTGCAAAGGGGTCTCAGGGCCGTGGGCCTCGGGTGTCCCTCCGGCTCCCCAAAGCACAGGGACGAGGTGAGGGGCTTAGACCATGCCTGGGCAATGTTGTTTCTTACACCTGGGTGTGTGGCATTTTGTTGAGCTGGCTACCCCCACTTGGGATAGGTGTTCCACAGCAAGCACCTATTGTTCGTCGGAAGCCGTTTTCGCCCCAGGGGTCTCCGGGCTGTGTTCGTTGGGGTTGAACTCCTGCTAGCAAAACCGCCGGGTTGAGGGAAGGGTTCAGACTGTGCCTGGGCCCTGTGGTCTCTTCCAGGTCAGTGTATGGCATTTCCTTCCCCTTGCCACAGGCACCTGGGAGCATGTCTGCACGTGGAGAAAGACTTTCCCGTGGGAAGCCGGGTTTTGCCAAACGGGTCCCAGTGCTCTGCTCCTCTCTTTTCACTCCTGCTGCCAGAAGCCCAGGGAGGATGGGAGGGCTTAGAACATGGCTGGGCACTGTGGTTTCTTCCAGAGAAGTGGAGGGCATTTGCTTTACCTTGCCACAACCACTTGGGATAGGGTATGCACCTCAGGAAAACTGTCTCCGTGGGAAGCCGGCTTTTTGCAAAGGGGTCTCAGGGCCGTGGGCCTCGGCTGTCCCTCCGGCTCCCCAAAGCACAGGGACGAGGTGAGGGGTTTAGACCATGCCTGGGCAATGTTGTTTCTTACACATGGGTGTGTGGCATTTTGTTGAGCTGGCTACCCCTTCTTGGGATAGGTGTTCCACAGCAAGCACCTATTGTTCGTCGGAAGCCGTTTTTGCCCCAGGGGTCTCCGGGCTGTGTTCGTTGGGGTTGAACTCCTGCTAGCAAAACCGCCGGGTTGAGGGAAGGGTTCAGACTGTGCCTGGGCCCTGTGGTCTCTTCCAGGTCAGTGTATGGCATTTCCTTCCCCTTGCCACAGGCACCTGGGAGCATGTCTGCACGTGGAGAGAGACTTTCCCGTGGGAAGCCGGGTTTTGTCAAACGGGTCCCAGTGCTCTGCTCCTCTCTTTTCACTCCTGCTGCCAGAAGCCCAGGGAGGATGGGAGGGCTTAGAACATGGCTGGGCACTGTGGTTTCTTCCAGAGAAGTGGAGGGCATTTGCTTTACCTTGCCACAACCACTTGGGATAGGGTCTACACCTCAGGAAAACTGTCTCTGTGGGAAGCCGTCTTTTTGCAAAGGGGTCTCAGGGCCGTGGGCCTCGGCTGTTCCGCCGGCTCCCCAAAGCACAGGGACGAGGTGAGGGGCTTAGACCATGCCTGGGCAATGTTGTTTCTTACACCTGGGTGTGTGGCATTTTGTTGAGCTGGCTTCCCCCACTTGGGATATGTGTTCCACAGCAAGCACCTATTGATCGTCGGAAGCCGTTTTTGCACCAGGGGTCTCCCGGCTGTGTTCGTTGGGGTTGAACTCCTGCTAGCAAAAACGCCGGGTTGAGGGAAGGGTTCAGACTGTGCCTGGCCCCTGTGGTCTCTTCCAGGTCAGTGTATGGCATTTCCTTCCCCTTGCCCCAAGCACCTGGGAGCATGTCTGCCCGTGGAGAAAGACTTTCCCGTGGGAAGCCGGGTTTTGTCAAACGGGTCCCAGTGCTCTGCTCCTCTCTTTTCACTCTTGCTGCCAGGAGCCCAGGGAGGATGGGAAGGCTTAGAACATGGCTGGGCACTGTGGTTTCTTCCAGAGAAGTGGAGGGCATTTGCTTTACCTTGCCACAACCACTTGGGATAGGGTCTGCACCTCAGGAAAACTGTCTCCGTGGGAAGCCGGCTTTTTGCAAAGGGGTCTCAGGGCCGTGGGCCTCGGCTGTCCCTCCGGCTCCCCAAAGCACAGGGACGAGGTGAGGGGCTTAGACCATGCCTGGGCAATGTTGTTTCTTACACCTGGGTGTGTGGCATTTTGTTGAGCTGGCTACCCCCACTTGGGATAGGTGTTCCACAGCAAGCACCTATTGTTCGTCGGAAGCCGTTTTTGCCCCAGGGGTCTCCGGGCTGTGTTCGTTGGGGTTGAACTCCTGCTAGCAAAACCGCCGGGTTGAGGGAAGGGTTCAGACTGTGCCTGGGCCCTGTGGTCTCTTCCAGGTCAGTGTATGGCATTTCCTTCCCCTTGCACCAGGCACCTGGGAGCATGTCTGCACGTGGAGAAAGACTTTCCCGTGGGAAGCCGGTTTTTGTCAAACGGGTCCCAGTGCTCTGCTCCTCTCTTTTCACTCTTGCTGCCAGAAGCCCAGGGAGGATGGGAGGGCTTAGAACATGGCTGGGCACTGCGATTTCTTCCAGAGAAGTGGAGGGCATTTGCTTTAGCTTGCCACAACCACTTGGGATAGGGTCTGCACCTCAGGAAAGTGTCTCCGTGGGAAGCCGGCTTTTTGCAAAGTGGTCTCAGGGCCGTGTGCCTCGGCTGTCCCTCCGGCTCCCCAAAGCACAGGGACGAGGTGAGGGGCTTAGACCATGCCTGGGCAATGTTGTTTCTTACACCTGGGTGTGTGGCATTTTGTTGAGCTGGCTACCACCACTTGGGATAGGTGTTCCACAGCAAGCACCTATTGCTCGTCGGAAGCCGTTTTTGCCCCAGGGGTCTCCGGGCTGTGTTCGTTGGGGTTGAACTCCTGCTAGCAAAACCGCCGGGTTGAGGGAAGGGTTCAGACTGTGCCTGGGCCCTGTGGTCTCTTCCAGGTCAGTGTATGGCATTTCCTTCCCCCTGCCACAGGCACCTGGGAGCATGTCTGCACGTGGAGAAAGACTTTCCCGTGGGAAGCCGGGTTTTGTCAAACGGGTCCCAGTGCTCTGCTCCTCTCTTTTCACTCCTGCTGCCAGAAGCCCAGGGAGGATGGGAGGGCTTAGAACATGGCTGGGCACTGTGGTTTCTTCCAGAGAAGTGGAGGGCATTTGCTTTACCTTGCTACAACCACGTGGGATAGGTTCTGCACCTCAGGAAAACTGTCTCCGTGGGAAGCCGGCTTTTTGCAAAGGGGTCTCAAGGCCGTGTGCCTCGGCTGTCCCTCCGGCTCCCCAAAGCACAGGGACGAGGTGAGGGGCTTAGACCATGCCTGGGCAATGTTTTTCTTACACCTGGGTGTGTGGCATTTTGTTGAGCTGGCTACCCCACTTGGGATAGGTGTTCCACAGCAAGCACCTATTGTTCGTCGGAAGCCGTTTTTGCCCCAGGGGTCTCCGGGCTGTGTTCGTTGGGGTTGAACTCCTGCTAGCAAAACCGCCGGGTTGAGGGAAGGGTTCAGACTGTGCCTGGGCCCTGTGGTCTTTTCCAGGTCAGTGTATGGCATTTCCTTGCCCTTGCCACAGGCACCTGGGAGCATGTCTGCACGTGGAGAAAGACTTTCCCGTGGGAAGCCGGGTTTTGCCAAACGGGTCCCAGTGCTCTGCTCCTCTCTTTTTACTCCTGCTGCCAGAAGCCCAGGGAGGATGGGAGGGCTTAGAACATGGCTGGGCACTCTGGTTTCTTCCAGAGAAGTGGAGGGCATTTGCTTTACCTTGCCACAACAACTTGGGATAGGGGCTACACCTCAGGAAAACTGTCTCTGTGGGAAGCCGGCTTTTTGCAAAGTGGTCTCAGGGCCGTGTGCCTCGGCTGTCCCTCCGGCTCCCCAAAGCACAGGGACGAGGTGAGGGGCTTAGACCATGCCTGGGCAATGTTGTTTCTTACACCTGGGTGTGTGGCATTTTGTTGAGCTGGCTACCACCACTTGGGATAGGTGTTCCACAGCAAGCACCTATTGTTCGTCGGAAGCCGTTTTTGCCCCAGGGGTCTCCGGGCTGTGTTCGTTGGGGTTGAACTCCTGCTAGCAAAACCGCCGGGTTGAGGGAAGGGTTCAGACTGTGCCTGGGCCCTGTGGTCTCTTCCAGGTCAGTGTATGGCATTTCCTTCCCCTTGCCCCAGGCACCTGGGAGCATGTCTGCACGTGGAGAAAGACTTTCCCGTGGGAAGCCGGGTTTTGTCAAACGGGTCCCAGTGCTCTGCTCCTCTCTTTTCACTCCTGCTGCCAGAAGCCCAGGGAGGATGGGAGGGCTTAGAACATGGCTGGGCACTGTGGTTTCTTCCAGAGAAGTGGAGGGCATTTGCTTTACCTTGCTACAACCACGTGGGATAGGTTCTGCACCTCAGGAAAACTATTTCCGTGGGAAGCCGGCTTTTTGCAAAGGGGTCTCAAGGCCGTGTGCCTCGGCTGTCCCTCCGGCTCCCCAAAGCACAGGGACGAGGTGAGGGGCTTAGACCATGCCTGGGCAATGTTTTTCTTACACCTGGGTGTGTGGCATTTTGTTGAGCTGGCTACCCCACTTGGGATAGGTGTTCCACAGCAAGCACCTATTGTTCGTCGGAAGCCGTTTTTGCCCCAGGGGTCTCCGGGCTGTGTTCGTTGGGGTTGAACTCCTGCTAGCAAAACCGCCGGGTTGAGGGAAGGGTTCAGACTGTGCCTGGGCCCTGTGGTCTTTTCCAGGTCAGTGTATGGCATTTCCTTGCCCTTGCCACAGGCACCTGGGAGCATGTCTGCACGTGGAGAAAGACTTTCCCGTGGGAAGCCGGGTTTTGCCAAACGGGTCCCAGTGCTCTGCTCCTCTCTTTTTACTCCTGCTGCCAGAAGCCCAGGGAGGATGGGAGGGCTTAGAACATGGCTGGGCACTCTGGTTTCTTCCAGAGAAGTGGAGGGCATTTGCTTTACCTTGCCACAACCACTTGGGATAGGGGCTACACCTCAGGAAAACTGTCTCTGTGGGAAGCCGGCTTTTTGCAAAGGGGTCTCAGGGCCGTGGGCCTCGGCTGTCCCTCCGGCTCCCCAAAGCACAGGGACGAGGTGAGGGGCTTAGACCATGCCTGGGCAATGTTGTTTCTTACACCTGGGTGTGTGGCATTTTGTTGAGCTGGCTTCCCCCGCTTGGGATAGGTGTTCCACTGCAAGCACCTATTGATCGTCGGAAGCCGTTTTTGCACCAGGGGTCTCCGGGCTGTGTTCGTTGGGGTTGAACTCCTGCTAGCAAAAACGCCGGGTTGAGGGAAGGGTTCAGACTGTGCCTGGGCCCTGTGGTCTCTTCCAGGTCAGTGTATGGCATTTCCTTCCCCTTGCACCAGGCACCTGGGAGCATGTCTGCACGTGGAGAAAGACTTTCCCGTGGGAAGCCGGGTTTTGTCAAACGGGTCCCAGTGCTCTGCTCCTCTCTTTTCACTCTTGCTGCCAGAAGCCCAGGGAGGATGGGAGGGCTTAGAACATGGCTGGACACTGCGGTTTCTTCCAGAGAAGTGGAGGGCATTTGCTTTAGCTTGCCACAACCCCTTGGGATAGGGTCTGCACCTCAGGAAAGTGTCTCCGTGGGAAGCCGGCTTTTTGCAAAGGGGTCGCAGGGCCGTGTGCCTCGGCTGTCCCTCCGGCTCCCCAAAGCACAGGGACGAGGTGAGGGGCTTAGACCATGCCTGGGCAATGTTGTTTCTTACACCTGGGTGTGTGGCATTTTGTTGAGCTGGCTACCCCCACTTGGGATAGGTGTTCCACAGCAAGCACCTCTTGTTCGTCTGACGCCGTTTTTGCCCCAGGGGTCTCCGGGCTGTGTTCGTTGGGGTTGAACTCCTGCTAGCAAAACCGCCGGGTTGAGGGAAGGGTTCAGACTGTGCCTGGGCCCTGTGGTCTCTTCCTGGTCAGTGTATGGCATTTCCTTCCCCTTGCCCCAGGCACCTGGGAGCATGTCTGCCCGTGGAGAAAGACTTTCCCGTGGGAAGCCGGGTTTTGTCAAACGGGTCCCAGTGCTCTGCTCCTCTCTTTTCACTCCTGCTGCCAGAAGCCCAGGGAGGATGTGAGGGCTTAGAACATGGCTGGGCACTGTGGTTTCTTCCAGAGAAGTGGAGGGCATTTGCTTTACCTTGCCACAACCACTTGGGATAGGGTCTGCACCTCAGGAAAACTGTCTCCGTGGGAAGCCGGCTTTTTGCAAAGGGGTCTCAGGGCCGTGTGCCTCGGCTGTCCCTCCGGCTCCCCAAAGCACAGGGACGAGGTGAGGGGCTTAGACCATGCCTGGGCAATGTTGTTTCTTACACCTGGGTTTGTGGCATTTTGTTGAGCTGGCTACCCCAACTTGGGATAGGTGTTCCACAGCAAGCACCTATTGTTCGTCGGAAGCCGTTTTTGCCCCAGGGGTCTCCGGGCTGTGTTCGTTGGGGTTGAACTCCTGCTAGCAAAACCGCCGGGTTGAGGGAAGGGTTCAGACTGTGCCTGGGCCCTGTGGTCTCTTCCAGGTCAGTGTATGGCATTTCCTTCCCCTTGCCACAGGCACCTGGGAGCATGTCTGCACGTGGAGAAAGACTTTCCCGTGGGAAGCCGGGTTTTGTCAAACGGGTCCCAGTGCTCTGCTCCTCTCTTTTCATTCCTGCTGCCAGGAGCCCAGGGAGGATGGGAGGGCTTAGAACATGGCTGGGCACTGTGGTTTCTTCCAGAGAAGTGGAGGGCATTTGCTTTAGCTTGCCACAACCACTTGGGATAGGGTCTGCACCTCAGGAAAACTGTCTCCGTGGGAAGCCGGCTTTTTGCAAAGGGGTCTCAGGGCCGTGTGCCTCGGCTGTCCCTCCGGCTCCCCAAAGCACAGGGACGAGGTGAGGGGCTTAGACCATGCCTGCGCAATGTTGTTTCTTACACCTGGGTGTGTGGCATTTTGTTGAGCTGGCTTCCCCCACTTGGGATAGATGTTCCACAGCAAGCACCTATTGATCGTCGGAAGCCGTTTTTGCACCAGGGGTCTCCGGGCTGTGTTCGTTGGGGTTGAACTCCTGCTAGCAAAAACGCCGGGTTGAGGGAAGGGTTCAGACTGTGCCTGGGCCCTGTGGTCTCTTCCAGGTCAGTGTATGGCATTTCCTTCCCCTTGCACCAGGCACCTGGGAGCATGTCTGCACGTGGAGAAAGACTTTCCCGTGGGAAGCCGGGTTTTGTCAAACGGGTCCCAGTGCTCTGCTCCTCTCTTTTCACTCTTGCTGCCAGAAGCCCAGGGAGGATGGGAGGGCTTAGAACATGGCTGGGCACTGCGATATCTTCCAGAGAAGTGGAGGGCATTTGCTTTAGCTTGCCACAACCACTTGGGATAGGGTCTGCACCTCAGGAACGTGTCTCCGTGGGAAGCCAGCTTTTTGCACAGCGGTCTCAGGGCCGTGTGCCTCGGCTGTCCCTCCGGCTCCCCAAAGCACAGGGACGAGGTGAGGGGCTTAGACCATGCCTGGGCAATGTTGTTTCTTACACCTGGGTGTGTGGCATTTTGTTGAGCTGGCTACCCCCACTTGGGATAGGTGTTCCACAGCAAGCACCTATTGTTCGTCGGAAGCCGTTTTTGCCCCAGGGGTCTCCGGGCTGTGTTCGTTGGGGTTGAACTCCTGCTAGCAAAACCGCCGGGTTGAGGGAAGGGTTCAGACTGTGCCTGGGCCCTGTGGTCTCTTCCAGGTCAGTGTATGGCATTTCCTTCCCCTTGCCCCAGGCACCTGGGAGCATGTCTGCACGTGGAGAAAGACTTTCCCGTGGGAAGCCGGGTTTTGTCAAACGGGTCCCAGTGCTCTGCTCCTCTCTTTTCACTCCTGCTGCCAGAAGCCCAGGGAGGATGGGAGGGCTTAGAACATGGCTGGGCACTGTGGTTTCTTCCAGAGAAGTGGAGGGCATTTGCTTTACCTTGCCACAACCACTTGGGATAGGGTCTGCACCTCAGGAAAACTGTCTCGGTGGGAAGCCGGCTTTTTGCAAAGGGGTCTCAGGGCCGTGTGCCTCGGCTGTCCCTCTGGCTCCCCAAAGCACAGGGACGAGGTGAGGGGCTTAGACCAAGCCTGGGCAATGTTGTTTCTTACACCTGGGTGTGTGGCATTTTGTTGAGCTGGCTACCCCCACTTGGGATAGGTGTTCCACAGCAAGCACCTCTTGTTCGTCGGAAGCCGTTTTTGCCCCAGGGGTCTCCGGGCTGTGTTCGTTGGGGTTGAACTCCTGCTAGCAAAACCGCCGGGTTGAGGGAAGGGTTCAGACTGTGCCTGGGCCCTGTGGTCTCTTCCAGGTCAGTGTATGGCATTTCCTTCCCCTTGCCCCAGGCACCTGGGAGCATGTCTGCACGTGGAGAAAGACTTTCCCGTGGGAAGCCGGGTTTTGTCAAACGGGTCCCAGTGCTCTGCTCCTCTCTTTTCACTCCTGCTGCCAGAAGCCCAGGGAGGATGGGAGGGCTTAGAACATGGCTGGGCACTGTGGTTTCTTCCAGAGAAGTGGAGGGCATTTGCTTTACCTTGCCACAACCACTTGGGATAGGGTCTGCACCTCAGGAAAACTGTCTCTGTGGGAAGCCGTCTTTTTGCAAAGGGGTCTCAGGGCCGTGGGCCTCGGCTGTCCCTCCGGCTCCCCAAAGCACAGGGACGAGGTGAGGGGCTTAGACCATGCCTGGGCAATGTTGTTTCTTACACCTGCGTGTGTGGCATTTTGTTGACTGGCTTCCCCCACTTGGGAT
Organism: Ursus americanus; assembly: GCF_024610735.1. Classification (NCBI taxonomy): domain Eukaryota; kingdom Metazoa; phylum Chordata; class Mammalia; order Carnivora; family Ursidae; genus Ursus; species Ursus americanus. The sequence goes on from NW_028273636.1 coordinate 206,651, forward strand.
ATGTGTTCCACAGCAAGCACCTATTGATCGTCGGAAGCCGTTTTTGCACCAGGGGTCTCTACGCTGTGTTCGTTGGGGTTGAACTCCTGCTAGCAAAAACGCCGGGTTGAGGGAAGGGTTCAGACTGTGCCTGGGCCCTGTGGTCTCTTCCAGGTCAGTGTATGGCATTTCCTTCCCCTTGCCACAGGCACCTGGGAGCATGGCTGCACGTGGAGAAAGACTTTCCCGTGGGAAGCCGGGTTTTGTGAAACGGGTCCCAGTGCTCTGCTCCTCTCTTTTCACTCCTGCTGCCAGAAGCCCAGGGAGGATGGGTGGGCTTAGAACATGGCTGGGCACTGTGGTTTCTTCCAGAGAAGTGGAGGGCATTTGCTTTACCTTGCCACAACCACTTGGGATAGGGTCTACACCTCAGGAAAACTGTCTCTGTGGGAAGCCGTCTTTTTGCAAAGGGGTCTCAGGGCCGTGGGCCTCGGCTGTCCCTCCAGCTCCCCAAAGCACAGGGACGAGGTGAGGGGCTTAGACCATGCCTGGGCAATGTTGTTTCTTACACCTGGGTGTGTGGCATTTTGTTGAGCTGGCTACCCCCACTTGGGATAGGTGTTCCACAGCAAGCACCTCTTGTTCGTCGGAAGCCGTTTTTGCCCCAGGGGTCTCCGGGCTGTGTTCGTTGGGGTTGAACTCCTGCTAGCAAAACCGCCGGGTTGAGGGAAGGGTTCAGACTGTGCCTGGGCCCTGTGGTCTCTTCCAGGTCAGTGTATGGCATTTCCTTCCCCTTGCCCCAGGCACCTGGGAGCATGTCTGCCCGTGGAGAAAGACTTTCCCGTGGGAAGCCGGGTTTTGTCAAACGGGTCCCAGTGCTCTGCTCCTCTCTTTTCACTCCTGCTGCCAGAAGCCCAGGGAGGATGGGAGGGCTTAGAACATGGCTGGGCACTGTGGTTTCTTCCAGAGAAGTGGAGGGCATTTGCTTTACCTTGCCACAACCACTTGGGATAGGGTCTGCACCTCAGGAAAACTGTCTCCGTGGGAAGCCGGCTTTTTGCAAAGGGGTCTCAGGGCCGTGGGCCTCGGCTGTCCCTCCGGCTCCCCAAAGCACAGGGACGAGGTGAGGGGCTTAGACCATGCCTGGGCAATGTTGTTTCTTACACCTGGGTGTGTGGCATTTTGTTGAGCTGGCTACCCCCACTTGGGATAGCTGTTCCACAGCAAGCACCTATTGTTCGTCGGAAGCCGTTTTTGCCCCAGGGGTCTCCGGGCTGTGTTCGTTGGGGTTGAACTCCTGCTAGCAAAACCGCCGGGTTGAGGGAAGGGTTCAGACTGTGCCTGGGCCCTGTGGTCTCTTCCAGGTCAGTGTATGGCATTTCCTTCCCCTTGCCCCAGGCACCTGGGAGCATGTCTGCACGTGGAGAAAGACTTTCCTGTGGGAAGCCGGGTTTTGTCAAACGGGTCCCAGTGCTCTGCTCCTCTCTTTTCACTCCTGCTGCCAGAAGCCCAGGGAGGATGGGAGGGCTTAGAACATGGCTGGGCACTGTGGTTTCTTCCAGAGAAGTGGAGGGCATTTGCTTTACCTTGCCACAACCACTTGGGATAGGGTCTGCACCTCAGGAAAACTGTCTCCGTGGGAAGCCGGCTTTTTGCAAAGGGGTCTCAGGGCCGTGTGCCTCGGCTGTCCCTCCGGCTCCCCAAAGCACAGGGACGAGGTGAGGGGCTTAGACCATGCCTGGGCAATGTTGTTTCTTACACCTGGGTGTGTGGCATTTTGTTGAGCTGGCTACCCGCACTTGGGATAGGTGTTCCACAGCAAGCACCTATTGTTCGTCGGAAGCCGTTTTTGCCCCAGGGGTCTCCGGGCTGTGTTCGTTGGGGTTGAACTCCTGCTAGCAAAACCGCCGGGTTGAGGGAAGGGTTCAGACTGTGCCTGGGCCCTGTGGTCTCTTCCAGGTCAGTGTATGGCATTTCCTTCCCCTTGCCCCAGGCACCTGGGAGCATGTCTGCACGTGGAGAAAGACTTTCCCGTGGGAAGCCGGGTTTTGTCAAACGGGTCCCAGTGCTCTGCTCCTCTCTTTTCACTCCTGCTGCCAGAAGCCCAGGGAGGATGGGAGGGCTTAGAACATGGCTGGGCACTGTGGTTTCTTCCAGAGAAGTGGAGGGCATTTGCTTTACCTTGCCACAACCACTTGGGATAGGGTCTGCACCTCAGGAAAACTGTCTCCGTGGGAAGCCGGCTTTTTGCAAAGGGGTCTCAGGGCCGTGGGCCTCGGCTGTCCCTCCGGCTCCCCAAAGCACAGGGACGAGGTGAGGGGCTTAGACCATGCCTGGGCAATGTTGTTTCTTACACCTGGGTGTGTGGCATTTTGTTGAACTGGCTACCCCCACTTGGGATAGGTGTTCCACAGCAAGCACCTATTGTTCGTCGGAAGCCGTTTTTGCCTCAGGGGTCTCCGGGCTGTGTTCGTTGGGGTTGATCTCCTGCTTGCAAAACCGCCGGGTGGAGGGAAGGGTTCAGACTGTGCCTGGGCCCTGTGCTCTCTTCCAGATCAGTGTATGGCATTTCCTTCCCCTTGCCACAGGCACCTGGGAGCATGTCTGCACGTGGAGAAAGACTTTCCCGTGGGAAGCCGGGTTTTGTCAAACGGGTCCCAGTGCTCTGCTCCTCTCTTTTCACTCCTGCTGCCAGAAGCCCAGGGAGGATGGGAGGGCTTAGAACATGGCTGGGCACTGTGGTTTCTTCCAGAGAAGTGGAGGGCATTTGCTTTAGCTTGCCACAACCACTTGGGATAGGGTCTGCACCTCAGGAAAACTGTCTCCGTGGGAAGCCGGCTTTTTGCAAAGGGGTCTCAGGGCGGTGTGCCTCGGCTGTCCCTTCGGCTCCCCAAAGCACAGGGACGAGGTGAGGGGCTTAGACCATGCCTGGGCAATGTTGTTTCTTACACCTGGGTTTGTGGCATTTTGTTGAGCTGGCTACCCCCACTTGGGATAGCTGTTCCACAGCAAGCACCTATTGTTCGTCGGAAGCCATTTTTGCCCCAGGGGTCTCCGGGCTGTGTTCGTTGGGGTTGAACTCCTGCTAGCAAAACCGCCGGGTTGAGGGAAGGGTTCAGACTGTGCCTGGGCCCTGTGGTCTCTTCCAGGTCAGTGTATGGCATTTCCTTCCCCTTGCACCAGGCACCTGGGAGCATGTCTGCCCGTGGAGAAAGACTTTCCCGTGGGAAGCCCGGTTTTGTCAAACGGGTCCCAGTGCTCTGCTCCTCTCTTTTCACTCTTGCTTCCAGAAGCCCAGGGAGGATAGGAGGGCTTAGAACATGGCTGGGCACTGTGGTTTCTTCCAGAGAAGTGGAGGGCATTTGCTTTACCTTGCCACAACCACTTGGGATAGGGTCTGCACCTCAGGAAAACTGTCTCCGTGGGAAGCCGGCTTTTTGCAAAGGGGTCTCAGGGCCGTGGGCTCGGCTGTCCCTCCGGCTCCCCAAAGCACAGGGACGAGGTGAGGGGCTTAGACCATGCCTGGGCAATGTTGTTTCTTACACCTGGGTTTGTGGCATTTTGTTGAGCTGGCTACCCCCACTTGGGATAGCTGTTCCACAGCAAGCACCTATTGTTCGTCGGAAGCCGTTTTTGCCCCAGGGGTCTCCGGGCTGTGTTCGTTGGGGTTGAACTCCTGCTAGCAAAACCGCCGGGTTGAGGGAAGGGTTCAGACTGTGCCTGGGCCCTGTGGTCTCTTCCAGGTCAGTGTATGGCATTTCCTTTCCCTTGCCACAGGCACCTGGGAGCATGTCTGCACGTGGAGAAAGACTTTCCCGTGGGAAGCCGGGTTTTGTCAAACGGGTCCCAGTGCTCTGCTCCTCTCTTTTCACTCCTGCTGCCAGAAGCCCAGGGAGGATGGGAGGGCTTAGAACATGGCTGGGCACTGTGGTTTCTTCCAGAGAAGTGGAGGGCATTTGCTTTACCTTGCCACAACCACTTGGGATAGGGCCTGCACCTCAGGAAAACTGTCTCCGTGGGAAGCCGGCTTTTTGCAAAGGGGTCTCAGGGCCGTGGGCCTCGGCTGTCCCTCCGGCTCCCCAAAGCACAGGGACGAGGTGAGGGGCTTAGACCATGCCTGGGCAATGTTGTTTCTTACACCTGGGTTTGTGGCATTTTGTTGAGCTGGCTACCCCCACTTGGGATAGCTGTTCCACAGCAAGCACCTATTGTTCGTCGGAAGCCGTTTTTGCCCCAGGGGTCTCCGGGCTGTGTTCGTTGGGGTTGAACTCCTGCTAGCAAAACCGCCGGGTTGAGGGAAGGGTTCAGACTGTGCCTGGGCCCTGTGGTCTCTTCCAGGTCAGTGTATGGCATTTCCTTTCCCTTGCCACAGGCACCTGGGAGCATGTCTGCACGTGGAGAAAGACTTTCCCGTGGGAAGCCGGGTTTTGTCAAACGGGTCCCAGTGCTGTGCTCCTCTCTTTTCACTCCTGCTGCCAGAAGCCCAGGGAGGATGGGAGGGCTTAGAACATGGCTGGGCACTGTGGTTTCTTCCAGAGAAGTGGAGGGCATTTGCTTTACCTTGCCACAACCACTTGGGATAGGGTCTACACCTCAGGAAAACTGTCTCTGTGGGAAGCCAGCTTTTTGCAAAGGGGTCTCAGGGCCGTGTGCCTCGGCTGTCCCTCCGGCTCCCCAAAGCACAGGGACAAGGTGAGGGGCTTAGACCATGCCTGGGCAATGTTGTTTCTTACACCTGGGTGTGTGGCATTTTGTTGAGCTGGCTTCCCCCACTTGGGATATGTGTTCCACAGCAAGCACCTATTGATCGTCGGAAGCCGTTTTTGCACCAGGGGTCTCTACGCTGTGTTCGTTGGGGTTGAACTCCTGCTAGCAAAAACGCCGGGTTGAGGGAAGGGTTCAGACTGTGCCTGGGCCCTGTGGTCTCTTCCAGGTCAGTGTATGGCATTTCCTTCCCCTTGCCCCAGGCACTTGGGAGCATGTCTGCCCGTGGAGAAAGACTTTCCCGTGGGAAGCCGGGTTTTGTCAAACGGGTCCCAGTGCTCTGCTCCTCTCTTTTCACTCTTGCTGCCAGAAGCCCAGGGAGGATGGGAGGGCTTAGAACATGGCTGGGCACTGTGGTTTCTTCCAGAGAAGTGGAGGGCATTTGCTTTACCTTGCCACAACCACTTGGGATAGGGTCTGCACCTCAGGAAAACTGTCTCCGTGGGAAGCCGGCTTTTTGCAAAGGGGTCTCAGGGCCGTGTGCCTTGGCTGTCCCTCCGGCTCCCCAAAGCACAGGGACGAGGTGAGGGGCTTAGACCATGCCTGGGCAATGTTGTTTCTTACACCTGGGTTTGTGGCATTTTGTTGAGCTGGCTACACCCACTTGGGATAGGTGTTCCACAGCAAGCACCTATTGTTCGTCGGAAGCCGTTTTTGCCCCAGGGGTCTCCGGGCTGTGTTCGTTGGGGTTGAACTCCTGCTAGCAAAAACGCCGGGTTGAGGGAAGGGTTCAGACTGTGCCTGGGCCCTGTGGTCTCTTCCAGGTCAGTGTATGGCATTTCCTTCCCCTTGCACCAGGCACCTGGGAGCATGTCTGCACGTGGAGAAAGACTTTCCCGTGGGAAGCCGGGTTTTGTCAAACGGGTCCCAGTGCTCTGCTCCTCTCTTTTCACTCTTGCTGCCAGAAGCCCAGGGAGGATGGGAGGGCTTAGAACATGGCTGGACACTGCGGTTTCTTCCAGAGAAGTGGAGGGCATTTGCTTTAGCTTGCCACAACCACTTGGGATAGGGTCTGCACCTCAGGAAAGTGTCTTTGTGGGAAGCCGGCTTTTTGCAAAGGGGTCTCAGGGCCGTGTGCCTCGGCTGTCCCTCCGGCTCCCCAAAGCACAGGGACGAGGTGAGGGGCTTAGACCATGCCTGGGCAATGTTGTTTCTTACACCTGGGTGTGTGGCATTTTGTTGAGCTGGCTACCCCCACTTGGGATAGGTGTTCCACAGCAAGCACCTCTTGTTCGTCGGAAGCCGTTTTTGCCCCAGGGGTCTCCGGGCTGTGTTCGTTGGGGTTGAACTCCTGCTAGCAAACCCGCCGGGTTGAGGGAAGGGTTCAGACTGTGCCTGGGCCCTGTGGTCTCTTCCAGGTCAGTGTATGGCATTTCCTTCCCCTTGCCACAGGCACCTAGGAGCATGTCTGCCCGTGGAGAAAGACTTTCCCGTGGGAAGCCGGGTTTTGCCAAACGGGTCCCAGTGCTCTGCTCCTCTCTTTTCACTCCTGCTGCCAGAAGCCCAGGGAGGATGGGAGGGCTTAGAACATGGCTGGGCACTGTGGTTTCTTCCAGAGAAGTGGAGGGCATTTGCTTTAGCTTGCCACAACCACTTGGGATAGGGTCTACACCTCAGGAAAACTGTCTCTGTGGGAAGCCGTCTTTTTGCAAAGGGGTCTCAGGGCCGTGGGCCTCGGCTGTCCCTCCGGCTCCCCAAAGCACAGGGACGAGGTGAGGGGCTTAGACCATGCCTGGGCAATGTTGTTTCTTACACCTGGGTGTGTGGCATTTTGTTGAGCTGGCTTCCCCCACTTGGGATAGGTGTTCCACAGCAAGCACCTATTGATCGTCGGAAGCCGTTTTTGCACCAGGGGTCTCCGGGCTGTGTTCGTTGGGGTTGAACTCCTGCTAGCAAAAACGCCGGGTTGAGGGAAGGGTTCAGACTGTGCCTGGGCTCTGTGGTCTCTTCCAGGTCAGTGTATGGCATTTCCTTCCCCTTGCCCCAGGCACCTGGGAGCATGTCTGCCCGTGGAGAAAGACTTTCCCGTGGGAAGCCGGGTTTTGTCAAACGGGTCCCAGTGCTCTGCTCCTCTCTTTTCACTCCTGCTGCCAGAAGCCCAGGGAGGATGGGAGGGCTTAGAACATGGCTGGGCACTGTGGTTTCTTCCAGAGAAGTGGAGGGCATTTGCTTTACCTTGCCACAACCACTTGGGATAGGGTCTGCACCTCAGGAAAACTGTCTCCGTGGGAAGCCGGCTTTTTGCAAAGGGGTCTCAGGGCCGTGTGCCTCGGCTGTCCCTCCGGGTCCCCAAAGCACAGGGACGAGGTGAGGGGCTTAGACCATGCCTGGGCAATGTTGTTTCTTACACCTGGGTGTGTGGCATTTTGTTGAGCTGGCTACCCCCACTTGGGATAGGTGTTCCACAGCAAGCACCTATTGTTCGTCGGAAGCCGTTTTTGCCCCAGGGGTCTCCGGGCTGTGTTCGTTGGGGTTGAACTCCTGCTAGCAAAACCGCCGGGTTGAGGGAAGGGTTCAGACTGTGCCTGGGCCCTGTGGTCTCTTCCAGGTCAGTGTATGGCATTTCCTTCCCCTTGCCACAGGCACCTGGGAGCATGTCTGCACGTGGAGAAAGACTTTCCCGTGGGAAGCCGGGTTTTGCCAAACGGGTCCCAGTGCTCTGCTCCTCTCTTTTCACTCCTGCTGCCAGAAGCCCAGGGAGGATGGGAGGGCTTAGAACATGGCTGGGCACTGTGGTTTCTTCCAGAGAAGTGGAGGGCATTTGCTTTAGCTTGCCACAACCACTTGGGATAGGGTCTACACCTCAGGAAAACTGTCTCTGTGGGAAGCCGTCTTTTTGCAAAGGGGTCTCAGGGCCGTGGGCCTCGGCTGTCCCTCCGGCTCCCCAAAGCACAGGGACGAGGTGAGGGGCTTAGACCATGCCTGGGCAATGTTGTTTCTTACACCTGGGTGTGTGGCATTTTGTTGAGCTGGCTACCCCCACTTGGGATAGGTGTTCCACAGCAAGCACCTATTGTTCGTCGAAAGCCGTTTTTGCCCCAGGGGTCTCCGGGCTGTGTTCGTTGGGGTTGAACTCCTGCTAGCAAAACCGCCGGGTTGAGGGAAGGGTTCAGACTGTGCCTGGGCCCTGTGGTCTCTTCCAGGTCAGTGTATGGCATTTCCTTCCCCTTGCCACAGGCACCTGGGAGCATGTCTGCACGTGGAGAAAGACTTTCCCGTGGGAAGCCGGGTTTTGCCAAACGGGTCCCAGTGCTCTGCTCCTCTCTTTTCACTCCTGCTGCCAGAAGCCCAGGGAGGATGGGAGGGCTTAGAACATGGCTGGGCACTGTGGTTTCTTCCAGACAAGTGGAGGGCATTTGCTTTAGCTTGCCACAACCACTTGGGATAGGGTCTACACCTCAGGAAAACTGTCTCTGTGGGAAGCCGTCTTTTTGCAAAGGGGTCTCAGGGCCGTGGGCCTCGGCTGTCCCTCCGGCTCCCCAAAGCACAGGGACGAGGTGAGGGGCTTAGACCATGCCTGGGCAATGTTGTTTCTTACACCTGGGTGTGTGGCATTTTGTTGAGCTGGCTTCCCCCACTTGGGATAGGTGTTCCACAGCAAGCACCTATTGATCGTCGGAAGCCGTTTTTGCACCAGGGGTCTCCGGGCTGTGTTCGTTGGGGTTGAACTCCTGCTAGCAAAAACGCCGGGTTGAGGGAAGGGTTCAGACTGTGCCTGGGCTCTGTGGTCTCTTCCAGGTCAGTGTATGGCATTTCCTTCCCCTTGCCCCAGGCACCTGGGAGCATGTCTGCACGTGGAGAAAGACTTTCCCGTGGGAAGCCGGGTTTTGTCAAACGGGTCCCAGTGCTCTGCTCCTCTCTTTTCACTCTTGCTGCCAGAAGCCCAGGGAGGATGGGAGGGCTTAGAACATGGCTGGGCACTGTGGTTTCTTCCAGAGAAGTGGAGGGCATTTGCTTTATCTTGCCACAACCACTTGGGATAGGGTCTGCACCTCAGGAAAACTGTCTCCGTGGGAAGCCGGCCTTTTGCAAAGGGGTCTCAGGGCCGTGTGCCTCGGCTGTCCCTCCGGCTCCCCAAAGCACAGGGACGAGGTGAGGGGCTTAGACCATGCCTGGGCAATGTTGTTTCTTACACCTGGGTGTGTGGCATTTTCTTGAGCTGCCTTCCCCCACTTGGGATAGGTGTTCCACAGCAAGCACCTATTGATCGTCGGAAGCCGTTTTTGCCCCAGGGGTCTCCGGGCTGTGTTCGTTGGGGTTGAACTCCTGCTAGCAAACCCGCCGGGTTGAGGGAAGGGTTCAGACTGTGCCTGGGCCCTGTGGTCTCTTCCAGGTCAGTGTATGGCATTTCCTTCCCCTTGCCACAGGCACCTGGGAGCATGTCTGCACGTGGAGAAAGACTTTCCCGTGGGAAGCCGGGTTTTGTCAAACGGGTCCCAGTGCTCTGCTCCTCTCTTTTCACTCCTGCTGCCAGAAGCCCAGGGAGGATGGGAGGGCTTAGAACATGGCTGGGCACTGTGGTTTCTTCCAGAGAAGTGGAGGGCATTTGCTTTACCTTGCCACAACCACTTGGGATAGGGTCTGCACCTCAGGAAAACTATTTCCGTGCGAAGCCGGCTTTTTGCAAAGGGGGTCTCAGGGTCATGGGCCTCGGCTGTCCCTCCGGCTCCCCAAAGCACAGGGACGAGGTGAGGGGCTTAGACCAAGCCTGGGCAATGTTGTTACTTACACCTGGGTGTGTGGCATTTTGTTGAGCTGGCTTCCCCCACTTGGGATAGGTGTTCCACAGCAAGCACCTATTGTTCGTCGGAAGCCGTTTTTGCCCCAGGGGTCTCCGGGCTGTGTTCGTTGGGGTTGAATTCCTGCTAGCAAAACCGCCGGGTTGAGGGAAGGGTTCAGACTGTGCCTGGGCCCTGTGGTCTCTTCCAGGTCAGTGTATGGCATTTCCTTCCCCTTGCCACAGGCACCTGGGAGCATGTCTGCACGTGGAGAGAGACTTTCCCGTGGGAAGCCGGGTTTTGCCAAACGGGTCCCAGTGCTCTGCTCCTCTCTTTTCACTCCTGCTGCCAGAAGCCCAGGGAGGATGGGAGGGCTTAGAACATGGCTGGGCACTGTGGTTTCTTCCAGAGAAGTGGAGGGCATTTGCTTTACCTTGCCACAACCACTTGGGATAGGGTCTACACCTCAGGAAAACTGTCTCTGTGGGAAGCCAGCTTTTTGCAAAGGGGTCTCAGGGCCGTGGGCCTCGGCTGTCCCTCCGGCTCCCCAAAGCACAGGGACGAGGTGAGGGGCTTAGACCATGCCTGGGCAATGTTGTTTCTTACACCTGGGTGTGTGGCATTTTGTTGAGCTGGCTTCCCCCACTTGGGATAGGTGTTCCACAGCAAGCACCTATTGTTCGTCGGAAGCCGTTTTTGCACCAGGGGTCTCCGGGCTGTGTTCGTTGGGGTTGAACTCCTGCTAGCAAAAACGCCGGGTTGAGGGAAGGGTTCAGACTGTGCCTGGGCCCTGTGGTCTCTTCCAGGTCAGTGTATGGCATTTCCTTCCCCTTGCCCCAGGCACCTGGGAGCATGTCTGCACGTGGAGAAAGACTTTCCCGTGGGAAGCCGGGTTTTGTCAAACGGGACCCAGTGCTCTGCTCCTCTCTTTTCACTCTTGCTGCCAGAAGCCCAGGTAGGATGGGAGGGCTTAGAACATGGCTGGGCACTGCGGTTTCTTCCAGAGAAGTGGAGGGCATTTGCTTTAGCTTGCCACAACCACTTGGGATAGGGTCTGCACCTCAGGAAACTGTTTCCGTGGGAAGCCGGCTTTTTGCAAAGGGGTCTCAGGGCCGTGTGCCTCGGCTGTCCCTCCGGCTCCCCAAAGCACAGGGACGAGGTGAGGGGCTTAGACCATGCCTGGGCAATTTTGTTTCTTACACCTGGGTGTGTGGCATTTTGTTGAGCTGGCTACCCCCACTTGGGATAGGTGTTCCACAGCAAGCACCTATTGATCGTCGGAAGCCGTTTTTGCCCCAGGGGTCTCCGGGCTGTGTTCGTTGGGGTTGAACTCCTGCTAGCAAAACCGCCGGGTTGAGGGAAGGGTTCAGACTGTGCCTGGGCCCTGTGGTCCCTTCCAGGTCAGTGTATGGCATTTCCTTCCCCTTGCCACAGGCACCTGGGAGCATGTCTGCCCGTGGAGAAAGACTTTCCCGTGGGAAGCCGGGTTTTGCCAAACGGGTCCCAGTGCTCTGCTCCTCTCTTTACACTCCTGCTGCCAGAAGCCCAGGGAGGATGGGAGGGCTTGGAACATGGCTGGGCACTGTGGTTTCTTCCAGAGAAGTGGAGGGCATTTGCTTTACCTTGCCACAACCACTTGGGATAGGGTCTACACCTCAGGAAAACTGTCTCTGTGGGACGCCGGCTTTTTGCAAAGCGGTCTCAGGGCCGTGGGCCTCGGCTGTCCCTCCGGCTCCCCAAAGCACAGGGACGAGGTGAGGGGCTTAGACCATGCCTGGGCAATGTTGTTTCTTACACCTGGGTGTGTGGCATTTTGTTGAGCTGGCTTCCCCCACTTGGGATAGGTGTTCCACAGCAAGCACCTATTGATCGTCGGAAGCCGTTTTTGCACCAGGGGTCTCCGGGCTGTGTTCGTTGGGGTTGAACTCCTGCTAGCAAAACCGCCGGGTTGAGGGAAGGGTTCAGACTGTGCCTGGGCTCTGTGGTCTCTTCCAGGTCAGTGTATGGCATTTCCTTCCCCTTGCCCCAGGCACCTGGGAGCATGTCTGCACGTGGAGAAAGACTTTCCCGTGGGAAGCCGGGTTTTGTCAAACGGGTCCCAGTGCTCTGCTCCTCTCTTTTCACTCTTGCTGCCAGAAGCCCAGGGAGGATGGGAGGGCTTAGAACATGGCTGGGCACTGTGGTTTCTTCCAGAGAAGTGGAGGGCATTTGCTTTACCTTGCCACAACCACTTGGGATAGGGTCTGCACCTCAGGAAAACTGTCTCCGTGGGAAGCCGGCCTTTTGCAAAGGGGTCTCAGGGCCGTGTGCCTCGGCTGTCCCTCCGGGTCCCCAAAGCACAGGGACGAGGTGAGGGGCTTAGACCATGCCTGGGCAATGTTGTTTCTTACACCTGGGTGTGTGGCATTTTGTTGAGCTGGCTACCCCCACTTGGGATAGGTGTTCCACAGCAAGCACCTATTGTTCGTCGGAAGCCGTTTTTGCCCCAGGGGTCTCCGGGCTGTGTTCGTTGGGGTTGAACTCCTGCTAGCAAAACCGCCGGGTTGAGGGAAGGGTTCAGACTGTGCCTGGGCCCTGTGGTCCCTTCCAGGTCAGTGTATGGCATTTCCTTCCCCTTGCCCCTGCACCTGGGAGCATGTCTGCCCGTGGAGAAAGACTTTCCCGTGGGAAGCCGGGTTTTGCCAAACGGGTCCCAGTGCTCTGCTCCTCTCTTTTCACTCCTGCTGCCAGAAGCCCAGGGAGGATGGGAGGGCTTGGAACATGGCTGGGCACTGTGGTTTCTTCCAGAGAAGTGGAGGGCATTTGCTTTACCTTGCCACAACCACTTGGGATAGGGTCTACACCTCAGGAAAACTGTCTCTGTGGGACGCCGGCTTTTTGCAAAGCGGTCTCAGGGCCGTGGGCCTCGGCTGTCCCTCCGGCTCCCCAAAGCACAGGGACGAGGTGAGGGGCTTAGACCATGCCTGGGCAATGTTGTTTCTTACACCTGGGTGTGTGGCATTTTGTTGAGCTGGCTACCCCCACTTGGGATAGGTGTTCCACAGCAAGCACCTATTGATCGTCGGAAGCCGTTTTTGCCACAGGGGTCTCCGGGCTGTGTTCGTTGGGGTTGAACTCCTGCTAGCAAAACCGCCGGGTTGAGGGAAGGGTTCAGACTGTGCCTGGGCCCTGTGGTCTCTTCCAGGTCAGTGTATGGCATTTCCTTCCCCTTGCCCCAGGCACCTGGGAGCATGTCTGCCTGTGGAGAAAGACTTTCCCGTGGGAAGCCGGGTTTTGTCAAACGGGTCCCAGTGCTCTGCTCCTCTCTTTTCACTCCTGCTGCCAGAAGCCCAGGGAGGATGTGAGGGCTTAGAACATGGCTGGGCACTGTGGTTTCTTCCAGAGAAGTGGAGGGCATTTGCTTTACCTTGCCACAACCACTTGGGATAGGGTCTGCACCTCAGGAAAACTGTCTCCGTGGGAAGCCGGCTTTTTGCAAAGGGGTCTCAGGGCCGTGTGCCTCGGCTGTCCCTCCGGGTCCCCAAAGCACAGGGACGAGGTGAGGGGCTTAGACCATGCCTGGGCAATGTTGTTTCTTACACCTGGGTGTGTGGCATTTTGTTGAGCTGGCTTCCCCCACTTGGGATAGGTGTTCCACAGCAAGCACCTATTGATCGTCGGAAGCCGTTTTTGCACCAGGGGTCTCCGGGCTGTGTTCGTTGGGGTTGAACTCCTGCTAGCAAAAACGCCGGGTTGAGGGAAGGGTTCAGACTGGGCCTGGGCTCTGTGGTCTCTTCCAGGTCAGTGTATGGCATTTCCTTCCCCTTGCCCCAGGCACCTGGGAGCATGTCTGCACGTGGAGAAAGACTTTCCCGTGGGAAGCCGGGTTTTGTCAAACGGGGCCCAGTGCTCTGCTCCTCTCTTTTCACTCTTGCTGCCAGAAGCCCAGGGAGGATGGGAGGGCTTAGAACATGGCAGGGCACTGTGGTTTCTTCCAGAGAAGTGGAGGGCATTTGCTTTACCTTGCCACAACCACTTGGGATAGGGTCTGCACCTCAGGAAAACTGTCTCCGTGGGAAGCCGGCCTTTTGCAAAGGGGTCTCAGGGCCGTGTGCCTCGGCTGTCCCTCCGGGTCCCCAAAGCACAGGGACGAGGTGAGGGGCTTAGACCATGCCTGGGCAATGTTGTTTCTTACACCTGGGTGTGTGGCATTTTGTTGAGCTGGCTACCCCCACTTGGGATAGGTGTTCCACAGCAAGCACCTATTGTTCGTCGGAAGCCGTTTTTGCCACAGGGGTCTCCGGGCTGTGTTCGTTGGGGTTGAACTCCTGCTAGCAAAACCGCCGGGTTGAGGGAAGGGTTCAGACTGTGCCTGGGCCCTGTGGTCTCTTCCAGGTCAGTGTATGGCATTTCCTTCCCCTTGCCACAGGCACCTGGGAGCATGTCTGCACGTGGAGAAAGACTTTCCCGTGGGAAGCCGGGTTTTGCCAAACGGGTCCCAGTGCTCTGCTCCTCTCTTTTCACTCCTGCTGCCAGAAGCCCAGGGAGGATGGGAGGGCTTAGAACTTGGCTGGGCACTGTGGTTTCTTCCAGAGAAGTGGAGGGCATTTGCTTTAGCTTGCCACAACCACTTGGGATAGGGTCTACACCTCAGGAAAACTGTCTCTGTGGGAAGCCGTCTTTTTGCAAAGGGGTCTCAGGGCCGTGGGCCTCGGCTGTCCCTCCGGCTCCCCAAAGCACAGGGACGAGGTGAGGGGCTTAGACCATGCCTGGGCAATGTTGTTTCTTACACCTGGGTGTGTGGCATTTTGTTGAGCTGGCTTCCCCCACTTGGGATAGGTGTTCCACAGCAAGCACCTATTGATCGTCGGAAGCCGTTTTTGCACCAGGGGTCTCCGGGCTGTGTTCGTTGGGGTTGAACTCCTGCTAGCAAAAACGCCGGGTTGAGGGAAGGGTTCAGACTGTGCCTGGGCTCTGTGGTCTCTTCCAGGTCAGTGTATGGCATTTCCTTCCCCTTGCCCCAGGCACCTGGGAGCATGTCTGCCCGTGGAGAAAGACTTTCCCGTGGGAAGCCGGGTTTTGTCAAACGGGTCCCAGTGCTCTGCTCCTCTCTTTTCACTCTTGCTGCCAGAAGCCCAGGGAGGATGGGAGGGCTTAGAACATGGCTGGGCACTGTGGTTTCTTCCAGAGAAGTGGAGGGCATTTGCTTTACCTTGCCACAACCACTTGGGATAGGGTCTGCACCTCAGGAAAACTGTCTCCGTGGGAAGCCGGCCTTTTGCAAAGGGGTCTCAGGGCCGTGTGCCTCGGCTGTCCCTCCGGGTCCCCAAAGCACAGGGACGAGGTGAGGGGCTTAGACCATGCCTGGGCAATGTTGTTTCTTACACCTGGGTGTGTGGCATTTTGTTGAGCTGGCTACCCCCACTTGGGATAGGTGTTCCACAGCAAGCACCTATTGTTCGTCGGAAGCCGTTTTTGCCACAGGGGTCTCCGGGCTGTGTTCGTTGGGGTTGAACTCCTGCTAGCAAAACCGCCGGGTTGAGGGAAGGGTTCAGACTGTGCCTGGGCCCTGTGGTCTCTTCCAGGTCAGTGTATGGCATTTCCTTCCCCTTGCCACAGGCACCTGGGAGCATGTCTGCACGTGGAGAAAGACTTTCCCGTGGGAAGCCGGGTTTTGCCAAACGGGTCCCAGTGCTCTGCTCCTCTCTTTTCACTCCTGCTGCCAGAAGCCCAGGGAGGATGGGAGGGCTTAGAACATGGCTGGGCACTGTGGTTTCTTCCAGAGAAGTGGAGGGCATTTGCTTTAGCTTGCCACAACCACTTGGGATAGGGTCTACACCTCAGGAAAACTGTCTCTGTGGGAAGCCGTCTTTTTGCAAAGGGGTCTCAGGGCCGTGGGCCTCGGCTGTCCCTCCGGCTCCCCAAAGCACAGGGACGAGGTGAGGGGCTTAGACCATGCCTGGGCAATGTTGTTTCTTACACCTGGGTGTGTGGCATTTTGTTGAGCTGGCTTCCCCCACTTGGGATAGGTGTTCCACAGCAAGCACCTATTGATCGTCGGAAGCCGTTTTTGCACCAGGGGTCTCCGGGCTGTGTTCGTTGGGGTTGAACTCCTGCTAGCAAAAACGCCGGGTTGAGGGAAGGGTTCAGACTGTGCCTGGGCTCTGTGGTCTCTTCCAGGTCAGTGTATGGCATTTCCTTCCCCTTGCCCCAGGCACCTGGGAGCATGTCTGCACGTGGAGAAAGACTTTCCCGTGGGAAGCCGGGTTTTGTCAAACGGGTCCCAGTGCTCTGCTCCTCTCTTTTCACTCTTGCTGCCAGAAGCCCAGGGAGGATGGGAGTGCTTAGAACATGGCTGGGCACTGTGGTTTCTTCCAGAGAAGTGGAGGGCATTTGCTTTATCTTGCCACAACCACTTGGGATAGGGTCTGCACCTCAGGAAAACTGTCTCCGTGGGAAGCCGGCCTTTTGCAAAGGGGTCTCAGGGCCGTGTGCCTCGGCTGTCCCTCCGGCTCCCCAAAGCACAGGGACGAGGTGAGGGGCTTAGACCATGCCTGGGCAATGTTGTTTCTTACACCTGGGTGTGTGGCATTTTCTTGAGCTGCCTTCCCCCACTTGGGATAGGTGTTCCACAGCAAGCACCTATTGATCGTCGGAAGCCGTTTTTGCCCCAGGGGTCTCCGGGCTGTGTTCGTTGGGGTTGAACTCCTGCTAGCAAACCCGCCGGGTTGAGGGAAGGGTTCAGACTGTGCCTGGGCCCTGTGGTCTCTTCCAGGTCAGTGTATGGCATTTCCTTCCCCTTGCCACAGGCACCTGGGAGCATGTCTGCACGTGGAGAAAGACTTTCCCGTGGGAAGCCGGGTTTTGTCAAACGGGTCCCAGTGCTCTGCTCCTCTCTTTTCACTCCTGCTGCCAGAAGCCCAGGGAGGATGGGAGGGCTTAGAACATGGCTGGGCACTGTGGTTTCTTCCAGAGAAGTGGAGGGCATTTGCTTTACCTTGCCACAACCACTTGGGATAGGGTCTGCACCTCAGGAAAACTATTTCCGTGGGAAGCCGGCTTTTTGCAAAGGGGGTCTCAGGGTCATGGGCCTCGGCTGTCCCTCCGGCTCCCCAAAGCACAGGGACGAGGTGAGGGGCTTAGACCAAGCCTGGACAATGTTGTTACTTACACCTGGGTGTGTGGCATTTTGTTGAGCTGGCTTCCCCCACTTGCGATAGGTGTTCCACAGCAAGCACCTATTGTTCGTCGGAAGCCGTTTTTGCCCCAGGGGTCTCCGGGCTGTGTTCGTTGGGGTTGAATTCCTGCTAGCAAAACCGCCGGGTTGAGGGAAGGGTTCAGACTGTGCCTGGGCCCTGTGGTCTCTTCCAGGTCAGTGTATGGCATTTCCTTCCCCTTGCCCCAGGCACCTGGGAGCATGTCTGCACGTGGAGAGAGACTTTCCCGTGGGAAGCCGGGTTTTGCCAAACGGGTCCCAGTGCTCTGCTCCTCTCTTTTCACTCCTGCTGCCAGAAGCCCAGGGAGGATGGGAGGGCTTAGAACATGGCTGGGCACTGTGGTTTCTTCCAGAGAAGTGGAGGGCATTTGCTTTACCTTGCCACAACCACTTGGGATAGGGTCTACACCTCAGGAAAACTGTCTCTGTGGGAAGCCAGCTTTTTGCAAAGGGGTCTCAGGGCCGTGGGCCTCGGCTGTCCCTCCGGCTCCCCAAAGCACAGGGACGAGATGAGGGGCTTAGACCATGCCTGGGCAATGTTGTTTCTTACACCTGGGTGTGTGGCATTTTGTTGAGCTGGCTTCCCCCACTTGGGATAGGTGTTCCACAGCAAGCACCTATTGATCGTCGGAAGCCGTTTTTGCACCAGGGGTCTCCGGGCTGTGTTCGTTGGGGTTGAACTCCTGCTAGCAAAAACGCCGGGTTGAGGGAAGGGTTCAGACTGTGCCTGGGCCCTGTGGTCTCTTCCAGGTCAGTGTATGGCATTTCCTTCCCCTTGCCCCAGGCACCTGGGAGCATGTCTGCACGTGGAGAAAGACTTTCCCGTGGGAAGCCGGGTTTTGTCAAACGGGACCCAGTGCTCTGCTCCTCTCTTTTCACTCTTGCTGCCAGAAGCCCAGGTAGGATGGGAGGGCTTAGAACATGGCTGGGCACTGCGGTTTCTTCCAGAGAAGTGGAGGGCATTTGCTTTAGCTTGCCACAACCACTTGGGATAGGGTCTGCACCTCAGGAAACTGTTTCCGTGGGAAGCCGGCTTTTTGCAAAGGGGTCTCAGGGCCGTGTGCCTCGGCTGTCCCTCCGGCTCCCCAAAGCACAGGGACGAGGTGAGGGGCTTAGACCATGCCTGGGCAATTTTGTTTCTTACACCTGGGTGTGTGGCATTTTGTTGAGCTGGCTACCCCCACTTGGGATAGCTGTTCCACAGCAAGCACCTATTGTTCGTCGGAAGCCGTTTTTGCCCCAGGGGTCTCCGGGCTGTGTTCGTTGGGGTTGAACTCCTGCTAGCAAAACCGCCGGGTTGAGGGAAGGGTTCAGACTGTGCCTGGGCCCTGTGGTCCCTTCCAGGTCAGTGTATGGCATTTCCTTCCCCTTGCCACAGGCACCTGGGAGCATGTCTGCCCGTGGAGAAAGACTTTCCCGTGGGAAGCCGGGTTTTGCCAAACGGGTCCCAGTGCTCTGCTCCTCTCTTTTCACTCCTGCTGCCAGAAGCCCAGGGAGGATGGGAGGGCTTGGAACATGGCTGGGCACTGTGGTTTCTTCCAGAGAAGTGGAGGGCATTTGCTTTACCTTGCCACAACCACTTGGGATAGGGTCTGCACCTCAGGAAAACTGTCTCTGTGGGACGCCGGCTTTTTGCAAAGCGGTCTCAGGGCCGTGGGCCTCGGCTGTCCCTCCGGCTCCCCAAAGCACAGGGACGAGGTGAGGGGCTTAGACCATGCCTGGGCAATGTTGTTTCTTACACCTGGGTGTGTGGCATTTTGTTGAGCTGGCTTCCCCCACTTGGGATAGGTGTTCCACAGCAAGCACCTATTGATCGTCGGAAGCCGTTTTTGCACCAGGGGTCTCCGGGCTGTGTTCGTTGGGGTTGAACTCCTGCTAGCAAAACCGCCGGGTTGAGGGAAGGGTTCAGACTGTGCCTGGGCTCTGTGGTCTCTTCCAGGTCAGTGTATGGCATTTCCTTCCCCTTGCCCCAGGCACCTGGGAGCATGTCTGCACGTGGAGAAAGACTTTCCCGTGGGAAGCCGGGTTTTGTCAAACGGGTCCCAGTGCTCTGCTCCTCTCTTTTCACTCTTGCTGCCAGAAGCCCAGGGAGGATGGGAGGGCTTAGAACATGGCTGGGCACTGTGGTTTCTTCCAGAGAAGTGGAGGGCATTTGCTTTAGCTTGCCACAACCACTTGGGATAGGGTCTGCACCTCAGGAAAACTGTCTCCGTGGGAAGCCGGCCTTTTGCAAAGGGGTCTCAGGGCCGTGTGCCTCGGCTGTCCCTCCGGGTCCCCAAAGCACAGGGACGAGGTGAGGGGCTTAGACCATGCCTGGGCAATGTTGTTTCTTACACCTGGGTGTGTGGCATTTTGTTGAGCTGGCTACCCCCACTTGGGATAGGTGTTCCACAGCAAGCACCTATTGTTCGTCGGAAGCCGTTTTTGCCCCAGGGGTCTCCGGGCTGTGTTCGTTGGGGTTGAACTCCTGCTAGCAAAACCGCCGGGTTGAGGGAAGGGTTCAGACTGTGCCTGGGCCCTGTGGTCCCTTCCAGGTCAGTGTATGGCATTTCCTTCCCCTTGCCTCAGGCACCTGGGAGCATGTCTGCCCGTGGAGAAAGACTTTCCCGTGGGAAGCCGGGTTTTGCCAAACGGGTCCCAGTGCTCTGCTCCTCTCTTTTCACTCCTGCTGCCAGAAGCCCAGGGAGGATGGGAGGGCTTGGAACATGGCTGGGCACTGTGGTTTCTTCCAGAGAAGTGGAGGGCATTTGCTTTACCTTGCCACAACCACTTGGGATAGGGTCTACACCTCAGGAAAACTGTCTCTGTGGGACGCCGGCTTTTTGCAAAGCGGTCTCAGGGCCGTGGGCCTCGGCTGTCCCTCCGGCTCCCCAAAGCACAGGGACGAGGTGAGGGGCTTAGACCATGCCTGGGCAATGTTGTTTCTTACACCTGGGTGTGTGGCATTTTGTTGAGCTGGCTTCCCCCACTTGGGATAGGTGTTCCACAGCAAGCACCTATTGATCGTCGGAAGCCGTTTTTGCACCAGGGGTCTCCGGGCTGTGTTCGTTGGGGTTGAACTCCTGCTAGCAAAAACGCCGGGTTGAGGGAAGGGTTCAGACTGTGCCTGGGCTCTGTGGTCTCTTCCAGGTCAGTGTATGGCATTTCCTTCCCCTTGCCCCAGGCACCTGGGAGCATGTCTGCACGTGGAGAAAGACTTTCCCGTGGGAAGCCGGGTTTTGTCAAACGGGTCCCAGTGCTCTGCTCCTCTCTTTTCACTCTTGCTGCCAGAAGCCCAGGGAGGATGGGAGGGCTTAGAACATGGCTGGGCACTGTGGTTTCTTCCAGAGAAGTGGAGGGCATTTGCTTTACCTTGCCACAACCACTTGGGATAGGGTCTGCACCTCAGGAAAACTGTCTCCGTGGGAAGCCGGCTTTTTGCAAAGGGGTCTCAGGGCCGTGGGCCTCGGCTGTCCCTCCTGCTCCCCAAAGCACAGGGACGAGGTGAGGGGCTTAGACCATGCCTGGGCAATGTTGTTTCTTACACCTGGGTGTGTGGCATTTTCTTGAGCTGCCTTCCCCCACTTGGGATAGGTGTTCCACAGCAAGCACCTATTGACCGTCGGAAGCCGTTTTTGCCCCAGGGGTCTCCGGGCTGTGTTCGTTGGGGTTGAACTCCTGCTAGCAAAACCGCCGGGTTGAGGGAAGGGTTCAGACTGTGCCTGGGCCCTGTGGTCTCTTCCAGGTCAGTGTATGGCATTTCCTTCCCCTTGCCACAGGCACCTGGGAGCATGTCTGCACGTGGAGAAAGACTTTCCCGTGGGAAGCCGGGTTTTGTCAAACGGGTCCCAGTGCTCTGCTCCTCTCTTTTCACTCCTGCTGCCAGAAGCCCAGGGAGGATGGGAGGGCTTAGAACATGGCTGGGCACTGTGGTTTCTTCCAGAGAAGTGGAGGGCATTTGCTTTACCTTGCCACAACCACTTGGGATAGGGTCTGCACCTCAGGAAAAGTGTCTCCGTGGGAAGCCGGCTTTTTGCAAAGGGGTCTCAGGGCCGTGTGCCTCGGCTGTCCCTCCGGCTCCCCAAAGCACAGGGACGAGGTGAGGGGCTTAGACCATGCCTGGGCAATGTTGTTTCTTACACCTGGGTGTGTGGCATTTTGTTGAGCTGGCTACCCCCACTTGGGATAGGTGTTCCACTGCAAGCACCTATTGTTCGTCGAAAGCCGTTTTTGCCCCAGGGGTCTCCGGGCTGTGTTCGTTGGGGTTGAACTCCTGCTAGCAAAACCGCCGGGTTGAGGGAAGGGTTCAGACTGTGCCTGGGCCCTGTGGTCTCTTCCAGGTCAGTGTATGGCATTTCCTTCCCCTTGCCACAGGCACCTGGGAGCATATCTGCACGTGGAGAAAGACTTTCCCGTGGGATGCCGGGTTTTGCCAAACGGGTCCCATTGCTCTGCTCCTCTCTTTTCACTCTTGCTGCCAGAAGCCCAGGGAGGATGGGAGGGCTTAGAACATGGCTGGGCACTGTGGTTTCTTCCAGAGAAGTGGAGGGCATTTGCTTTACCTTGCCACAACCACTTGGGATAGGGTCTACACCTCAGGAAAACTGTCTCCGTGGGAAGCCGGCTTTTTGCAAAGGGGTCTCAGGGCCGTGGGCCTCGGCTGTCCCTCCGGCTCCCCAAAGCACAGGGACGAGGTGAGGGGCTTAGACCAATCTGGGCAATGTTGTTACTTACACCTGGGTGTGTGGCATTTTGTTGAGCTGGCTTCCCCCACTTGGGATAGGTGTTCCACAGCAAGCACCTATTGATCGTCGGAAGCCGTTTTTGCCCCAGGGGTCTCCGGGCTGTGTTCGTTGGGGTTGAACTCCTGCTAGCAAAACCGCCGGGTTGAGGGAAGGGTTCAGACTGTGCCTGCGCCCTGTGGTCTCTTCCAGGTCAGTGTATGGCATTTCCTTCCCCTTGCCCCAGGCACCTGGGAGCATGTCTGCCCGTGGAGAAAGACTTTCCCGTGGGAAGCCGGGTTTTGTCAAACGGGTCCCAGTGCTCTGCTCCTCTCTTTTCACTCCTGCTGCCAGAAGCCCAGGGAGGATGGGAGGGCTTAGAACATGGCTGGGCACTGTGGTTTCTTCCAGAGAAGTGGAGGGCATTTGCTTTACCTTGCCACAACCACTTGGGATAGGGTCTGCACCTCAGGAAAACTGTCTCCGTGGGAAGCCGGCTTTTTGCAAAGGGGTCTCAGGGCCGTGTGCCTCGGCTGTCCCTCCGGGTCCCCAAAGCACAGGGACGAGGTGAGGGGCTTAGACCATGCCTGGGCAATGTTGTTTCTTACACCTGGGTGTGTGGCATTTTGTTGAGCTGGCTACCCCCACTTGGGATAGGTGTTCCACAGCAAGCACCTATTGTTCGTCGGAAGCCGTTTTTGCCCCAGGGGTCTCCGGGCTGTGTTCGTTGGGGTTGAACTCCTGCTAGCAAAACCGCCGGGTTGAGGGAAGGGTTCAGACTGTGCCTGGGCCCTGTGGTCTCTTCCAGGTCAGTGTATGGCATTTCCTTCCCCTTGCCACAGGCACCTGGGAGCATGTCTGCACGTGGAGAAAGACTTTCCCGTGGGAAGCCGGGTTTTGCCAAACGGGTCCCAGTGCTCTGCTCCTCTCTTTTCACTCCTGCTGCCAGAAGCCCAGGGAGGATGGGAGGGCTTAGAACATGGCTGGGCACTGTGGTTTCTTCCAGAGAAGTGGAGGGCATTTGCTTTAGCTTGCCACAACCACTTGGGATAGGGTCTACACCTCAGGAAAACTGTCTCTGTGGGAAGCCGTCTTTTTGCAAAGGGGTCTCAGGGCCGTGGGCCTCGGCTGTCCCTCCGGCTCCCCAAAGCACAGGGACGAGGTGAGGGGCTTAGACCATGCCTGGGCAATGTTGTTTCTTACACCTCGGTGTGTGGCATTTTGTTGAGCTGGCTTCCCCCACTTGGGATAGGTGTTCCACAGCAAGCACCTATTGATCGTCGGAAGCCGTTTTTGCACCAGGGGTCTCCGGGCTGTGTTCGTTGGGGTTGAACTACTGCTAGCAAAAACGCCGGGTTGAGGGAAGGGTTCAGACTGTGCCTGGGCTCTGTGGTCTCTTCCAGGTCAGTGTATGGCATTTCCTTCCCCTTGCCCCAGGCACCTGGGAGCATGTCTGCACGTGGAGAAAGACTTTCCCGTGGGAAGCCGGGTTTTGTCAAACGGGGCCCAGTGCTCTGCTCCTCTCTTTTCACTCTTGCTGCCAGAAGCCCAGGGAGGATGGGAGGGCTTAGAACATGGCTGGGCACTGTGGTTTCTTCCAGAGAAGTGGAGGGCATTTGCTTTACCTTGCCACAACCACTTGGGATAGGGTCTGCACCTCAGGAAAACTGTCTCCGTGGGAAGCCGGCCTTTTGCAAAGGGGTCTCAGGGCCGTGTGCCTCGGCTGTCCCTCCGGGTCCCCAAAGCACAGGGACGAGGTGAGGGGCTTAGACCATGCCTGGGCAATGTTGTTTCTTACACCTGGGTGTGTGGCATTTTGTTGAGCTGGCTACCCCCACTTGGGATAGGTGTTCCACAGCAAGCACCTATTGTTCGTCGGAAGCCGTTTTTGCCCCAGGGGTCTCCGGGCTGTGTTCGTTGGGGTTGAACTCCTGCTAGCAAAACCGCCGGGTTGAGGGAAGGGTTCAGACTGTGCCTGGGCCCTGTGGTCTCTTCCAGGTCAGTGTATGGCATTTCCTTCCCCTTGCCACAGGCACCTGGGAGCATGTCTGCACGTGGAGAAAGACTTTGCCGTGGGAAGCCGGGTTTTGCCAAACGGGTCCCAGTGCTCTGCTCCTCTCTTTTCACTCCTGCTGCCAGAAGCCCAGGGAGGATGGGAGGGCTTAGAACATGGCTGGGCACTGTGGTTTCTTCCAGAGAAGTGGAGGGCATTTGCTTTAGCTTGCCACAACCACTTGGGATAGGGTCTACACCTCAGGAAAACTGTCTCTGTGGGAAGCCGTCTTTTTGCAAAGGGGTCTCAGGGCCGTGGGCCTCGGCTGTCCCTCCGGCTCCCCAAAGCACAGGGACGAGGTGAGGGGCTTAGACCATGCCTGGGCAATGTTGTTTCTTACACCTGGGTGTGTGGCATTTTGTTGAGCTGGCTTCCCCCACTTGGGATAGGTGTTCCACAGCAAGCACCTATTGATCGTCGGAAGCCGTTTTTGCACCAGGGGTCTCCGGGCTGTGTTCGTTGGGGTTGAACTCCTGCTAGCAAAAACGCCGGGTTGAGGGAAGGGTTCAGACTGTGCCTGGGCTCTGTGGTCTCTTCCAGGTCAGTGTATGGCATTTCCTTCCCCTTGCCCCAGGCACCTGGGAGCATGTCTGCACGTGGAGAAAGACTTTCCCGTGGGAAGCCGTGTTTTGTCAAACGGTTCCCAGTGCTCTGCTCCTCTCTTTTCACTCTTGCTGCCAGAAGCCCAGGGAGGATGGGAGGGCTTAGAACATGGCTGGGCACTGTGGTTTCTTCCAGAGAAGTGGAGGGCATTTGCTTTACCTTGCCACAACCACTTGGGATAGGGTCTGCACCTCAGGAAAACTGTCTCCGTGGGAAGCCGGCCTTTTGCAAAGGGGTCTCAGGGCCGTGTGCCTCGGCTGTCCCTCCGGCTCCCCAAAGCACAGGGACGAGGTGAGGGGCTTAGACCATGCCTGGGCAATGTTGTTTCTTACACCTGGGTGTGTGGCATTTTCTTGAGCTGCCTTCCCCCACTTGGGATAGGTGTTCCACAGCAAGCACCTATTGATCGTCGGAACCCGTTTTTGCCCCAGGGGTCTCCGGGCTGTGTTCGTTGGGGTTGAACTCCTGCTAGCAAAACCGCCGGGTTGAGGGAAGGGTTCAGACTGTGCCTGGGCCCTGTGGTCTCTTCCAGGTCAGTGTATGGCATTTCCTTCCCCTTGCCACAGGCACCTGGGAGCATGTCTGCACGTGGAGAGAGACTTTCCCGTGGGAAGCCGGGTTTTGTCAAACGGGTCCCAGTGCTCTGCTCCTCTCTTTTCACTCCTGCTGCCAGAAGCCCAGGGAGGATGGGAGGGCTTAGAACATGGCTGGGCACTGTGGTTTCTTCCAGAGAAGTGGAGGGCATTTGCTTTACCTTGCCACAACCACTTGGGATAGGGTCTGCACCTCAGGAAAACTGTCTCCGTGGGAAGCCGGCTTTTTGCAAAGGGGTCTCAGGGCCGTGTGCCTCGGCTGTCCCTCCGGGTCCCCAAAGCACAGGGACGAGGTGAGGGGCTTAGACCATGCCTGGGCAATGTTGTTTCTTACACCTGGGTGTGTGGCATTTTGTTGAGCTGGCTACCCCCACTTGGGATAGGTGTTCCACAGCAAGCACCTATTGTTCGTCGGAAGCCGTTTTTGCCACAGGGGTCTCCGGGCTGTGTTCGTTGGGGTTGAACTCCTGCTAGCAAAACCGCCGGGTTGAGGGAAGGGTTCAGACTGTGCCTGGGCCCTGTGGTCTCTTCCAGGTCAGTGTATGGCATTTCCTTCCCCTTGCCACAGGCACCTGGGAGCATGTCTGCACGTGGAGAAAGACTTTCCCGTGGGAAGCCGGGTTTTGCCAAACGGGTCCCAGTGCTCTGCTCCTCTCTTTTCACTCCTGCTGCCAGAAGCCCAGGGAGGATGGGAGGGCTTAGAACATGGCTGGGCACTGTGGTTTCTTCCAGAGAAGTGGAGGGCATTTGCTTTAGCTTGCCACAACCACTTGGGATAGGGTCTACACCTCAGGAAAACTGTCTCTGTGGGAAGCCGTCTTTTTGCAAAGGGGTCTCAGGGCCGTGGGCCTCGGCTGTCCCTCCGGCTCCCCAAAGCACAGGGACGAGGTGAGGGGCTTAGACCATGCCTGGGCAATGTTGTTTCTTACACCTCGGTGTGTGGCATTTTGTTGAGCTGGCTTCCCCCACTTGGGATAGGTGTTCCACAGCAAGCACCTATTGATTGTCGGAAGCCGTTTTTGCACCAGGGGTCTCCGGGCTGTGTTCGTTGGGGTTGAACTCCTGCTAGCAAAAACGCCGGGTTGAGGGAAGGGTTCAGACTGTGCCTGGGCTCTGTGGTCTCTTCCAGGTCAGTGTATGGCATTTCCTTCCCCTTGCCCCAGGCACCTGGGAGCATGTCTGCACGTGGAGAAAGACTTTCCCGTGGGAAGCCGGGTTTTGTCAAACGGGGCCCAGTGCTCTGCTCCTCTCTTTTCACTCTTGCTGCCAGAAGCCCAGGGAGGATGGGAGGGCTTAGAACATGGCTGGGCACTGTGGTTTCTTCCAGAGAAGTGGAGGGCATTTGCTTTACCTTGCCACAACCACTTGGGATAGGGTCTGCACCTCAGGAAAACTGTCTCCGTGGGAAGCCGGCCTTTTGCAAAGGGGTCTCAGGGCCGTGTGCCTCGGCTGTCCCTCCGGGTCCCCAAAGCACAGGGACGAGGTGAGGGGCTTAGACCATGCCTGGGCAATGTTGTTTCTTACACCTGGGTGTGTGGCATTTTGTTGAGCTGGCTACCCCCACTTGGGATAGGTGTTCCACAGCAAGCACCTATTGTTCGTCGGAAGCCGTTTTTGCCCCAGGGGTCTCCGGGCTGTGTTCGTTGGGGTTGAACTCCTGCTAGCAAAACCGCCGGGTTGAGGGAAGGGTTCAGACTGTGCCTGGGCCCTGTGGTCTCTTCCAGGTCAGTGTATGGCATTTCCTTCCCCTTGCCACAGGCACCTGGGAGCATGTCTGCACGTGGAGAAAGACTTTCCCGTGGGAAGCCGGGTTTTGCCAAACGGGTCCCAGTGCTCTGCTCCTCTCTTTTCACTCCTGCTGCCAGAAGCCCAGGGAGGATGGGAGGGCTTAGAACATGGCTGGGCACTGTGGTTTCTTCCAGAGAAGTGGAGGGCATTTGCTTTAGCTTGCCACAACCACTTGGGATAGGGTCTACACCTCAGGAAAACTGTCTCTGTGGGAAGCCGTCTTTTTGCAAAGGGGTCTCAGGGCCGTGGGCCTCGGCTGTCCCTCCGGCTCCCCAAAGCACAGGGACGAGGTGAGGGGCTTAGACCATGCCTGGGCAATGTTGTTTCTTACACCTGGGTGTGTGGCATTTTGTTGAGCTGGCTTCCCCCACTTGGGATAGGTGTTCCACAGCAAGCACCTATTGATCGTCGGAAGCCGTTTTTGCACCAGGGGTCTCCGGGCTGTGTTCGTTGGGGTTGAACTCCTGCTAGCAAAAACGCCGGGTTGAGGGAAGGGTTCAGACTGTGCCTGGGCTCTGTGGTCTCTTCCAGGTCAGTGTATGGCATTTCCTTCCCCTTGCCCCAGGCACCTGGGAGCATGTCTGCACGTGGAGAAAGACTTTCCCGTGGGAAGCCGGGTTTTGTCAAACGGGTCCCAGTGCTCTGCTCCTCTCTTTTCACTCTTGCTGCCAGAAGCCCAGGGAGGATGGGAGGGCTTAGAACATGGCTGGGCACTGTGGTTTCTTCCAGAGAAGTGGAGGGCATTTGCTTTACCTTGCCACAACCACTTGGGATAGGGTCTGCACCTCAGGAAAACTGTCTCCGTGGGAAGCCGGCCTTTTGCAAAGGGGTCTCAGGGCCGTGTGCCTCGGCTGTCCCTCCGGCTCCCCAAAGCACAGGGACGAGGTGAGGGGCTTACACCATGCCTGGGCAATGTTGTTTCTTACACCTGGGTGTGTGGCATTTTGTTGAGCTGGCTTCCCCCACTTGGGATAGGTGTTCCACAGCAAGCACCTATTGATCGTCGGAAGCCGTTTTTGCCCCAGGGGTCTCCGGGCTGTGTTCGTTGGGGTTGAACTCCTGCTAGCAAAACCGCCGGGTTGAGGGAAGGGTTCAGACTGTGCCTGGGCCCTGTGGTCTCTTCCAGGTCAGTGTATGGCATTTCCTTCCCCTTGCCACAGGCACCTGGGAGCATGTCTGCACGTGGAGAGAGACTTTCCCGTGGGAAGCCGGGTTTTGCCAAACGGGTCCCAGTGCTCTGCTCCTCTCTTTTCACTCCTGCTGCCAGAAGCCCAGGGAGGATGGGAGGGCTTAGAACATGGCTGGGCACTGTGGTTTCTTCCAGAGAAGTGGAGGGCATTTGCTTTACCTTGCCACAACCACTTGGGATAGGGTCTACACCTCAGGAAAACTGTCTCTGTGGGAAGCCAGCTTTTTGCAAAGGGGTCTCAGGGCCGTGGGCCTCGGCTGTCCCTCCGGCTCCCCAAAGCACAGGGACGAGATGAGGGGCTTAGACCATGCCTGGGCAATGTTGTTTCTTACACCTGGGTGTGTGGCATTTTGTTGAGCTGGCTTCCCCCACTTGGGATAGGTGTTCCACAGCAAGCACCTATTGATCGTCGGAAGCCGTTTTTGCCCCAGGGGTCTCCGGGCTGTGTTCGTTGGGGTTGAACTCCTGCTAGCAAAAACGCCGGGTTGAGGGAAGGGTTCAGACTGTGCCTGGGCCCTGTGGTCTCTTCCAGGTCAGTGTATGGCATTTCCTTCCCCTTGCCCCAGGCACCTGGGAGCATGTCTGCACGTGGAGAAAGACTTTCCCGTGGGAAGCCGGGTTTTGTCAAACGGGACCCAGTGCTCTGCTCCTCTCTTTTCACTCTTGCTGCCAGAAGCCCAGGTAGGATGGGAGGGCTTAGAACATGGCTGGGCACTGCGGTTTCTTCCAGAGAAGTGGAGGGCATTTGCTTTAGCTTGCCACAACCACTTGGGATAGGGTCTGCACCTCAGGAAACTGTTTCCGTGGGAAGCCGGCTTTTTGCAAAGGGGTCTCAGGGCCGTGTGCCTCGGCTGTCCCTCCGGCTTCCCAAAGCACAGGGACGAGGTGAGGGGCTTAGACCATGCCTGGGCAATTTTGTTTCTTACACCTGGGTGTGTGGCATTTTGTTGAGCTGGCTACCCCCACTTGGGATAGGTGTTCCACAGCAAGCACCTATTGATCGTCGGAAGCCGTTTTTGCCCCAGGGGTCTCCGGGCTGTGTTCGTTGGGGTTGAACTCCTGCTAGCAAAACCGCCGGGTTGAGGGAAGGGTTCAGACTGTGCCTGGGCCCTGTGGTCCCTTCCAGGTCAGTGTATGGCATTTCCTTCCCCTTGCCACAGGCACCTGGGAGCATGTCTGCCCGTGGAGAAAGACTTTCCCGTGGGAAGCCGGGTTTTGCCAAACGGGTCCCAGTGCTCTGCTCCTCTCTTTTCACTCCTGCTGCCAGAAGCCCAGGGAGGATGGGAGGGCTTGGAACATGGCTGGGCACTGTGGTTTCTTCCAGAGAAGTGGAGGGCATTTGCTTTACCTTGCCACAACCACTTGGGATAGGGTCTACACCTCAGGAAAACTGTCTCTGTGGGACGCCGGCTTTTTGCAAAGCGGTCTCAGGGCCGTGGGCCTCGGCTGTCCCTCCGGCTCCCCAAAGCACAGGGACGAGGTGAGGGGCTTAGACCATGCCTGGGCAATGTTGTTTCTTACACCTGGGTGTGTGGCATTTTGTTGAGCTGGCTTCCCCCACTTGGGATAGGTGTTCCACAGCAAGCACCTATTGATCGTCGGAAGCCGTTTTTGCACCAGGGGTCTCCGGGCTGTGTTCGTTGGGGTTGAACTCCTGCTAGCAACACCGCCGGGTTGAGGGAAGGGTTCAGACTGTGCCTGGGCCCTGTGGTCCCTTCCAGGTCAGTGTATGGCATTTCCTTCCCCTTGCCACAGGCACCTGGGAGCATGTCTGCCCGTGGAGAAAGACTTTCCCGTGGGAAGCCGGGTTTTGCCAAACGGGTCCCAGTGCTCTGCTCCTCTCTTTTCACTCCTGCTGCCAGAAGCCCAGGGAGGATGGGAGGGCTTGGAACATGGCTGGGCACTGTGGTTTCTTCCAGAGAAGTGGAGGGCATTTGCTTTACCTTGCCACAACCACTTGGGATAGGGTCTACACCTCAGGAAAACTGTCTCTGTGGGACGCCGGCTTTTTGCAAAGCGGTCTCAGGGCCGTGGGCCTCGGCTGTCCCTCCGGCTCCCCAAAGCACAGGGACGAGGTGAGGGGCTTAGACCATGCCTGGGCAATGTTGTTTCTTACACCTGGGTGTGTGGCATTTTGTTGAGCTGGCTTCCCCCACTTGGGATAGGTGTTCCACAGCAAGCACCTATTGATCGTCGGAAGCCGTTTTTGCACCAGGGGTCTCCGGGCTGTGTTCGTTGGGGTTGAACTCCTGCTAGCAAAACCGCCGGGTTGAGGGAAGGGTTCAGACTGTGCCTGGGCTCTGTGGTCTCTTCCAGGTCAGTGTATGGCATTTCCTTCCCCTTGCCCCAGGCACCTGGGAGCATGTCTGCACGTGGAGAAAGACTTTCCCGTGGGAAGCCGGGTTTTGTCAAACGGGTCCCAGTGCTCTGCTCCTCTCTTTTCACTCTTGCTGCCAGAAGCCCAGGGAGGGTGGGAGGGCTTAGAACATGGCTGGGCACTGTGGTTTCTTCCAGAGAAGTGGAGGGCATTTGCTTTACCTTGCCACAACCACTTGGGATAGGGTCTGCACCTCAGGAAAACTGTCTCCGTGGGAAGCCGGCCTTTTGCAAAGGGGTCTCAGGGCCGTGTGCCTCGGCTGTCCCTCCGGGTCCCCAAAGCACAGGGACGAGGTGAGGGGCTTAGACCATGCCTGGGCAATGTTGTTTCTTACACCTGGGTGTGTGGCATTTTGTTGAGCTGGCTACCCCCACTTGGGATAGGTGTTCCACAGCAAGCACCTATTGTTCGTCGGAAGCCGTTTTTGCCCCAGGGGTCTCCGGGCTGTGTTCGTTGGGGTTGAACTCCTGCTAGCAAAACCGCCGGGTTGAGGGAAGGGTTCAGACTGTGCCTGGGCCCTGTGGTCCCTTCCAGGTCAGTGTATGGCATTTCCTTCCCCTTGCCACAGGCACCTGGGAGCATGTCTGCCCGTGGAGAAAGACTTTCCCGTGGGAAGCCGGGTTTTGCCAAACGGGTCCCAGTGCTCTGCTCCTCTCTTTTCACTCCTGCTGCCAGAAGCCCAGGGAGGATGGGAGGGCTTGGAACATGGCTGGGCACTGTGGTTTCTTCCAGAGAAGTGGAGGGCATTTGCTTTACCTTGCCACAACCACTTGGGATAGGGTCTACACCTCAGGAAAACTGTCTCTGTGGGACGCCGGCTTTTTGCAAAGCGGTCTCAGGGCCGTGGGCCTCGGCTGTCCCTCCGGGTCCCCAAAGCACAGGGACGAGGTGAGGGGCTTAGACCATGCCTGGGCAATGTTGTTTCTTACACCTGGGTGTGTGGCATTTTGTTGAGCTGGCTTCCCCCACTTGGGATAGGTGTTCCACAGCAAGCACCTATTGTTCGTCGGAAGCCGTTTTTGCCCCAGGGGTCTCCGGGCTGTGTTCGTTGGGGTTGAACTCCTGCTAGCAAAACCGCCGGGTTGAGGGAAGGGTTCAGACTGTGCCTGGGCTCTGTGGTCTCTTCCAGGTCAGTGTATGGCATTTCCTTCCCCTTGCCCCAGGCACCTGGGAGCATGTCTGCACGTGGAGAAAGACTTTCCCGTGGGAAGCCGGGTTTTGTCAAACGGGTCCCAGTGCTCTGCTCCTCTCTTTTCACTCTTGCTGCCAGAAGCCCAGGGAGGATGGGAGGGCTTAGAACATGGCTGGGCACTGTGGTTTCTTCCAGAGAAGTGGAGGGCATTTGCTTTACCTTGCCACAACCACTTGGGATAGGGTCTGCACCTCAGGAAAACTGTCTCCGTGGGAAGCCGGCCTTTTGCAAAGGGGTCTCAGGGCCGTGTGCCTCGGCTGTCCCTCCGGGTCCCCAAAGCACAGGGACGAGGTGAGGGGCTTAGACCATGCCTGGGCAATGTTGTTTCTTACACCTGGGTGTGTGGCATTTTGTTGAGCTGGCTACCCCCACTTGGGATAGGTGTTCCACAGCAAGCACCTATTGTTCGTCGGAAGCCGTTTTTGCCCCAGGGGTCTCCGGGCTGTGTTCGTTGGGGTTGAACTCCTGCTAGCAAAACCGCCGGGTTGAGGGAAGGGTTCAGACTGTGCCTGGGCCCTGTGGTCCCTTCCAGGTCAGTGTATGGCATTTCCTTCCCCTTGCCACAGGCACCTGGGAGCATGTCTGCCCGTGGAGAAAGACTTTCCCGTGGGAAGCCGGGTTTTACCAAACGGGTCCCAGTGCTCTGCTCCTCTCTTTTCACTCCTGCTGCCAGAAGCCCAGGGAGGATGGGAGGGCTTGGAACATGGCTGGGCACTGTGGTTTCTTCCAGAGAAGTGGAGGGCATTTGCTTTACCTTGCCACAACCACTTGGGATAGGGTCTACACCTCAGGAAAACTGTCTCTGTGGGACGCCGGCTTTTTGCAAAGCGGTCTCAGGGCCGTGGGCCTCGGCTGTCCCTCCGGCTCCCCAAAGCACAGGGACGAGGTGAGGGGCTTAGACCATGCCTGGGCAATGTTGTTTCTTACACCTGGGTGTGTGGCATTTTGTTGAGCTGGCTTCCCCCACTTGGGATAGGTGTTCCACAGCAAGCACCTATTGATCGTCGGAAGCCGTTTTTGCACCAGGGGTCTCCGAGCTGTGTTCGTTGGGGTTGAACTCCTGCTAGCAAAACCGCCGGGTTGAGGGAAGGGTTCAGACTGTGCCTGGGCTCTGTGGTCTCTTCCAGGTCAGTGTATGGCATTTCCTTCCCCTTGCCCCAGGCACCTGGGAGCATGTCTGCACGTGGAGAAAGACTTTCCCGTGGGAAGCCGGGTTTTGTCAAACGGGTCCCAGTGCTCTGCTCCTCTCTTTTCACTCTTGCTGCCAGAAGCCCAGGGAGGATGGGAGGGCTTAGAACATGGCTGGGCACTGTGGTTTCTTCCAGAGAAGTGGAGGGCATTTGCTTTACCTTGCCACAACCACTTGGGATAGGGTCTGCACCTCAGGAAAACTGTCTCCGTGGGAAGCCGGCCTTTTGCAAAGGGGTCTCAGGGCCGTGTGCCTCGGCTGTCCCTCCGGGTCCCCAAAGCACAGGGACGAGGTGAGGGGCTTAGACCATGCCTGGGCAATGTTGTTTCTTACACCTGGGTGTGTGGCATTTTGTTGAGCTGGCTACCCCCACTTGGGATAGGTGTTCCACAGCAAGCACCTATTGTTCGTCGAAAGCCGTTTTTGCCCCAGGGGTCTCCGGGCTGTGTTCGTTGGGGTTGAACTCCTGCTAGCAAAACCGCCGGGTTGAGGGAAGGGTTCAGACTGTGCCTGGGCCCTGTGGTCTCTTCCAGGTCAGTGTATGGCATTTCCTTCCCCTTGCCACAGGCACCTGGGAGCATGTCTGCACGTGGAGAAAGACTTTCCCGTGGGATGCCGGGTTTTGCCAAACGGGTCCCATTGCTCTGCTCCTCTCTTTTCACTCCTGCTGCCAGAAGCCCAGGGAGGATGGGAGGGCTTAGAACATGGCTGGGCACTGTGGTTTCTTCCAGAGAAGTGGAGGGCATTTGCTTTACCTTGCCACAACCACTTGGGATAGGGTCTACACCTCAGGAAAACTGTCTCCGTGGGAAGCCGGCTTTTTGCAAAGGGGTCTCAGGGCCGTGGGCCTCGGCTGTCCCTCCGGCTCCCCAAAGCACAGGGACGAGGTGAGGGGCTTAGACCAATCTGGGCAATGTTGTTACTTACACCTGGGTGTGTGGCATTTTGTTGAGCTGGCTTCCCCCACTTGGGATAGGTGTTCCACAGCAAGCACCTATTGATCGTCGGAAGCCGTTTTTGCCCCAGGGGTCTCCGGGCTGTGTTCGTTGGGGTTGATCTCCTGCTTGCAAAACCGCCGGGTTGAGGGAAGGGTTCAGACTGTGCCTGGGCCCTGTGGTCTCTTCCAGGTCAGTGTATGGAATTTCCTTCCCCTTGCCACAGGTACCTGGGAGCATGTCTGCACGTGGAGAAAGACTTTCCCGTGGGAAGCCGGTTTTTGTGAAACGGGTCCCAGTGCTCTGCTCCTCTCTTTTCACTCCTGCTGCCAGAAGCCCAGGGAGGATGGGAGGGCTTAGAACATGGCTGGGCACTGTGGTTTCTTCCAGAGAAGTGGAGGGCATTTGCTTTACCTTGCCACAACCACTTGGGATAGGGTCTACACCTCAGGAAAACTGTCTCTGTGGGAAGCCGGCTTTTTGCAAAGGGGTCTCAGGGCCGTGGGCCTCGGCTGTCCCTCCGGCTCCCCAAAGCACAGGGACGAGGTGAGGGGCTTAGACCATGCCTGGGCAATGTTGTTTCTTACACCTGGGTGTGTGGCATTTTGTTGAGCTGGCTTCCCCCACTTGGGATAGGTGTTCCACAGCAAGCACCTATTGATCGTTGGAAGCCGTTTTTGCACCAGGGGTCTCCGGGCTGTGTTCGTTGGGGTAGAACTCCTGCTAGCAAAAACGCCGGGTTGAGGGAAGGGTTCAGACTGTGCCTGGGCCCTGTGGTCTCTTCCAGGTCAGTGTATGGCATTTCCTTCCCCTTGTACCAGGCACCTGGGAGCATGTCTGCACGTGGAGAAAGACTTTCCCGTGGGAAGCCGGGTTTTGTCAAACGGGTCCCAGTGCTCTGCTCCTCTCTTTTCACTCTTGCTGCCAGAAGCCCAGGGAGGATGGGAGGGCTTAGAACATGGCTGGGCACTGCGGTTTCTTCCAGAGAAGTGGAGGGCATTTGCTTTAGCTTGCCACAACCACTTGGGATAGGGTCTGCACCTCAGGAAAGTGTCTCCGTGGGAAGCCGGCTTTTTGCATAGGGGTCTCAGGGCCGTGTGCCTCGGCTGTCCCTCCGGCTTCCCAAAGCACAGGGACGAGGTGAGGGGCTTAGACCATGCCTGGGCAATGTTGTTTCTTACACCTGGGTGTGTGGCATTTTGTTGAGCTGGCTACCCCCACTTGGGATAGGTGTTCCACAGCAAGCACCTCTTGTTCGTCGGAAGCCGTTTTTGCCCCAGGGGTCTCCGGGCTGTGTTCGTTGGGGTTGAACTCCTGCTAGCAAAACCGCCGGGTTGAGGGAAGGGTTCAGACTGTGCCTGGGCTCTGTGGTCTCTTCCAGGTCAGTGTATGGCATTTCCTTCCCCTTGCCCCAGGCACCTGGGAACATGTCTGCCCGTGGAGAAAGACTTTCCCGTGGGAAGCCGGGTTTTGTCAAACGGGTCCCAGTGCTCTGCTCCTCTCTTTTCACTCCTGCTGCCAGAAGCCCAGGGAGGATGGGAGGGCTTAGAACATGGCTGGGCACTGTGGTTTCTTCCAGAGAAGTGGAGGGCATTTGCTTTACCTTGCCACAACCACTTGGGATAGGGTCTTCACCTCAGGAAAACTGTCTCCGTGGGAAGCCGGCTTTTTGCAAAGGGGTCTCAGGGCCGTGTGCCTCGGCTGTCCCTCCGGCTCCCCAAAGCACAGGGACGAGGTGAGGGGCTTAGACCATGCCTGGGCAAGGTTGTTTCTTACACCTTGGTTTGTGGCATTTTGTTGAGCTGGCTACCCCCACTTGGGATAGGTGTTCCACAGCAAGCACCTATTGTTCGTCGAAAGCCGTTTTTGCCCCAGGGGTCTCCGGGCTGTGTTCGTTGGGGTTGAACTCCTGCTAGCAAAACCGCCTGTTTGAGGGAAGGGTTCAGACTGTGCCTGGGCCCTGTGGTCTCTTCCAGGTCAGTGTATGGCATTTCCTTCCCCTTGCCCAAGGCACCTGGGAGCATGTCTGCACGTGGAGAAAGACTTTCCCATGGGAAGCCGGGTTCTGTCAAACGGGTCCCAGTGCTCTGCTCCTCTCTTTTCACTCCTGCTGCCAGAAGCCCAGGGAGGATGGGAGGGCTTAGAACATGGCTGGGCACTGTGGTTTCTTCCAGAGAAGTGGAGGGCATTTGATTTACCTTGCCACAACCACTTGGGATAGGGTCTGCACCTCAGGAAAACTCTCCGTGGGAAGCCGGCTTTTTGCAAAGGGGTCTCAGGGCCGTGTGCCTCGGCTGTCCCTCCGGCTCCCCAAAGCACAGGGACGAGGTGAGGGGCTTAGACCATGCCTGGGCAATGTTGTTTCTTACACCTGGGTGTGTGGCATTTTGTTGAGCTGGCTACCCCCACTTGGGATAGGTGTTCCAGAGCAAGCACCTATTGTTCGTCGGAAGCCGTTTTTGCCCCAGGGGTCTCCGGGCTGTGTTCGTTGGGGTTGAACTCCTGCTAGCAAAACCGCCGGGTTGAGGGAAGGGTTCAGACTGTGCCTGGGCCCTGTGGTCTCTTCCAGGTCAGTGTATGGCATTTCCTTCCCCTTGCCACAGGCACCTGGGAGCATGTCTGCACGTGGAGAAAGACTTTCCCGTGGGAAGCCGGGTTTTGCCAAACGGGTCCCAGTGCTCTGCTCCTCTCTTTTCACTCCTGCTGCCAGAAGCCCAGGGAGGATGGGAGGGCTTAGAACATGGCTGGGCACTGTGGTTTCTTCGAGAGAAGTGGAGGGCATTTGCTTTACCTTGCCACAACCACTTGGGATAGGGTCTGCACCTCAGGAAAACTGTCTCCGTGGGAAGCCGGCTTTTTGCAAAGCGGTCTCAGGGCCGTGGGCCTCGGCTGTCCCTCCGGCTCCCCAAAGCACAGGGACGAGGTGAGGGGCTTAGACCATGCCTGGGCAATGTTGTTTCTTACATCTGGGTGTGTGGCATTTTGTTGAACTGGCTACCCCCACTTGGGATAGGTGTTCCACAGCAAGCACCTATTGTTCGTCGGAAGCCGTTTTTGCCCCAGGGGTCTCCGGGCTGTGTTCGTTGGGGTTGAACTCCTGCTAGCAAAACCGCCGGGTTGAGGGAAGGGTTCAGACTGTGCCTGGGCCCTGTGGTCTCTTCCAGGTCAGTGTATGGCATTTCCTTCCCCTTGCCCCAGGCACCTGGGAGCATGTCTGCACGTGGAGAAAGACTTTCCCGTGGGAAGCCGGGTTTTGTCAAACGGGTCCCAGTGCTCTGCTCCTCTCTTTTCACTCCTGCTGCCAGAAGCCCAGGAGGGTGGGAGGGCTTAGAACATGGCTGGGCACTGCGGTTTCTTCCAGAGAATTGGAGGGCATTTGCTTTAGCTTGCCACAACCACTTGGGATAGGGTCTGCACCTCAGGAAAGTGTCTCCGTGGGAAGCCGGCTTTTTGCAAAGGGGTCTCAGGGCCGTGTGCCTCGGCTGTCCCTCCGGCTCCCCAAAGCACAGGGACGAGGTGACGGGCTTAGACCATGCCTGGGCAATGTTGTTTCTTACACCTGGGTGTGTGGCATTTTGTTGAGCTGGCTACCCCCACTTGGGATAGGTGTTCCACAGCGAGCACCTATTGTTCGTCGGAAGCCGTTTTTGCCCCAGGGGTCTCCGGGCTGTGTTCGTTGGGGTTGAACTCCTGCTAGCAAAACCGCCGGCTTGAGGGAAGGGTTCAGACTGTGCCTGGGCCCTGTGGTCTCTTCCAGGTCAGTGTATGGCATTTCCTTCCCCTTGCCCCAGGCACCTGGGAGCATGCCTGCCCGTGGAGAAAGACTTTCCCGTGGGAAGCCGGGTTTTGTCAAACGGGTCCCAGTGCTCTGCTCCTCTCTTTTCACTCCTGCTGCCAGAAGCCCAGGGAGGATGGGAGGGCTTAGAACATGGCTGGGCACTGTGGTTTCTTCCAGAGAAGTGGAGGGCATTTGCTTTACCTTGCCACAACCACTTGGGATAGGGTCTGCACCTCAGGAAAACTCTCCGTGGGAAGCCGGCTTTTTGCAAAGGGGTCTCAGGGCCGTGGGCCTCGGCTGTCCCTCCAGCTCCCCAAAGCACAGGGACGAGGGGAGGGGCTTAGACCATGCCTGGGCAATGTTGTTTCTTACACCTGGGTGTGTGGCATTTTGTTGAGCTGGCTACCCCCACTTGGGATAGGTGTTCCACAGCAAGCACCTATTGTTCGTTGGAAGCCGTTTTTGCCCCAGGGGTCTCCGGGCTGTGTTCGTTGGGGTTGAAGTCCTGCTAGCAAAACCGCCGGGTTGAGGGAAGGGTTCAGACTGTGCCTGGGCCCTGTGGTCTCTTCCAGGTCAGTGTATGGCATTTCCTTCCCCTTGCCACAGGCACCTGGGAGCATGTCTGCACGTGGAGAAAGACTTTCCCGTGGGAAGCCGGGTTATGCCAAACGGGTCCCAGTGCTCTGCTCCTCTCTTTTCACTCCTGCTGCCAGAAGCCCAGGGAGGATGGGAGGGCTTAGAACATGGCTGGGCACTGTGGTTTCTTCCAGAGAAGTGGAGGGCATTTGCTTTACCTTGCCACAACCACTTGGGATAGGATCTACACCTCAGGAAAACTGTCTCCGTGGGAAGCCGGCTTTTTGCAAAGGGGTCTCAGGGCCGTGGGCCTCGGCTGTCCCTCCGACTCCCCAAAGCACAGGGACGAGGTGAGGGGCTTAGACCAAGCCTGGGCAATGTTGTTACTTACACCTGGGTGTGTGGCATTTTCTTGAGCTGCCTTCCCCCACTTGGGATAGGTGTTCCACAGCAAGCACCTATTGATCGTCGGAAGCCGTTTTTGCCCCAGGGGTCTCCGGGCTGTGTTCCTTGGGGTTGATCTCCTGCTTGCAAAACCGCCGGGTTGAGGGAAGGGTTCAGACTGTGCCTGGGCCCTGTGGTCTCTTCCAGGTCAGTGTATGGCATTTCCTTCCCCTTGCCCCAGGCACCTGGGAGCATGTCTGCACGTGGAGAAAGACTTTCCCGTGGGAAGCCGGGTTTTGTCAAACGGGTCCCAGTGCTCTGCTCCTCTCTTTTCACTCTTGCTGCCAGAAGCCCAGGGAGGATGGGAGGGCTTAGAACATGGCTGGGCACTGTGGTTTCTTCCAGAGAAGTGGAGGGCATTTGCTTTACCTTGCCACAACCACTTGGGATAGGGTCTGCACCTCAGGAAAACTGTCTCAGTGGGAAGCCGGCTTTTTGCAAAGGGGTCTCAGGGCCGTGGGCCTCGGCTGTCCCTCCTGCTCCCCAAAGCACAGGGACGAGGTGAGGGGCTTAGACCATGCCTGGGCAATGTTGTTTCTTACACCTGGGTGTGTGGCATTTTCATGAGCTGCCTTCCCCCACTTGGGATAGGTGTTCCACAGCAAGCACCTATTGACCGTCGGAAGCCGTTTTTGCCCCAGGGGTCTCCGGGCTGTGTTCGTTGGGGTTGAACTCCTGCTAGCAAAACCGCCGGGTTGAGGGAAGGGTTCAGACTGTGCCTGGGCCCTGTGGTCTCTTCCAGGTCAGTGTATGGCATTTCCTTCCCCTTGCCACAGGCACCTGGGAGCATGTCTGCACGTGGAGAAAGACTTTCCCGTGGGAAGCCGGGTTTTGTCAAACGGGTCCCAGTGCTCTGCTCCTCTCTTTTCACTCCTGCTGCCAGAAGCCCAGGGAGGATGGGAGGGCTTAGAACATGGCTGGGCACTGTGGTTTCTTCCAGAGAAGTGGAGGGCATTTGCTTTACCTTGCCACAACCACTTGGGATAGGGTCTGCACCTCAGGAAAAGTGTCTCCGTGGGAAGCCGGCTTTTTGCAAAGGGGTCTCAGGGCCGTGTGCCTCGGCTGTCCCTCCGGCTCCCCAAAGCACAGGGACGAGGTGAGGGGCTTAGACCATGCCTGGGCAATGTTGTTTCTTACACCTGGGTGTGTGGCATTTTGTTGAGCTGGCTACCCCCACTTGGGATAGGTGTTCCACAGCAAGCACCTATTGTTCGTCGGAAGCCGTTTTTGCCCCAGGGGTCTCCGGGCTGTGTTCGTTGGGGTTGAACTCCTGCTAGCAAAACCGCCTGTTTGAGGGAAGGGTTCAGACTGTGCCTGGGCCCTGTGGTCTCTTCCAGGTCAGTGTATGGCATTTCCTTCCCCTTGCCCCAGGCACCTGGGAGCATGTCTGAACGTGGAGAAAGACTTTCCCGTGGGAAGCCGGTTTTTGTCAAACGGGTCCCAGTGCTCTGCTCCTCTCTTTTCACTCCTGCTGCCAGAAGCCCAGGGAGGATGGGAGGGCTTAGAACATGGCTGGGCACTGTGGTTTCTTCCAGAGAAGTGGAGGGCATTTGCTTTACCTTGCCACAACCACTTGGGATAGGGTCTACACCTCAGGAAAACTGTCTCTGTGGGAAGCCGGCTTTTTGCAAAGGGGTCTCAGGGCCGTGGGCCTCGGCTGTCCCTCCGGCTCCCCAAAGCACAGGGACGAGGTGACGGGCTTAGACCATGCCTGGGCAAGGTTGTTTCTTACACCTGGGTGTGTGGCATTTTGTTGAGCTGGCTTCCCCCACTTGGGATAGGTGTTCCACAAGAAGCACCTATTGATCGTTGGAAGCCGTTTTTGCACCAGGGGTCTCCGGGCTGTGTTCGTTGGGGTAGAACTCCTGCTAGCAAAAACGCCGGGTTGAGGGAAGGGTTCAGACTGTGCCTGGGCCCTGTGGTCTCTTCCAGGTCAGTGTATGGCATTTCCTTCCCCTTGTACCAGGCACCTGGGAGCATGTCTGCACGTGGAGAAAGACTTTCCCGTGGGAAGCCGGGTTTTGTCAAACGGGTCCCAGTGCTCTGCTCCTCTCTTTTCACTCTTGCTGCCAGAAGCCCAGGGAGGATGGGAGGGCTTAGAACATGGCTGGGCACTGCGGTTTCTTCCAGAGAAGTGGAGGGCATTTGCTTTAGCTTGCCACAACCACTTGGGATAGGGTCTGCACCTCAGGAAAGTGTCTCCGTGGGAAGCCGGCTTTTTGCATAGGGGTCTCAGGGCCGTGTGCCTCGGCTGTCCCTCCGGCTTCCCAAAGCACAGGGACGAGGTGAGGGGCTTAGACCATGCCTGGGCAATGTTGTTTCTTACACCTGGGTGTGTGGCATTTTGTTGAGCTGGCTACCCCCACTTGGGATAGGTGTTCCAGAGCAAGCACCTATTGTTCGTCGGAAGCCGTTTTTGCCCCAGGGGTCTCCGGGCTGTGTTCGTTGGGGTTGAACTCCTGCTAGCAAAACCGCCGGGTTGAGGGAAGGGTTCAGACTGTGCCTGGGCCCTGTGGTCTCTTCCAGGTCAGTGTATGGCATTTCCTTCCCCTTGCCACAGGCACCTGGGAGCATGTCTGCACGTGGAGAAAGACTTTCCCGTGGGAAGCCGGGTTTTGCCAAACGGGTCCCAGTGCTCTGCTCCTCTCTTTTCACTCCTGCTGCCAGAAGCCCAGGGAGGATGGGAGGGCTTAGAACATGGCTGGGCACTGTGGTTTCTTCGAGAGAAGTGGAGGGCATTTGCTTTACCTTGCCACAACCACTTGGGATAGGGTCTGCACCTCAGGAAAACTGTCTCCGTGGGAAGCCGGCTTTTTGCAAAGCGGTCTCAGGGCCGTGGGCCTCGGCTGTCCCTCCGGCTCCCCAAAGCACAGGGACGAGGTGAGGGGCTTAGACCATGCCTGGGCAATGTTGTTTCTTACATCTGGGTGTGTGGCATTTTGTTGAACTGGCTACCCCCACTTGGGATAGGTGTTCCACAGCAAGCACCTATTGTTCGTCGGAAGCCGTTTTTGCCCCAGGGGTCTCCGGGCTGTGTTCGTTGGGGTTGAACTCCTGCTAGCAAAACCGCCGGGTTGAGGGAAGGGTTCAGACTGTGCCTGGGCCCTGTGGTCTCTTCCAGGTCAGTGTATGGCATTTCCTTCCCCTTGCCCCAGGCACCTGGGAGCATGTCTGCACGTGGAGAAAGACTTTCCCGTGGGAAGCCGGGTTTTGTCAAACGGGTCCCAGTGCTCTGCTCCTCTCTTTTCACTCCTGCTGCCAGAAGCCCAGGAGGGTGGGAGGGCTTAGAACATGGCTGGGCACTGCGGTTTCTTCCAGAGAATTGGAGGGCATTTGCTTTAGCTTGCCACAACCACTTGGGATAGGGTCTGCACCTCAGGAAAGTGTCTCCGTGGGAAGCCGGCTTTTTGCAAAGGGGTCTCAGGGCCGTGTGCCTCGGCTGTCCCTCCGGCTCCCCAAAGCACAGCCACGAGGTGACGGGCTTAGACCATGCCTGGGCAAGGTTGTTTCTTACACCTGGGTGTGTGGCATTTTGTTGAGCTGGCTACCCCCACTTGGGATAGGTGTTCCACAGCGAGCACCTATTGTTCGTCGGAAGCCGTTTTTGCCCCAGGGGTCTCCGGGCTGTGTTCGTTGGGGTTGAACTCCTGCTAGCAAAACCGCCGGCTTGAGGGAAGGGTTCAGACTGTGCCTGGGCCCTGTGGTCTCTTCCAGGTCAGTGTATGGCATTTCCTTCCCCTTGCCCCAGGCACCTGGGAGCATGCCTGCCCGTGGAGAAAGACTTTCCCGTGGGAAGCCGGGTTTTGTCAAACGGGTCCCAGTGCTCTGCTCCTCTCTTTTCACTCCTGCTGCCAGAAGCCCAGGGAGGATGGGAGGGCTTAGAACATGGCTGGGCACTGTGGTTTCTTCCAGAGAAGTGGAGGGCATTTGCTTTACCTTGCCACAACCACTTGGGATAGGGTCTGCACCTCAGGAAAACTCTCCGTGGGAAGCCGGCTTTTTGCAAAGGGGTCTCAGGGCCGTGGGCCTCGGCTGTCCCTCCAGCTCCCCAAAGCACAGGGACGAGGGGAGGGGCTTAGACCATGCCTGGGCAATGTTGTTTCTTACACCTGGGTGTGTGGCATTTTGTTGAGCTGGCTACCCCCACTTGGGATAGGTGTTCCACAGCAAGCACCTATTGTTCGTTGGAAGCCGTTTTTGCCCCAGGGGTCTCCGGGCTGTGTTCGTTGGGGTTGAAGTCCTGCTAGCAAAACCGCCGGGTTGAGGGAAGGGTTCAGACTGTGCCTGGGCCCTGTGGTCTCTTCCAGGTCAGTGTATGGCATTTCCTTCCCCTTGCCACAGGCACCTGGGAGCATGTCTGCACGTGGAGAAAGACTTTCCCGTGGGAAGCCGGGTTATGCCAAACGGGTCCCAGTGCTCTGCTCCTCTCTTTTCACTCCTGCTGCCAGAAGCCCAGGGAGGATGGGAGGGCTTAGAACATGGCTGGGCACTGTGGTTTCTTCCAGAGAAGTGGAGGGCATTTGCTTTACCTTGCCACAACCACTTGGGATAGGATCTACACCTCAGGAAAACTGTCTCCGTGGGAAGCCGGCTTTTTGCAAAGGGGTCTCAGGGCCGTGGGCCTCGGCTGTCCCTCCGACTCCCCAAAGCACAGGGACGAGGTGAGGGGCTTAGACCAAGCCTGGGCAATGTTGTTACTTACACCTGGGTGTGTGGCATTTTGTTGAGCTGGCTTCCCCCACTTGGGATAGGTGTTCCACAGCAAGCACCTATTGATCGTCGGAAGCCGTTTTTGCCCCAGGGGTCTCCGGGCTGTGTTCCTTGGGGTTGATCTCCTGCTTGCAAAACCGCCGGGTTGAGGGAAGGGTTCAGACTGTGCCTGGGCCCTGTGGTCTCTTCCAGGTCAGTGTATGGCATTACCTTCCCCTTGCCACAGGCACCTGGGAGCAAGTCTGCACGTGGAGAAAGACTTTCCCGTGGGAAGCCGGGTTTTGTCAAACGGGTCCCAGTGCTCTGCTCCTCTCTTTTCACTCTTGCTGCCAGGAGCCCAGGGAGGATGGGAAGGCTTAGAACATGGCTGGGCACTGTGGTTTCTTCCAGAGAAGTGGAGGGCATTTGCTTTACCTTGCCACAACCACTTGGGATAGGGTCTGCACCTCAGGAAAACTGTCTCCGTGGGAAGCCGGCTTTTTGCAAAGGGGTCTCAGGGCCGTGTGCCTCGGCTGTCCCTCCGGCTCCCCAAAGCACAGGGACGAGGTGAGGGGCTTAGACCATGCCTGGGCAATGTTGTTTCTTACACCTGGGTGTGTGGCATTTTGTTGAGCTGGCTACCCCCACTTGGGATAGGTGTTCCACAGCAAGCACCTCTTGTTCGTCGGAAGCCGTTTTTGCCCTAGGGGTCTCCGGGCTGTGTTCGTTGGGGT
This sequence comes from Ursus americanus, assembly GCF_024610735.1. NCBI lineage: Eukaryota > Metazoa > Chordata > Mammalia > Carnivora > Ursidae > Ursus > Ursus americanus. The sequence goes on from NW_028273636.1 coordinate 250,147, forward strand.
TGAACTCCTGCTAGCAAAACCTCCGGGTTGAGGGAAGGGTTCAGACTGTGCCTGGGCCCTGTGGTCTCTTCCAGGTCAGTGTATGGCATTTCCTTCCCCTTGCACCAGGCACCTGGGAGCATGTCTGCACGTGGAGAAAGACTTTCCCGTGGGAAGCCGGTTTTTGTCAAACGGGTCCAGTGCTCTGCTCCTCTCTTTTCACTCTTGCTGCCAGAAGCCCAGGGAGGATGGGAGGGCTTAGAACATGGCTGGGCACTGCGGTTTCTTCCAGAGAAGTGGAGGGCATTTGCTTTAGCTTGCCACAACCACTTGGGATAGGGTCTGCACCTCAGGAAAGTGTCTCCGTGGGAAGCCGGCTTTTTGCAAAGGGGTCGCAGGGCCGTGTGCCTCGGCTGTCCCTCCGGCTCCCCAAAGCACAGGGACGAGGTGAGGGGCTTAGACCATGCCTGGGCAATGTTGTTTCTTACACCTGGGTGTGTGGCATTTTGTTGAGCTGGCTACCCCCACTTGGGATAGGTGTTCCACAGCAAGCACCTATTGTTCGTCGGAAGCCGTTTTTGCCCCAGGGGTCTCCGGGCTGTGTTCGTTGGGGTTGAACTCCTGCTAGCAAAACCGCCGGGTTGAGGGAAGGGTTCAGACTGTGCCTGGGCCCTGTGGTCTCTTCCAGGTCAGTGTATGGCATTTCCTTCCCCTTGCCACAGGCACCTGGGAGCATGTCTGCACGTGGAGAAAGACTTTCCCGTGGGAAGCCGGGTTATGCCAAACGGGTCCCAGTGCTCTGCTCCTCTCTTTTCACTCCTGCTGCCAGAAGCCCAGGGAGGATGGGAGGGCTTAGAACATGGATGGGCACTGTGGTTTCTTCCAGAGAAGTGGAGGGCATTTGCTTTACCTTGCCACAACCACTTGGGATAGGATCTACACCTCAGGAAAACTGTCTCCGTGGGAAGCCGGCTTTTTGCAAAGGGGTCTCAGGGCTGTGGGCCTCGGCTGTCCCTCCGACTCCCCAAAGCACAGGGACGAGGTGAGGGGCTTAGACCAAGCCTGGGCAATGTTGTTACTTACACCTGGGTGTGTGGCATTTTGTTGAGCTGGCTTCCCCCACTTGGGATAGGTGTTCCACAGCAAGCACCTATTGATCGTCGGAAGCCGTTTTTGCCCCAGGGGTCTCCGGGCTGTGTTCCTTGGGGTTGATCTCCTGCTTGCAAAACCGCCGGGTTGAGGGAAGGGTTCAGACTGTGCCTGGGCCCTGTGGTCTCTTCCAGGTCAGTGTATGGCATTACCTTCCCCTTGCCACAGGCACCTGGGAGCAAGTCTGCACGTGGAGAAAGACTTTCCCGTGGGAAGCCGGGTTTTGTCAAACGGGTCCCAGTGCTCTGCTCCTCTCTTTTCACTCTTGCTGCCAGGAGCCCAGGGAGGATGGGAAGGCTTAGAACATGGCTGGGCACTGTGGTTTCTTCCAGAGAAGTGGAGGGCATTTGCTTTACCTTGCCACAACCACTTGGGATAGGGTCTGCACCTCAGGAAAACTGTCTCCGTGGGAAGCCGGCTTTTTGCAAAGGGGTCTCAGGGCCGTGTGCCTCGGCTGTCCCTCCGGCTCCCCAAAGCACAGGGACGAGGTGAGGGGCTTAGACCATGCCTGGGCAATGTTGTTTCTTACACCTGGGTGTGTGGCATTTTGTTGAGCTGGCTACCCCCACTTGGGATAGGTGTTCCACAGCAAGCACCTCTTGTTCGTCGGAAGCCGTTTTTGCCCTAGGGGTCTCCGGGCTGTGTTCGTTGGGGTTGAACTCCTGCTAGCAAAACCTCCGGGTTGAGGGAAGGGTTCAGACTGTGCCTGGGCCCTGTGGTCTCTTCCAGGTCAGTGTATGGCATTTCCTTCCCCTTGCACCAGGCACCTGGGAGCATGTCTGCACGTGGAGAAAGACTTTCCCGTGGGAAGCCGGTTTTTGTCAAACGGGTCCAGTGCTCTGCTCCTCTCTTTTCACTCTTGCTGCCAGAAGCCCAGGGAGGATGGGAGGGCTTAGAACATGGCTGGGCACTGCGGTTTCTTCCAGAGAAGTGGAGGGCATTTGCTTTAGCTTGCCACAACCACTTGGGATAGGGTCTGCACCTCAGGAAAGTGTCTCCGTGGGAAGCCGGCTTTTTGCAAAGGGGTCGCAGGGCCGTGTGCCTCGGCTGTCCCTCCGGCTCCCCAAAGCACAGGGACGAGGTGAGGGGCTTAGACCATGCCTGGGCAATGTTGTTTCTTACACCTGGGTGTGTGGCATTTTGTTGAGCTGGCTACCCCCACTTGGGATAGGTGTTCCACAGCAAGCACCTATTGTTCGTCGGAAGCCGTTTTTGCCCCAGGGGTCTCCGGGCTGTGTTCGTTGGGGTTGAACTCCTGCTAGCAAAACCGCCGGGTTGAGGGAAGGGTTCAGACTGTGCCTGGGCCCTGTGGTCTCTTCCAGGTCAGTGTATGGCATTTCCTTCCCCTTGCCCCAGGCACCTGGGAGCATGTCTGCCCGTGGAGAAAGACTTTCCCGTGGGAAGCCGGGTTTTGTCAAACGGGTCCCAGTGCTCTGCTCCTCTCTTTTCACTCCTGCTGCCAGAAGCCCAGGGAGGATGGGAGGGCTTAGAACATGGCTGGGCACTGTGGTTTCTTCCAGAGAAGTGGAGGGCATTTGCTTTACCTTGCCACAACCACTTGGGATAGGGTCTGCACCTCAGGAAAACTGTCTCCGTGGGAAGCCGGCTTTTTGCAAAGGGGTCTCAGGGCCGTGTGCCTCGGCTGTCCCTCCGGCTCCCCAAAGCACAGGGACGAGGTGAGGGGCTTAGACCATGCCTGGGCAATGTTGTTTCTTACACCTGGGTTTGTGGCATTTTGTTGAGCTGGCTACCCCCACTTGGGATAGGTGTTCCACAGCAAGCACCTATTGTTCGTCGGAAGCCGTTTTTTCCCCAGGGGTCTCCGGGCTGTGTTCGTTGGGGTTGAACTCCTGCTAGCAAAACCGCCGGGTTGAGGGAAGGGTTCAGACTGTGCCTGGGCCCTGTGGTCTCTTCCAGGTCAGTGTATGGCATTTCCTTCCCCTTGCCACAGGCACCTGGGAGCATGTCTGCACGTGGAGAAAGACTTTCCCGTGGGAAGCCGGGTTTTGTCAAACGGGTCCCAGTGCTCTGCTCCTCTCTTTTCAATCCTGCTGCCAGAAGCCCAGGGAGGTTGGGAGGGCTTAGAACATGGCTGGGCACTGTGGTTTCTTCCAGAGAAGTGGAGGGCATTTGCTTTAGCTTGCCACAACCACTTGGGATAGGGTCTGCACCTCAGGAAATCTGTCTCCGTGGGAAGACGGCTTTTTGCAAAGGGGTCTCAGGGCCGTGTGCCTCGGCTGTCCCTCCGGCTCCCCAAAGCACAGGGACGAGGTGAGGGGCTTAGACCATGCCTGCGCAATGTTGTTTCTTACACCTGGGTGTGTGGCATTTTGTTGAGCTGGCTACCCCCACTTGGGATAGGTGTTCCACAGCAAGCACCTATTGTTCGTCGGAAGCCGTTTTTGCCCCAGGGGTCTCCGGGCTGTGTTCGTTGGGGTTGAACTCCTGCTAGCAAAACCGCCGGGTTGAGGGAAGGGTTCAGACTGTGCCTGGGCCCTGTGGTCTTTTCCAGGTCAATGTATGGCATTTCCTTCCCCTTGCCACAGGGACCTGGGAGCATGTCTGCACGTGGAGAAAGACTTTCCCGTGGGAAGCCGGGTTTTGCCAAATGGGTCCCAGTGCTCTGCTCCTCTCTTTTCACTCCTGCTGCCAGAAGCCCAGGGAGGATGGGAGGGCTTAGAACATGGCTGGGCACTGTGGTTTCTTCCAGAGAAGTGGAGGGCATTTGCTTTACCTTGCCACAACCACTTGGGATAGGGTCTACACCTCAGGAAAACTGTCTCTGTGGGAAGCCGGCATTTGCAAAGGGGTCTTAGGGCCGTGTGCCTCGGCTGTCCCTCCGGCTCCCCAAAGCACAGGGACGAGGTGAGGGGCTTAGACCATGCCTGGGCAATGTTGTTTCTTACACCTGGGTGTGTGGCATTTTCTTGAGCTGGCTTCCCCCACTTGGGATAGGTGTTCCACAGCAAGCACCTATTGATCGTCGGAAGCCGTTTTTGCACCAGGGGTCTCCGGGCTGTGTTCGTTGGGGTTGAACTCCTGCTAGCAAAAACGCCGAGTTGAGGGAAGGGTTCAGACTGTGCCTGGGCCCTGTGGTCTCTTCCAGGTCAGTGTATGGCATTTCCTTCCCCTTGCCACAGGCACCTGGGAGCATGTCTGCACGTGGAGAAAGACTTTCCCGTGGGAAGCCGGGTTTTGTCAGACGGGTCCCAGTGCTCTGCTCCTCTCTTTTCACTCTTGCTGCCAGAAGCCCAGGGAGGATGGGAGGGCTTAGAACATGGCTGGACACTGCAGTTTCTTCCAGAGAAGTGGAGGGCATTTGCTTTAGCTTGCCACAACCACTTGGGATAGGGTCTGCACCTCAGGAAAGTGTCTCCGTGGGAAGCCGGCTTTTTGCAAAGGGGCCTCAGGGCCGTGTGCCTCGGCTGTCCCTCCGGCTCCCCAAAGCACAGGGACGAGGTGAGGGGCTTAGACCATGCCTGGGCAATGTTGTTTCTTACACCTGGGTGTGTGGCATTTTGTTGAGCTGGCTACCCCCACTTGGGATAGGTGTTCCACAGCAAGCACCTCTTGTTCGTCGGAAGCCGTTTTTGCCCCAGGGGTCTCCGGGCTGTGTTCGTTGGGGTTGAACTCCTGCCAGCAAAACCGCCGGGTTGAGGGAAGGGTTCAGACTGTGCCTGGGCCCTGTGGTCTCTTCCAGGTCAGTGTATGGCATTTCCTTCCCCTTGCCCCAGGCACCTGGGAGCATGTCTGCCCGTGGAGAAAGACTTTCCCGTGGGAAGCCGGGTTTTGTCAAACGGGTCCCAGTGCTCTGCTCCTCTCTTTTCACTCCTGCTGCCAGAAGCCCAGGGAGTATGGGAGGGCTTAGAACATGGCTGGGCACTGTGGTTTCTTCCAGAGAAGTGGAGGGCATTTGCTTTACCTTGCCACAACCACTTGGGATAGGGTCTGCACCTCAGGAAAACTGTCTCCGTGGGAAGCCGGCTTTTTGCAAAGGGGTCTCAGGGCCGTGTGCCTCGGCTGTCCCTCCGGCTCCCCAAAGCACAGGGACGAGGTGAGGGGCTTAGACCATGCCTGGGCAATGTTGTTTCTTACACCTGGGTGTGTGGCATTTTGTTGAGCTGGCTACCCCCACTTGGGATAGGTGTTCCACAGCAAGCACCTATTGTTCGTCGGAAGCCGTTTTTGCCCCAGGGGTCTCCGGGCTGTGTTCGTTGGGGTTGAACTCCTGCTAGCAAAACCGCCGGGTTGAGGGAAGGGTTCAGACTGTGCCTGGGCCCTGTGGTCTCTTCCAGGTCAGTGTATGGCATTTCCTTCCCCTTGCCACAGGGACTTGGGAGCATGTCTGCACGTGGAGATAGACTTTCCCGTGGGAAGCCGGGTTTTGTCAAACGGGTCCCAGTGCTCTGCTCCTCTCTTTTCACTCCTGCTGCCAGAAGCCCAGGGAGGATGGGAGGGCTTAGAACATGGCTGGGCACTGTGGTTTCTTCCAGAGAAGTGGATGGCATTTGCTTTACCTTGCCACAACCACTTGGGATAGGGTCTGCACCTCAGGAAAACTGTCTCCGTGGGAAGCCGGCTTTTTGCAAAGGGGTCTCAGGGCCGTGTGCCTCGGCTGTCCCTCCGGCTCCCCAAAGCACAGGGACGAGGTGAGGGGCTTAGACCATGCCTGGGCAATGTTGTTTCTTACACCTGGGTGTGTGGCATTTTGTTGAGCTGGCTACCCCCACTTGGGATAGGTGTTCCACAGCAAGCACCTATTGTTCGTCGGAAGCCGTTTTTGCCCCAGGGGTCTCCGGGCTGTGTTCGTTGGGGTTGAACTCCTGCTAGCAAAACCGCCGGGTTGAGGGAAGGGTTCAGACTGTGCCTGGGCCCTGTGGTCTCTTCCAGGTCAGTGTATGGCATTTCCTTCCCCTTGCCCCAGGCACCTGGGAGCATGTCTGCACGTGGAGAAAGACTTTCCCGTGGGAAGCCGGGTTTTGTCAAACGGGTCCCAGTGCTCTGCTCCTCTCTTTTCACTCCTGCTGCCAGAAGCCCAGGGAGGATGGGAGGGCTTAGAACATGGCTGGGCACTGCGGTTTCTTCCAGAGAAGTGGATGGCATTTGCTTTACCTTGCCACAACCACTTGGGATAGGGTCTGCACCTCAGGAAAACTGTCTCCGTGGGAAGCCGGCTTTTTGCAAAGGGGTCTCAGGGCCGTGTGCCTCGGCTGTCCCTCCGGCTCCCCAAAGCACAGGGACGAGGTGAGGGGCTTAGACCATGCCTGGGCAATGTTGTTTCTTACACCTGGGTGTGTGGCATTTTGTTGAGCTGGCTACCCCCACTTGGGATAGGTGTTCCACAGCAAGCACCTATTGTTCGTCGGAAGCCGTTTTTGCCCCAGGGGTCTCCGGGCTGTGTTCGTTGGGGTTGAACTCCTGCTAGCAAAACCGCCGGGTTGAGGGAAGGGTTCAGACTGTGCCTGGGCCCTGTGGTCTCTTCCAGGTCAGTGTATGGCATTTCCTTCCCCTTGCCCCAGGCACCTGGGAGCATGTCTGCACGTGGAGAAAGACTTTCCCGTGGGAAGCCGGGTTTTGTCAAACGGGTCCCAGTGCTCTGCTCCTCTCTTTTCACTCCTGCTGCCAGAAGCCCAGGGAGGATGGGAGGGCTTAGAACATGGCTGGGCACTGCGGTTTCTTCCAGAGAAGTGGAGGGCATTTGCTTTAGCTTGCCACAACCACTTGGGATAGGGTCTGCACCTCAGGAAACTGTCTCTGTGGGAAGCCGTCTTTTTGCAAAGGGGTCTCAGGGCCGTGGGCCTCGGCTGTCCCTCCGGCTCCCCAAAGCACAGGGACGAGGTGAGGGGCTTAGACCATGCCTGGGCAATGTTGTTTCTTACACCTGGGTGTGTGGCATTTTGTTGAGCTGGCTTCCCCCACTTGGGATATGTGTTCCACAGCAAGCACCTATTGATCGTCGGAAGCCGTTTTTGCACCAGGGGTCTCCGGGCTGTATTCGTTGGGGTTGAACTTCTGCTAGCAAAAACGCCGGGTTGAGGGAAGGGTTCAGACTGTGCCTGGGCCCTGTGGTCTCTTCCAGGTCAGTGTATGGCATTTCCTTCCCCTTGCCACAGGCACCTGGGAGCATGTCTGCACGTGGAGAAAGACTTTCCCGTGGGATGCCGGGTTTTGCCAAACGGGTCCCATTGCTCTGCTCCTCTCTTTTCACTCTTGCTGCCAGAAGCCCAGGGAGGATGGGAGGGCTTAGAACATGGCTGGGCACTGTGGTTTCTTCCAGAGAAGTGGAGGGCATTTGCTTTACCTTGCCACAACCACTTGGGATAGGGTCTACACCTCAGGAAAACTGTCTCCGTGGGAAGCCGGCTTTTTGCAAAGGGGTCTCAGGGCCGTGGGCCTCGGCTGTCCCTCCGGCTCCCCAAAGCACAGGGACGAGGTGAGGGGCTTAGACCAATCTGGGCAATGTTGTTACTTACACCTGGGTGTGTGGCATTTTGTTGAGCTGGCTTCCCCCACTTGGGATAGGTGTTCCACAGCAAGCACCTATTGATCGTCGGAAGCCGTTTTTGCCCCAGGGGTCTCCGGGCTGTGTTCGTTGGGGTTGAACTCCTGCTAGCAAAACCGCCGGGTTGAGGGAAGGGTTCAGACTGTGCCTGGGCCCTGTGGTCTCTTCCAGGTCAGTGTATGGCATTTCCTTCCCCTTGCCCCAGGCACCTGGGAGCATGTCTGCCCGTGGAGAAAGACTTTCCCGTGGGAAGCCGGGTTTTGTCAAACGGGTCCCAGTGCTCTGCTCCTCTCTTTTCACTCCTGCTGCCAGAAGCCCAGGGAGGATGGGAGGGCTTAGAACATGGCTGGGCACTGTGGTTTCTTCCAGAGAAGTGGAGGGCATTTGCTTTACCTTGCCACAACCACTTGGGATAGGGTCTGCACCTCAGGAAAACTGTCTCCGTGGGAAGCCGGCTTTTTGCAAAGGGGTCTCAGGGCCGTGTGCCTCGGCTGTCCCTCCGGGTCCCCAAAGCACAGGGACGAGGTGAGGGGCTTAGACCATGCCTGGGCAATGTTGTTTCTTACACCTGGGTGTGTGGCATTTTGTTGAGCTGGCTACCCCCACTTGGGATAGGTGTTCCACAGCAAGCACCTATTGTTCGTCGGAAGCCGTTTTTGCCCCAGGGGTCTCCGGGCTGTGTTCGTTGGGGTTGAACTCCTGCTAGCAAAACCGCCGGGTTGAGGGAAGGGTTCAGACTGTGCCTGGGCCCTGTGGTCTCTTCCAGGTCAGTGTATGGCATTTCCTTCCCCTTGCCACAGGCACCTGGGAGCATGTCTGCACGTGGAGAAAGACTTTCCCGTGGGAAGCCGGGTTTTGCCAAACGGGTCCCAGTGCTCTGCTCCTCTCTTTTCACTCCTGCTGCCAGAAGCCCAGGGAGGATGGGAGGGCTTAGAACATGGCTGGGCACTGTGGTTTCTTCCAGAGAAGTGGAGGGCATTTGCTTTAGCTTGCCACAACCACTTGGGATAGGGTCTACACCTCAGGAAAACTGTCTCTGTGGGAAGCCGTCTTTTTGCAAAGGGGTCTCAGGGCCGTGGGCCTCGGCTGTCCCTCCGGCTCCCCAAAGCACAGGGACGAGGTGAGGGGCTTAGACCATGCCTGGGCAATGTTGTTTCTTACACCTCGGTGTGTGGCATTTTGTTGAGCTGGCTTCCCCCACTTGGGATAGGTGTTCCACAGCAAGCACCTATTGATCGTCGGAAGCCGTTTTTGCACCAGGGGTCTCCGGGCTGTGTTCGTTGGGGTTGAACTACTGCTAGCAAAAACGCCGGGTTGAGGGAAGGGTTCAGACTGTGCCTGGGCTCTGTGGTCTCTTCCAGGTCAGTGTATGGCATTTCCTTCCCCTTGCCCCAGGCACCTGGGAGCATGTCTGCACGTGGAGAAAGACTTTCCCGTGGGAAGCCGGGTTTTGTCAAACGGGGCCCAGTGCTCTGCTCCTCTCTTTTCACTCTTGCTGCCAGAAGCCCAGGGAGGATGGGAGGGCTTAGAACATGGCTGGGCACTGTGGTTTCTTCCAGAGAAGTGGAGGGCATTTGCTTTACCTTGCCACAACCACTTGGGATAGGGTCTGCACCTCAGGAAAACTGTCTCCGTGGGAAGCCGGCCTTTTGCAAAGGGGTCTCAGGGCCGTGTGCCTCGGCTGTCCCTCCGGGTCCCCAAAGCACAGGGACGAGGTGAGGGGCTTAGACCATGCCTGGGCAATGTTGTTTCTTACACCTGGGTGTGTGGCATTTTGTTGAGCTGGCTACCCCCACTTGGGATAGGTGTTCCACAGCAAGCACCTATTGTTCGTCGGAAGCCGTTTTTGCCCCAGGGGTCTCCGGGCTGTGTTCGTTGGGGTTGAACTCCTGCTAGCAAAACCGCCGGGTTGAGGGAAGGGTTCAGACTGTGCCTGGGCCCTGTGGTCTCTTCCAGGTCAGTGTATGGCATTTCCTTCCCCTTGCCACAGGCACCTGGGAGCATGTCTGCACGTGGAGAAAGACTTTCCCGTGGGAAGCCGGGTTTTGCCAAACGGGTCCCAGTGCTCTGCTCCTCTCTTTTCACTCCTGCTGCCAGAAGCCCAGGGAGGATGGGAGGGCTTAGAACATGGCTGGGCACTGTGGTTTCTTCCAGAGAAGTGGAGGGCATTTGCTTTAGCTTGCCACAACCACTTGGGATAGGGTCTACACCTCAGGAAAACTGTCTCTGTGGGAAGCCGTCTTTTTGCAAAGGGGTCTCAGGGCCGTGGGCCTCGGCTGTCCCTCCGGCTCCCCAAAGCACAGGGACGAGGTGAGGGGCTTAGACCATGCCTGGGCAATGTTGTTTCTTACACCTGGGTGTGTGGCATTTTGTTGAGCTGGCTTCCCCCACTTGGGATAGGTGTTCCACAGCAAGCACCTATTGATCGTCGGAAGCCGTTTTTGCACCAGGGGTCTCCGGGCTGTGTTCGTTGGGGTTGAACTCCTGCTAGCAAAAACGCCGGGTTGAGGGAAGGGTTCAGACTGTGCCTGGGCTCTGTGGTCTCTTCCAGGTCAGTGTATGGCATTTCCTTCCCCTTGCCCCAGGCACCTGGGAGCATGTCTGCACGTGGAGAAAGACTTTCCCGTGGGAAGCCGTGTTTTGTCAAACGGGTCCCAGTGCTCTGCTCCTCTCTTTTCACTCTTGCTGCCAGAAGCCCAGGGAGGATGGGAGGGCTTAGAACATGGCTGGGCACTGTGGTTTCTTCCAGAGAAGTGGAGGGCATTTGCTTTACCTTGCCACAACCACTTGGGATAGGCTCTGCACCTCAGGAAAACTGTCTCCGTGGGAAGCCGGCCTTTTGCAAAGGGGTCTCAGGGCCGTGTGCCTCGGCTGTCCCTCCGGCTCCCCAAAGCACAGGGACGAGGGGAGGGGCTTAGACCATGCCTGGGCAATGTTGTTTCTTACACCTGGGTGTGTGGCATTTTCTTGAGCTGCCTTCCCCCACTTGGGATAGGTGTTCCACAGCAAGCACCTATTGATCGTCGGAACCCGTTTTTGCCCCAGGGGTCTCCGGGCTGTGTTCGTTGGGGTTGAACTCCTGCTAGCAAAACCGCCGGGTTGAGGGAAGGGTTCAGACTGTGCCTGGGCCCTGTGGTCTCTTCCAGGTCAGTGTATGGCATTTCCTTCCCCTTGCCACAGGCACCTGGGAGCATGTCTGCACGTGGAGAGAGACTTTCCCGTGGGAAGCCGGGTTTTGTCAAACGGGTCCCAGTGCTCTGCTCCTCTCTTTTCACTCCTGCTGCCAGAAGCCCAGGGAGGATGGGAGGGCTTAGAACATGGCTGGGCACTGTGGTTTCTTCCAGAGAAGTGGAGGGCATTTGCTTTACCTTGCCACAACCACTTGGGATAGGGTCTGCACCTCAGGAAAACTGTCTCCGTGGGAAGCCGGCTTTTTGCAAAGGGGTCTCAGGGCCGTGTGCCTCGGCTGTCCCTCCGGGTCCCCAAAGCACAGGGACGAGGTGAGGGGCTTAGACCATGCCTGGGCAATGTTGTTTCTTACACCTGGGTGTGTGGCATTTTGTTGAGCTGGCTACCCCCACTTGGGATAGGTGTTCCACAGCAAGCACCTATTGTTCGTCGGAAGCCGTTTTTGCCACAGGGGTCTCCGGGCTGTGTTCGTTGGGGTTGAACTCCTGCTAGCAAAACCGCCGGGTTGAGGGAAGGGTTCAGACTGTGCCTGGGCCCTGTGGTCTCTTCCAGGTCAGTGTATGGCATTTCCTTCCCCTTGCCACAGGCACCTGGGAGCATGTCTGCACGTGGAGAAAGACTTTCCCGTGGGAAGCCGGGTTTTGCCAAACGGGTCCCAGTGCTCTGCTCCTCTCTTTTCACTCCTGCTGCCAGAAGCCCAGGGAGGATGGGAGGGCTTAGAACATGGCTGGGCACTGTGGTTTCTTCCAGAGAAGTGGAGGGCATTTGCTTTAGCTTGCCACAACCACTTGGGATAGGGTCTACACCTCAGGAAAACTGTCTCTGTGGGAAGCCGTCTTTTTGCAAAGGGGTCTCAGGGCCGTGGGCCTCGGCTGTCCCTCCGGCTCCCCAAAGCACAGGGACGAGGTGAGGGGCTTAGACCATGCCTGGGCAATGTTGTTTCTTACACCTCGGTGTGTGGCATTTTGTTGAGCTGGCTTCCCCCACTTGGGATAGGTGTTCCACAGCAAGCACCTATTGATCGTCGGAAGCCTTTTTTGCACCAGGGGTCTCCGGGCTGTGTTCGTTGGGGTTGAACTCCTGCTAGCAAAAACGCCGGGTTGAGGGAAGGGTTCAGACTGTGCCTGGGCTCTGTGGTCTCTTCCAGGTCAGTGTATGGCATTTCCTTCCCCTTGCCCCAGGCACCTGGGAGCATGTCTGCACGTGGAGAAAGACTTTCCCGTGGGAAGCCGGGTTTTGTCAAACGGGGCCCAGTGCTCTGCTCCTCTCTTTTCACTCTTGCTGCCAGAAGCCCAGGGAGGATGGGAGGGCTTAGAACATGGCTGGGCACTGTGGTTTCTTCCAGAGAAGTGGAGGGCATTTGCTTTACCTTGCCACAACCACTTGGGATAGGGTCTGCACCTCAGGAAAACTGTCTCCGTGGGAAGCCGGCCTTTTGCAAAGGGGTCTCAGGGCCGTGTGCCTCGGCTGTCCCTCCGGCTCCCCAAAGCACAGGGACGAGGTGAGGGGCTTAGACCATGCCTGGGCAATGTTGTTTCTTACACCTGGGTGTGTGGCATTTTGTTGAGCTGGCTACCCCCACTTGGGATAGGTGTTCCACAGCAAGCACCTATTGTTCGTCGGAAGCCGTTTTTGCCCCAGGGGTCTCCGGGCTGTGTTCGTTGGGGTTGAACTCCTGCTAGCAAAACCGCCGGGTTGAGGGAAGGGTTCAGACTGTGCCTGGGCCCTGTGGTCTCTTCCAGGTCAGTGTATGGCATTTCCTTCCCCTTGCCACAGGCACCTGGGAGCATGTCTGCACGTGGAGAAAGACTTTCCCGTGGGAAGCCGGGTTTTGCCAAACGGGTCCCAGTGCTCTGCTCCTCTCTTTTCACTCCTGCTGCCAGAAGCCCAGGGAGGATGGGAGGGCTTAGAACATGGCTGGGCACTGTGGTTTCTTCCAGAGAAGTGGAGGGCATTTGCTTTAGCTTGCCACAACCACTTGGGATAGGGTCTACACCTCAGGAAAACTGTCTCTGTGGGAAGCCGTCTTTTTGCAAAGGGGTCTCAGGGCCGTGGGCCTCGGCTGTCCCTCCGGCTCCCCAAAGCACAGGGACGAGGTGAGGGGCTTAGACCATGCCTGGGCAATGTTGTTTCTTACACCTGGGTGTGTGGCATTTTGTTGAGCTGGCTTCCCCCACTTGGGATAGGTGTTCCACAGCAAGCACCTATTGATCGTCGGAAGCCGTTTTTGCACCAGGGGTCTCCGGGCTGTGTTCGTTGGGGTTGAACTCCTGCTAGCAAAAACGCCGGGTTGAGGGAAGGGTTCAGACTGTGCCTGGGCTCTGTGGTCTCTTCCAGGTCAGTGTATGGCATTTCCTTCCCCTTGCCCCAGGCACCTGGGAGCATGTCTGCACGTGGAGAAAGACTTTCCCGTGGGAAGCCGGGTTTTGTCAAACGGGTCCCAGTGCTCTGCTCCTCTCTTTTCACTCTTGCTGCCAGAAGCCCAGGGAGGATGGGAGGGCTTAGAACATGGCTGGGCACTGTGGTTTCTTCCAGAGAAGTGGAGGGCATTTGCTTTACCTTGCCACAACCACTTGGGATAGGGTCTGCACCTCAGGAAAACTGTCTCCGTGGGAAGCCGGCCTTTTGCAAAGGGGTCTCAGGGCCGTGTGCCTCGGCTGTCCCTCCGGCTCCCCAAAGAACAGGGACGAGGTGAGGGGCTTACACCATGCCTGGGCAATGTTGTTTCTTACACCTGGGTGTGTGGCATTTTGTTGAGCTGGCTTCCCCCACTTGGGATAGGTGTTCCACAGCAAGCACCTATTGATCGTCGGAAGCCGTTTTTGCCCCAGGGGTCTCCGGGCTGTGTTCGTTGGGGTTGAACTCCTGCTAGCAAAACCGCCGGGTTGAGGGAAGGGTTCAGACTGTGCCTGGGCCCTGTGGTCTCTTCCAGGTCAGTGTATGGCATTTCCTTCCCCTTGCCACAGGCACCTGGGAGCATGTCTGCACGTGGAGAGAGACTTTCCCGTGGGAAGCCGGGTTTTGCCAAACGGGTCCCAGTGCTCTGCTCCTCTCTTTTCACTCCTGCTGCCAGAAGCCCAGGGAGGATGGGAGGGCTTAGAACATGGCTGGGCACTGTGGTTTCTTCCAGAGAAGTGGAGGGCATTTGCTTTACCTTGCCACAACCACTTGGGATAGGGTCTACACCTCAGGAAAACTGTCTCTGTGGGAAGCCAGCTTTTTGCAAAGGGGTCTCAGGGCCGTGGGCCTCGGCTGTCCCTCCGGCTCCCCAAAGCACAGGGACGAGATGAGGGGCTTAGACCATGCCTGGGCAATGTTGTTTCTTACACCTGGGTGTGTGGCATTTTGTTGAGCTGGCTTCCCCCACTTGGGATAGGTGTTCCACAGCAAGCACCTATTGATCGTCGGAAGCCGTTTTTGCCCCAGGGGTCTCCGGGCTGTGTTCGTTGGGGTTGAACTCCTGCTAGCAAAAACGCCGGGTTGAGGGAAGGGTTCAGACTGTGCCTGGGCCCTGTGGTCTCTTCCAGGTCAGTGTATGGCATTTCCTTCCCCTTGCCCCAGGCACCTGGGAGCATGTCTGCACGTGGAGAAAGACTTTCCCGTGGGAAGCCGGGTTTTGTCAAACGGGACCCAGTGCTCTGCTCCTCTCTTTTCACTCTTGCTGCCAGAAGCCCAGGTAGGATGGGAGGGCTTAGAACATGGCTGGGCACTGCGGTTTCTTCCAGAGAAGTGGAGGGCATTTGCTTTAGCTTGCCACAACCACTTGGGATAGGGTCTGCACCTCAGGAAACTGTTTCCGTGGGAAGCCGGCTTTTTGCAAAGGGGTCTCAGGGCCGTGTGCCTCGGCTGTCCCTCCGGCTTCCCAAAGCACAGGGACGAGGTGAGGGGCTTAGACCATGCCTGGGCAATTTTGTTTCTTACACCTGGGTGTGTGGCATTTTGTTGAGCTGGCTACCCCCACTTGGGATAGGTGTTCCACAGCAAGCACCTATTGATCGTCGGAAGCCGTTTTTGCCCCAGGGGTCTCCGGGCTGTGTTCGTTGGGGTTGAACTCCTGCTAGCAAAACCGCCGGGTTGAGGGAAGGGTTCAGACTGTGCCTGGGCCCTGTGGTCCCTTCCAGGTCAGTGTATGGCATTTCCTTCCCCTTGCCACAGGCACCTGGGAGCATGTCTGCCCGTGGAGAAAGACTTTCCCGTGGGAAGCCGGGTTTTGCCAAACGGGTCCCAGTGCTCTGCTCCTCTCTTTTCACTCCTGCTGCCAGAAGCCCAGGGAGGATGGGAGGGCTTGGAACATGGCTGGGCACTGTGGTTTCTTCCAGAGAAGTGGAGGGCATTTGCTTTACCTTGCCACAACCACTTGGGATAGGGTCTACACCTCAGGAAAACTGTCTCTGTGGGACGCCGGCTTTTTGCAAAGCGGTCTCAGGGCCGTGGGTCTCGGCTGTCCCTCCGGCTCCCCAAAGCACAGGGACGAGGTGAGGGGCTTAGACCATGCCTGGGCAATGTTGTTTCTTACACCTGGGTGTGTGGCATTTTGTTGAGCTGGCTTCCCCCACTTGGGATAGGTGTTCCACAGCAAGCACCTATTGATCGTCGGAAGCCGTTTTTGCACCAGGGGTCTCCGGGCTGTGTTCGTTGGGGTTGAACTCCTGCTAGCAACACCGCCGGGTTGAGGGAAGGGTTCAGACTGTGCCTGGGCCCTGTGGTCCCTTCCAGGTCAGTGTATGGCATTTCCTTCCCCTTGCCACAGGCACCTGGGAGCATGTCTGCCCGTGGAGAAAGACTTTCCCGTGGGAAGCCGGGTTTTGCCAAACGGGTCCCAGTGCTCTGCTCCTCTCTTTTCACTCCTGCTGCCAGAAGCCCAGGGAGGATGGGAGGGCTTGGAACATGGCTGGGCACTGTGGTTTCTTCCAGAGAAGTGGAGGGCATTTGCTTTACCTTGCCACAACCACTTGGGATAGGGTCTACACCTCAGGAAAACTGTCTCTGTGGGACGCCGGCTTTTTGCAAAGCGGTCTCAGGGCCGTGGGCCTCGGCTGTCCCTCCGGCTCCCCAAAGCACAGGGACGAGGTGAGGGGCTTAGACCATGCCTGGGCAATGTTGTTTCTTACACCTGGGTGTGTGGCATTTTGTTGAGCTGGCTTCCCCCACTTGGGATAGGTGTTCCACAGCAAGCACCTATTGATCGTCGGAAGCCGTTTTTGCACCAGGGGTCTCCGGGCTGTGTTCGTTGGGGTTGAACTCCTGCTAGCAAAACCGCCGGGTTGAGGGAAGGGTTCAGACTGTGCCTGGGCTCTGTGGTCTCTTCCAGGTCAGTGTATGGCATTTCCTTCCCCTTGCCCCAGGCACCTGGGAGCATGTCTGCACGTGGAGAAAGACTTTCCCGTGGGAAGCCGGGTTTTGTCAAACGGGTCCCAGTGCTCTGCTCCTCTCTTTTCACTCTTGCTGCCAGAAGCCCAGGGAGGGTGGGAGGGCTTAGAACATGGCTGGGCACTGTGGTTTCTTCCAGAGAAGTGGAGGGCATTTGCTTTACCTTGCCACAACCACTTGGGATAGGGTCTGCACCTCAGGAAAACTGTCTCCGTGGGAAGCCGGCCTTTTGCAAAGGGGTCTCAGGGCCGTGTGCCTCGGCTGTCCCTCCGGGTCCCCAAAGCACAGGGACGAGGTGAGGGGCTTAGACCATGCCTGGGCAATGTTGTTTCTTACACCTGGGTGTGTGGCATTTTGTTGAGCTGGCTACCCCCACTTGGGATAGGTGTTCCACAGCAAGCACCTATTGTTCGTCGGAAGCCGTTTTTGCCCCAGGGGTCTCCGGGCTGTGTTCGTTGGGGTTGAACTCCTGCTAGCAAAACCGCCGGGTTGAGGGAAGGGTTCAGACTGTGCCTGGGCCCTGTGGTCCCTTCCAGGTCAGTGTATGGCATTTCCTTCCCCTTGCCACAGGCACCTGGGAGCATGTCTGCCCGTGGAGAAAGACTTTCCCGTGGGAAGCCGGGTTTTGCCAAACGGGTCCCAGTGCTCTGCTCCTCTCTTTTCACTCCTGCTGCCAGAAGCCCAGGGAGGATGGGAGGGCTTGGAACATGGCTGGGCACTGTGGTTTCTTCCAGAGAAGTGGAGGGCATTTGCTTTACCTTGCCACAACCACTTGGGATAGGGTCTACACCTCAGGAAAACTGTCTCTGTGGGACGCCGGCTTTTTGCAAAGCGGTCTCAGGGCCGTGGGCCTCGGCTGTCCCTCCGGGTCCCCAAAGCACAGGGACGAGGTGAGGGGCTTAGACCATGCCTGGGCAATGTTGTTTCTTACACCTGGGTGTGTGGCATTTTGTTGAGCTGGCTTCCCCCACTTGGGATAGGTGTTCCACAGCAAGCACCTATTGTTCGTCGGAAGCCGTTTTTGCCCCAGGGGTCTCCGGGCTGTGTTCGTTGGGGTTGAACTCCTGCTAGCAAAACCGCCGGGTTGAGGGAAGGGTTCAGACTGTGCCTGGGCTCTGTGGTCTCTTCCAGGTCAGTGTATGGTATTTCCTTCCCCTTGCCCCAGGCACCTGGGAGCATGTCTGCACGTGGAGAAAGACTTTCCCGTGGGAAGCCGGGTTTTGTCAAACGGGACCCAGTGCTCTGCTCCTCTCTTTTCACTCTTGCTGCCAGAAGCCCAGGGAGGATGGGAGGGCTTAGAACATGGCTGGGCACTGTGGTTTCTTCCAGAGAAGTGGAGGGCATTTGCTTTACCTTGCCACAACCACTTGGGATAGGGTCTGCACCTCAGGAAAACTGTCTCCGTGGGAAGCCGGCCTTTTGCAAAGGGGTCTCAGGGCCGTGTGCCTCGGCTGTCCCTCCGGGTCCCCAAAGCACAGGGACGAGGTGAGGGGCTTAGACCATGCCTGGGCAATGTTGTTTCTTACACCTGGGTGTGTGGCATTTTGTTGAGCTGGCTACCCCCACTTGGGATAGGTGTTCCACAGCAAGCACCTATTGTTCGTCGGAAGCCGTTTTTGCCCCAGGGGTCTCCGGGCTGTGTTCGTTGGGGTTGAACTCCTGCTAGCAAAACCGCCGGGTTGAGGGAAGGGTTCAGACTGTGCCTGGGCCCTGTGGTCCCTTCCAGGTCAGTGTATGGCATTTCCTTCCCCTTGCCACAGGCACCTGGGAGCATGTCTGCCCGTGGAGAAAGACTTTCCCGTGGGAAGCCGGGTTTTACCAAACGGGTCCCAGTGCTCTGCTCCTCTCTTTTCACTCCTGCTGCCAGAAGCCCAGGGAGGATGGGAGGGCTTGGAACATGGCTGGGCACTGTGGTTTCTTCCAGAGAAGTGGAGGGCATTTGCTTTACCTTGCCACAACCACTTGGGATAGGGTCTACACCTCAGGAAAACTGTCTCTGTGGGACGCCGGCTTTTTGCAAAGCGGTCTCAGGGCCGTGGGCCTCGGCTGTCCCTCCGGCTCCCCAAAGCACAGGGACGAGGTGAGGGGCTTAGACCATGCCTGGGCAATGTTGTTTCTTACACCTGGGTGTGTGGCATTTTGTTGAGCTGGCTTCCCCCACTTGGGATAGGTGTTCCACAGCAAGCACCTATTGATCGTCGGAAGCCGTTTTTGCACCAGGGGTCTCCGAGCTGTGTTCGTTGGGGTTGAACTCCTGCTAGCAAAACCGCCGGGTTGAGGGAAGGGTTCAGACTGTGCCTGGGCTCTGTGGTCTCTTCCAGGTCAGTGTATGGCATTTCCTTCCCCTTGCCCCAGGCACCTGGGAGCATGTCTGCACGTGGAGAAAGACTTTCCCGTGGGAAGCCGGGTTTTGTCAAACGGGTCCCAGTGCTCTGCTCCTCTCTTTTCACTCTTGCTGCCAGAAGCCCACGGAGGATGGGAGGGCTTAGAACATGGCTGGGCACTGTGGTTTCTTCCAGAGAAGTGGAGGGCATTTGCTTTACCTTGCCACAACCACTTGGGATAGGGTCTGCACCTCAGGAAAACTGTCTCCGTGGGAAGCCGGCCTTTTGCAAAGGGGTCTCAGGGCCGTGTGCCTCGGCTGTCCCTCCGGGTCCCCAAAGCACAGGGACGAGGTGAGGGGCTTAGACCATGCCTGGGCAATGTTGTTTCTTACACCTGGGTGTGTGGCATTTTGTTGAGCTGGCTACCCCCACTTGGGATAGGTGTTCCACAGCAAGCACCTATTGTTCGTCGAAAGCCGTTTTTGCCCCAGGGGTCTCCGGGCTGTGTTCGTTGGGGTTGAACTCCTGCTAGCAAAACCGCCGGGTTGAGGGAAGGGTTCAGACTGTGCCTGGGCCCTGTGGTCTCTTCCAGGTCAGTGTATGGCATTTCCTTCCCCTTGCCACAGGCACCTGGGAGCATGTCTGCACGTGGAGAAAGACTTTCCCGTGGGATGCCGGGTTTTGCCAAACGGGTCCCATTGCTCTGCTCCTCTCTTTTCACTCCTGCTGCCAGAAGCCCAGGGAGGATGGGAGGGCTTAGAACATGGCTGGGCACTGTGGTTTCTTCCAGAGAAGTGGAGGGCATTTGCTTTACCTTGCCACAACCACTTGGGATAGGGTCTACACCTCAGGAAAACTGTCTCCGTGGGAAGCCGGCTTTTTGCAAAGGGGTCTCAGGGCCGTGGGCCTCGGCTGTCCCTCCGGCTCCCCAAAGCACAGGGACGAGGTGAGGGGCTTAGACCAATCTGGGCAATGTTGTTACTTACACCTGGGTGTGTGGCATTTTGTTGAGCTGGCTTCCCCCACTTGGGATAGGTGTTCCACAGCAAGCACCTATTGATCGTCGGAAGCCGTTTTTGCCCCAGGGGTCTCCGGGCTGTGTTCGTTGGGGTTGATCTCCTGCTTGCAAAACCGCCGGGTTGAGGGAAGGGTTCAGACTGTGCCTGGGCCCTGTGGTCTCTTCCAGGTCAGTGTATGGAATTTCCTTCCCCTTGCCACAGGTACCTGGGAGCATGTCTGCACGTGGAGAAAGACTTTCCCGTGGGAAGCCGGTTTTTGTGAAACGGGTCCCAGTGCTCTGCTCCTCTCTTTTCACTCCTGCTGCCAGAAGCCCAGGGAGGATGGGAGGGCTTAGAACATGGCTGGGCACTGTGGTTTCTTCCAGAGAAGTGGAGGGCATTTGCTTTACCTTGCCACAACCACTTGGGATAGGGTCTACACCTCAGGAAAACTGTCTCTGTGGGAAGCCGGCTTTTTGCAAAGGGGTCTCAGGGCCGTGGGCCTCGGCTGTCCCTCCGGCTCCCCAAAGCACAGGGACGAGGTGAGGGGCTTAGACCATGCCTGGGCAATGTTGTTTCTTACACCTGGGTGTGTGGCATTTTGTTGAGCTGGCTTCCCCCACTTGGGATAGGTGTTCCACAGCAAGCACCTATTGATCGTTGGAAGCCGTTTTTGCACCAGGGGTCTCCGGGCTGTGTTCGTTGGGGTAGAACTCCTGCTAGCAAAAACGCCGGGTTGAGGGAAGGGTTCAGACTGTGCCTGGGCCCTGTGGTCTCTTCCAGGTCAGTGTATGGCATTTCCTTCCCCTTGTACCAGGCACCTGGGAGCATGTCTGCACGTGGAGAAAGACTTTCCCGTGGGAAGCCGGGTTTTGTCAAACGGGTCCCAGTGCTCTGCTCCTCTCTTTTCACTCTTGCTGCCAGAAGCCCAGGGAGGATGGGAGGGCTTAGAACATGGCTGGGCACTGCGGTTTCTTCCAGAGAAGTGGAGGGCATTTGCTTTAGCTTGCCACAACCACTTGGGATAGGGTCTGCACCTCAGGAAAGTGTCTCCGTGGGAAGCCGGCTTTTTGCATAGGGGTCTCAGGGCCGTGTGCCTCGGCTGTCCCTCCGGCTTCCCAAAGCACAGGGACGAGGTGAGGGGCTTAGACCATGCCTGGGCAATGTTGTTTCTTACACCTGGGTGTGTGGCATTTTGTTGAGCTGGCTACCCCCACTTGGGATAGGTGTTCCACAGCAAGCACCTCTTGTTCGTCGGAAGCCGTTTTTGCCCCAGGGGTCTCCGGGCTGTGTTCGTTGGGGTTGAACTCCTGCTAGCAAAACCGCCGGGTTGAGGGAAGGGTTCAGACTGTGCCTGGGCTCTGTGGTCTCTTCCAGGTCAGTGTATGGCATTTCCTTCCCCTTGCCCCAGGCACCTGGGAACATGTCTGCCCGTGGAGAAAGACTTTCCCGTGGGAAGCCGGGTTTTGTCAAACGGGTCCCAGTGCTCTGCTCCTCTCTTTTCACTCCTGCTGCCAGAAGCCCAGGGAGGATGGGAGGGCTTAGAACATGGCTGGGCACTGTGGTTTCTTCCAGAGAAGTGGAGGGCATTTGCTTTACCTTGCCACAACCACTTGGGATAGGGTCTTCACCTCAGGAAAACTGTCTCCGTGGGAAGCCGGCTTTTTGCAAAGGGGTCTCAGGGCCGTGTGCCTCGGCTGTCCCTCCGGCTCCCCAAAGCACAGGGACGAGGTGAGGGGCTTAGACCATGCCTGGGCAAGGTTGTTTCTTACACCTTGGTTTGTGGCATTTTGTTGAGCTGGCTACCCCCACTTGGGATAGGTGTTCCACAGCAAGCACCTATTGTTCGTCGAAAGCCGTTTTTGCCCCAGGGGTCTCCGGGCTGTGTTCGTTGGGGTTGAACTCCTGCTAGCAAAACCGCCGGGTTGAGGGAAGGGTTCAGACTGTGCCTGGGCCCTGTGGTCTCTTCCAGGTCAGTGTATGGCATTTCCTTCCCCTTGCCACAGGCACCTGGGAGCATGTCTGCACGTGGAGAAAGACTTTCCCGTGGGAAGCCGGGTTTTGCCAAACGGGTCCCAGTGCTCTGCTCCTCTCTTTTCACTCCTGCTGCCAGAAGCCCAGGGAGGATGGGAGGGCTTAGAACATGGCTGGGCACTGTGGTTTCTTCGAGAGAAGTGGAGGGCATTTGCTTTACCTTGCCACAACCACTTGGGATAGGGTCTGCACCTCAGGAAAACTGTCTCCGTGGGAAGCCGGCTTTTTGCAAAGCGGTCTCAGGGCCGTGGGCCTCGGCTGTCCCTCCGGCTCCCCAAAGCACAGGGACGAGGTGAGGGGCTTAGACCATGCCTGGGCAATGTTGTTTCTTACATCTGGGTGTGTGGCATTTTGTTGAACTGGCTACCCCCACTTGGGATAGGTGTTCCACAGCAAGCACCTATTGTTCGTTGGAAGCCGTTTTTGCCCCAGGGGTCTCCGGGCTGTGTTCGTTGGGGTTGAAGTCCTGCTAGCAAAACCGCCGGGTTGAGGGAAGGGTTCAGACTGTGCCTGGGCCCTGTGGTCTCTTCCAGGTCAGTGTATGGCATTTCCTTCCCCTTGCCACAGGCACCTGGGAGCATGTCTGCACGTGGAGAAAGACTTTCCCGTGGGAAGCCGGGTTATGCCAAACGGGTCCCAGTGCTCTGCTCCTCTCTTTTCACTCCTGCTGCCAGAAGCCCAGGGAGGATGGGAGGGCTTAGAACATGGCTGGGCACTGTGGTTTCTTCCAGAGAAGTGGAGGGCATTTGCTTTACCTTGCCACAACCACTTGGGATAGGATCTACACCTCAGGAAAACTGTCTCCGTGGGAAGCCGGCTTTTTGCAAAGGGGTCTCAGGGCCGTGGGCCTCGGCTGTCCCTCCGACTCCCCAAAGCACAGGGACGAGGTGAGGGGCTTAGACCAAGCCTGGGCAATGTTGTTACTTACACCTGGGTGTGTGGCATTTTGTTGAGCTGGCTTCCCCCACTTGGGATAGGTGTTCCACAGCAAGCACCTATTGATCGTCGGAAGCCGTTTTTGCCCCAGGGGTCTCCGGGCTGTGTTCCTTGGGGTTGATCTCCTGCTTGCAAAACCGCCGGGTTGAGGGAAGGGTTCAGACTGTGCCTGGGCCCTGTGGTCTCTTCCAGGTCAGTGTATGGCATTTCCTTCCCCTTGCCCCAGGCACCTGGGAGCATGTCTGCACGTGGAGAAAGACTTTCCCGTGGGAAGCCGGGTTTTGTCAAACGGGTCCCAGTGCTCTGCTCCTCTCTTTTCACTCTTGCTGCCAGAAGCCCAGGGAGGATGGGAGGGCTTAGAACATGGCTGGGCACTGTGGTTTCTTCCAGAGAAGTGGAGGGCATTTGCTTTACCTTGCCACAACCACTTGGGATAGGGTCTGCACCTCAGGAAAACTGTCTCAGTGGGAAGCCGGCTTTTTGCAAAGGGGTCTCAGGGCCGTGGGCCTCGGCTGTCCCTCCTGCTCCCCAAAGCACAGGGACGAGGTGAGGGGCTTAGACCATGCCTGGGCAATGTTGTTTCTTACACCTGGGTGTGTGGCATTTTCATGAGCTGCCTTCCCCCACTTGGGATAGGTGTTCCACAGCAAGCACCTATTGACCGTCGGAAGCCGTTTTTGCCCCAGGGGTCTCCGGGCTGTGTTCGTTGGGGTTGAACTCCTGCTAGCAAAACCGCCGGGTTGAGGGAAGGGTTCAGACTGTGCCTGGGCCCTGTGGTCTCTTCCAGGTCAGTGTATGGCATTTCCTTCCCCTTGCCACAGGCACCTGGGAGCATGTCTGCACGTGGAGAAAGACTTTCCCGTGGGAAGCCGGGTTTTGTCAAACGGGTCCCAGTGCTCTGCTCCTCTCTTTTCACTCCTGCTGCCAGAAGCCCAGGGAGGATGGGAGGGCTTAGAACATGGCTGGGCACTGTGGTTTCTTCCAGAGAAGTGGAGGGCATTTGCTTTACCTTGCCACAACCACTTGGGATAGGGTCTGCACCTCAGGAAAAGTGTCTCCGTGGGAAGCCGGCTTTTTGCAAATGGGTCTCAGGGCCGTGTGCCTCGGCTGTCCCTCCGGCTCCCCAAAGCACAGGGACGAGGTGAGGGGCTTAGACCATGCCTGGGCAATGTTGTTTCTTACACCTGGGTTTGTGGCATTTTGTTGAGCTGGCTACCCCCACTTGGGATAGGTGTTCCACAGCAAGCACCTATTGTTCGTCGGAAGCCGTTTTTGCCCCAGGGGTCTCCGGGCTGTGTTCGTTGGGGTTGAACTCCTGCTAGCAAAACCGCCTGTTTGAGGGAAGGGTTCAGACTGTGCCTGGGCCCTGTGGTCTCTTCCAGGTCAGTGTATGGCATTTCCTTCCCCTTGCCCCAGGCACCTGGGAGCATGTCTGAACGTGGAGAAAGACTTTCCCGTGGGAAGCCGGTTTTTGTCAAACGGGTCCCAGTGCTCTGCTCCTCTCTTTTCACTCCTGCTGCCAGAAGCCCAGGGAGGATGGGAGGGCTTAGAACATGGCTGGGCACTGTGGTTTCTTCCAGAGAAGTGGAGGGCATTTGCTTTACCTTGCCACAACCACTTGGGATAGGGTCTACACCTCAGGAAAACTGTCTCTGTGGGAAGCCGGCTTTTTGCAAAGGGGTCTCAGGGCCGTGGGCCTCGGCTGTCCCTCCGGCTCCCCAAAGCACAGGGACGAGGTGAGGGGCTTAGACCATGCCTGGGCAATGTTGTTTCTTACACCTGGGTGTGTGGCATTTTGTTGAGCTGGCTTCCCCCACTTGGGATAGGTGTTCCACAAGAAGCACCTATTGATCGTTGGAAGCCGTTTTTGCACCAGGGGTCTCCGGGCTGTGTTCGTTGGGGTAGAACTCCTGCTAGCAAAAACGCCGGGTTGAGGGAAGGGTTCAGACTGTGCCTGGGCCCTGTGGTCTCTTCCAGGTCAGTGTATGGCATTTCCTTCCCCTTGTACCAGGCACCTGGGAGCATGTCTGCACGTGGAGAAAGACTTTCCCGTGGGAAGCCGGGTTTTGTCAAACGGGTCCCAGTGCTCTGCTCCTCTCTTTTCACTCTTGCTGCCAGAAGCCCAGGGAGGATGGGAGGGCTTAGAACATGGCTGGGCACTGCGGTTTCTTCCAGAGAAGTGGAGGGCATTTGCTTTAGCTTGCCACAACCACTTGGGATAGGGTCTGCACCTCAGGAAAGTGTCTCCGTGGGAAGCCGGCTTTTTGCATAGGGGTCTCAGGGCCGTGTGCCTCGGCTGTCCCTCCGGCTTCCCAAAGCACAGGGACGAGGTGAGGGGCTTAGACCATGCCTGGGCAATGTTGTTTCTTACACCTGGGTGTGTGGCATTTTGTTGAGCTGGCTACCCCCACTTGGGATAGGTGTTCCAGAGCAAGCACCTATTGTTCCTCGGAAGCCGTTTTTGCCCCAGGGGTCTCCGGGCTGTGTTCGTTGGGGTTGAACTCCTGCTAGCAAAACCGCCGGGTTGAGGGAAGGGTTCAGACTGTGCATGGGCCCTGTGGTCTCTTCCAGGTCAGTGTATGGCATTTCCTTCCCCTTGCCACAGGCACCTGGGAGCATGTCTGCACGTGGAGAAAGACTTTCCCGTGGGAAGCCGGGTTTTGCCAAACGGGTCCCAGTGCTCTGCTCCTCTCTTTTCACTCCTGCTGCCAGAAGCCCAGGGAGGATGGGAGGGCTTAGAACATGGCTGGGCACTGTGGTTTCTTCGAGAGAAGTGGAGGGCATTTGCTTTACCTTGCCACAACCACTTGGGATAGGGTCTGCACCTCAGGAAAACTGTCTCCGTGGGAAGCCGGCTTTTTGCAAAGCGGTCTCAGGGCCGTGGGCCTCGGCTGTCCCTCCGGCTCCCCAAAGCACAGGGACGAGGTGAGGGGCTTAGACCATGCCTGGGCAATGTTGTTTCTTACATCTGGGTGTGTGGCATTTTGTTGAACTGGCTACCCCCACTTGGGATAGGTGTTCCACAGCAAGCACCTATTGTTCGTCGGAAGCCGTTTTTGCCCCAGGGGTCTCCGGGCTGTGTTCGTTGGGGTTGAACTCCTGCTAGCAAAACCGCCGGGTTGAGGGAAGGGTTCAGACTGTGCCTGGGCCCTGTGGTCTCTTCCAGGTCAGTGTATGGCATTTCCTTCCCCTTGCCCCAGGCACCTGGGAGCATGTCTGCACGTGGAGAAAGACTTTCCCGTGGGAAGCCGGGTTTTGTCAAACGGGTCCCAGTGCTCTGCTCCTCTCTTTTCACTCCTGCTGCCAGAAGCCCAGGAGGGTGGGAGGGCTTAGAACATGGCTGGGCACTGCGGTTTCTTCCAGAGAATTGGAGGGCATTTGCTTTAGCTTGCCACAACCACTTGGGATAGGGTCTGCACCTCAGGAAAGTGTCTCCGTGGGAAGCCGGCTTTTTGCAAAGGGGTCTCAGGGCCGTGTGCCTCGGCTGTCCCTCCGGCTCCCCAAAGCACAGCCACGAGGTGACGGGCTTAGACCATGCCTGGGCAAGGTTGTTTCTTACACCTGGGTGTGTGGCATTTTGTTGAGCTGGCTACCCCCACTTGGGATAGGTGTTCCACAGCGAGCACCTATTGTTCGTCGGAAGCCGTTTTTGCCCCAGGGGTCTCCGGGCTGTGTTCGTTGGGGTTGAACTCCTGCTAGCAAAACCGCCGGCTTGAGGGAAGGGTTCAGACTGTGCCTGGGCCCTGTGGTCTCTTCCAGGTCAGTGTATGGCATTTCCTTCCCCTTGCCCCAGGCACCTGGGAGCATGCCTGCCCGTGGAGAAAGACTTTCCCGTGGGAAGCCGGGTTTTGTCAAACGGGTCCCAGTGCTCTGCTCCTCTCTTTTCACTCCTGCTGCCAGAAGCCCAGGGAGGATGGGAGGGCTTAGAACATGGCTGGGCACTGTGGTTTCTTCCAGAGAAGTGGAGGGCATTTGCTTTACCTTGCCACAACCACTTGGGATAGGGTCTGCACCTCAGGAAAACTCTCCGTGGGAAGCCGGCTTTTTGCAAAGGGGTCTCAGGGCCGTGGGCCTCGGCTGTCCCTCCAGCTCCCCAAAGCACAGGGACGAGGGGAGGGGCTTAGACCATGCCTGGGCAATGTTGTTTCTTACACCTGGGTGTGTGGCATTTTGTTGAGCTGGCTACCCCCACTTGGGATAGGTGTTCCACAGCAAGCACCTATTGTTCGTTGGAAGCCGTTTTTGCCCCAGGGGTCTCCGGGCTGTGTTCGTTGGGGTTGAAGTCCTGCTAGCAAAACCGCCGGGTTGAGGGAAGGGTTCAGACTGTGCCTGGGCCCTGTGGTCTCTTCCAGGTCAGTGTATGGCATTTCCTTCCCCTTGCCACAGGCACCTGGGAGCATGTCTGCACGTGGAGAAAGACTTTCCCGTGGGAAGCCGGGTTATGCCAAACGGGTCCCAGTGCTCTGCTCCTCTCTTTTCACTCCTGCTGCCAGAAGCCCAGGGAGGATGGGAGGGCTTAGAACATGGCTGGGCACTGTGGTTTCTTCCAGAGAAGTGGAGGGCATTTGCTTTACCTTGCCACAACCACTTGGGATAGGATCTACACCTCAGGAAAACTGTCTCCGTGGGAAGCCGGCTTTTTGCAAAGGGGTCTCAGGGCCGTGGGCCTCGGCTGTCCCTCCGACTCCCCAAAGCACAGGGACGAGGTGAGGGGCTTAGACCAAGCCTGGGCAATGTTGTTACTTACACCTGGGTGTGTGGCATTTTGTTGAGCTGGCTTCCCCCACTTGGGATAGGTGTTCCACAGCAAGCACCTATTGATCGTCGGAAGCCGTTTTTGCCCCAGGGGTCTCCGGGCTGTGTTCCTTGGGGTTGATCTCCTGCTTGCAAAACCGCCGGGTTGAGGGAAGGGTTCAGACTGTGCCTGGGCCCTGTGGTCTCTTCCAGGTCAGTGTATGGCATTACCTTCCCCTTGCCACAGGCACCTGGGAGCAAGTCTGCACGTGGAGAAAGACTTTCCCGTGGGAAGCCGGGTTTTGTCAAACGGGTCCCAGTGCTCTGCTCCTCTCTTTTCACTCTTGCTGCCAGGAGCCCAGGGAGGATGGGAAGGCTTAGAACATGGCTGGGCACTGTGGTTTCTTCCAGAGAAGTGGAGGGCATTTGCTTTACCTTGCCACAACCACTTGGGATAGGGTCTGCACCTCAGGAAAACTGTCTCCGTGGGAAGCCGGCTTTTTGCAAAGGGGTCTCAGGGCCGTGTGCCTCGGCTGTCCCTCCGGCTCCCCAAAGCACAGGGACGAGGTGAGGGGCTTAGACCATGCCTGGGCAATGTTGTTTCTTACACCTGGGTGTGTGGCATTTTGTTGAGCTGGCTACCCCCACTTGGGATAGGTGTTCCACAGCAAGCACCTCTTGTTCGTCGGAAGCCGTTTTTGCCCTAGGGGTCTCCGGGCTGTGTTCGTTGGGGTTGAACTCCTGCTAGCAAAACCTCCGGGTTGAGGGAAGGGTTCAGACTGTGCCTGGGCCCTGTGGTCTCTTCCAGGTCAGTGTATGGCATTTCCTTCCCCTTGCACCAGGCACCTGGGAGCATGTCTGCACGTGGAGAAAGACTTTCCCGTGGGAAGCCGGTTTTTGTCAAACGGGTCCAGTGCTCTGCTCCTCTCTTTTCACTCTTGCTGCCAGAAGCCCAGGGAGGATGGGAGGGCTTAGAACATGGCTGGGCACTGCGGTTTCTTCCAGAGAAGTGGAGGGCATTTGCTTTAGCTTGCCACAACCACTTGGGATAGGGTCTGCACCTCAGGAAAGTGTCTCCGTGGGAAGCCGGCTTTTTGCAAAGGGGTCGCAGGGCCGTGTGCCTCGGCTGTCCCTCCGGCTCCCCAAAGCACAGGGACGAGGTGAGGGGCTTAGACCATGCCTGGGCAATGTTGTTTCTTACACCTGGGTGTGTGGCATTTTGTTGAGCTGGCTACCCCCACTTGGGATAGGTGTTCCACAGCAAGCACCTATTGTTCGTCGGAAGCCGTTTTTGCCCCAGGGGTCTCCGGGCTGTGTTCGTTGGGGTTGAACTCCTGCTAGCAAAACCGCCGGGTTGAGGGAAGGGTTCAGACTGTGCCTGGGCCCTGTGGTCTCTTCCAGGTCAGTGTATGGCATTTCCTTCCCCTTGCCACAGGCACCTGGGAGCATGTCTGCACGTGGAGAAAGACTTTCCCGTGGGAAGCCGGGTTATGCCAAACGGGTCCCAGTGCTCTGCTCCTCTCTTTTCACTCCTGCTGCCAGAAGCCCAGGGAGGATGGGAGGGCTTAGAACATGGATGGGCACTGTGGTTTCTTCCAGAGAAGTGGAGGGCATTTGCTTTACCTTGCCACAACCACTTGGGATAGGATCTACACCTCAGGAAAACTGTCTCCGTGGGAAGCCGGCTTTTTGCAAAGGGGTCTCAGGGCTGTGGGCCTCGGCTGTCCCTCCGACTCCCCAAAGCACAGGGACGAGGTGAGGGGCTTAGACCAAGCCTGGGCAATGTTGTTACTTACACCTGGGTGTGTGGCATTTTGTTGAGCTGGCTTCCCCCACTTGGGATAGGTGTTCCACAGCAAGCACCTATTGATCGTCGGAAGCCGTTTTTGCCCCAGGGGTCTCCGGGCTGTGTTCCTTGGGGTTGATCTCCTGCTTGCAAAACCGCCGGGTTGAGGGAAGGGTTCAGACTGTGCCTGGGCCCTGTGGTCTCTTCCAGGTCAGTGTATGGCATTACCTTCCCCTTGCCACAGGCACCTGGGAGCAAGTCTGCACGTGGAGAAAGACTTTCCCGTGGGAAGCCGGGTTTTGTCAAACGGGTCCCAGTGCTCTGCTCCTCTCTTTTCACTCTTGCTGCCAGGAGCCCAGGGAGGATGGGAAGGCTTAGAACATGGCTGGGCACTGTGGTTTCTTCCAGAGAAGTGGAGGGCATTTGCTTTACCTTGCCACAACCACTTGGGATAGGGTCTGCACCTCAGGAAAACTGTCTCCGTGGGAAGCCGGCTTTTTGCAAAGGGGTCTCAGGGCCGTGTGCCTCGGCTGTCCCTCCGGCTCCCCAAAGCACAGGGACGAGGTGAGGGGCTTAGACCATGCCTGGGCAATGTTGTTTCTTACACCTGGGTGTGTGGCATTTTGTTGAGCTGGCTACCCCCACTTGGGATAGGTGTTCCACAGCAAGCACCTCTTGTTCGTCGGAAGCCGTTTTTGCCCTAGGGGTCTCCGGGCTGTGTTCGTTGGGGTTGAACTCCTGCTAGCAAAACCTCCGGGTTGAGGGAAGGGTTCAGACTGTGCCTGGGCCCTGTGGTCTCTTCCAGGTCAGTGTATGGCATTTCCTTCCCCTTGCACCAGGCACCTGGGAGCATGTCTGCACGTGGAGAAAGACTTTCCCGTGGGAAGCCGGTTTTTGTCAAACGGGTCCAGTGCTCTGCTCCTCTCTTTTCACTCTTGCTGCCAGAAGCCCAGGGAGGATGGGAGGGCTTAGAACATGGCTGGGCACTGCCATTTCTTCCAGAGAAGTGGAGGGCATTTGCTTTAGCTTGCCACAACCACTTGGGATAGGGTCTGCACCTCAGGAAAGTGTCTCCGTGGGAAGCCGGCTTTTTGCAAAGGGGTCGCAGGGCCGTGTGCCTCGGCTGTCCCTCCGGCTCCCCAAAGCACAGGGACGAGGTGAGGGGCTTAGACCATGCCTGGGCAATGTTGTTTCTTACACCTGGGTGTGTGGCATTTTGTTGAGCTGGCTACCCCCACTTGGGATAGGTGTTCCACAGCAAGCACCTATTGTTCGTCGGAAGCCGTTTTTGCCCCAGGGGTCTCCGGGCTGTGTTCGTTGGGGTTGAACTCCTGCTAGCAAAACCGCCGGGTTGAGGGAAGGGTTCAGACTGTGCCTGGGCCCTGTGGTCTCTTCCAGGTCAGTGTATGGCATTTCCTTCCCCTTGCCCCAGGCACCTGGGAGCATGTCTGCCCGTGGAGAAAGACTTTCCCGTGGGAAGCCGGGTTTTGTCAAACGGGTCCCAGTGCTCTGCTCCTCTCTTTTCACTCCTGCTGCCAGAAGCCCAGGGAGGATGGGAGGGCTTAGAACATGGCTGGGCACTGTGGTTTCTTCCAGAGAAGTGGAGGGCATTTGCTTTACCTTGCCACAACCACTTGGGATAGGGTCTGCACCTCAGGAAAACTGTCTCCGTGGGAAGCCGGCTTTTTGCAAAGGGGTCTCAGGGCCGTGTGCCTCGGCTGTCCCTCCGGCTCCCCAAAGCACAGGGACGAGGTGAGGGGCTTAGACCATGCCTGGGCAATGTTGTTTCTTACACCTGGGTTTGTGGCATTTTGTTGAGCTGGCTACCCCCACTTGGGATAGGTGTTCCACAGCAAGCACCTATTGTTCGTCGGAAGCCGTTTTTTCCCCAGGGGTCTCCGGGCTGTGTTCGTTGGGGTTGAACTCCTGCTAGCAAAACCGCCGGGTTGAGGGAAGGGTTCAGACTGTGCCTGGGCCCTGTGGTCTCTTCCAGGTCAGTGTATGGCATTTCCTTCCCCTTGCCACAGGCACCTGGGAGCATGTCTGCACGTGGAGAAAGACTTTCCCGTGGGAAGCCGGGTTTTGTCAAACGGGTCCCAGTGCTCTGCTCCTCTCTTTTCAATCCTGCTGCCAGAAGCCCAGGGAGGTTGGGAGGGCTTAGAACATGGCTGGGCACTGTGGTTTCTTCCAGAGAAGTGGAGGGCATTTGCTTTAGCTTGCCACAACCACTTGGGATAGGGTCTGCACCTCAGGAAATCTGTCTCCGTGGGAAG
This sequence comes from Ursus americanus, assembly GCF_024610735.1. Taxonomy (NCBI): domain Eukaryota; kingdom Metazoa; phylum Chordata; class Mammalia; order Carnivora; family Ursidae; genus Ursus; species Ursus americanus. The sequence goes on from NW_028273636.1 coordinate 281,421, forward strand.
ACGGCTTTTTGCAAAGGGGTCTCAGGGCCGTGTGCCTCGGCTGTCCCTCCGGCTCCCCAAAGCACAGGGACGAGGTGAGGGGCTTAGACCATGCCTGCGCAATGTTGTTTCTTACACCTGGGTGTGTGGCATTTTGTTGAGCTGGCTACCCCCACTTGGGATAGGTGTTCCACAGCAAGCACCTATTGTTCGTCGGAAGCCGTTTTTGCCCCAGGGGTCTCCGGGCTGTGTTCGTTGGGGTTGAACTCCTGCTAGCAAAACCGCCGGGTTGAGGGAAGGGTTCAGACTGTGCCTGGGCCCTGTGGTCTTTTCCAGGTCAATGTATGGCATTTCCTTCCCCTTGCCACAGGGACCTGGGAGCATGTCTGCACGTGGAGAAAGACTTTCCCGTGGGAAGCCGGGTTTTGCCAAATGGGTCCCAGTGCTCTGCTCCTCTCTTTTCACTCCTGCTGCCAGAAGCCCAGGGAGGATGGGAGGGCTTAGAACATGGCTGGGCACTGTGGTTTCTTCCAGAGAAGTGGAGGGCATTTGCTTTACCTTGCCACAACCACTTGGGATAGGGTCTACACCTCAGGAAAACTGTCTCTGTGGGAAGCCGGCTTTTTGCAAAGGGGTCTTAGGGCCGTGTGCCTCGGCTGTCCCTCCGGCTCCCCAAAGCACAGGGACGAGGTGAGGGGCTTAGACCATGCCTGGGCAATGTTGTTTCTTACACCTGGGTGTGTGGCATTTTGTTGAGCTGGCTTCCCCCACTTGGGATAGGTGTTCCACAGCAAGCACCTATTGATCGTCGGAAGCCGTTTTTGCACCAGGGGTCTCCGGGCTGTGTTCGTTGGGGTTGAACTCCTGCTAGCAAAAACGCCGAGTTGAGGGAAGGGTTCAGACTGTGCCTGGGCCCTGTGGTCTCTTCCAGGTCAGTGTATGGCATTTCCTTCCCCTTGCCACAGGCACCTGGGAGCATGTCTGCACGTGGAGAAAGACTTTCCCGTGGGAAGCCGGGTTTTGTCAGACGGGTCCCAGTGCTCTGCTCCTCTCTTTTCACTCTTGCTGCCAGAAGCCCAGGGAGGATGGGAGGGCTTAGAACATGGCTGGACACTGCAGTTTCTTCCAGAGAAGTGGAGGGCATTTGCTTTAGCTTGCCACAACCACTTGGGATAGGGTCTGCACCTCAGGAAAGTGTCTCCGTGGGAAGCCGGCTTTTTGCAAAGGGGCCTCAGGGCCGTGTGCCTCGGCTGTCCCTCCGGCTCCCCAAAGCACAGGGACGAGGTGAGGGGCTTAGACCATGCCTGGGCAATGTTGTTTCTTACACCTGGGTGTGTGGCATTTTGTTGAGCTGGCTACCCCCACTTGGGATAGGTGTTCCACAGCAAGCACCTCTTGTTCGTCGGAAGCCGTTTTTGCCCCAGGGGTCTCCGGGCTGTGTTCGTTGGGGTTGAACTCCTGCCAGCAAAACCGCCGGGTTGAGGGAAGGGTTCAGACTGTGCCTGGGCCCTGTGGTCTCTTCCAGGTCAGTGTATGGCATTTCCTTCCCCTTGCCCCAGGCACCTGGGAGCATGTCTGCCCGTGGAGAAAGACTTTCCCGTGGGAAGCCGGGTTTTGTCAAACGGGTCCCAGTGCTCTGCTCCTCTCTTTTCACTCCTGCTGCCAGAAGCCCAGGGAGTATGGGAGGGCTTAGAACATGGCTGGGCACTGTGGTTTCTTCCAGAGAAGTGGAGGGCATTTGCTTTACCTTGCCACAACCACTTGGGATAGGGTCTGCACCTCAGGAAAACTGTCTCCGTGGGAAGCCGGCTTTTTGCAAAGGGGTCTCAGGGCCGTGTGCCTCGGCTGTCCCTCCGGCTCCCCAAAGCACAGGGACGAGGTGAGGGGCTTAGACCATGCCTGGGCAATGTTGTTTCTTACACCTGGGTGTGTGGCATTTTGTTGAGCTGGCTACCCCCACTTGGGATAGGTGTTCCACAGCAAGCACCTATTGTTCGTCGGAAGCCGTTTTTGCCCCAGGGGTCTCCGGGCTGTGTTCGTTGGGGTTGAACTCCTGCTAGCAAAACCGCCGGGTTGAGGGAAGGGTTCAGACTGTGCCTGGGCCCTGTGGTCTCTTCCAGGTCAGTGTATGGCATTTCCTTCCCCTTGCCACAGGGACTTGGGAGCATGTCTGCACGTGGAGATAGACTTTCCCGTGGGAAGCCGGGTTTTGTCAAACGGGTCCCAGTGCTCTGCTCCTCTCTTTTCACTCCTGCTGCCAGAAGCCCAGGGAGGATGGGAGGGCTTAGAACATGGCTGGGCACTGTGGTTTCTTCCAGAGAAGTGGATGGCATTTGCTTTACCTTGCCACAACCACTTGGGATAGGGTCTGCACCTCAGGAAAACTGTCTCCGTGGGAAGCCGGCTTTTTGCAAAGGGGTCTCAGGGCCGTGTGCCTCGGCTGTCCCTCCGGCTCCCCAAAGCACAGGGACGAGGTGAGGGGCTTAGACCATGCCTGGGCAATGTTGTTTCTTACACCTGGGTGTGTGGCATTTTGTTGAGCTGGCTACCCCCACTTGGGATAGGTGTTCCACAGCAAGCACCTATTGTTCGTCGGAAGCCGTTTTTGCCCCAGGGGTCTCCGGGCTGTGTTCGTTGGGGTTGAACTCCTGCTAGCAAAACCGCCGGGTTGAGGGAAGGGTTCAGACTGTGCCTGGGCCCTGTGGTCTCTTCCAGGTCAGTGTATGGCATTTCCTTCCCCTTGCCCCAGGCACCTGGGAGCATGTCTGCACGTGGAGAAAGACTTTCCCGTGGGAAGCCGGGTTTTGTCAAACGGGTCCCAGTGCTCTGCTCCTCTCTTTTCACTCCTGCTGCCAGAAGCCCAGGGAGGATGGGAGGGCTTAGAACATGGCTGGGCACTGCGGTTTCTTCCAGAGAAGTGGAGGGCATTTGCTTTAGCTTGCCACAACCACTTGGGATAGGGTCTGCACCTCAGGAAACTGTCTCTGTGGGAAGCCGTCTTTTTGCAAAGGGGTCTCAGGGCCGTGGGCCTCGGCTGTCCCTCCGGCTCCCCAAAGCACAGGGACGAGGTGAGGGGCTTAGACCATGCCTGGGCAATGTTGTTTCTTACACCTGGGTGTGTGGCATTTTGTTGAGCTGGCTTCCCCCACTTCGGATAGGTGTTCCACAGCAAGCACCTATTGATCGTCGGAAGCCGTTTTTGCACCAGGAGTCTACGGGCTGTGTTCGTTGGGGTTGAACTCCTGCTAGCAAAAACGCCGGGTTGAGGGAAGGGTTCAGACTGTGCCTGGGCCCTGTGGTCTCTTCCAGGTCAGTGTATGGCATTTCCTTCCCCTTGCACCAGGCACCTGGGAGCATGTCTGCACGTGGAGAAAGACTTTCCCGTGGGAAGCCGGGTTTTGTCAAACGGGTCCCAGTGCTCTGCTCCTCTCTTTTCACTCCTGCTGCCAGAAGCCCAGGGAGGATGGGAGGGCTTAGAACATGGCTGAGCTCTGCGGTTTCTTACAGAGAAGTGGAGGGCATTTGCTTTAGCTTGCCACAACCACTTGGGATAGGGTCTGCACCTCAGGAAAGTGTCTCCGTGGGAAGCCGGCTTTTTGCAAAGGGGTCTCAGGGCCGTGGGCCTCGGCTGTCCCTCCAGCTCCCCAAAGCACAGGGACGAGGTGAGGGGCTTAGACCATGCCTGGGCAATGTTGTTTCTTACACCTGGGTGTGTGGCATTTTGTTGAGCTGGCTACCCCCACTTGGGATAGGTGTTCCACAGCAAGCACCTCTTGTTCGTCGGAAGCCGTTTTTGCCCCAGGGGTCTCCGGGCTGTGTTCGTTGGGGTTGAACTCCTGCTAGCAAAACCGCCGGGTTGAGGGAAGGGTTCAGACTGTGCCTGGGCCCTGTGGTCTCTTCCAGGTCAGTGTATGGCATTTCCTTCCCCTTGCACCAGGCACCTGGGAGCATGTCTGCACGTGGAGAAAGACTTTCCCGTGGGAAGCCGGGTTTTGTCCAACGGGTCCCAGTGCTCTGCTCCTCTCTTTTCACTCCTGCTGCCAGAAGCCCAGGGAGGATGGGAGGGCTTAGAACATGGCTGGGCTCTGCGGTTTCTTCCAGAGAAGTGGAGGGCATTTGCTTTAGCTTGCCACAACCACTTGGGATAGGGTCTGCACCTCAGGAAAGTGTCTCCGTGGGAAGCCGGCTTTTTGCAAAGGGGTCTCAGGGCCGTGGGCCTCGGCTGTCCCTCCGGCTCCCCAAAGCACAGGGACGAGGTGAGGGGCTTAGACCATGCCTGGGCAATGTTGTTTCTTACACCTGGGTGTGTGGCATTTTGTTGAGCTGGCTACCCCCACTTGGGATAGGTGTTCCACAGCAAGCACCTATTGATCGTCGGAAGCCGTTTTTGCACCAGGGGTCTCTACGCTGTGTTCGTTGGGGTTGAACTCCTGCTAGCAAAAACGCCGGGTTGAGGGAAGGGTTCAGACTGTGCCTGGGCCCTGGGGTCTCTTCCAGGTCAGTGTATGGCATTTCCTTCCCCTTGCCACAGGCACCTGGGAGCATGGCTGCACGTGGAGAAAGACTTTCCCGTGGGAAGCCGGGTTTTGTGAAACGGGTCCCAGTGCTCTGCTCCTCTCTTTTCACTCCTGCTGCCAGAAGCCCAGGGAGGATGGGTGGGCTTAGAACATGGCTGGGCACTGTGGTTTCTTCCAGAGAAGTGGAGGGCATTTGCTTTACCTTGCCACAACCACTTGGGATAGGGTCTACACCTCAGGAAAACTGTCTCTGTGGGAAGCCGTCTTTTTGCAAAGGGGTCTCAGGGCCGTGGGCCTCGGCTGTCCCTCCAGCTCCCCAAAGCACAGGGACGAGGTGAGGGGCTTAGACCATGCCTGGGCAATGTTGTTTCTTACACCTGGGTGTGTGGCATTTTGTTGAGCTGGCTACCCCCACTTGGGATAGGTGTTCCACAGCAAGCACCTCTTGTTCGTCGGAAGCCGTTTTTGCCCCAGGGGTCTCCGGGCTGTGTTCGTTGGGGTTGAACTCCTGCTAGCAAAACCGCCGGGTTGAGGGAAGGGTTCAGACTGTGCCTGGGCCCTGTGGTCTCTTCCAGGTCAGTGTATGGCATTTCCTTCCCCTTGCCCCAGGCACCTGGGAGCATGTCTGCCCGTGGAGAAAGACTTTCCCGTGGGAAGCCGGGTTTTGTCAAACGGGTCCCAGTGCTCTGCTCCTCTCTTTTCACTCCTGCTGCCAGAAGCCCAGGGAGGATGGGAGGGCTTAGAACATGGCTGGGCACTGTGGTTTCTTCGAGAGAAGTGGAGGGCATTTGCTTTACCTTGCCACAACCACTTGGGATAGGGTCTGCACCTCAGGAAAACTGTCTCCGTGGGAAGCCGGCTTTTTGCAAAGGGGTCTCAGGGCCGTGGGCCTCGGCTGTCCCTCCGGCTCCCCAAAGCACAGGGACGAGGTGAGGGGCTTAGACCATGCCTGGGCAATGTTGTTTCTTACACCTGGGTGTGTGGCATTTTGTTGAGCTGGCTACCCCCACTTGGGATAGCTGTTCCACAGCAAGCACCTATTGTTCGTCGGAAGCCGTTTTTGCCCCAGGGGTCTCCGGGCTGTGTTCGTTGGGGTTGAACTCCTGCTAGCAAAACCGCCGGGTTGAGGGAAGGGTTCAGACTGTGCCTGGGCCCTGTGGTCTCTTCCAGGTCAGTGTATGGCATTTCCTTCCCCTTGCCCCAGGCACCTGGGAGCATGTCTGCACGTGGAGAAAGACTTTCCCGTGGGAAGCCGGGTTTTGTCAAACGGGTCCCAGTGCTCTGCTCCTCTCTTTTCACTCCTGCTGCCAGAAGCCCAGGGAGGATGGGAGGGCTTAGAACATGGCTGGGCACTGTGGTTTCTTCCAGAGAAGTGGAGGGCATTTGCTTTACCTTGCCACAACCACTTGGGATAGGGTCTGCACCTCAGGAAAACTGTCTCCGTGGGAAGCCGGCTTTTTGCAAAGGGGTCTCAGGGCCGTGGGCCTCGGCTGTCCCTCCGGCTCCCCAAAGCACAGGGACGAGGTGAGGGGCTTAGACCATGCCTGGGCAATGTTGTTTCTTACACCTGGGTGTGTGGCATTTTGTTGAGCTGGCTACCCACACTTGGGATAGGTGTTCCACAGCAAGCACCTATTGTTCGTCGGAAGCCGTTTTTGCCCCAGGGGTCTCCGGGCTGTGTTCGTTGGGGTTGAACTCCTGCTAGCAAAACCGCCGGGTTGAGGGAAGGGTTCAGACTGTGCCTGGGCCCTGTGGTCTCTTCCAGGTCAGTGTATGGCATTTCCTTTCCCTTGCCACAGGCACCTGGGAGCATGTCTGCCCGTGGAGAAAGACTTTCCCGTGGGAAGCCCGGTTTTGTCAAACGGGTCCCAGTGCTCTGCTCCTCTCTTTTCACTCTTGCTTCCAGAAGCCCAGGGAGGATAGGAGGGCTTAGAACATGGCTGGGCACTGTGGTTTCTTCCAGAGAAGTGGAGGGCATTTGCTTTACCTTGCCACAACCACTTGGGATAGGGTCTGCACCTCAGGAAAACTGTCTCCGTGGGAAGCCGGCTTTTTGCAAAGGGGTCTCAGGGCCGTGGGCCTCGGCTGTCCCTCCGGCTCCCCAAAGCACAGGGACGAGGTGAGGGGCTTAGACCATGCCTGGGCAATGTTGTTTCTTACACCTGGGTTTGTGGCATTTTGTTGAGCTGGCTACCCCCACTTGGGATAGCTGTTCCACAGCAAGCACCTATTGTTCGTCGGAAGCCGTTTTTGCCCCAGGGGTCTCCGGGCTGTGTTCGTTGGGGTTGAACTCCTGCTAGCAAAACCGCCGGGTTGAGGGAAGGGTTCAGACTGTGCCTGGGCCCTGTGGTCTCTTCCAGGTCAGTGTATGGCATTTCCTTTCCCTTGCCACAGGCACCTGGGAGCATGTCTGCACGTGGAGAAAGACTTTCCCGTGGGAAGCCGGGTTTTGTCAAACGGGTCCCAGTGCTCTGCTCCTCTCTTTTCACTCCTGCTGCCAGAAGCCCAGGGAGGATGGGAGGGCTTAGAACATGGCTGGGCACTGTGGTTTCTTCCAGAGAAGTGGAGGGCATTTGCTTTAGCTTGCCACAACCACTTGGGATAGGGCCTGCACCTCAGGAAAACTGTCTCCGTGGGAAGCCGGCTTTTTGCAAAGGGGTCTCAGGGCCGTGGGCCTCGGCTGTCCCTCCGGCTCCCCAAAGCACAGGGACGAGGTGAGGGGCTTAGACCATGCCTGGGCAATGTTGTTTCTTACACCTGGGTTTGTGGCATTTTGTTGAGCTGGCTACCCCCACTTGGGATAGCTGTTCCACAGCAAGCACCTATTGTTCGTCGGAAGCCGTTTTTGCCCCAGGGGTCTCCGGGCTGTGTTCGTTGGGGTTGAACTCCTGCTAGCAAAACCGCCGGGTTGAGGGAAGGGTTCAGACTGTGCCTGGGCCCTGTGGTCTCTTCCAGGTCAGTGTATGGCATTTCCTTTCCCTTGCCACAGGCACCTGGGAGCATGTCTGCACGTGGAGAAAGACTTTCCCGTGGGAAGCCGGGTTTTGTCAAACGGGTCCCAGTGCTGTGCTCCTCTCTTTTCACTCCTGCTGCCAGAAGCCCAGGGAGGATGGGAGGGCTTAGAACATGGCTGGGCACTGTGGTTTCTTCCAGAGAAGTGGAGGGCATTTGCTTTACCTTGCCACAACCACTTGGGATAGGGTCTGCACCTCAGGAAACTGTCTCCGTGGGAAGCCGTCTTTTTGCAAAGGGGTCTCAGGGCCGTGTGCCTCGGGTGTCCCTCCGGCTCCCCAAAGCACAGGGACGAGGTGAGGGGCTTAGACCATGCCTGGGCAATGTTGTTTCTTACACCTGGGTGTGTGGCATTTTGTTGAGCTGGCTACCCCCACTTGGGATAGGTGTTCCACAGCAAGCACCTATTGTTCGTCGGAAGCCGTTTTTGCTCCAGGGGTCTCCGGGCTGTGTTCGTTGGGGTTGAACTCCTGCTAGCAAAACCGCCGGGTTGAGGGAAGGGTTCAGACTGTGCCTGGGCCCTGTGGTCTCTTCCAGGTCAGTGTATGGCATTTCCTTCCCCTTGCCACAGGCATCTGGGAGCATGTCTGCACGTGGAGAAAGACTTTCCCGTGGGAAGCCGGGTTTTGTCAAACGGGTCCCAGTGCTCTGCTCCTCTCTTTTCACTCCTGCTGCCAGAAGCCCAGGGAGGATGGGAGGGCTTAGAACATGGCTGGGCACTGTGGTTTCTTCCAGAGAAGTGGAGGGCATTTGCTTTACCTTGCCACAACCACTTGGGATAGGGTCTACACCTCAGGAAAACTGTCTCTGTGGGAAGCCGTCTTTTTGCAAAGGGGTCTCAGGGCCGTGGGCCTCGGCTGTCCCTCCGGCTCCCCAAAGCACAGGGACGAGGTGAGGGGCTTAGACCATGCCTGGGCAATGTTGTTTCTTACACCTGGGTGTGTGGCATTTTATTGAGCTGGCTTCCCCCACTTGGAATAGGTGTTCCACAGCAAGCACCTATTGATCGTCGGAAGCCGTTTTTGCACCAGGGGTCTCCGGGCTGTGTTCGTTGGGGTTGAACTCCTGCTAGCAAAACCGCCGGGTTGAGGGAAGGGTTCAGACTGTGCCTGGGCCCTGTGGTCTCTTCCAGGTCAGTGTATGGCATTTCCTTCCCCTTGCCACAGGCACCTGGGAGCATGTCTGCACGTGGAGAAAGACTTTCCCGTGGGAAGCCGGGTTTTCCCAAACGGGTCCCAGTGCTCTGCTCCTCTCTTTTCACTCCTGCTGCCAGAAGCCCAGGGAGGATGGGAGGGCTTAGAACATGGCTGGGCACTGTGGTTTCTTCCAGAGAAGTGGAGGGCATTTGCTTTACCTTGCCACAACCACTTGGGATAGGGTCTACACCTCAGGAAAACTGTCTCCGTGGGAAGCCGTCTTTTTGCAAAGGGGTCTCAGGGCCGTGTGCCTCAGCTGTCCCTCCGGCTCCCCAAAGCACAGGGACGAGGTGAGGGGCTTAGACCATGCCTGGGCAATGTTGTTTCTTACACCTGGGTGTGTGGCATTTTGTTGAGCTGGCTACCCCCACTTGGGATAGGTGTTCCACAGCAAGCACCTATTGTTCGTCGGAAGCCGTTTTTGCCCCAGGGGTCTCCGGGCTGTGTTCGTTGGGGTTGAACTCCTGCTAGCAAAACCGCTGGGTTGAGGGAAGGGTTCAGACTGTGCCTGGGCCCTGTGGTCTCTTCCAGGTCAGTGTATGGCATTTCCTTCCCCTTGCCCCAGGCACCTGGGAGCATGTCTGCACGTGGAGAAAGACTTTCCCGTGGGAAGCCGGGTTTTGTCAAACGGGTCCCAGTGCTCTGCTCCTCTCTTTTCACTCCTGCTGCCAGAAGCCCAGGGAGGATGGCAGGGCTTAGAACATGGCTGGGCACTGTGGTTTCTTCCAGAGAAGTGGAGGGCATTTGCTTTAGCTTGCCACAACCACTTGGGATAGGGTCTGCACCTCAGGAAAACTGTCTCCGTGGGAAGCCGGCTTTTTGCAAAGGGGTCTCAGGGCCGTGGGCCTCGGCTGTCCCTCCGGCTCCCCAAAGCACAGGGACGAGGTGAGGGGCTTAGACCATGCCTGGGCAATGTTGTTTCTTACACCTGGGTGTGTGGCATTTTGTTGAGCTGGCTTCCCCCACTTGGGATAGGTGTTTCACAGCAAGCACCTATTGTTCGTCGGAAGCCGTTTTTGCCCCAGGGGTCTCCGGGCTGTGTTCGTTGGGGTTGAACTCCTGCTAGCAAAAACGCCGGGTTGAGGGAAGGGTTCAGACTGTGCCTGGGCCCTGTGGTCTCTTCCAGGTCAGTGTATGGCATTTCCTTCCCCTTGCACCAGGCACCTGGGAGCATGTCTGCACGTGGAGAAAGACTTTCCCGTGGGAAGCCGGGTTTTGCCAAACGGGTCCCAGTGCTCTGCTCCTCTCTTTTCACTCCTGCTGCCAGAAGCCCAGGGAGGATGGGAGGGCTTAGAACATGGCTGGGCACTGTGGTTTCTTCCAGAGAAGTGGAGGGCATTTGCTTTACCTTGCCACAACCACTTGGGATAGGGTCTACACCTCAGGAAAACTGTCTCTGTGGGAAGCCGTCTTTTTGCAAAGGGGTCTCAGGGCCGTGGGCCTCGGCTGTCCCTCTGGCTCCCCAAAGCACAGGGACGAGGTGAGGGGCTTAGACCATGCCTAGGCAATGTTGTTTCTTACACCTGGGTGTGTGGCATTTTGTTGAGCTGGCTACCCCCACTTGGGATAGGTGTTCCACAGCAAGCACCTATTGTTCGTCGGAAGCTGTTTTTGCCCCAGGGGTCTCCGGGCTGTGTTCGTTGGGGTTGAACTCCTGATAGCAAAACCTCCGGGTTGAGGGAAGGGTTCAGACTGTGCCTGGGCCCTGTGGTCTCTTCCAGGTCAGTGTATGGCATTTCCTTCCCCTTGCCCTAGGCACCTGGGAGCATGTCTGCACGTGGAGAAAGACTTTCCCGTGGGAAGCCGGTTTTTGTCAAACGGGTCCCAGTGCTCTGCTCCTCTCTTTTCACTCCTGCTGCCAGAAGCCCAGGGAGGATGGGAGGACTTAGAACATGGCTGGGCACTGTGGTTTCTTCCAGAGAAGTGGAGGGCATTTGCTTTACCTTGCCACAACCACTTGGGATAGGGTCTGCACCTCTGGAAAACTGTCTCCGTGGGAAGCCGGCTTTTTGCAAAGGGGTCTCAGGGCCGTGGGCCTCGGCTGTCCCTCCGGCTCCCCAAAGCACAGGGACGAGGTGAGGGGCTTAGACCATGCCTGGGCAATGTTGTTTCTTACACCTGGGTGTGTGGCATTTTGTTGAGCTGGCTACCCCCACTTGGGATAGGTGTTCCACAGCAAGCACCTATTGTTCGTCGGAAGCCGTTTTTGCCCCAGGGGTCTCCGGGCTGTGTTCGTTGGGGTTGAACTCCTGCTAGCAAAACCGCCGGGTTGAGGGAAGGGTTCAGACTGTGCCTGGGCCCTGTGGTCTCTTCCAGGTCAGTGTATGGCATTTCCTTCCCCTTGCCACAGGCACCTGGGAGCATGTCTGCACGTGGAGAAAGACTTCCCCGTGGGAAGCCGGGTTTTGTCAAACGGGTCCCAGTGCTCTGCTCCTCTCTTTTCACTCCTGCTGCCAGAAGCCCAGGGAGGATGGGAGGGCTTAGAACATGGCTGGGCACTGTGGTTTCTTCCAGAGAAGTGGAGGGCATTTGCTTTAGCTTGCCACAACCACTTGGGATAGGGTGTACACCTCAGGAAAACTGTCTCTGTGGGAAGCCGTCTTTTTGCAAAGGGGTCTCAGGGCCGTGGGCCTCGGCTGTCCCTCCGGCTCCCCAAAGCACAGGGACGAGGTGAGGGGCTTAGACCATGCCTGGGCAATGTTGTTTCTTACACCTGGGTGTGTGGCATTTTGTTGAGCTGGCTACCCCAATTGGGATAGGTGTTCCACAGCAAGCACCTATTGTTCGTCGGAAGCCGTTTTTGCCCCAGGGGTCTCCGGGCTGTGTTCGTTGGGGTTGAACTCCTGCTAGCAAAACCGCCGGGTTGAGGGAAGGGTTCAGACTGTGCCTGGGCCCTGTGGTCTCTTCCAGGTCAGTGTATGGCATTTCCTTCCCCTTGCCACAGGCACCTGGGAGCATGTCTGCACGTGGAGAAAGACTTTCCCGTGGGAAGCCGGGTTTTGTCAAACGGGTCCCAGTGCTCTGCTCCTCTCTTTTCACTCCTGCTGCCAGAAGCCCAGGGAGGATGGGAGGGCTTAGAACATGGCTGGGCACTGTGGTTTCTTCCAGAGAAGTGGAGGGCATTTGCTTTAGCTTGCCACAACCACTTGGGATAGGGTCTGCACCTCAGGAAAACTGTCTCCGTGGGAAGCCGGCTTTTTGCAAAGGGGTCTCAGGGCCGTGTGCCTCGGCTGTCCCTCCGGCTCCCCAAAGCACAGGGACGAGGTGAGGGGCTTAGACCATGCCTGGGCAATGTTGTTTCTTACACCTGGGTGTGTGGCATTTTGTTGAGCTGGCTTCCCCCACTTGGGATAGTTGTTCCACAGCAAGCACCTATTGTTCGTCGGAAGCCGTTTTTGCCCCAGGGGTCTCCGGGCTGTGTTCGTTGGGGTTGAACTCCTGCTAGCAAAACCGCCGGGTTGAGGGAAGGGTTCAGACTGTGCCTGGGCCCTGTGGTCTCTTCCAGGTCAGTGTATGGCATTTCCTTCCCCTTGCCACAGGCACCTGGGAGCATGTCTGCACGTGGAGAAAGACTTTCCCGTGGGAAGCCGGGTTTTGTCAAACGGGTCCCAGTGCTCTGCTCCTCTCTTTTCACTCTTGCTGCCAGAAGCCCAGGGAGGATGGGAGGGCTTAGAACATGGCTGGGCACTGTGGTTTCTTCCAGAGAAGTGGAGGGCATTTGATTTACCTTGCCACAACCACTTGGGATAGGGTCTGCACCTCAGGAAAACTGTCTCCGTGGGAAGACGGCTTTTTGCAAAGGGGTCTCAGGGCCGTGTGCCTCGGCTGTCCCTCCGGCTCCCCAAAGCACAGGGACGAGGTGAGGGGCTAGACCATGCTTGGGCAATGTTGTTTCTTACACCTGGGTGTGTGGCATTTTGTTGAGCTGCCTTCCCCCACTTGGGATAGGTGTTCCACAGCAAGCACCTATTGATCGTCGGAAGCCGTTTTTGCCCCAGGGGTCTCCGGGCTGTGTTCGTTGGGGTTGATCTCCTGCTTGCAAAACCGCCGGGTTGAGGGAAGGGTTCAGACTGTGCCTGGGCCCTGTGGTCTCTTCCAGGTCAGTGTATGGCATTTCCTTCCCCTTGCCCCAGGCACCTGGGAGCATGTCTGCACGTGGAGAAAGACTTTCCCGTGGGAAGCCGGGTTTTGTCAAACGGGTCCCAGTGCTCTTCTCCTCTCTTTTCACTCCTGCTGCCAGAAGCCCAGGGAGGATGGGAGGGCTTAGAACATGGCTGGGCACTGTGGTTTCTTCCAGAGAAGTGGAGGGCATTTGCTTTACCTTGCCACAACCACTTGGGATAGGGTATGCACCTCAGGAAACTGTCTCCGTGGGAAGCCGGCTTTTTGCAAAGGGGTCTCAGGGCCGTGTGCCTCGGCTGTCCCTCCGGCTCCCCAAAGCACAGGGACGAGGTGAGGGGCTTAGACCATGCCTGGGCAATGTTGTTTCTTACACCTGGGTGTGTGGCATTTTGTTGAGCTGGCTACCCCCACTTGGGATAGGTGTTCCACAGCAAGCACCTATTGTTCGTCGGAAGCCGTTTTTGCCCCAGGGGTCTCCGGGCTGTGTTCGTTGGGGTTGAACTCCTGCTAGCAAAACCGCCGGGTTGAGGGAAGGGTTCAGACTGTGCCTGGGCCCTGTGGTCTCTTCCAGGTCAGTGTATGGCATTTCCTTCCCCTTGCCCCAGGCACCTGGGAGCATGTCTGCACGTGGAGAAAGACTTTCCCGTGGGAAGCCGGGTTTTGTGAAAAGGGTCCCAGTGCTCTGCTCCTCTCTTTTCACTCCTGCTGCCAGAAGCCCAGGGAGGATGGGAGGGCTTAGAACATGGCTGGGCACTGTGGTTTCTTCCAGAGAAGTGGAGGGCATTTGCTTTAGCTTGCCACAACCACTTGGGATAGGGTCTGCACCTCAAGAAAACTGTCTCCGTGGGAAGCCGGCTTTTTGCAAAGGGGTCTCAGGGCCGTGGGCCTCGGCTGTCCCTCCGGCTCCCCAAAGCACAGGGACGAGGTGAGGGGCTTAGACCATGCCTGGGCAATGTTGTTTCTTACACCTGGGTGTGTGGCATTTTGTTGAGCTGGCTTCCCCCACTTGGGATAGGTGTTCCACAGCAAGCACCTATTGTTCGTCGGAAGGCGTTTTTGCCCCAGGGGTCTCCGGGCTGTGTTCGTTGGGGTTGAACTCCTGCTAGCAAAACCGCCGGTTTGAGGGAAGGGTTCAGACTGTGCCTGGGCCCTGTGGTCTCTTCCAGGTCAGTGTATGGCATTTCCTTCCCCTTGCCACAGGCACCTGGGAGCATGTCTGCACGTGGAGAAAGACTTTCCCGTGGGAAGCCGGGTTTTGCCAAACGGGTCCCAGTGCTCTGCTCCTCTCTTTTCACTCCTGCTGCCAGAAGCCCAGGGAGGATGGGAGGGCTTAGAACATGGCTGGGCACTGTGGTTTCTTCCAGAGAACTGGAGGGCATTTGCTTTACCTTGCCACAACCACTTGGGATAGGGTCTACACCTCAGGAAAACTGTCTCTGTGGGAAGCTGGCTTTTTGCAAAGGGGCCTCAGGGCCGTGGGCCTCGGCTGTCCCTCCGGCTCCCCAAAGCACAGGGACGAGGTGAGGGGCTTAGACCAAGCCTGGGCAATGTTGTTACTTACACCTGGGTGAGTGGCATTTTCTTGAGCTGGCTTCCCCCACTTGGGATAGGTGTTCCACAGCAAGCACCTATTGATCGTCGGAAGCCGTTTTTGCCCCAGGGGTCTCCGGGCTGTGTTCGTTGGGGTTGAACTCCTGCTAGCAAAACCGCCGGGTTGAGGGAAGGGTTCAGACTGTGCCTGGGCCCTGTGGTCTCTTCCAGGTTAGTGTATGGCATTTCCTTCCCCTTGCCACAGGCAGCTGGGTGCATGTCTGCGCGAGGCGAAAGACTTTCCCGTGGGAAGCCGGTTTTTGTCAAACGGGTCCCAGTGCTCTGCTCCTCTCTTTTCACTCCTGCTGCCAGAAGCCCAGGGAGGATGGGAGGGCTTAGAACATGGCTGAGCACTGCGGTTTCTTCCAGAGAAGTGGAGGGCATTTGCTTTAGCTTGCCACAACCACTTGGGATAGGGTCTGCACCTCAGGAAACTGTCTCCGTGGGAAGCCTGCTTTTTGCAAAGGGGTCTCAGGGCCGTGTGCCTCGGCTGTCCCTCCGGCTCCCCAAAGCACAGGGACGAGGTGAGGGGCTTAGACCATGCCTGGGCAATGTTGTTTCTTACACCTGGGTGTGTGGCATTTTGTTGAGCTGGCTACCCCCACTTGGGATAGGTGTTCCACAGCAAGCACCTATTGTTCGTCGGAAGCCGTTTTTGCCCCAGGGGTCTCCGGGCTGTGTTCGTTGGGGTTGAACTCCTGCTAGCACAACCGCCGGGTTGAGGGAAGGGTTCAGACTGTGCCTGGGCCCTGTGGTCTCTTCCAGGTCAGTGTATGGCATTTCCTTCCCCTTGCCCCAGGCACCTGGGAGCATGTCTGCACGTGGAGAAAGACTTTCCCGTGGGAAGCCGGTTTTTGTCAAACGGGTCCCAGTGCTCTGCTCCTCTCTTTTCACTCCTGCTGCCAGAAGCCCAGGGAGGATGGGAGGGCTTAGAACATGGCTGGGCACTGTGGTTTCTTCCAGAGAAGTGGAGGGCATTTGCTTTACCTTGCCACAACCACTTGGGATAGGGTCTGCACCTCAGGAAAACTGTCTCCGTGGGAAGCCGGCTTTTTGCAAAGGGGTCTCAGGGCCGTGGGCTTCGGCTGTCCCTCCGGCTCCCCATAGCACAGGGACGAGGTGAGGGGCTTAGACCATGCCTGGGCAATGTTGTTTCTTACACCTGGGTGTGTGGCATTTTGTTGAGCTGGCTACCCCCACTTGGGATAGGTGTTCCACAGCAAGCACCTATTGTTCGTCGGAAGCCGTTTTTGCTCCAGGGGTCTCCGGGCTGTGTTCGTTGGGGTTGAACTCCTGCTAGCAAAACCGCCGGGTTGAGGGAAGGGTTCAGACTGTGCCTGGGCCCTGTGGTCTCTTCCAGGTCAGTGTATGGCATTTCCTTCCCCTTGCCACAGGCACCTGGGAGCATGTCTGCACGTGGAGAAAGACTTTCCCGTGGGAAGCCGGGTTTTGTCAAACGGGTCCCAGTGCTCTGCTCCTCTCTTTTCACTCTTGCTGCCAGAAGCCCAGGGAGGATGGGAGGGCTTAGAACATGGCTGGGCACTGTGGTTTCTTCCAGAGAAGTGGAGGGCATTTGATTTACCTTGCCACAACCACTTGGGATAGGGTCTGCACCTCAGGAAAACTGTCTCCGTGGGAAGACGGCTTTTTGCAAAGGGGTCTCAGGGCCGTGTGCCTCGGCTGTCCCTCCGGCTCCCCAAAGCACAGGGACGAGGTGAGGGGCTAGACCATGCTTGGGCAATGTTGTTTCTTACACCTGGGTGTGTGGCATTTTGTTGAGCTGCCTTCCCCCACTTGGGATAGGTGTTCCACAGCAAGCACCTATTGATCGTCGGAAGCCGTTTTTGCCCCAGGGGTCTCCGGGCTGTGTTCGTTGGGGTTGATCTCCTGCTTGCAAAACCGCCGGGTTGAGGGAAGGGTTCAGACTGTGCCTGGGCCCTGTGGTCTCTTCCAGGTCAGTGTATGGCATTTCCTTCCCCTTGCCCCAGGCACCTGGGAGCATGTCTGCACGTGGAGAAAGACTTTCCCGTGGGAAGCCGGGTTTTGTCAAACGGGTCCCAGTGCTCTTCTCCTCTCTTTTCACTCCTGCTGCCAGAAGCCCAGGGAGGATGGGAGGGCTTAGAACATGGCTGGGCACTGTGGTTTCTTCCAGAGAAGTGGAGGGCATTTGCTTTACCTTGCCACAACCACTTGGGATAGGGTATGCACCTCAGGAAACTGTCTCCGTGGGAAGCCGGCTTTTTGCAAAGGGGTCTCAGGGCCGTGTGCCTCGGCTGTCCCTCCGGCTCCCCAAAGCACAGGGACGAGGTGAGGGGCTTAGACCATGCCTGGGCAATGTTGTTTCTTACACCTGGGTGTGTGGCATTTTGTTGAGCTGGCTACCCCCACTTGGGATAGGTGTTCCACAGCAAGCACCTATTGTTCGTCGGAAGCCGTTTTTGCCCCAGGGGTCTCCGGGCTGTGTTCGTTGGGGTTGAACTCCTGCTAGCAAAACCGCCGGGTTGAGGGAAGGGTTCAGACTGTGCCTGGGCCCTGTGGTCTCTTCCAGGTCAGTGTATGGCATTTCCTTCCCCTTGCCCCAGGCACCTGGGAGCATGTCTGCACGTGGAGAAAGACTTTCCCGTGGGAAGCCGGGTTTTGTGAAAAGGGTCCCAGTGCTCTGCTCCTCTCTTTTCACTCCTGCTGCCAGAAGCCCAGGGAGGATGGGAGGGCTTAGAACATGGCTGGGCACTGTGGTTTCTTCCAGAGAAGTGGAGGGCATTTGCTTTAGCTTGCCACAACCACTTGGGATAGGGTCTGCACCTCAAGAAAACTGTCTCCGTGGGAAGCCGGCTTTTTGCAAAGGGGTCTCAGGGCCGTGGGCCTCGGCTGTCCCTCCGGCTCCCCAAAGCACAGGGACGAGGTGAGGGGCTTAGACCATGCCTGGGCAATGTTGTTTCTTACACCTGGGTGTGTGGCATTTTGTTGAGCTGGCTTCCCCCACTTGGGATAGGTGTTCCACAGCAAGCACCTATTGTTCGTCGGAAGGCGTTTTTGCCCCAGGGGTCTCCGGGCTGTGTTCGTTGGGGTTGAACTCCTGCTAGCAAAACCGCCGGTTTGAGGGAAGGGTTCAGACTGTGCCTGGGCCCTGTGGTCTCTTCCAGGTCAGTGTATGGCATTTCCTTCCCCTTGCCACAGGCACCTGGGAGCATGTCTGCACGTGGAGAAAGACTTTCCCGTGGGAAGCCGGGTTTTGCCAAACGGGTCCCAGTGCTCTGCTCCTCTCTTTTCACTCCTGCTGCCAGAAGCCCAGGGAGGATGGGAGGGCTTAGAACATGGCTGGGCACTGTGGTTTCTTCCAGAGAACTGGAGGGCATTTGCTTTACCTTGCCACAACCACTTGGGATAGGGTCTACACCTCAGGAAAACTGTCTCTGTGGGAAGCTGGCTTTTTGCAAAGGGGCCTCAGGGCCGTGGGCCTCGGCTGTCCCTCCGGCTCCCCAAAGCACAGGGACGAGGTGAGGGGCTTAGACCAAGCCTGGGCAATGTTGTTACTTACACCTGGGTGAGTGGCATTTTCTTGAGCTGGCTTCCCCCACTTGGGATAGGTGTTCCACAGCAAGCACCTATTGATCGTCGGAAGCCGTTTTTGCCCCAGGGGTCTCCGGGCTGTGTTCGTTGGGGTTGAACTCCTGCTAGCAAAACCGCCGGGTTGAGGGAAGGGTTCAGACTGTGCCTGGGCCCTGTGGTCTCTTCCAGGTTAGTGTATGGCATTTCCTTCCCCTTGCCACAGGCAGCTGGGTGCATGTCTGCGCGAGGCGAAAGACTTTCCCGTGGGAAGCCGGTTTTTGTCAAACGGGTCCCAGTGCTCTGCTCCTCTCTTTTCACTCCTGCTGCCAGAAGCCCAGGGAGGATGGGAGGGCTTAGAACATGGCTGAGCACTGCGGTTTCTTCCAGAGAAGTGGAGGGCATTTGCTTTAGCTTGCCACAACCACTTGGGATAGGGTCTGCACCTCAGGAAACTGTCTCCGTGGGAAGCCTGCTTTTTGCAAAGGGGTCTCAGGGCCGTGTGCCTCGGCTGTCCCTCCGGCTCCCCAAAGCACAGGGACGAGGTGAGGGGCTTAGACCATGCCTGGGCAATGTTGTTTCTTACACCTGGGTGTGTGGCATTTTGTTGAGCTGGCTACCCCCACTTGGGATAGGTGTTCCACAGCAAGCACCTATTGTTCGTCGGAAGCCGTTTTTGCCCCAGGGGTCTCCGGGCTGTGTTCGTTGGGGTTGAACTCCTGCTAGCACAACCGCCGGGTTGAGGGAAGGGTTCAGACTGTGCCTGGGCCCTGTGGTCTCTTCCAGGTCAGTGTATGGCATTTCCTTCCCCTTGCCCCAGGCACCTGGGAGCATGTCTGCACGTGGAGAAAGACTTTCCCGTGGGAAGCCGGTTTTTGTCAAACGGGTCCCAGTGCTCTGCTCCTCTCTTTTCACTCCTGCTGCCAGAAGCCCAGGGAGGATGGGAGGGCTTAGAACATGGCTGGGCACTGTGGTTTCTTCCAGAGAAGTGGAGGGCATTTGCTTTACCTTGCCACAACCACTTGGGATAGGGTCTGCACCTCAGGAAAACTGTCTCCGTGGGAAGCCGGCTTTTTGCAAAGGGGTCTCAGGGCCGTGGGCTTCGGCTGTCCCTCCGGCTCCCCATAGCACAGGGACGAGGTGAGGGGCTTAGACCATGCCTGGGCAATGTTGTTTCTTACACCTGGGTGTGTGGCATTTTGTTGAGCTGGCTACCCCCACTTGGGATAGGTGTTCCACAGCAAGCACCTATTGTTCGTCGGAAGCCGTTTTTGCTCCAGGGGTCTCCGGGCTGTGTTCGTTGGGGTTGAACTCCTGCTAGCAAAACCGCCGGGTTGAGGGAAGGGTTCAGACTGTGCCTGGGCCCTGTGGTCTCTTCCAGGTCAGTGTATGGCATTTCCTTCCCCTTGCCACAGGCATCTGGGAGCATGTCTGCACGTGGAGAAAGACTTTCCCGTGGGAAGCCGGGTTTTGCCAAACGGGTCCCAGTGCTCTGCTCCTCTCTTTTCACTCCTGCTGCCAGAAGCCCAGGGAGGATGGGAGGGCTTAGAACATGGCTGGGCACTGTGGTTTCTTCCAGAGAACTGGAGGGCATTTGCTTTACCTTGCCACAACCACTTGGGATAGGGTCTACACCTCAGGAAAACTGTCTCTGTGGGAAGCTGGCTTTTTGCAAAGGGGCCTCAGGGCCGTGGGCCTCGGCTGTCCCTCCGGCTCCCCAAAGCACAGGGACGAGGTGAGGGGCTTAGACCAAGCCTGGGCAATGTTGTTACTTACACCTGGGTGAGTGGCATTTTCTTGAGCTGGCTTCCCCCACTTGGGATAGGTGTTCCACAGCAAGCACCTATTGATCGTCGGAAGCCGTTTTTGCCCCAGGGGTCTCCGTGCTGTGTTCGTTGGGGTTGAACTCCTGCTAGCAAAACCGCCGGGTTGAGGGAAGGGTTCAGACTGTGCCTGGGCCCTGTGGTCTCTTCCAGGTCAGTGTATGGCATTTCCTTCCCCTTGCCACAGGCACCTGGGAGCATGTCTGCACGTGGAGAAAGACTTTCCCGTGGGAAGCCGGGTTTTGTCAAACGGGTCCCAGTGCTCTGCTCCTCTCTTTTCACTCCTGCTGCCAGAAGCCCAGGGAGGATGGGAGGGCTTAGAACATGGCTGGGCACTGTGGTTTCTTCCAGAGAAGTGGAGGGCATTTGCTTTACCTTGCCACAACCACTTGGGATAGGGTTTGCACCTCAGGAAAACTGTCTCCGTGGGAAGCCGGCTTTTTGCAAAGGGGTCTCAGGGCCGTGTGCCTCGGCTGTCCCTCCGGCTCCCCAAAGCACAGGGACGAGGTGAGGGGCTTAGACCATGCCTGGGCAATGTTGTTTTTTACACCTGGGTGTGTGGCATTTTGTTGAGCTGGCTTCCCCCACTTGGGATAGGTGTTCCACAGCAAGCACCTATTGATCGTCGGAAGCCGTTTTTGCCCCAGGGGTCTCCGGGCTGTGTTCGTTGGGGTTGAACTCCTGCTAGCAAAACCGCCGGGTTGAGGGAAGGGTTCAGACTGTGCCTGGGCCCTGTGGTCTCTTCCAGGTCAGTGTATGGCATTTCCTTCCCCTTGCCACAGGCAGCTGGGTGCATGTCTGCGCGAGGCGAAAGACTTTCCCGTGGGAAGCCGGTTTTTGTCAAACGGGTCCCAGTGCTCTGTTCCTCTCTTTTCACTCCTGCTGCCAGAAGCCCAGGGAGGATGGGAGGGCTTAGAACATGGCTGAGCACTGCGGTTTCTTCCAGAGAAGTGGAGGGCATTTGCTTTAGCTTGCCACAACCACTTGGGATAGGGTCTGCACCTCAGGAAACTGTCTCCGTGGGAAGCCTGCTTTTTGCAAAGGGGTCTCAGGGCCGTGTGCCTCGGCTGTCCCTCCGGCTCCCCAAAGCACAGGGACGAGGTGAGGGGCTTAGACCATGCCTGGGCAATGTTGTTTCTTACACCTGGGTGTGTGGCATTTTGTTGAGCTGGCTACCCCCACTTGGGATAGGTGTTCCACAGCAAGCACCTATTGTTCGTCGGAAGCCGTTTTTGCCCCAGGGGTCTCCGGGCTGTGTTCGTTGGGGTTGAACTCCTGCTAGCACAACCGCCGGGTTGAGGGAAGGGTTCAGACTGTGCCTGGGCCCTGTGGTCTCTTCCAGGTCAGTGTATGGCATTTCCTTCCCCTTGCCCCAGGCACCTGGGAGCATGTCTGCACGTGGAGAAAGACTTTCCCGTGGGAAGCCGGTTTTTGTCAAACGGGTCCCAGTGCTCTGCTCCTCTCTTTTCACTCCTGCTGCCAGAAGCCCAGGGAGGATGGGAGGGCTTAGAACATGGCTGGGCACTGTGGTTTCTTCCAGAGAAGTGGAGGGCATTTGCTTTACCTTGCCACAACCACTTGGGATAGGGTCTGCACCTCAGGAAAACTGTCTCCGTGGGAAGCCGGCTTTTTGCAAAGGGGTCTCAGGGCCGTGGGCTTCGGCTGTCCCTCCGGCTCCCCAAAGCACAGGGACGAGGTGAGGGGCTTAGACCATGCCTGGGCAATGTTGTTTCTTACACCTGGGTGTGTGGCATTTTGTTGAGCTGGCTACCCCCACTTGGGATAGGTGTTCCACAGCAAGCACCTATTGTTCGTCGGAAGCCGTTTTTGCTCCAGGAGTCTCCGGGCTGTGTTCGTTGGGGTTGAACTCCTGCTAGCAAAACCGCCGGGTTGAGGGAAGGGTTCAGACTGTGCCTGGGCCCTGTGGTCTCTTCCAGGTCAGTGTATGGCATTTCCTTCCCCTTGCCACAGGCATCTGGGAGCATGTCTGCACGTGGAGAAAGACTTTCCCGTGGGAAGCCGGGTTTTGTGAAACGGGTCCCAGTGCTCTGCTCCTCTCTTTTCACTCCTGCTGCCAGAAGCCCAGGGAGGATGGGAGGGCTTAGAACATGGCAGGGCACTGTGGTTTCTTCCAGAGAAGTGGAGGGCATTTGCTTTACCTTGCCACAACCACTTGGGATAGGGTCTACACCTCAGGAAAACTGTCTCTGTGGGAAGCCGTCTTTTTGCAAAGGGGTCTCAGGGCCGTGGGCCTCGGCTGTCCCTCCGGCTCCCCAAAGCACAGGGACGAGGTGAGGGGCTTAGACCATGCCTGGGCAATGTTGTTTCTTACACCTGGGTGTGTGGCATTTTGTTGAGCTGGCTTCCCCCACTTGGAATAGGTGTTCCACAGCAAGCACCTATTGATCGTCGGAAGCCGTTTTTGCACCAGGGGTCTCCGGGCTGTGTTCGTTGGGGTTGAACTCCTGCTAGCAAAACCGCCGGGTTGAGGGAAGGGTTCAGACTGTGCCTGGGCCCTGTGGTCTCTTCCAGGTCAGTGTATGGCATTTCCTTCCCCTTGCCACAGGCACCTGGGAGCATGTCTGCACGTGGAGAAAGACTTTCCCGTGGGAAGCCGGGTTTTGCCAAACGGGTCCCAGTGCTCTGCTCCTCTCTTTTCACTCCTGCTGCCAGAAGCCCAGGGAGGATGGGAGGGCTTAGAACATGGCTGGGCACTGTGGTTTCTTCCAGAGAAGTGGAGGGCATTTGCTTTACCTTGCCACAACCACTTGGGATAGGGTCTACACCTCAGGAAAACTGTCTCCGTGGGAAGCCGTCTTTTTGCAAAGGGGTCTCAGGGCCGTGTGCCTCGGCTGTCCCTCCGTCTCCCCAAAGCACAGGGACGAGGTGAGGGGCTTAGACCATGCCTGGGCAATGTTGTTTCTTACACCTGGGTGTGTGGCATTTTGTTGAGCTGGCTACCCCCACTTGGGATAGGTGTTCCACAGCAAGCACCTATTGTTCGTCGGAAGCCGTTTTTGCCCCAGGGGTCTCCGGGCTGTGTTCGTTGGGGTTGAACTCCTGCTAGCAAAACCGCCGGGTTGAGGGAAGGGTTCAGACTGTGCCTGGGCCCTGTGGTCTCTTCCAGGTCAGTGTATGGCATTTCCTTCCCCTTGCCCCAGGCACCTGGGAGCATGTCTGCACGTGGAGAAAGACTTTCCCGTGGGAAGCCGGGTTTTGTCAAACGGGTCCCAGTGCTCTGCTCCTCTCTTTTCACTCCTGCTGCCAGAAGCCCAGGGAGGATGGGAGGGCTTAGAACATGGCTGGGCACTGTGGTTTCTTCCAGAGAAGTGGAGGGCATTTGCTTTAGCTTGCCACAACCACTTGGGATAGGGTCTGCACCTCAGGAAAACTGTCTCCGTGGGAAGCCGGCTTTTTGCAAAGGGGTCTCAGGGCCGTGGGCCTCGGCTGTCCCTCCGGCTCCCCAAAGCACAGGGACGAGGTGAGGGGCTTAGACCATGCCTGGGCAATGTTGTTTCTTACACCTGGGTGTGTGGCATTTTGTTGAGCTGGCTTCCCCCACTTGGGATAGGTGTTTCACAGCAAGCACCTATTGTTCGTCGGAAGCCGTTTTTGCCCCAGGGGTCTCCGGGCTGTGTTCGTTGGGGTTGAACTCCTGCTAGCAAAACCGCCGTGTTGAGGGAAGGGTTCAGACTGTGCCTGGGCCCTGTGGTCTCTTCCAGGTCAGTGTATGGCATTTCCTTCCCCTTGCCCCAGGCACCTGGGAGCATGTCTGCACGTGGAGAAAGACTTTCCCGTGGGAAGCCGGGTTTTGCCAAACGGGTCCCAGTGCTCTGCTCCTCTCTTTTCACTCCTGCTGCCAGAAGCCCAGGGAGGATGGGAGGGCTTAGAACATGGCTGGGCACTGTGGTTTCTTCCAGAGAAGTGGAGGGCATTTGCTTTACCTTGCCACAACCACTTGGGATAGGCTCTACACCTCAGGAAAACTGTCTCTGTGGGAAGCCGTCTTTTTGCAAAGGGGTCTCAGGGCCGTGGGCCTCGGCTGTCCCTCTGGCTCCCCAAAGCACAGGGACGAGGTGAGGGGCTTAGACCATGCCTAGGCAATGTTGTTTCTTACACCTGGGTGTGTGGCATTTTGTTGAGCTGGCTACCCCCACTTGGGATAGGTGTTCCACAGCAAGCACCTATGTTCGTCGGAAGCCGTTTTTGCCCCAGGGGTCTCTGGGCTGTGTTCGTTTGGTTGAACTCCTGCTAGCAAAACCTCCGGGTTGAGGGAAGGGTTCAGACTGTGCCTGGGCCCTGTGGTCTCTTCCAGGTCAGTGTATGGCATTTCCTTCCCCTTGCCCTAGGCACCTGGGAGCATGTCTGCACGTGGAGAAAGACTTTCCCGTGGGAAGCCGGGTTTTGTCAAACGGGTCCCAGTGCTCTGCTCCTCTCTTTTCACTCCTGCTGCCAGAAGCCCAGGGAGGATGGGAGGGCTTAGAACATGGCTGGGCACTGTGGTTTCTTCCAGAGAAGTGGAGGGCATTTGCTTTAGCTTGCCACAACCACTTGGGATAGGGTCTGCACCTCAGGAAAACTGTCTCCGTGGGAAGCCGGCTTTTTGCAAAGGGGTCTCAGGGCCGTGGGCCTCGGCTGTCCCTCCGGCTCCCCAAAGCACAGGGACGAGGTGAGGGGCTTAGACCATGCCTGGGCAATGTTGTTTCTTACACCTGGGTGTGTGGCATTTTGTTGAGCTGGCTACCCCAATTGGGATAGGTGTTCCACAGCAAGCACCTATTGTTCGTCGGAAGCCGTTTTTGCCCCAGGGGTCTCCGGGCTGTGTTCGTTGGGGTTGAACTCCTGCTAGCAAAACCGCCGGGTTGAGGGAAGGGTTCAGACTGTGCCTGGGCCCTGTGGTCTCTTCCAGGTCAGTGTATGGCATTTCCTTCCCCTTGCCACAGGCACCTGGGAGCATGGCTGCACGTGGAGAAAGACTTTCCCGTGGGAAGCCGGGTTTTGTGAAACGGGTCCCAGTGCTCTGCTCCTCTCTTTTCACTCCTGCTGCCAGAAGCCCAGGGAGGATGGGTGGGCTTAGAACATGGCTGGGCACTGTGGTTTCTTCCAGAGAAGTGGAGGGCATTTGCTTTACCTTGCCACAACCACTTGGGATAGGGTCTACACCTCAGGAAAACTGTCTCTGTGGGAAGCCGTCTTTTTGCAAAGGGGTCTCAGGGCCGTGGGCCTCGGCTGTCCCTCCAGCTCCCCAAAGCACAGGGACGAGGTGAGGGGCTTAGACCATGCTGGGCAATGTTGTTTCTTACACCTGGGTGTGTGGCATTTTGTTGAGCTGGCTACCCCCACTTGGGATAGGTGTTCCACAGCAAACACCTATGTTCATCGGAAGCCGTTTTTGCCCCAGGGGTCTCCGGGCTGTGTTCGTTGGGGTTGAACTCCTGCTAGCAAAACCGCCGGGTTGAGGGAAGGGTTCAGACTGTGCCTGGGCCCTGTGGTCTCTTCCAGGTCAGTGTATGGCATTTCCT
This sequence comes from Ursus americanus, assembly GCF_024610735.1. NCBI lineage: Eukaryota > Metazoa > Chordata > Mammalia > Carnivora > Ursidae > Ursus > Ursus americanus. The sequence continues at coordinate 306,728 of NW_028273636.1, forward strand.
TCCCCTTGCCCTAGGCACCTGGGAGCATGTCTGCACGTGGAGAAAGACTTTCCCGTGGGAAGCCGGGTTTTGTCAAACGGGTCCCAGTGCTCTGCTCCTCTCTTTTCACTCCTGCTGCCAGAAGCCCAGGGAGGATGGGAGGGCTTAGAACATGGCTGGGCACTGTGGTTTCTTCCAGAGAAGTGGAGGGCATTTGCTTTACCTTGCCACAACCACTTGGGATAGGGTCTGCACCTCTGGAAAACTGTCTCCGTGGGAAGCCGGCTTTTTGCAAAGGGGTCTCAGGGCCGTGGGCCTCGGCTGTCCCTCCCACTCCCCAAAGCACAGGGACAAGGTGAGGGGCTTAGACCATGCCTGGGCAATGTTGTTTCTTACACCTGGGTGTGTGGCATTTTGTTGAGCTGGCTACCCGCACTTGGGATAGGTGTTCCACAAGCACCTATTGTTCGTCGGAAGCCGTTTTTGCCCCAGGGGTCTCCGGGCTGTGTTCGTTGGGGTTGAACTCCTGCTAGCAAAACCGCCGGGTTGAGGGAAGGGTTCAGACTGTGCCTGGGCCCTGTGGTCTCTTCCAGGTCAGTGTATGGCATTTCCTTCCCCTTGCCACAGGCACCTGGGAGCATGTCTGCACGTGGAGAAAGACTTTCCCGTGGGAAGCCGGGTTTTGTGAAACGGGTCCCAGTGCTCTGCTCCTCTCTTTTCACTCCTGCTGCCAGAAGCCCAGGGAGGATGGGAGGGCTTAGAACATGGCTGGGCACTGTGGTTTCTTCCAGAGAAGTGGAGGGCATTTGCTTTAGCTTGCCACAACCACTTGGGATAGGGTCTACACCTCAGGAAAACTGTCTCTGTGGGAAGCCGTCTTTTTGCAAAGGGGTCTCAGGGCCGTGGGCCTCGGCTGTCCCTCCGGCTCCCCAAAGCACAGGGACAAGGTGAGGGGCTTAGACCATGCCTGGGCAATGTTGTTTCTTACACCTGGGTGTGTGGCATTTTGTTGAGCTGGCTTCCCCCACTTGGGATAGGTGTTCCACAGCAAGCACCTATTGATCGTCGGAAGCCGTTTTTGTACCAGAGGTCTCCGGGCTGTGTTCGTTGGGGTTGAACTCCTGCTAGCAAAACAGCCGGGTTGAGGGAAGGGTTCAGACTGTGCCTGGGCCCTGTGGTCTCTTCCACGTCAGTGTATGGCATTTCCTTCCCCTTGCCCCAGGCACCTGGGAGCATGTCTGCACGTGGAGAAAGACTTTCCCGTGGGAAGCCGGGTTTTGTCAAACGGGTCCCAGTGCTCTGCTCCTCTCTTTTCACTCCTGCTGCCAGAAGCCCAGGGAGGATGGGAGGGCTTAGAACATGGCTGGGCACTGTGGTTTCTTCCAGAGAAGTGGAGGGCATTTGCTTTACCTTGCCACAACCACTTGGGATAGGGTCTTCACCTCAGGAAAACTGTCTCCGTGGGAAGCCGGCTTTTTGCAAAGGGGTCTCAGGGCCGTGTGCCTCGGCTGTCCCTCCGGCTCCCCAAAGCACAGGGACGAGGTGAGGGGCTTAGACCATGCCTGGGCAAGGTTGTTTCTTACACCTGGGTTTGTGGCATTTTGTTGAGCTGGCTACCCCCACTTGGGATAGGTGTTCCACAGCAAGCACCTATTGTTCGTCGAAAGCCGTTTTTGCCCCAGGGGTCTCCGGGCTGTGTTCGTTGGGGTTGAACTCCTGCTAGCAAAACCGCCTGTTTGAGGGAAGGGTTCAGACTGTGCCTGGGCCCTGTGGTCTCTTCCAGGTCAGTGTATGGCATTTCCTTCCCCTTGCCCCAGGCACCTGGGAGCATGTCTGCACGTGGAGAAAGACTTTCCCGTGGGAAGCCGGGTTTTGTCAAACGGGTCCCAGTGCTCTGCTCCTCTCTTTTCACTCCTGCTGCCAGAAGCCCCGGGAGGATGGGAGGGCTTAGAACATGGCTGGGCACTGTGGTTTCTTCCAGAGAAGTGGAGGGCAATTGATTTACCTTGCCACAACCACTTGGGATAGGGTCTGCACCTCAGGAAAACTCTCCGTGGGAAGCCGGCTTTTTGCAAAGGGGTCTCAGGGCCGTGTGCCTCGGCTGTCCCTCCGGCTCCCCAAAGCACAGGGACGAGGTGAGGGGCTTAGACCATGCCTGGGCAATGTTGTTTCTTACACCTGGGTGTGTGGCATTTTGTTGAGCTGGCTTCCCCCACTTCGGATAGGTGTTCCACAGCAAGCACCTATTGATCGTCGGAAGCCGTTTTTGCACCAGGAGTCTACGGGCTGTGTTCGTTGGGGTTGAACTCCTGCTAGCAAAAACGCCGGGTTGAGGGAAGGGTTCAGACTGTGCCTGGGCCCTGTGGTCTCTTCCAGGTCAGTGTATGGCATTTCCTTCCCCTTGCACCAGGCACCTGGGAGCATGTCTGCACGTGGAGAAAGACTTTCCCGTGGGAAGCCGGGTTTTGTCAAACGGGTCCCAGTGCTCTGCTCCTCTCTTTTCACTCCTGCTGCCAGAAGCCCCGGGAGGATGGGAGGGCTTAGAACATGGCTGGGCACTGTGGTTTCTTCCAGAGAAGTGGAGGGCAATTGATTTACCTTGCCACAACCACTTGGGATAGGGTCTGCACCTCAGGAAAACTCTCCGTGGGAAGCCGGCTTTTTGCAAAGGGGTCTCAGGGCCGTGTGCCTCGGCTGTCCCTCCGGCTCCCCAAAGCACAGGGACGAGGTGAGGGGCTTAGACCATGCCTGGGCAATGTTGTTTCTTACACCTGGGTGTGTGGCATTTTGTTGAGCTGGCTACCCCCACTTGGGATAGGTGTTCCAGAGCAAGCACCTATTGTTCGTCGGAAGCCGTTTTTGCCCCAGGGGTCTCCGGGCTGTGTTCGTTGGGGTTGAACTCCTGCTAGCAAAACCGCCGGGTTGAGGGAAGGGTTCAGACTGTGCTTGGGCCCTGTGGTCTCTTCCAGGTCAGTGTATGGCATTTCCTTCCCCTTGCCACAGGCACCTGGGAGCATGTCTGCACGTGGAGAAAGACTTTCCCGTGGGAAGCCGGGTTTTGCCAAACGGGTCCCAGTGCTCTGCTCCTCTCTTTTCACTCCTGCTGCCAGAAGCCCAGGGAGGATGGGAGGGCTTAGAACATGGCTGGGCACTGTGGTTTCTTCGAGAGAAGTGGAGGGCATTTGCTTTACCTTGCCACAACCACTTGGGATAGGGTCTGCACCTCAGGAAAACTGTCTCCGTGGGAAGCCGGCTTTTTGCAAAGCGGTCTCAGGGCCGTGGGCCTCGGCTGTCCCTCCGGCTCCCCAAAGCACAGGGACGAGGTGAGGGGCTTAGACCATGCCTGGGCAATGTTGTTTCTTACATCTGGGTGTGTGGCATTTTGTTGAACTGGCTACCCCCACTTGGGATAGGTGTTCCACAGCAAGCACCTATTGTTCGTCGGAAGCCGTTTTTGCCCCAGGGGTCTCCGGGCTGTGTTCGTTGGGGTTGAACTCCTGCTAGCAAAACCGCCGGGTTGAGGGAAGGGTTCAGACTGTGCCTGGGCCCTGTGGTCTCTTCCAGGTCAGTGTATGGCATTTCCTTCCCCTTGCCCCAGGCACCTGGGAGCATGTCTGCACGTGGAGAAAGACTTTCCCGTGGGAGGCCGGGTTTTGTCAAACGGGTCCCAGTGCTCTGCTCCTCTCTTTTCACTCCTGCTGCCAGAAGCCCAGGAGGGTGGGAGGGCTTAGAACATGGCTGGGCACTGTGGTTTCTTCCAGAGAAGTGGAGGGCATTTGCTTTACCTTGCCACAACCACTTGGGATAGGGTCTACACCTCAGGAAAACTGTCTCTGTGGGAAGCCGGCTTTTTGCAAAGGGGTCTTAGGGCCGTGTGCCTCGGCTGTCCCTCCGGCTCCCCAAAGCACAGGGACGAGGTGAGGGGCTTAGACCATGCCTGGGCAATGTTGTTTCTTACACCTGGGTGTGTGGCATTTTGTTGAGCTGGCTTCCCCCACTTGGGATAGGTGTTCCACAGCAAGCACCTATTGATCGTCGGAAGCCGTTTTTGCACCAGGGGTCTCCGGGCTGTGTTCGTTGGGGTTGAACTCCTGCTAGCAAAAACGCCGAGTTGAGGGAAGGGTTCAGACTGTGCCTGGGCCCTGTGGTCTCTTCCAGGTCAGTGTATGGCATTTCCTTCCCCTTGCCACAGGCACCTGGGAGCATGTCTGCACGTGGAGAAAGACTTTCCCGTGGGAAGCCGGGTTTTGTCAGACGGGTCCCAGTGCTCTGCTCCTCTCTTTTCACTCTTGCTGCCAGAAGCCCAGGGAGGATGGGAGGGCTTAGAACATGGCTGGACACTGCAGTTTCTTCCAGAGAAGTGGAGGGCATTTGCTTTAGCTTGCCACAACCACTTGGGATAGGGTCTGCACCTCAGGAAAGTGTCTCCGTGGGAAGCCGGCTTTTTGCAAAGGGGCCTCAGGGCCGTGTGCCTCGGCTGTCCCTCCGGCTCCCCAAAGCACAGGGACGAGGTGAGGGGCTTAGACCATGCCTGGGCAATGTTGTTTCTTACACCTGGGTGTGTGGCATTTTGTTGAGCTGGCTACCCCCACTTGGGATAGGTGTTCCACAGCAAGCACCTCTTGTTCGTCGGAAGCCGTTTTTGCCCCAGGGGTCTCCGGGCTGTGTTCGTTGGGGTTGAACTCCTGCCAGCAAAACCGCCGGGTTGAGGGAAGGGTTCAGACTGTGCCTGGGCCCTGTGGTCTCTTCCAGGTCAGTGTATGGCATTTCCTTCCCCTTGCCCCAGGCACCTGGGAGCATGTCTGCCCGTGGAGAAAGACTTTCCCGTGGGAAGCCGGGTTTTGTCAAACGGGTCCCAGTGCTCTGCTCCTCTCTTTTCACTCCTGCTGCCAGAAGCCCAGGGAGTATGGGAGGGCTTAGAACATGGCTGGGCACTGTGGTTTCTTCCAGAGAAGTGGAGGGCATTTGCTTTACCTTGCCACAACCACTTGGGATAGGGTCTGCACCTCAGGAAAACTGTCTCCGTGGGAAGCCGGCTTTTTGCAAAGGGGTCTCAGGGCCGTGTGCCTCGGCTGTCCCTCCGGCTCCCCAAAGCACAGGGACGAGGTGAGGGGCTTAGACCATGCCTGGGCAATGTTGTTTCTTACACCTGGGTGTGTGGCATTTTGTTGAGCTGGCTACCCCCACTTGGGATAGGTGTTCCACAGCAAGCACCTATTGTTCGTCGGAAGCCGTTTTTGCCCCAGGGGTCTCCGGGCTGTGTTCGTTGGGGTTGAACTCCTGCTAGCAAAACCGCCGGGTTGAGGGAAGGGTTCAGACTGTGCCTGGGCCCTGTGGTCTCTTCCAGGTCAGTGTATGGCATTTCCTTCCCCTTGCCACAGGGACTTGGGAGCATGTCTGCACGTGGAGATAGACTTTCCCGTGGGAAGCCGGGTTTTGTCAAACGGGTCCCAGTGCTCTGCTCCTCTCTTTTCACTCCTGCTGCCAGAAGCCCAGGGAGGATGGGAGGGCTTAGAACATGGCTGGGCACTGTGGTTTCTTCCAGAGAAGTGGAGGGCATTTGCTTTACCTTGCCACAACCACTTGGGATAGGGTCTGCACCTCAGGAAAACTGTCTCCGTGGGAAGCCGGCTTTTTGCAAAGGGGTCTCAGGGCCGTGTGCCTCGGCTGTCCCTCCGGCTCCCCAAAGCACAGGGACGAGGTGAGGGGCTTAGACCATGCCTGGGCAATGTTGTTTCTTACACCTGGGTGTGTGGCATTTTGTTGAGCTGGCTACCCCCACTTGGGATAGGTGTTCCACAGCAAGCACCTATTGTTCGTCGGAAGCCGTTTTTGCCCCAGGGGTCTCCGGGCTGTGTTCGTTGGGGTTGAACTCCTGCTAGCAAAACCGCCGGGTTGAGGGAAGGGTTCAGACTGTGCCTGGGCCCTGTGGTCTCTTCCAGGTCAGTGTATGGCATTTCCTTCCCCTTGCCCCAGGCACCTGGGAGCATGTCTGCACGTGGAGAAAGACTTTCCCGTGGGAAGCCGTGTTTTGTCAAACGGGTCCCAGTGCTCTGCTCCTCTCTTTTCACTCCTGCTGCCAGAAGCCCAGGGAGGATGGGAGGGCTTAGAACATGGCTGGGCACTGCGGTTTCTTCCAGAGAAGTGGAGGGCATTTGCTTTAGCTTGCCACAACCACTTGGGATAGGGTCTGCACCTCAGGAAACTGTCTCTGTGGGAAGCCGTCTTTTTGCAAAGGGGTCTCAGGGCCGTGGGCCTCGGCTGTCCCTCCGGCTCCCCAAAGCACAGGGACGAGGTGAGGGGCTTAGACCATGCCTGGGCAATGTTGTTTCTTACACCTGGGTGTGTGGCATTTTGTTGAGCTGGCTTCCCCCACTTGGGATATGTGTTCCACAGCAAGCACCTATTGATCGTCGGAAGCCGTTTTTGCACCAGGGGTCTCCGGGCTGTATTCGTTGGGGTTGAACTTCTGCTAGCAAAAACGCCGGGTTGAGGGAAGGGTTCAGACTGTGCCTGGGCCCTGTGGTCTCTTCCAGGTCAGTGTATGGCATTTCCTTCCCCTTGCCCCAGGCACCTGGGAGCATGTCTGCACGTGGAGAAAGACTTTCCCGTGGGAAGCCGTGTTTTGTCAAACGGGTCCCAGTGCTCTGCTCCTCTCTTTTCACTCTTGCTGCCAGAAGCCCAGGGAGGATGGGAAGGCTTAGAACATGGCTGGGCACTGTGGTTTCTTCCAGAGAAGTGGAGGGCATTTGCTTTACCTTGCCACAACCACTTGGGATAGGGTCTGCACCTCAGGAAAACTGTCTCCGTGGGAAGCCGGCTCTTTGCAAAGGGGTCTCAGGGCCGTGGGCCTCGGCTGTCCCTCCGGCTCCCCAAAGCACAGGGACGAGGTGAGGGGCTTAGACCATGCCTGGGCAATGTTGTTTCTTACACCTGGGTGTGTGGCATTTTGTTGAGCTGGCTACCCCCACTTGGGATAGGTGTTCCACAGCAAGCACCTCTTGTTCGTCGGAAGCCGTTTTTGCCCCAGGGGTCTCCGGGCTGTGTTCGTTGGGGTTGAACTCCTGCTAGCAAAACCGCCGGGTTGAGGGAAGGGTTCAGACTGTGCCTGGGCCCTGTGGTCTCTTCCAGGTCAGTGTATGGCATTTCCTTCCCGTTGCCACAGGCACCTGGGAGCATGTCTGCACATGGAGAAAGACTTTCCCGTGGGAAGCCGGGTTTTGTCAAACGGGTCCCAGTGCTCTGCTCCTCTCTTTTCACTCCTGCTGCCAGAAGCCCAGGGAGGATGGGAGGGCTTAGAACATGGCTGGGCACTGTGGTTTCTTCCAGAGAAGTGCAGGGCATTTGCTTTACCTTGCCACAACCACTTGGGATAGGGTCTGCACCTCAGGAAAACTGTCTCCGTGGGAAGCCGGCTTTTTGCAAAGGGGTCTCAGGGCCGTGTGCCTCGGCTGTCCCTCCGGCTCCCCAAAGCACAGGGACGAGGTGAGGGGCTTAGACCATGCCTGGGCAATGTTGTTTCTTACACCTGGGTGTGTGGCATTTTGTTGAGCTGGCTTCCCCCACTTCGGATAGGTGTTCCACAGCAAGCACCTATTGATCGTCGGAAGCCGTTTTTGCACCAGGAGTCTACGGGCTGTGTTCGTTGGGGTTGAACTCCTGCTAGCAAAAACGCCGGGTTGAGGGAAGGGTTCAGACTGTGCCTGGGCCCTGTGGTCTCTTCCAGGTCAGTGTATGGCATTTCCTTCCCCTTGCACCAGGCACCTGGGAGCATGTCTGCACGTGGAGAAAGACTTTCCCGTGGGAAGCCGGGTTTTGTCAAACGGGTCCCAGTGCTCTGCTCCTCTCTTTTCACTCCTGCTGCCAGAAGCCCAGGGAGGATGGGAGGGCTTAGAACATGGCTGGGCTCTGCGGTTTCTTACAGAGAAGTGGAGGGCATTTGCTTTAGCTTGCCACAACCACTTGGGATAGGGTCTGCACCTCAGGAAAGTGTCTCCGTGGGAAGCCGGCTTTTTGCAAAGGGGTCTCAGGGCCGTGGGCCTCGGCTGTCCCTCCGGCTCCCCAAAGCACAGGGACGAGGTGAGGGGCTTAGACCATGCCTGGGCAATGTTGTTTCTTACACCTGGGTGTGTGGCATTTTGTTGAGCTGGCTACCCCCACTTGGGATAGGTGTTCCACAGCAAGCACCTCTTGTTCGTCGGAAGCCGTTTTTGCCCCAGGGGTCTCCGGGCTGTGTTCGTTGGGGTTGAACTCCTGCTAGCAAAACCGCCGGGTTGAGGGAAGGGTTCAGACTGTGCCTGGGCCCTGTGGTCTCTTCCAGGTCAGTGTATGGCATTTCCTTCCCCTTGCACCAGGCACCTGGGAGCATGTCTGCACGTGGAGAAAGACTTTCCCTTGGGAAGCCGGGTTTTGTCAAACGGGTCCCAGTGCTCTGCTCCTCTCTTTTCACTCCTGCTGCCAGAAGCCCAGGGAGGATGGGAGGGCTTAGAACATGGCTGGGCACTGTGGTTTCTTCCAGAGAAGTGGAGGGCATTTGCTTTACCTTGCCACAACCACTTGGGATAGGGTCTACACCTCAGGAAAACTGTCTCTGTGGGAAGCCGTCTTTTTGCAAAGGGGTCTCAGGGCCGTGGGCCTCGGCTGTCCCTCCGGCTCCCCAAAGCACAGGGACGAGGTGAGGGGCTTAGACCATGCCTGGGCAATGTTGTTTCTTACACCTGGGTGTGTGGCATTTTGTTGAGCTGGCTTCCCCCACTTGGGATATGTGTTCCACAGCAAGCACCTATTGATCGTCGGAAGCCGTTTTTGCACCAGGGGTCTCTACGCTGTGTTCGTTGGGGTTGAACTCCTGCTAGCAAAAACGCCGGGTTGAGGGAAGGGTTCAGACTGTGCCTGGGCCCTGTGGTCTCTTCCAGGTCAGTGTATGGCATTTCCTTCCCCTTGCCACAGGCACCTGGGAGCATGGCTGCACGTGGAGAAAGACTTTCCCGTGGGAAGCCGGGTTTTGTGAAACGGGTCCCAGTGCTCTGCTCCTCTCTTTTCACTCCTGCTGCCAGAAGCCCAGGGAGGATGGGTGGGCTTAGAACATGGCTGGGCACTGTGGTTTCTTCCAGAGAAGTGGAGGGCATTTGCTTTACCTTGCCACAACCACTTGGGATAGGGTCTACACCTCAGGAAAACTGTCTCTGTGGGAAGCCGTCTTTTTGCAAAGGGGTCTCAGGGCCGTGGGCCTCGGCTGTCCCTCCAGCTCCCCAAAGCACAGGGACGAGGTGAGGGGCTTAGACCATGCCTGGGCAATGTTGTTTCTTACACCTGGGTGTGTGGCATTTTGTTGAGCTGGCTACCCCCACTTGGGATAGGTGTTCCACAGCAAGCACCTCTTGTTCGTCGGAAGCCGTTTTTGCCCCAGGGGTCTCCGGGCTGTGTTCGTTGGGGTTGAACTCCTGCTAGCAAAACCGCCGGGTTGAGGGAAGGGTTCAGACTGTGCCTGGGCCCTGTGGTCTCTTCCAGGTCAGTGTATGGCATTTCCTTCCCCTTGCCCCAGGCACCTGGGAGCATGTCTGCCCGTGGAGAAAGACTTTCCCGTGGGAAGCCGGGTTTTGTCAAACGGGTCCCAGTGCTCTGCTCCTCTCTTTTCACTCCTGCTGCCAGAAGCCCAGGGAGGATGGGAGGGCTTAGAACATGGCTGGGCACTGTGGTTTCTTCCAGAGAAGTGGAGGGCATTTGCTTTACCTTGCCACAACCACTTGGGATAGGGTCTGCACCTCAGGAAAACTGTCTCCGTGGGAAGCCGGCTTTTTGCAAAGGGGTCTCAGGGCCGTGGGCCTCGGCTGTCCCTCCGGCTCCCCAAAGCACAGGGACGAGGTGAGGGGCTTAGACCATGCCTGGGCAATGTTGTTTCTTACACCTGGGTGTGTGGCATTTTGTTGAGCTGGCTACCCCCACTTGGGATAGCTGTTCCACAGCAAGCACCTATTGTTCGTCGGAAGCCGTTTTTGCCCCAGGGGTCTCCGGGCTGTGTTCGTTGGGGTTGAACTCCTGCTAGCAAAACCGCCGGGTTGAGGGAAGGGTTCAGACTGTGCCTGGGCCCTGTGGTCTCTTCCAGGTCAGTGTATGGCATTTCCTTCCCCTTGCCCCAGGCACCTGGGAGCATGTCTGCACGTGGAGAAAGACTTTCCCGTGGGAAGCCGGGTTTTGTCAAACGGGTCCCAGTGCTCTGCTCCTCTCTTTTCACTCCTGCTGCCAGAAGCCCAGGGAGGATGGGAGGGCTTAGAACATGGCTGGGCACTGTGGTTTCTTCCAGAGAAGTGGAGGGCATTTGCTTTACCTTGCCACAACCACTTGGGATAGGGTCTGCACCTCAGGAAAACTGTCTCCGTGGGAAGCCGGCTTTTTGCAAAGGGGTCTCAGGGCCGTGTGCCTCGGCTGTCCCTCCGGCTCCCCAAAGCACAGGGACGAGGTGAGGGGCTTAGACCATGCCTGGGCAATGTTGTTTCTTACACCTGGGTGTGTGGCATTTTGTTGAGCTGGCTACCCACACTTGGGATAGGTGTTCCACAGCAAGCACCTATTGTTCGTCGGAAGCCGTTTTTGCCCCAGGGGTCTCCGGGCTGTGTTCGTTGGGGTTGAACTCCTGCTAGCAAAACCGCCGGGTTGAGGGAAGGGTTCAGACTGTGCCTGGGCCCTGTGGTCTCTTCCAGGTCAGTGTATGGCATTTCCTTCCCCTTGCCCCAGGCACCTGGGAGCATGTCTGCACGTGGAGAAAGACTTTCCCGTGGGAAGCCGGGTTTTGTCAAACGGGTCCCAGTGCTCTGCTCCTCTCTTTTCACTCCTGCTGCCAGAAGCCCAGGGAGGATGGGAGGGCTTAGAACATGGCTGGGCACTGTGGTTTCTTCCAGAGAAGTGGAGGGCATTTGCTTTACCTTGCCACAACCACTTGGGATAGGGTCTGCACCTCAGGAAAACTGTCTCCGTGGGAAGCCGGCTTTTTGCAAAGGGGTCTCAGGGCCGTGGGCCTCGGCTGTCCCTCCGGCTCCCCAAAGCACAGGGACGAGGTGAGGGGCTTAGACCATGCCTGGGCAATGTTGTTTCTTACACCTGGGTGTGTGGCATTTTGTTGAACTGGCTACCCCCACTTGGGATAGGTGTTCCACAGCAAGCACCTATTGTTCGTCGGAAGCCGTTTTTGCCTCAGGGGTCTCCGGGCTGTGTTCGTTGGGGTTGATCTCCTGCTTGCAAAACCGCCGGGTTGAGGGAAGGGTTCAGACTGTGCCTGGGCCCTGTGCTCTCTTCCAGATCAGTGTATGGCATTTCCTTCCCCTTGCCACAGGCACCTGGGAGCATGTCTGCACGTGGAGAAAGACTTTCCCGTGGGAAGCCGGGTTTTGTCAAACGGGTCCCAGTGCTCTGCTCCTCTCTTTTCACTCCTGCTGCCAGAAGCCCAGGGAGGATGGGAGGGCTTAGAACATGGCTGGGCACTGTGGTTTCTTCCAGAGAAGTGGAGGGCATTTGCTTTAGCTTGCCACAACCACTTGGGATAGGGCCTGCACCTCAGGAAAACTGTCTCCGTGGGAAGCCGGCTTTTTGCAAAGGGGTCTCAGGGCCGTGGGCCTCGGCTGTCCCTCCGGCTCCCCAAAGCACAGGGACGAGGTGAGGGGCTTAGACCATGCCTGGGCAATGTTGTTTCTTACACCTGGGTTTGTGGCATTTTGTTGAGCTGGCTACCCCCACTTGGGATAGCTGTTCCACAGCAAGCACCTATTGTTCGTCGGAAGCCGTTTTTGCCCCAGGGGTCTCCGGGCTGTGTTCGTTGGGGTTGAACTCCTGCTAGCAAAACCGCCGGGTTGAGGGAAGGGTTCAGACTGTGCCTGGGCCCTGTGGTCTCTTCCAGGTCAGTGTATGGCATTTCCTTTCCCTTGCCACAGGCACCTGGGAGCATGTCTGCACGTGGAGAAAGACTTTCCCGTGGGAAGCCGGGTTTTGTCAAACGGGTCCCAGTGCTCTGCTCCTCTCTTTTCACTCCTGCTGCCAGAAGCCCAGGGAGGATGGGAGGGCTTAGAACATGGCTGGGCACTGTGGTTTCTTCCAGAGAAGTGGAGGGCATTTGCTTTACCTTGCCACAACCACTTGGGATAGGGTCTGCACCTCAGGAAAACTGTCTCCGTGGGAAGCCGGCTTTTTGCAAAGGGGTCTCAGGGCCGTGTGCCTCGGGTGTCCCTCCGGCTCCCCAAAGCACAGGGACGAGGTGAGGGGCTTAGACCATGCCTGGGCAATGTTGTTTTTTACACCTGGGTGTGTGGCATTTTGTTGAGCTGGCTTCCCCCACTTGGGATAGGTGTTCCACAGCAAGCACCTATTGATCGTCGGAAGCCGTTTTTGCCCCAGGGGTCTCCGGGCTGTGTTCGTTGGGGTTGAACTCCTGCTAGCAAAACCGCCGGGTTGAGGGAAGGGTTCAGACTGTGCCTGGGCCCTGTGGTCTCTTCCAGGTCAGTGTATGGCATTTCCTTCCCCTTGCCACAGGCAGCTGGGTGCATGTCTGCGCGAGGGGAAAGACTTTCCCGTGGGAAGCCGGTTTTTGTCAAACGGGTCCCAGTGCTCTGCTCCTCTCTTTTCACTCCTGCTGCCAGAAGCCCAGGGAGGATGGGAGGGCTTAGAACATGGCTGAGCACTGCGGTTTCTTCCAGAGAAGTGGAGGGCATTTGCTTTAGCTTGCCACAACCACTTGGGATAGGGTCTGCACCTCAGGAAACTGTCTCCGTGGGAAGCCGGCTTTTTGCAAAGGGGTCTCAGGGCCGTGTGCCTCGGCTGTCCCTCCGGCTCCCCAAAGCACAGGGACGAGGTGAGGGGCTTAGACCATGCCTGGGCAATGTTGTTTCTTACACCTGGGTGTGTGGCATTTTGTTGAGCTGGCTACCCCCACTTGGGATAGGTGTTCCACAGCAAGCACCTATTGTTCGTCGGAAGCCGTTTTTGCCCCAGGGGTCTCCGGGCTGTGTTCGTTGGGGTTGAACTCCTGCTAGCACAACCGCCGGGTTGAGGGAAGGGTTCAGACTGTGCCTGGGCCCTGTGGTCTCTTCCAGGTCAGTGTATGGCATTTCCTTCCCCTTGCCCCAGGCACCTGGGAGCATGTCTGCACGTGGAGAAAGACTTTCCCGTGGGAAGCCGGTTTTTGTCAAACGGGTCCCAGTGCTCTGCTCCTCTCTTTTCACTCCTGCTGCCAGAAGCCCAGGGAGGATGGGAGGGCTTAGAACATGGCTGGGCACTGTGGTTTCTTCCAGAGAAGTGGAGGGCATTTGCTTTACCTTGCCACAACCACTTGGGATAGGGTCTGCACCTCAGGAAAACTGTCTCCGTGGGAAGCCGTCTTTTTGCAAAGGGGTCTCAGGGCCGTGGGCTTCGGCTGTCCCTCCGGCTCCCCAAAGCACAGGGACGAGGTGAGGGGCTTAGACCATGCCTGGGCAATGTTGTTTCTTACACCTGGGTGTGTGGCATTTTGTTGAGCTGGCTACCCCCACTTGGGATAGGTGTTCCACAGCAAGCACCTATTGTTCGTCGGAAGCCGTTTTTGCTCCAGGGGTCTCCGGGCTGTGTTCGTTGGGGTTGAACTCCTGCTAGCAAAACCGCCGGGTTGAGGGAAGGGTTCAGACTGTGCCTGGGCCCTGTGGTCTCTTCCAGGTCAGTGTATGGCATTTCCTTCCCCTTGCCACAGGCACCTGGGAGCATGTCTGCACGTGGAGAAAGACTTTCCCGTGGGAAGCCGGGTTTTCCCAAACGGGTCCCAGTGCTCTGCTCCTCTCTTTTCACTCCTGCTGCCAGAAGCCCAGGGAGGATGGGAGGGCTTAGAACATGGCTGGGCACTGTGGTTTCTTCCAGAGAAGTGGAGGGCATTTGCTTTACCTTGCCACAACCACTTGGGATAGGGTCTACACCTCAGGAAAACTGTCTCCGTGGGAAGCCGTCTTTTTGCAAAGGGGTCTCAGGGCCGTGTGCCTCGGCTGTCCCTCCGGCTCCCCAAAGCACAGGGACGAGGTGAGGGGCTTAGACCATGCCTGGGCAATGTTGTTTCTTACACCTGGGTGTGTGGCATTTTGTTGAGCTGGCTACCCCCACTTGGGATAGGTGTTCCACAGCAAGCACCTATTGTTCGTCGGAAGCCGTTTTTGCCCCAGGGGTCTCCGGGCTGTGTTCGTTGGGGTTGAACTCCTGCTAGCAAAACCGCTGGGTTGAGGGAAGGGTTCAGACTGTGCCTGGGCCCTGTGGTCTCTTCCACGTCAGTGTATGGCATTTCCTTCCCCTTGCCCCAGGCACCTGGGAGCATGTCTGCACGTGGAGAAAGACTTTCCCGTGGGAAGCCGGGTTTTGTCAAACGGGTCCCAGTGCTCTGCTCCTCTCTTTTCACTCCTGCTGCCAGAAGCCCAGGGAGGATGGCAGGGCTTAGAACATGGCTGGGCACTGTGGTTTCTTCCAGAGAAGTGGAGGGCATTTGCTTTAGCTTGCCACAACCACTTGGGATAGGGTCTGCACCTCAGGAAAACTGTCTCCGTGGGAAGCCGGCTTTTTGCAAAGGGGTCTCAGGGCCGTGGGCCTCGGCTGTCCCTCCGGCTCCCCAAAGCACAGGGACGAGGTGAGGGGCTTAGACCATGCCTGGGCAATGTTGTTTCTTACACCTGGGTGTGTGGCATTTTGTTGAGCTGGCTACCCCCACTTGGGATAGGTGTTCCACAGCAAGCACCTCTTGTTCGTCGGAAGCCGTTTTTGCCCCAGGGGTCTCCGGGCTGTGTTCGTTGGGGTTGAACTCCTGCTAGCAAAACCGCCGGGTTGAGGGAAGGGTTCAGACTGTGCCTGGGCCCTGTGGTCTCTTCCAGGTCAGTGTATGGCATTTCCTTCCCCTTGCACCAGGCACCTGGGAGCATGTCTGCACGTGGAGAAAGACTTTCCCGTGGGAAGCCGGGTTTTGTCAAACGGGTCCCAGTGCTCTGCTCCTCTCTTTTCACTCCTGCTGCCAGAAGCCCAGGGAGGATGGGAGGGCTTAGAACATGGCTGGGCACTGTGGTTTCTTCCAGAGAAGTGGAGGGCATTTGCTTTACCTTGCCACAACCACTTGGGATAGGGTCTACACCTCAGGAAAACTGTCTCTGTGGGAAGCCGTCTTTTTGCAAAGGGGTCTCAGGGCCGTGGGCCTCGGCTGTCCCTCCGGCTCCCCAAAGCACAGGGACGAGGTGAGGGGCTTAGACCATGCCTGGGCAATGTTGTTTCTTACACCTGGGTGTGTGGCATTTTGTTGAGCTGGCTTCCCCCACTTGGGATATGTGTTCCACAGCAAGCACCTATTGATCGTCGGAAGCCGTTTTTGCACCAGGGGTCTCTACGCTGTGTTCGTTGGGGTTGAACTCCTGCTAGCAAAAACGCCGGGTTGAGGGAAGGGTTCAGACTGTGCCTGGGCCCTGTGGTCTCTTCCAGGTCAGTGTATGGCATTTCCTTCCCCTTGCCACAGGCACCTGGGAGCATGGCTGCACGTGGAGAAAGACTTTCCCGTGGGAAGCCGGGTTTTGTGAAACGGGTCCCAGTGCTCTGCTCCTCTCTTTTCACTCCTGCTGCCAGAAGCCCAGGGAGGATGGGTGGGCTTAGAACATGGCTGGGCACTGTGGTTTCTTCCAGAGAAGTGGAGGGCATTTGCTTTACCTTGCCACAACCACTTGGGATAGGGTCTACACCTCAGGAAAACTGTCTCTGTGGGAAGCCGTCTTTTTGCAAAGGGGTCTCAGGGCCGTGGGCCTCGGCTGTCCCTCCAGCTCCCCAAAGCACAGGGACGAGGTGAGGGGCTTAGACCATGCCTGGGCAATGTTGTTTCTTACACCTGGGTGTGTGGCATTTTGTTGAGCTGGCTACCCCCACTTGGGATAGGTGTTCCACAGCAAGCACCTCTTGTTCGTCGGAAGCCGTTTTTGCCCCAGGGGTCTCCGGGCTGTGTTCGTTGGGGTTGAACTCCTGCTAGCAAAACCGCCGGGTTGAGGGAAGGGTTCAGACTGTGCCTGGGCCCTGTGGTCTCTTCCAGGTCAGTGTATGGCATTTCCTTCCCCTTGCCCCAGGCACCTGGGAGCATGTCTGCCCGTGGAGAAAGACTTTCCCGTGGGAAGCCGGGTTTTGTCAAACGGGTCCCAGTGCTCTGCTCCTCTCTTTTCACTCCTGCTGCCAGAAGCCCAGGGAGGATGGGAGGGCTTAGAACATGGCTGGGCACTGTGGTTTCTTCCAGAGAAGTGGAGGGCATTTGCTTTACCTTGCCACAACCACTTGGGATAGGGTCTGCACCTCAGGAAAACTGTCTCCGTGGGAAGCCGGCTTTTTGCAAAGGGGTCTCAGGGCCGTGGGCCTCGGCTGTCCCTCCGGCTCCCCAAAGCACAGGGACGAGGTGAGGGGCTTAGACCATGCCTGGGCAATGTTGTTTCTTACACCTGGGTGTGTGGCATTTTGTTGAGCTGGCTACCCCCACTTGGGATAGCTGTTCCACAGCAAGCACCTATTGTTCGTCGGAAGCCGTTTTTGCCCCAGGGGTCTCCGGGCTGTGTTCGTTGGGGTTGAACTCCTGCTAGCAAAACCGCCGGGTTGAGGGAAGGGTTCAGACTGTGCCTGGGCCCTGTGGTCTCTTCCAGGTCAGTGTATGGCATTTCCTTCCCCTTGCCCCAGGCACCTGGGAGCATGTCTGCACGTGGAGAAAGACTTTCCCGTGGGAAGCCGGGTTTTGTCAAACGGGTCCCAGTGCTCTGCTCCTCTCTTTTCACTCCTGCTGCCAGAAGCCCAGGGAGGATGGGAGGGCTTAGAACATGGCTGGGCACTGTGGTTTCTTCCAGAGAAGTGGAGGGCATTTGCTTTACCTTGCCACAACCACTTGGGATAGGGTCTGCACCTCAGGAAAACTGTCTCCGTGGGAAGCCGGCTTTTTGCAAAGGGGTCTCAGGGCCGTGTGCCTCGGCTGTCCCTCCGGCTCCCCAAAGCACAGGGACGAGGTGAGGGGCTTAGACCATGCCTGGGCAATGTTGTTTCTTACACCTGGGTGTGTGGCATTTTGTTGAGCTGGCTACCCACACTTGGGATAGGTGTTCCACAGCAAGCACCTATTGTTCGTCGGAAGCCGTTTTTGCCCCAGGGGTCTCCGGGCTGTGTTCGTTGGGGTTGAACTCCTGCTAGCAAAACCGCCGGGTTGAGGGAAGGGTTCAGACTGTGCCTGGGCCCTGTGGTCTCTTCCAGGTCAGTGTATGGCATTTCCTTCCCCTTGCCCCAGGCACCTGGGAGCATGTCTGCACGTGGAGAAAGACTTTCCCGTGGGAAGCCGGGTTTTGTCAAACGGGTCCCAGTGCTCTGCTCCTCTCTTTTCACTCCTGCTGCCAGAAGCCCAGGGAGGATGGGAGGGCTTAGAACATGGCTGGGCACTGTGGTTTCTTCCAGAGAAGTGGAGGGCATTTGCTTTACCTTGCCACAACCACTTGGGATAGGGTCTGCACCTCAGGAAAACTGTCTCCGTGGGAAGCCGGCTTTTTGCAAAGGGGTCTCAGGGCCGTGGGCCTCGGCTGTCCCTCCGGCTCCCCAAAGCACAGGGACGAGGTGAGGGGCTTAGACCATGCCTGGGCAATGTTGTTTCTTACACCTGGGTGTGTGGCATTTTGTTGAACTGGCTACCCCCACTTGGGATAGGTGTTCCACAGCAAGCACCTATTGTTCGTCGGAAGCCGTTTTTGCCTCAGGGGTCTCCGGGCTGTGTTCGTTGGGGTTGATCTCCTGCTTGCAAAACCGCCGGGTTGAGGGAAGGGTTCAGACTGTGCCTGGGCCCTGTGCTCTCTTCCAGATCAGTGTATGGCATTTCCTTCCCCTTGCCACAGGCACCTGGGAGCATGTCTGCACGTGGAGAAAGACTTTCCCGTGGGAAGCCGGGTTTTGTCAAACGGGTCCCAGTGCTCTGCTCCTCTCTTTTCACTCCTGCTGCCAGAAGCCCAGGGAGGATGGGAGGGCTTAGAACATGGCTGGGCACTGTGGTTTCTTCCAGAGAAGTGGAGGGCATTTGCTTTAGCTTGCCACAACCACTTGGGATAGGGCCTGCACCTCAGGAAAACTGTCTCCGTGGGAAGCCGGCTTTTTGCAAAGGGGTCTCAGGGCCGTGGGCCTCGGCTGTCCCTCCGGCTCCCCAAAGCACAGGGACGAGGTGAGGGGCTTAGACCATGCCTGGGCAATGTTGTTTCTTACACCTGGGTTTGTGGCATTTTGTTGAGCTGGCTACCCCCACTTGGGATAGCTGTTCCACAGCAAGCACCTATTGTTCGTCGGAAGCCGTTTTTGCCCCAGGGGTCTCCGGGCTGTGTTCGTTGGGGTTGAACTCCTGCTAGCAAAACCGCCGGGTTGAGGGAAGGGTTCAGACTGTGCCTGGGCCCTGTGGTCTCTTCCAGGTCAGTGTATGGCATTTCCTTTCCCTTGCCACAGGCACCTGGGAGCATGTCTGCACGTGGAGAAAGACTTTCCCGTGGGAAGCCGGGTTTTGTCAAACGGGTCCCAGTGCTCTGCTCCTCTCTTTTCACTCCTGCTGCCAGAAGCCCAGGGAGGATGGGAGGGCTTAGAACATGGCTGGGCACTGTGGTTTCTTCCAGAGAAGTGGAGGGCATTTGCTTTACCTTGCCACAACCACTTGGGATAGGGTCTGCACCTCAGGAAAACTGTCTCCGTGGGAAGCCGGCTTTTTGCAAAGGGGTCTCAGGGCCGTGTGCCTCGGGTGTCCCTCCGGCTCCCCAAAGCACAGGGACGAGGTGAGGGGCTTAGACCATGCCTGGGCAATGTTGTTTTTTACACCTGGGTGTGTGGCATTTTGTTGAGCTGGCTTCCCCCACTTGGGATAGGTGTTCCACAGCAAGCACCTATTGATCGTCGGAAGCCGTTTTTGCCCCAGGGGTCTCCGGGCTGTGTTCGTTGGGGTTGAACTCCTGCTAGCAAAACCGCCGGGTTGAGGGAAGGGTTCAGACTGTGCCTGGGCCCTGTGGTCTCTTCCAGGTCAGTGTATGGCATTTCCTTCCCCTTGCCACAGGCAGCTGGGTGCATGTCTGCGCGAGGGGAAAGACTTTCCCGTGGGAAGCCGGTTTTTGTCAAACGGGTCCCAGTGCTCTGCTCCTCTCTTTTCACTCCTGCTGCCAGAAGCCCAGGGAGGATGGGAGGGCTTAGAACATGGCTGAGCACTGCGGTTTCTTCCAGAGAAGTGGAGGGCATTTGCTTTAGCTTGCCACAACCACTTGGGATAGGGTCTGCACCTCAGGAAACTGTCTCCGTGGGAAGCCGGCTTTTTGCAAAGGGGTCTCAGGGCCGTGTGCCTCGGCTGTCCCTCCGGCTCCCCAAAGCACAGGGACGAGGTGAGGGGCTTAGACCATGCCTGGGCAATGTTGTTTCTTACACCTGGGTGTGTGGCATTTTGTTGAGCTGGCTACCCCCACTTGGGATAGGTGTTCCACAGCAAGCACCTATTGTTCGTCGGAAGCCGTTTTTGCCCCAGGGGTCTCCGGGCTGTGTTCGTTGGGGTTGAACTCCTGCTAGCACAACCGCCGGGTTGAGGGAAGGGTTCAGACTGTGCCTGGGCCCTGTGGTCTCTTCCAGGTCAGTGTATGGCATTTCCTTCCCCTTGCCCCAGGCACCTGGGAGCATGTCTGCACGTGGAGAAAGACTTTCCCGTGGGAAGCCGGTTTTTGTCAAACGGGTCCCAGTGCTCTGCTCCTCTCTTTTCACTCCTGCTGCCAGAAGCCCAGGGAGGATGGGAGGGCTTAGAACATGGCTGGGCACTGTGGTTTCTTCCAGAGAAGTGGAGGGCATTTGCTTTACCTTGCCACAACCACTTGGGATAGGGTCTGCACCTCAGGAAAACTGTCTCCGTGGGAAGCCGTCTTTTTGCAAAGGGGTCTCAGGGCCGTGGGCTTCGGCTGTCCCTCCGGCTCCCCAAAGCACAGGGACGAGGTGAGGGGCTTAGACCATGCCTGGGCAATGTTGTTTCTTACACCTGGGTGTGTGGCATTTTGTTGAGCTGGCTACCCCCACTTGGGATAGGTGTTCCACAGCAAGCACCTATTGTTCGTCGGAAGCCGTTTTTGCTCCAGGGGTCTCCGGGCTGTGTTCGTTGGGGTTGAACTCCTGCTAGCAAAACCGCCGGGTTGAGGGAAGGGTTCAGACTGTGCCTGGGCCCTGTGGTCTCTTCCAGGTCAGTGTATGGCATTTCCTTCCCCTTGCCACAGGCACCTGGGAGCATGTCTGCACGTGGAGAAAGACTTTCCCGTGGGAAGCCGGGTTTTCCCAAACGGGTCCCAGTGCTCTGCTCCTCTCTTTTCACTCCTGCTGCCAGAAGCCCAGGGAGGATGGGAGGGCTTAGAACATGGCTGGGCACTGTGGTTTCTTCCAGAGAAGTGGAGGGCATTTGCTTTACCTTGCCACAACCACTTGGGATAGGGTCTACACCTCAGGAAAACTGTCTCCGTGGGAAGCCGTCTTTTTGCAAAGGGGTCTCAGGGCCGTGTGCCTCGGCTGTCCCTCCGGCTCCCCAAAGCACAGGGACGAGGTGAGGGGCTTAGACCATGCCTGGGCAATGTTGTTTCTTACACCTGGGTGTGTGGCATTTTGTTGAGCTGGCTACCCCCACTTGGGATAGGTGTTCCACAGCAAGCACCTATTGTTCGTCGGAAGCCGTTTTTGCCCCAGGGGTCTCCGGGCTGTGTTCGTTGGGGTTGAACTCCTGCTAGCAAAACCGCTGGGTTGAGGGAAGGGTTCAGACTGTGCCTGGGCCCTGTGGTCTCTTCCACGTCAGTGTATGGCATTTCCTTCCCCTTGCCCCAGGCACCTGGGAGCATGTCTGCACGTGGAGAAAGACTTTCCCGTGGGAAGCCGGGTTTTGTCAAACGGGTCCCAGTGCTCTGCTCCTCTCTTTTCACTCCTGCTGCCAGAAGCCCAGGGAGGATGGCAGGGCTTAGAACATGGCTGGGCACTGTGGTTTCTTCCAGAGAAGTGGAGGGCATTTGCTTTAGCTTGCCACAACCACTTGGGATAGGGTCTGCACCTCAGGAAAACTGTCTCCGTGGGAAGCCGGCTTTTTGCAAAGGGGTCTCAGGGCCGTGGGCCTCGGCTGTCCCTCCGGCTCCCCAAAGCACAGGGACGAGGTGAGGGGCTTAGACCATGCCTGGGCAATGTTGTTTCTTACACCTGGGTGTGTGGCATTTTGTTGAGCTGGCTTCCCCCACTTGGGATAGGTGTTTCACAGCAAGCACCTATTGATCGTCCGAAGCCGTTTTTGCACCAGAGGTCTCCGGGCTGTGTTCGTTGGGGTTGAACTCCTGCTAGCAAAACCGCCGGGTTGAGGGAAGGGTTCAGACTGTGCCTGGGCCCTGTGGTCTCTTCCACGTCAGTGTATGGCATTTCCTTCCCCTTGCCCCAGGCACCTGGGAGCATGTCTGCACGTGGAGAAAGACTTTCCCGTGGGAAGCCGGGTTTTGTCAAACGGGTCCCAGTGCTCTGCTCCTCTCTTTTCACTCCTGCTGCCAGAAGCCCAGGGAGGATGGGAGGGCTTAGAACATGGCTGGGCACTGTGGTTTCTTCCAGAGAAGTGGAGGGCATTTGCTTTACCTTGCCACAACCACTTGGGATAGGGTCTGCACCTCAGGAAAACTGTCTCCGTGGGAAGCCGGCTTTTTGCAAAGGGGTCTCAGGGCCGTGGGCCTCGGCTGTCCCTCCGGCTCCCCAAAGCACAGGGACGAGGTGAGGGGCTTAGACCATGCCTGGGCAATGTTGTTTCTTACACCTGGGTGTGTGGCATTTTGTTGAGCTGGCTACCCCAATTGGGATAGGTGTTCCACAGCAAGCACCTATTGTTCGTCGGAAGCCGTTTTTGCCCCAGGGGTCTCCGGGCTGTGTTCGTTGGGGTT
This sequence comes from Ursus americanus, assembly GCF_024610735.1. NCBI lineage: Eukaryota > Metazoa > Chordata > Mammalia > Carnivora > Ursidae > Ursus > Ursus americanus. Next base: position 328,636 of record NW_028273636.1, read on the forward strand.
GAACTCCTGCTAGCAAAACCGCCGGGTTGAGGGAAGGGTTCAGACTGTGCCTGGGCCCTGTGGTCTCTTCCAGGTCAGTGTATGGCATTTCCTTCCCCTTGCCACAGGCACCTGGGAGCATGTCTGCACGTGGAGAAAGACTTTCCCGTGGGAAGCCGGGTTTTGTCAAACGGGTCCCAGTGCTCTGCTCCTCTCTTTTCACTCTTGCTGCCAGAAGCCCAGGGAGGATGGGAGGGCTTAGAACATGGCTGGGCACTGTGGTTTCTTCCAGAGAAGTGGAGGGCATTTGCTTTAGCTTGCCACAACCACTTGGGATAGGGTCTGCACCTCAGGAAAACTGTCTCCGTGGGAAGCCGGCTTTTTGCAAAGGGGTCTCAGGGCCGTGTGCCTCGGCTGTCCCTCCGGCTCCCCAAAGCACAGGGACGAGGTGAGGGGCTTAGACCATGCCTGGGCAATGTTGTTTCTTACACCTGGGTGTGTGGCATTTTGTTGAGCTGGCTTCCCCCACTTGGGATAGTTGTTCCACAGCAAGCACCTATTGTTCCTCGGAAGCCGTTTTTGCCCCAGGGGTCTCCGGGCTGTGTTCGTTGGGGTTGAACTCCTGCTAGCAAAACCGCCGGGTTGAGGGAAGGGTTCAGACTGTGCCTGGGCCCTGTGGTCTCTTCCAGGTCAGTGTATGGCATTTCCTTCCCCTTGCCACAGGCACCTGGGAGCATGTCTGCACGTGGAGAAAGACTTTCCCGTGGGAAGCCGGGTTTTGTCAAACGGGTCCCAGTGCTCTGCTCCTCTCTTTTCACTCTTGCTGCCAGAAGCCCAGGGAGGATGGGAGGGCTTAGAACATGGCTGGGCACTGTGGTTTCTTCCAGAGAAGTGGAGGGCATTTGATTTACCTTGCCACAACCACTTGGGATAGGGTCTGCACCTCAGGAAAACTGTCTCCGTGGGAAGACGGCTTTTTGCAAAGGGGTCTCAGGGCCGTGTGCCTCGGCTGTCCCTCCGGCTCCCCAAAGCACAGGGACGAGGTGAGGGGCTAGACCATGCTTGGGCAATGTTGTTTCTTACACCTGGGTGTGTGGCATTTTGTTGAGCTGCCTTCCCCCACTTGGGATAGGTGTTCCACAGCAAGCACCTATTGATCGTCGGAAGCCGTTTTTGCCCCAGGGGTCTCCGGGCTGTGTTCGTTGGGGTTGATCTCCTGCTTGCAAAACCGCCGGGTTGAGGGAAGGGTTCAGACTGTGCCTGGGCCCTGTGGTCTCTTCCAGGTCAGTGTATGGCATTTCCTTCCCCTTGCCCCAGGCACCTGGGAGCATGTCTGCACGTGGAGAAAGACTTTCCCGTGGGAAGCCGGGTTTTGTCAAACGGGTCCCAGTGCTCTTCTCCTCTCTTTTCACTCCTGCTGCCAGAAGCCCAGGGAGGATGGGAGGGCTTAGAACATGGCTGGGCACTGTGGTTTCTTCCAGAGAAGTGGAGGGCATTTGCTTTACCTTGCCACAACCACTTGGGATAGGGTATGCACCTCAGGAAACTGTCTCCGTGGGAAGCCGGCTTTTTGCAAAGGGGTCTCAGGGCCGTGTGCCTCGGCTGTCCCTCCGGCTCCCCAAAGCACAGGGACGAGGTGAGGGGCTTAGACCATGCCTGGGCAATGTTGTTTCTTACACCTGGGTGTGTGGCATTTTGTTGAGCTGGCTACCCCCACTTGGGATAGGTGTTCCACAGCAAGCACCTATTGTTCGTCGGAAGCCGTTTTTGCCCCAGGGGTCTCCGGGCTGTGTTCGTTGGGGTTGAACTCCTGCTAGCAAAACCGCCGGGTTGAGGGAAGGGTTCAGACTGTGCCTGGGCCCTGTGGTCTCTTCCAGGTCAGTGTATGGCATTTCCTTCCCCTTGCCCCAGGCACCTGGGAGCATGTCTGCACGTGGAGAAAGACTTTCCCGTGGGAAGCCGGGTTTTGTGAAAAGGGTCCCAGTGCTCTGCTCCTCTCTTTTCACTCCTGCTGCCAGAAGCCCAGGGAGGATGGGAGGGCTTAGAACATGGCTGGGCACTGTGGTTTCTTCCAGAGAAGTGGAGGGCATTTGCTTTAGCTTGCCACAACCACTTGGGATAGGGTCTGCACCTCAAGAAAACTGTCTCCGTGGGAAGCCGGCTTTTTGCAAAGGGGTCTCAGGGCCGTGGGCCTCGGCTGTCCCTCCGGCTCCCCAAAGCACAGGGACGAGGTGAGGGGCTTAGACCATGCCTGGGCAATGTTGTTTCTTACACCTGGGTGTGTGGCATTTTGTTGAGCTGGCTTCCCCCACTTGGGATAGGTGTTCCACAGCAAGCACCTATTGTTCGTCGGAAGGCGTTTTTGCCCCAGGGGTCTCCGGGCTGTGTTCGTTGGGGTTGAACTCCTGCTAGCAAAACCGCCGGTTTGAGGGAAGGGTTCAGACTGTGCCTGGGCCCTGTGGTCTCTTCCAGGTCAGTGTATGGCATTTCCTTCCCCTTGCCACAGGCACCTGGGAGCATGTCTGCACGTGGAGAAAGACTTTCCCGTGGGAAGCCGGGTTTTGCCAAACGGGTCCCAGTGCTCTGCTCCTCTCTTTTCACTCCTGCTGCCAGAAGCCCAGGGAGGATGGGAGGGCTTAGAACATGGCTGGGCACTGTGGTTTCTTCCAGAGAACTGGAGGGCATTTGCTTTACCTTGCCACAACCACTTGGGATAGGGTCTACACCTCAGGAAAACTGTCTCTGTGGGAAGCTGGCTTTTTGCAAAGGGGCCTCAGGGCCGTGGGCCTCGGCTGTCCCTCCGGCTCCCCAAAGCACAGGGACGAGGTGAGGGGCTTAGACCAAGCCTGGGCAATGTTGTTACTTACACCTGGGTGAGTGGCATTTTCTTGAGCTGGCTTCCCCCACTTGGGATAGGTGTTCCACAGCAAGCACCTATTGATCGTCGGAAGCCGTTTTTGCCCCAGGGGTCTCCGGGCTGTGTTCGTTGGGGTTGAACTCCTGCTAGCAAAACCGCCGGGTTGAGGGAAGGGTTCAGACTGTGCCTGGGCCCTGTGGTCTCTTCCAGGTCAGTGTATGGCATTTCCTTCCCCTTGCCACAGGCAGCTGGGTGCATGTCTGCGCGAGGCGAAAGACTTTCCCGTGGGAAGCCGGTTTTTGTCAAACGGGTCCCAGTGCTCTGCTCCTCTCTTTTCACTCCTGCTGCCAGAAGCCCAGGGAGGATGGGAGGGCTTAGAACATGGCTGAGCACTGCGGTTTCTTCCAGAGAAGTGGAGGGCATTTGCTTTAGCTTGCCACAACCACTTGGGATAGGGTCTGCACCTCAGGAAACTGTCTCCGTGGGAAGCCTGCTTTTTGCAAAGGGGTCTCAGGGCCGTGTGCCTCGGCTGTCCCTCCGGCTCCCCAAAGCACAGGGACGAGGTGAGGGGCTTAGACCATGCCTGGGCAATGTTGTTTCTTACACCTGGGTGTGTGGCATTTTGTTGAGCTGGCTACCCCCACTTGGGATAGGTGTTCCACAGCAAGCACCTATTGTTCGTCGGAAGCCGTTTTTGCCCCAGGGGTCTCCGGGCTGTGTTCGTTGGGGTTGAACTCCTGCTAGCACAACCGCCGGGTTGAGGGAAGGGTTCAGACTGTGCCTGGGCCCTGTGGTCTCTTCCAGGTCAGTGTATGGCATTTCCTTCCCCTTGCCCCAGGCACCTGGGAGCATGTCTGCACGTGGAGAAAGACTTTCCCGTGGGAAGCCGGTTTTTGTCAAACGGGTCCCAGTGCTCTGCTCCTCTCTTTTCACTCCTGCTGCCAGAAGCCCAGGGAGGATGGGAGGGCTTAGAACATGGCTGGGCACTGTGGTTTCTTCCAGAGAAGTGGAGGGCATTTGCTTTACCTTGCCACAACCACTTGGGATAGGGTCTGCACCTCAGGAAAACTGTCTCCGTGGGAAGCCGGCTTTTTGCAAAGGGGTCTCAGGGCCGTGGGCTTCGGCTGTCCCTCCGGCTCCCCATAGCACAGGGACGAGGTGAGGGGCTTAGACCATGCCTGGGCAATGTTGTTTCTTACACCTGGGTGTGTGGCATTTTGTTGAGCTGGCTACCCCCACTTGGGATAGGTGTTCCACAGCAAGCACCTATTGTTCGTCGGAAGCCGTTTTTGCTCCAGGGGTCTCCGGGCTGTGTTCGTTGGGGTTGAACTCCTGCTAGCAAAACCGCCGGGTTGAGGGAAGGGTTCAGACTGTGCCTGGGCCCTGTGGTCTCTTCCAGGTCAGTGTATGGCATTTCCTTCCCCTTGCCACAGGCATCTGGGAGCATGTCTGCACGTGGAGAAAGACTTTCCCGTGGGAAGCCGGGTTTTGCCAAACGGGTCCCAGTGCTCTGCTCCTCTCTTTTCACTCCTGCTGCCAGAAGCCCAGGGAGGATGGGAGGGCTTAGAACATGGCTGGGCACTGTGGTTTCTTCCAGAGAACTGGAGGGCATTTGCTTTACCTTGCCACAACCACTTGGGATAGGGTCTACACCTCAGGAAAACTGTCTCTGTGGGAAGCTGGCTTTTTGCAAAGGGGCCTCAGGGCCGTGGGCCTCGGCTGTCCCTCCGGCTCCCCAAAGCACAGGGACGAGGTGAGGGGCTTAGACCAAGCCTGGGCAATGTTGTTACTTACACCTGGGTGAGTGGCATTTTCTTGAGCTGGCTTCCCCCACTTGGGATAGGTGTTCCACAGCAAGCACCTATTGATCGTCGGAAGCCGTTTTTGCCCCAGGGGTCTCCGTGCTGTGTTCGTTGGGGTTGAACTCCTGCTAGCAAAACCGCCGGGTTGAGGGAAGGGTTCAGACTGTGCCTGGGCCCTGTGGTCTCTTCCAGGTCAGTGTATGGCATTTCCTTCCCCTTGCCACAGGCACCTGGGAGCATGTCTGCACGTGGAGAAAGACTTTCCCGTGGGAAGCCGGGTTTTGTCAAACGGGTCCCAGTGCTCTGCTCCTCTCTTTTCACTCCTGCTGCCAGAAGCCCAGGGAGGATGGGAGGGCTTAGAACATGGCTGGGCACTGTGGTTTCTTCCAGAGAAGTGGAGGGCATTTGCTTTACCTTGCCACAACCACTTGGGATAGGGTTTGCACCTCAGGAAAACTGTCTCCGTGGGAAGCCGGCTTTTTGCAAAGGGGTCTCAGGGCCGTGTGCCTCGGCTGTCCCTCCGGCTCCCCAAAGCACAGGGACGAGGTGAGGGGCTTAGACCATGCCTGGGCAATGTTGTTTTTTACACCTGGGTGTGTGGCATTTTGTTGAGCTGGCTTCCCCCACTTGGGATAGGTGTTCCACAGCAAGCACCTATTGATCGTCGGAAGCCGTTTTTGCCCCAGGGGTCTCCGGGCTGTGTTCGTTGGGGTTGAACTCCTGCTAGCAAAACCGCCGGGTTGAGGGAAGGGTTCAGACTGTGCCTGGGCCCTGTGGTCTCTTCCAGGTCAGTGTATGGCATTTCCTTCCCCTTGCCACAGGCAGCTGGGTGCATGTCTGCGCGAGGCGAAAGACTTTCCCGTGGGAAGCCGGTTTTTGTCAAACGGGTCCCAGTGCTCTGTTCCTCTCTTTTCACTCCTGCTGCCAGAAGCCCAGGGAGGATGGGAGGGCTTAGAACATGGCTGAGCACTGCGGTTTCTTCCAGAGAAGTGGAGGGCATTTGCTTTAGCTTGCCACAACCACTTGGGATAGGGTCTGCACCTCAGGAAACTGTCTCCGTGGGAAGCCTGCTTTTTGCAAAGGGGTCTCAGGGCCGTGTGCCTCGGCTGTCCCTCCGGCTCCCCAAAGCACAGGGACGAGGTGAGGGGCTTAGACCATGCCTGGGCAATGTTGTTTCTTACACCTGGGTGTGTGGCATTTTGTTGAGCTGGCTACCCCCACTTGGGATAGGTGTTCCACAGCAAGCACCTATTGTTCGTCGGAAGCCGTTTTTGCCCCAGGGGTCTCCGGGCTGTGTTCGTTGGGGTTGAACTCCTGCTAGCACAACCGCCGGGTTGAGGGAAGGGTTCAGACTGTGCCTGGGCCCTGTGGTCTCTTCCAGGTCAGTGTATGGCATTTCCTTCCCCTTGCCCCAGGCACCTGGGAGCATGTCTGCACGTGGAGAAAGACTTTCCCGTGGGAAGCCGGTTTTTGTCAAACGGGTCCCAGTGCTCTGCTCCTCTCTTTTCACTCCTGCTGCCAGAAGCCCAGGGAGGATGGGAGGGCTTAGAACATGGCTGGGCACTGTGGTTTCTTCCAGAGAAGTGGAGGGCATTTGCTTTACCTTGCCACAACCACTTGGGATAGGGTCTGCACCTCAGGAAAACTGTCTCCGTGGGAAGCCGGCTTTTTGCAAAGGGGTCTCAGGGCCGTGGGCTTCGGCTGTCCCTCCGGCTCCCCAAAGCACAGGGACGAGGTGAGGGGCTTAGACCATGCCTGGGCAATGTTGTTTCTTACACCTGGGTGTGTGGCATTTTGTTGAGCTGGCTACCCCCACTTGGGATAGGTGTTCCACAGCAAGCACCTATTGTTCGTCGGAAGCCGTTTTTGCTCCAGGGGTCTCCGGGCTGTGTTCGTTGGGGTTGAACTCCTGCTAGCAAAACCGCCGGGTTGAGGGAAGGGTTCAGACTGTGCCTGGGCCCTGTGGTCTCTTCCAGGTCAGTGTATGGCATTTCCTTCCCCTTGCCACAGGCATCTGGGAGCATGTCTGCACGTGGAGAAAGACTTTCCCGTGGGAAGCCGGGTTTTGTGAAACGGGTCCCAGTGCTCTGCTCCTCTCTTTTCACTCCTGCTGCCAGAAGCCCAGGGAGGATGGGAGGGCTTAGAACATGGCAGGGCACTGTGGTTTCTTCCAGAGAAGTGGAGGGCATTTGCTTTACCTTGCCACAACCACTTGGGATAGGGTCTACACCTCAGGAAAACTGTCTCTGTGGGAAGCCGTCTTTTTGCAAAGGGGTCTCAGGGCCGTGGGCCTCGGCTGTCCCTCCGGCTCCCCAAAGCACAGGGACGAGGTGAGGGGCTTAGACCATGCCTGGGCAATGTTGTTTCTTACACCTGGGTGTGTGGCATTTTGTTGAGCTGGCTTCCCCCACTTGGAATAGGTGTTCCACAGCAAGCACCTATTGATCGTCGGAAGCCGTTTTTGCACCAGGGGTCTCCGGGCTGTGTTCGTTGGGGTTGAACTCCTGCTAGCAAAACCGCCGGGTTGAGGGAAGGGTTCAGACTGTGCCTGGGCCCTGTGGTCTCTTCCAGGTCAGTGTATGGCATTTCCTTCCCCTTGCCACAGGCACCTGGGAGCATGTCTGCACGTGGAGAAAGACTTTCCCGTGGGAAGCCGGGTTTTGCCAAACGGGTCCCAGTGCTCTGCTCCTCTCTTTTCACTCCTGCTGCCAGAAGCCCAGGGAGGATGGGAGGGCTTAGAACATGGCTGGGCACTGTGGTTTCTTCCAGAGAAGTGGAGGGCATTTGCTTTACCTTGCCACAACCACTTGGGATAGGGTCTACACCTCAGGAAAACTGTCTCCGTGGGAAGCCGTCTTTTTGCAAAGGGGTCTCAGGGCCGTGTGCCTCGGCTGTCCCTCCGTCTCCCCAAAGCACAGGGACGAGGTGAGGGGCTTAGACCATGCCTGGGCAATGTTGCTTCTTACACCTGGGTGTGTGGCATTTTGTTGAGCTGGCTACCCCCACTTGGGATAGGTGTTCCACAGCAAGCACCTATTGTTCGTCGGAAGCCGTTTTTGCCCCAGGGGTCTCCGGGCTGTGTTCGTTGGGGTTGAACTCCTGCTAGCAAAACCGCCGGGTTGAGGGAAGGGTTCAGACTGTGCCTGGGCCCTGTGGTCTCTTCCAGGTCAGTGTATGGCATTTCCTTCCCCTTGCCCCAGGCACCTGGGAGCATGTCTGCACGTGGAGAAAGACTTTCCCGTGGGAAGCCGGGTTTTGTCAAACGGGTCCCAGTGCTCTGCTCCTCTCTTTTCACTCCTGCTGCCAGAAGCCCAGGGAGGATGGCAGGGCTTAGAACATGGCTGGGCACTGTGGTTTCTTCCAGAGAAGTGGAGGGCATTTGCTTTAGCTTGCCACAACCACTTGGGATAGGGTCTGCACCTCAGGAAAACTGTCTCCGTGGGAAGCCGGCTTTTTGCAAAGGGGTCTCAGGGCAGTGGGCCTCGGCTGTCCCTCCGGCTCCCCAAAGCACAGGGACGAGGTGAGGGGCTTAGACCATGCCTGGGCAATGTTGTTTCTTACACCTGGGTGTGTGGCATTTTGTTGAGCTGGCTTCCCCCACTTGGGATAGGTGTTTCACAGCAAGCACCTATTGTTCGTCGGAAGCCGTTTTTGCCCCAGGGGTCTCCGGGCTGTGTTCGTTGGGGTTGAACTCCTGCTAGCAAAACCGCCGTGTTGAGGGAAGGGTTCAGACTGTGCCTGGGCCCTGTGGTCTCTTCCAGGTCAGTGTATGGCATTTCCTTCCCCTTGCCCCAGGCACCTGGGAGCATGTCTGCACGTGGAGAAAGACTTTCCCGTGGGAAGCCGGGTTTTGCCAAACGGGTCCCAGTGCTCTGCTCCTCTCTTTTCACTCCTGCTGCCAGAAGCCCAGGGAGGATGGGAGGGCTTAGAACATGGCTGGGCACTGTGGTTTCTTCCAGAGAAGTGGAGGGCATTTGCTTTACCTTGCCACAACCACTTGGGATAGGCTCTACACCTCAGGAAAACTGTCTCTGTGGGAAGCCGTCTTTTTGCAAAGGGGTCTCAGGGCCGTGGGCCTCGGCTGTCCCTCTGGCTCCCCAAAGCACAGGGACGAGGTGAGGGGCTTAGACCATGCCTAGGCAATGTTGTTTCTTACACCTGGGTGTGTGGCATTTTGTTGAGCTGGCTACCCCCACTTGGGATAGGTGTTCCACAGCAAGCACCTATGTTCGTCGGAAGCCGTTTTTGCCCCAGGGGTCTCTGGGCTGTGTTCGTTTGGTTGAACTCCTGCTAGCAAAACCTCCGGGTTGAGGGAAGGGTTCAGACTGTGCCTGGGCCCTGTGGTCTCTTCCAGGTCAGTGTATGGCATTTCCTTCCCCTTGCCCTAGGCACCTGGGAGCATGTCTGCACGTGGAGAAAGACTTTCCCGTGGGAAGCCGGGTTTTGTCAAACGGGTCCCAGTGCTCTGCTCCTCTCTTTTCACTCCTGCTGCCAGAAGCCCAGGGAGGATGGGAGGGCTTAGAACATGGCTGGGCACTGTGGTTTCTTCCAGAGAAGTGGAGGGCATTTGCTTTAGCTTGCCACAACCACTTGGGATAGGGTCTGCACCTCAGGAAAACTGTCTCCGTGGGAAGCCGGCTTTTTGCAAAGGGGTCTCAGGGCCGTGGGCCTCGGCTGTCCCTCCGGCTCCCCAAAGCACAGGGACGAGGTGAGGGGCTTAGACCATGCCTGGGCAATGTTGTTTCTTACACCTGGGTGTGTGGCATTTTGTTGAGCTGGCTACCCCAATTGGGATAGGTGTTCCACAGCAAGCACCTATTGTTCGTCGGAAGCCGTTTTTGCCCCAGGGGTCTCCGGGCTGTGTTCGTTGGGGTTGAACTCCTGCTAGCAAAACCGCCGGGTTGAGGGAAGGGTTCAGACTGTGCCTGGGCCCTGTGGTCTCTTCCAGGTCAGTGTATGGCATTTCCTTCCCCTTGCCACAGGCACCTGGGAGCATGGCTGCACGTGGAGAAAGACTTTCCCGTGGGAAGCCGGGTTTTGTGAAACGGGTCCCAGTGCTCTGCTCCTCTCTTTTCACTCCTGCTGCCAGAAGCCCAGGGAGGATGGGTGGGCTTAGAACATGGCTGGGCACTGTGGTTTCTTCCAGAGAAGTGGAGGGCATTTGCTTTACCTTGCCACAACCACTTGGGATAGGGTCTACACCTCAGGAAAACTGTCTCTGTGGGAAGCCGTCTTTTTGCAAAGGGGTCTCAGGGCCGTGGGCCTCGGCTGTCCCTCCAGCTCCCCAAAGCACAGGGACGAGGTGAGGGGCTTAGACCATGCTGGGCAATGTTGTTTCTTACACCTGGGTGTGTGGCATTTTGTTGAGCTGGCTACCCCCACTTGGGATAGGTGTTCCACAGCAAACACCTATGTTCATCGGAAGCCGTTTTTGCCCCAGGGGTCTCCGGGCTGTGTTCGTTGGGGTTGAACTCCTGCTAGCAAAACCGCCGGGTTGAGGGAAGGGTTCAGACTGTGCCTGGGCCCTGTGGTCTCTTCCAGGTCAGTGTATGGCATTTCCTTCCCCTTGCCCTAGGCACCTGGGAGCATGTCTGCACGTGGAGAAAGACTTTCCCGTGGGAAGCCGGGTTTTGTCAAACGGGTCCCAGTGCTCTGCTCCTCTCTTTTCACTCCTGCTGCCAGAAGCCCAGGGAGGATGGGAGGGCTTAGAACATGGCTGGGCACTGTGGTTTCTTCCAGAGAAGTGGAGGGCATTTGCTTTACCTTGCCACAACCACTTGGGATAGGGTCTGCACCTCTGGAAAACTGTCTCCGTGGGAAGCCGGCTTTTTGCAAAGGGGTCTCAGGGCCGTGGGCCTCGGCTGTCCCTCCCACTCCCCAAAGCACAGGGACAAGGTGAGGGGCTTAGACCATGCCTGGGCAATGTTGTTTCTTACACCTGGGTGTGTGGCATTTTGTTGAGCTGGCTACCCGCACTTGGGATAGGTGTTCCACAAGCACCTATTGTTCGTCGGAAGCCGTTTTTGCCCCAGGGGTCTCCGGGCTGTGTTCGTTGGGGTTGAACTCCTGCTAGCAAAACCGCCGGGTTGAGGGAAGGGTTCAGACTGTGCCTGGGCCCTGTGGTCTCTTCCAGGTCAGTGTATGGCATTTCCTTCCCCTTGCCACAGGCACCTGGGAGCATGTCTGCACGTGGAGAAAGACTTTCCCGTGGGAAGCCGGGTTTTGTGAAACGGGTCCCAGTGCTCTGCTCCTCTCTTTTCACTCCTGCTGCCAGAAGCCCAGGGAGGATGGGAGGGCTTAGAACATGGCTGGGCACTGTGGTTTCTTCCAGAGAAGTGGAGGGCATTTGCTTTAGCTTGCCACAACCACTTGGGATAGGGTCTACACCTCAGGAAAACTGTCTCTGTGGGAAGCCGTCTTTTTGCAAAGGGGTCTCAGGGCCGTGGGCCTCGGCTGTCCCTCCGGCTCCCCAAAGCACAGGGACAAGGTGAGGGGCTTAGACCATGCCTGGGCAATGTTGTTTCTTACACCTGGGTGTGTGGCATTTTGTTGAGCTGGCTTCCCCCACTTGGGATAGGTGTTCCACAGCAAGCACCTATTGATCGTCGGAAGCCGTTTTTGTACCAGAGGTCTCCGGGCTGTGTTCGTTGGGGTTGAACTCCTGCTAGCAAAACAGCCGGGTTGAGGGAAGGGTTCAGACTGTGCCTGGGCCCTGTGGTCTCTTCCACGTCAGTGTATGGCATTTCCTTCCCCTTGCCCCAGGCACCTGGGAGCATGTCTGCACGTGGAGAAAGACTTTCCCGTGGGAAGCCGGGTTTTGTCAAACGGGTCCCAGTGCTCTGCTCCTCTCTTTTCACTCCTGCTGCCAGAAGCCCAGGGAGGATGGGAGGGCTTAGAACATGGCTGGGCACTGTGGTTTCTTCCAGAGAAGTGGAGGGCATTTGCTTTACCTTGCCACAACCACTTGGGATAGGGTCTTCACCTCAGGAAAACTGTCTCCGTGGGAAGCCGGCTTTTTGCAAAGGGGTCTCAGGGCCGTGTGCCTCGGCTGTCCCTCCGGCTCCCCAAAGCACAGGGACGAGGTGAGGGGCTTAGACCATGCCTGGGCAATGTTGTTTCTTACACCTGGGTTTGTGGCATTTTGTTGAGCTGGCTACCCCCACTTGGGATAGGTGTTCCACAGCAAGCACCTATTGTTCGTCGAAAGCCGTTTTTGCCCCAGGGGTCTCCGGGCTGTGTTCGTTGGGGTTGAACTCCTGCTAGCAAAACCGCCTGTTTGAGGGAAGGGTTCAGACTGTGCCTGGGCCCTGTGGTCTCTTCCAGGTCAGTGTATGGCATTTCCTTCCCCTTGCCCCAGGCACCTGGGAGCATGTCTGCACGTGGAGAAAGACTTTCCCGTGGGAAGCCGGGTTTTGTCAAACGGGTCCCAGTGCTCTGCTCCTCTCTTTTCACTCCTGCTGCCAGAAGCCCCGGGAGGATGGGAGGGCTTAGAACATGGCTGGGCACTGTGGTTTCTTCCAGAGAAGTGGAGGGCATTTGATTTACCTTGCCACAACCACTTGGGATAGGGTCTGCACCTCAGGAAAACTCTCCGTGGGAAGCCGGCTTTTTGCAAAGGGGTCTCAGGGCCGTGTGCCTCGGCTGTCCCTCCGGCTCCCCAAAGCACAGGGACGAGGTGAGGGGCTTAGACCATGCCTGGGCAATGTTGTTTCTTACACCTGGGTGTGTGGCATTTTGTTGAGCTGGCTACCCCCACTTGGGATAGGTGTTCCAGAGCAAGCACCTATTGTTCGTCGGAAGCCGTTTTTGCCCCAGGGGTCTCCGGGCTGTGTTCGTTGGGGTTGAACTCCTGCTAGCAAAACCGCCGGGTTGAGGGAAGGGTTCAGACTGTGCTTGGGCCCTGTGGTCTCTTCCAGGTCAGTGTATGGCATTTCCTTCCCCTTGCCACAGGCACCTGGGAGCATGTCTGCACGTGGAGAAAGACTTTCCCGTGGGAAGCCGGGTTTTGCCAAACGGGTCCCAGTGCTCTGCTCCTCTCTTTTCACTCCTGCTGCCAGAAGCCCAGGGAGGATGGGAGGGCTTAGAACATGGCTGGGCACTGTGGTTTCTTCGAGAGAAGTGGAGGGCATTTGCTTTACCTTGCCACAACCACTTGGGATAGGGTCTGCACCTCAGGAAAACTGTCTCCGTGGGAAGCCGGCTTTTTGCAAAGCGGTCTCAGGGCCGTGGGCCTCGGCTGTCCCTCCGGCTCCCCAAAGCACAGGGATGAGGTGAGGGGCTTAGACCATGCCTGGGCAATGTTGTTTCTTACACCTGGGTGTGTGGCATTTTGTTGAGCTGGCTTCCCCCACTTGGGATAGGTGTTCCACAGCAAGCACCTATTGATCGTCGGAAGCCGTTTTTGCACCAGGGGTCTCCGGGCTGTGTTCGTTGGGGTTTAACTCCTGCTAGGAAAAACGCCGGGTTGAGGGAAGGGTTCAGACTGTGCCTGGGCCCTGTGGTCTCTTCCAGGTCAGTGTATGGCATTTCCTTCCCCTTGCCACAGGCACCTGGGAGCATGTCTGCACGTGGAGAAAGACTTTCCCGTGGGAAGCCGGGTTTTGTCAAACGGGTCCCAGTGCTCTGCTCCTCTCTTTTCACTCTTGCTGCCAGAAGCCCAGGGAGGATTGGAGGGCTTAGAACACGGCTGGGCACTGCGGTTTCTTCCAGAGAATTGGAGGGCATTTGCTTTAGCTTGCCACAACCACTTGGGATAGGGTCTGCACCTCAGGAAAGTGTCTCCGTGGGAAGCCGGCTTTTTGCAAAGGGGTCTCAGGGCCGTGTGCCTCGGCTGTCCCTCCGGCTCCCCAAAGCACAGGGACGAGGTGACGGGCTTAGACCATGCCTGGGCAATGTTGTTTCTTACACCTGGGTGTGTGGCATTTTGTTGAGCTGGCTACCCCCACTTGGGATAGGTGTTCCACAGCGAGCACCTATTGTTCGTCGGAAGCCGTTTTTGCCCCAGGGGTCTCCGGGCTGTGTTCGTTGGGGTTGAACTCCTGCTAGCAAAACCGCCGGCTTGAGGGAAGGGTTCAGACTGTGCCTGGGCCCTGTGGTCTCTTCCAGGTCAGTGTATGGCATTTCCTTCCCCTTGCCCCAGGCACCTGGGAGCATGTCTGCCCGTGGAGAAAGACTTTCCCGTGGGAAGCCGGGTTTTGTCAAACGGGTCCCAGTGCTCTGCTCCTCTCTTTTCACTCCTGCTGCCAGAAGCCCAGGGAGGATGGGAGGGCTTAGAACATGGCTGGGCACTGTGGTTTCTTCCAGAGAAGTGGAGGGCATTTGCTTTACCTTGCCACAACCACTTGGGATAGGGTCTGCACCTCAGGAAAACTCTCCGTGGGAAGCCGGCTTTTTGCAAAGGGGTCTCAGGGCCGTGGGCCTCGGCTGTCCCTCCAGCTCCCCAAAGCACAGGGACGAGGGGAGGGGCTTAGACCATGCCTGGGCAATGTTGTTTCTTACACCTGGGTGTGTGGCATTTTGTTGAGCTGGCTACCCCCACTTGGGATAGGTGTTCCACAGCAAGCACCTATTGTTCGTTGGAAGCCGTTTTTGCCCCAGGGGTCTCCGGGCTGTGTTCGTTGGGGTTGAAGTCCTGCTAGCAAAACCGCCGGGTTGAGGGAAGGGTTCAGACTGTGCCTGGGCCCTGTGGTCTCTTCCAGGTCAGTGTATGGCATTTCCTTCCCCTTGCCACAGGCACCTGGGAGCATGTCTGCACGTGGAGAAAGACTTTCCCGTGGGAAGCCGGGTTATGCCAAACGGGTCCCAGTGCTCTGCTCCTCTCTTTTCACTCCTGCTGCCAGAAGCCCAGGGAGGATGGGAGGGCTTAGAACATGGCTGGGCACTGTGGTTTCTTCCAGAGAAGTGGAGGGCATTTGCTTTACCTTGCCACAACCACTTGGGATAGGATCTACACCTCAGGAAAACTGTCTCCGTGGGAAGCCGGCTTTTTGCAAAGGGGTCTCAGGGCCGTGGGCCTCGGCTGTCCCTCCGACTCCCCAAAGCACAGGGACGAGGTGAGGGGCTTAGACCAAGCCTGGGCAATGTTGTTACTTACACCTGGGTGTGTGGCATTTTGTTGAGCTGGCTTCCCCCACTTGGGATAGGTGTTCCACAGCAAGCACCTATTGATCGTCGGAAGCCGTTTTTGCCCCAGGGGTCTCCGGGCTGTGTTCCTTGGGGTTGATCTCCTGCTTGCAAAACCGCCGGGTTGAGGGAAGGGTTCAGACTGTGCCTGGGCCCTGTGGTCTCTTCCAGGTCAGTGTATGGCATTACCTTCCCCTTGCCACAGGCACCTGGGAGCAAGTCTGCACGTGGAGAAAGACTTTCCCGTGGGAAGCCGGGTTTTGTCAAACGGGTCCCAGTGCTCTGCTCCTCTCTTTTCACTCTTGCTGCCAGGAGCCCAGGGAGGATGGGAAGGCTTAGAACATGGCTGGGCACTGTGGTTTCTTCCAGAGAAGTGGAGGGCATTTGCTTTACCTTGCCACAACCACTTGGGATAGGGTCTGCACCTCAGGAAAACTGTCTCCGTGGGAAGCCGGCTTTTTGCAAAGGGGTCTCAGGGCCGTGTGCCTCGGCTGTCCCTCCGGCTCCCCAAAGCACAGGGACGAGGTGAGGGGCTTAGACCATGCCTGGGCAATGTTGTTTCTTACACCTGGGTGTGTGGCATTTTGTTGAGCTGGCTACCCCCACTTGGGATAGGTGTTCCACAGCAAGCACCTCTTGTTCGTCGGAAGCCGTTTTTGCCCTAGGGGTCTCCGGGCTGTGTTCGTTGGGGTTGAACTCCTGCTAGCAAAACCTCCGGGTTGAGGGAAGGGTTCAGACTGTGCCTGGGCCCTGTGGTCTCTTCCAGGTCAGTGTATGGCATTTCCTTCCCCTTGCCCCAGGCACCTGGGAGCATGTCTGCACGTGGAGAAAGACTTTCCCGTGGGAAGCCGGTTTTTGTCAAACGGGTCCAGTGCTCTGCTCCTCTCTTTTCACTCTTGCTGCCAGAAGCCCAGGGAGGATGGGAGGGCTTAGAACATGGCTGGGCACTGCGGTTTCTTCCAGAGAAGTGGAGGGCATTTGCTTTAGCATGCCACAACCACTTGGGATAGGGTCTGCACCTCAGGAAAGTGTCTCCGTGGGAAGCCGGCTTTTTGCAAAGGGGTCGCAGGGCCGTGTGCCACGGCTGTCCCTCCGGCTCCCCAAAGCACAGGGACGAGGTGAGGGGCTTAGACCATGCCTGGGCAATGTTGTTTCTTACACCTGGGTGTGTGGCATTTTGTTGAGCTGGCTACCCCCACTTGGGATAGGTGTTCCACAGCGAGCACCTATTGTTCCTCGGAAGCCGTTTTTGCCCCAGGGGTCTCCGGGCTGTGTTCGTTGGGGTTGAACTCCTGCTAGCAAAACCGCCGGCTTGAGGGAAGGGTTCAGACTGTGCCTGGGCCCTGTGGTCTCTTCCAGGTCAGTGTATGGCATTTCCTTCCCCTTGCCCCAGGCACCTGGGAGCATGTCTGCCCGTGGAGAAAGACTTTCCCGTGGGAAGCCGGGTTTTGTCAAACGGGTCCCAGTGCTCTGCTCCTCTCTTTTCACTCCTGCTGCCAGAAGCCCAGGGAGGATGGGAGGGCTTAGAACATGGCTGGGCACTGTGGTTTCTTCCAGAGAAGTGGAGGGCATTTGCTTTACCTTGCCACAACCACTTGGGATAGGGTCTGCACCTCAGGAAAACTCTCCGTGGGAAGCCGGCTTTTTGCAAAGGGGTCTCAGGGCCGTGGGCCTCGGCTGTCCCTCCAGCTCCCCAAAGCACTGGGACGAGGGGAGGGGCTTAGACCATGCCTGGGCAATGTTGTTTCTTACACCTGGGTGTGTGGCATTTTGTTGAGCTGGCTACCCCCACTTGGGATAGGTGTTCCACAGCAAGCACCTATTGTTCCTCGGAAGCCGTTTTTGCCCCAGGGGTCTCCGGGCTGTGTTCGTTGGGGTTGAACTCCTGCTAGCAAAACCGCCGGGTTGAGGGAAGGGTTCAGACTGTGCCTGGGCCCTGTGGTCTTTTCCAGGTCAATGTATGGCATTTCCTTCCCCTTGCCACAGGGACCTGGGAGCATGTCTGCACGTGGAGAAAGACTTTCCCGTGGGAAGCCGGGTTTTGCCAAATGGGTCCCAGTGCTCTGCTCCTCTCTTTTTACTCCTGCTGCCAGAAGCCCAGGGAGGATGGGAGGGCTTAGAACATGGCTGGGCACTGTGGTTTCTTCCAGAGAAGTGGAGGGCATTTGCTTTACCTTGCCACAACCACTTGGGATAGGGTCTACACCTCAGGAAAACTGTCTCTGTGGGAAGCCGGCTTTTTGCAAAGGGGTCTTAGGGCCGTGTGCCTCGGCTGTCCCTCCGGCTCCCCAAAGCACAGGGACGAGGTGAGGGGCTTAGACCATGCCTGGGCAATGTTGTTTCTTACACCTGGGTGTGTGGCATTTTGTTGAGCTGGCTTCCCCCACTTGGGATAGGTGTTCCACAGCAAGCACCTATTGATCGTCGGAAGCCGTTTTTGCACCAGGGGTCTCCGGGCTGTGTTCGTTGGGGTTGAACTCCTGCTAGCAAAAACGCCGAGTTGAGGGAAGGGTTCAGACTGTGCCTGGGCCCTGTGGTCTCTTCCAGGTCAGTGTATGGCATTTCCTTCCCCTTGCCACAGGCACCTGGGAGCATGTCTGCACGTGGAGAAAGACTTTCCCGTGGGAAGCCGGGTTTTGTCAGACGGGTCCCAGTGCTCTGCTCCTCTCTTTTCACTCTTGCTGCCAGAAGCCCAGGGAGGATGGGAGGGCTTAGAACATGGCTGGACACTGCGGTTTCTTCCAGAGAAGTGGAGGGCATTTGCTTTAGCTTGCCACAACCACTTGGGATAGGGTCTGCACCTCAGGAAAGTGTCTCCGTGGGAAGCCGGCTTTTTGCAAAGGGGTCTCAGGGCCGTGTGCCTCGGCTGTCCCTCCGGCTCCCCAAAGCACAGGGACGAGGTGAGGGGCTTAGACCATGCCTGGGCAATGTTGTTTCTTACACCTGGGTGTGTGGCATTTTGTTGAGCTGGCTACCCCCACTTGGGATAGGTGTTCCACAGCAAGCACCTCTTGTTCGTCGGAAGCCGTTTTTGCCCCAGGGGTCTCCGGGCTGTGTTCGTTGGGGTTGAACTCCTGCCAGCAAAACCGCCGGGTTGAGGGAAGGGTTCAGACTGTGCCTGGGCCCTGTGGTCTCTTCCAGGTCAGTGTATGGCATTTCCTTCCCCTTGCCCCAGGCACCTGGGAGCATGTCTGCCCGTGGAGAAAGACTTTCCCGTGGGAAGCCGGGTTTTGTCAAACGGGTCCCAGTGCTCTGCTCCTCTCTTTTCACTCCTGCTGCCAGAAGCCCAGGGAGGATGGGAGGGCTTAGAACATGGCTGGGCACTGTGGTTTCTTCCAGAGAAGTGGAGGGCATTTGCTTTACCTTGCCACAACCACTTGGGATAGGGTCTGCACCTCAGGAAAACTGTCTCCGTGGGAAGCCGGCTTTTTGCAAAGGGGTCTCAGGGCCGTGTGCCTCGGCTGTCCCTCCGGCTCCCCAAAGCACAGGGACGAGGTGAGGGGCTTAGACCATGCCTGGGCAATGTTGTTTCTTACACCTGGGTGTGTGGCATTTTGTTGAGCTGGCTACCCCCACTTGGGATAGGTGTTCCACAGCAAGCACCTATTGTTCGTCGGAAGCCGTTTTTGCCCCAGGGGTCTCCGGGCTGTGTTCGTTGGGGTTGAACTCCTGCTAGCAAAACCGCCGGGTTGAGGGAAGGGTTCAGACTGTGCCTGGGCCCTGTGGTCTCTTCCAGGTCAGTGTATGGCATTTCCTTCCCCTTGCCCCAGGCACCTGGGAGCATGTCTGCACGTGGAGAAAGACTTTCCCGTGGGAAGCCGGGTTTTGTCAAACGGGTCCCAGTGCTCTGCTCCTCTCTTTTCACTCCTGCTGCCAGAAGCCCAGGGAGGATGGGAGGGCTTAGAACATGGCTGGGCACTGTGGTTTCTTCCAGAGAAGTGGAGGGCATTTGCTTTACCTTGCCACAACCACTTGGGATAGGGTCTGCACCTAAGGAAAAGTGTCTCCGTGGGAAGCCGGCTTTTTGCAAAGGGGTCTCAGGGCCGTGTGCCTCGGCTGTCCCTCCGGCTCCCCAAAGCACAGGGACGAGGTGAGGGGCTTAGACCATGCCTGGGCAATGTTGTTTCTTACACCTGGGTGTGTGGCATTTTGTTGAGCTGGCTTCCCCCACTTGGGATAGGTGTTCCACAGCAAGCACCTATTGTTCGTCGGAAGCCGTTTTTGCCCCAGGGGTCTCCGGGCTGTGTTCGTTGGGGTTGAACTCCTGCTAGCAAAACCGCCGGGTTGAGGGAAGGGTTCAGACTGTGCCTGGGCCCTGTGGTCTCTTCCAGGTCAGTGTATGGCATTTTCTTCCCCTTGCACCAGGCACCTGGGAGCATGTCTGCACGTGGAGAAAGACTTTCCCGTGGGAAGCCGGGTTTTGTCAAACGGGTCCCAGTGCTCTGCTCCTCTCTTTTCACTCCTGCTGCCAGAAGCCCAGGGAGGATGGGAGGGCTTAGAACATGGCTGGGCACTGTGGTTTCTTCCAGAGAAGTGGAGGGCATTTGCTTTAGCTTGCCACAACCACTTGGGATAGGGTCTGCACCTCAGGAAAACTGTCTCCGTGGGAAGCCGGCTTTTTGCAAAGGGGTCTCAGGGCGGTGTGCCTCGGCTGTCCCTTCGGCTCCCCAAAGCACAGGGACGAGGTGAGGGGCTTAGACCATGCCTGGGCAATGTTGTTTCTTACACCTGGGTTTGTGGCATTTTGTTGAGCTGGCTACCCCCACTTGGGATAGCTGTTCCACAGCAAGCACCTATTGTTCGTCGGAAGCCATTTTTGCCCCAGGGGTCTCCGGGCTGTGTTCGTTGGGGTTGAACTCCTGCTAGCAAAACCGCCGTGTTGAGGGAAGGGTTCAGACTGTGCCTGGGCCCTGTGGTCTCTTCCAGGTCAGTGTATGGCATTTCCTTTCCCTTGCCACAGGCACCTGGGAGCATGTCTGCCCGTGGAGAAAGACTTTCCCGTGGGAAGCCCGGTTTTGTCAAACGGGTCCCAGTGCTCTGCTCCTCTCTTTTCACTCTTGCTTCCAGAAGCCCAGGGAGGATAGGAGGGCTTAGAACATGGCTGGGCACTGTGGTTTCTTCCAGAGAAGTGGAGGGCATTTGCTTTACCTTGCCACAACCACTTGGGATAGGGTCTGCACCTCAGGAAAACTGTCTCCGTGGGAAGCCGGCTTTTTGCAAAGGGGTCTCAGGGCCGTGGGCCTCGGCTGTCCCTCCGGCTCCCCAAAGCACAGGGACGAGGTGAGGGGCTTAGACCATGCCTGGGCAATGTTGTTTCTTACACCTGGGTTTGTGGCATTTTGTTGAGCTGGCTACCCCCACTTGGGATAGCTGTTCCACAGCAAGCACCTATTGTTCGTCGGAAGCCGTTTTTGCCCCAGGGGTCTCCGGGCTGTGTTCGTTGGGGTTGAACTCCTGCTAGCAAAACCGCCGGGTTGAGGGAAGGGTTCAGACTGTGCCTGGGCCCTGTGGTCTCTTCCAGGTCAGTGTATGGCATTTCCTTTCCCTTGCCACAGGCACCTGGGAGCATGTCTGCACGTGGAGAAAGACTTTCCCGTGGGAAGCCGGGTTTTGTCAAACGGGTCCCAGTGCTCTGCTCCTCTCTTTTCACTCCTGCTGCCAGAAGCCCAGGGAGGATGGGAGGGCTTAGAACATGGCTGGGCACTGTGGTTTCTTCCAGAGAAGTGGAGGGCATTTGCTTTAGCTTGCCACAACCACTTGGGATAGGGTCTGCACCTCAGGAAAACTGTCTCCGTGGGAAGCCGGCTTTTTGCAAAGGGGTCTCAGGGCGGTGTGCCTCGGCTGTCCCTTCGGCTCCCCAAAGCACAGGGACGAGGTGAGGGGCTTAGACCATGCCTGGGCAATGTTGTTTCTTACACCTGGGTTTGTGGCATTTTGTTGAGCTGGCTACCCCCACTTGGGATAGCTGTTCCACAGCAAGCACCTATTGTTCGTCGGAAGCCATTTTTGCCCCAGGGGTCTCCGGGCTGTGTTCGTTGGGGTTGAACTCCTGCTAGCAAAACCGCCGTGTTGAGGGAAGGGTTCAGACTGTGCCTGGGCCCTGTGGTCTCTTCCAGGTCAGTGTATGGCATTTCCTTTCCCTTGCCACAGGCACCTGGGAGCATGTCTGCCCGTGGAGAAAGACTTTCCCGTGGGAAGCCCGGTTTTGTCAAACGGGTCCCAGTGCTCTGCTCCTCTCTTTTCACTCTTGCTTCCAGAAGCCCAGGGAGGATAGGAGGGCTTAGAACATGGCTGGGCACTGTGGTTTCTTCCAGAGAAGTGGAGGGCATTTGCTTTACCTTGCCACAACCACTTGGGATAGGGTCTGCACCTCAGGAAAACTGTCTCCGTGGGAAGCCGGCTTTTTGCAAAGGGGTCTCAGGGCCGTGGGCCTCGGCTGTCCCTCCGGCTCCCCAAAGCACAGGGACGAGGTGAGGGGCTTAGACCATGCCTGGGCAATGTTGTTTCTTACACCTGGGTTTGTGGCATTTTGTTGAGCTGGCTACCCCCACTTGGGATAGCTGTTCCACAGCAAGCACCTATTGTTCGTCGGAAGCCGTTTTTGCCCCAGGGGTCTCCGGGCTGTGTTCGTTGGGGTTGAACTCCTGCTAGCAAAACCGCCGGGTTGAGGGAAGGGTTCAGACTGTGCCTGGGCCCTGTGGTCTCTTCCAGGTCAGTGTATGGCATTTCCTTTCCCTTGCCACAGGCACCTGGGAGCATGTCTGCACGTGGAGAAAGACTTTCCCGTGGGAAGCCGGGTTTTGTCAAACGGGTCCCAGTGCTCTGCTCCTCTCTTTTCACTCCTGCTGCCAGAAGCCCAGGGAGGATGGGAGGGCTTAGAACATGGCTGGGCACTGTGGTTTCTTCCAGAGAAGTGGAGGGCATTTGCTTTAGCTTGCCACAACCACTTGGGATAGGGCCTGCACCTCAGGAAAACTGTCTCCGTGGGAAGCCGGCTTTTTGCAAAGGGGTCTCAGGGCCGTGGGCCTCGGCTGTCCCTCCGGCTCCCCAAAGCACAGGGACGAGGTGAGGGGCTTAGACCATGCCTGGGCAATGTTGTTTCTTACACCTGGGTTTGTGGCATTTTGTTGAGCTGGCTACCCCCACTTGGGATAGCTGTTCCACAGCAAGCACCTATTGTTCGTCGGAAGCCGTTTTTGCCCCAGGGGTCTCCGGGCTGTGTTCGTTGGGGTTGAACTCCTGCTAGCAAAACCGCCGGGTTGAGGGAAGGGTTCAGACTGTGCCTGGGCCCTGTGGTCTCTTCCAGGTCAGTGTATGGCATTTCCTTTCCCTTGCCACAGGCACCTGGGAGCATGTCTGCACGTGGAGAAAGACTTCCCCGTGGGAAGCCGGGTTTTGTCAAACGGGTCCCAGTGCTGTGCTCCTCTCTTTTCACTCCTGCTGCCAGAAGCCCAGGGAGGATGGGAGGGCTTAGAACATGGCTGGGCACTGTGGTTTCTTCCAGAGAAGTGGAGGGCATTTGCTTTACCTTGCCACAACCACTTGGGATAGGGTCTGCACCTCAGGAAAACTGTCTCCGTGGGAAGCCGGCTTTTTGCAAAGGGGTCTCAGGGCCGTGTGCCTCGGGTGTCCCTCCGGCTCCCCAAAGCACAGGGACGAGGTGAGGGGCTTAGACCATGCCTGGGCAATGTTGTTTTTTACACCTGGGTGTGTGGCATTTTGTTGAGCTGGCTTCCCCCACTTGGGATAGGTGTTCCACAGCAAGCACCTATTGATCGTCGGAAGCCGTTTTTGCCCCAGGGGTCTCCGGGCTGTGTTCGTTGGGGTTGAACTCCTGCTAGCAAAACCGCCGGGTTGAGGGAAGGGTTCAGACTGTGCCTGGGCCCTGTGGTCTCTTCCAGGTCAGTGTATGGCATTTCCTTCCCCTTGCCACAGGCAGCTGGGTGCATGTCTGCGCGAGGGGAAAGACTTTCCCGTGGGAAGCCGGTTTTTGTCAAACGGGTCCCAGTGCTCTGCTCCTCTCTTTTCACTCCTGCTGCCAGAAGCCCAGGGAGGATGGGAGGGCTTAGAACATGGCTGAGCACTGCGGTTTCTTCCAGAGAAGTGGAGGGCATTTGCTTTAGCTTGCCACAACCACTTGGGATAGGGTCTGCACCTCAGGAAACTGTCTCCGTGGGAAGCCGGCTTTTTGCAAAGGGGTCTCAGGGCCGTGTGCCTCGGCTGTCCCTCCGGCTCCCCAAAGCACAGGGACGAGGTGAGGGGCTTAGACCATGCCTGGGCAATGTTGTTTCTTACACCTGGGTGTGTGGCATTTTGTTGAGCTGGCTACCCCCACTTGGGATAGGTGTTCCACAGCAAGCACCTATTGTTCGTCGGAAGCCGTTTTTGCCCCAGGGGTCTCCGGGCTGTGTTCGTTGGGGTTGAACTCCTGCTAGCACAACCGCCGGGTTGAGGGAAGGGTTCAGACTGTGCCTGGGCCCTGTGGTCTCTTCCAGGTCAGTGTATGGCATTTCCTTCCCCTTGCCCCAGGCACCTGGGAGCATGTCTGCACGTGGAGAAAGACTTTCCCGTGGGAAGCCGGTTTTTGTCAAACGGGTCCCAGTGCTCTGCTCCTCTCTTTTCACTCCTGCTGCCAGAAGCCCAGGGAGGATGGGAGGGCTTAGAACATGGCTGGGCACTGTGGTTTCTTCCAGAGAAGTGGAGGGCATTTGCTTTACCTTGCCACAACCACTTGGGATAGGGTCTGCACCTCAGGAAAACTGTCTCCGTGGGAAGCCGTCTTTTTGCAAAGGGGTCTCAGGGCCGTGGGCTTCGGCTGTCCCTCCGGCTCCCCAAAGCACAGGGACGAGGTGAGGGGCTTAGACCATGCCTGGGCAATGTTGTTTCTTACACCTGGGTGTGTGGCATTTTGTTGAGCTGGCTACCCCCACTTGGGATAGGTGTTCCACAGCAAGCACCTATTGTTCGTCGGAAGCCGTTTTTGCTCCAGGGGTCTCCGGGCTGTGTTCGTTGGGGTTGAACTCCTGCTAGCAAAACCGCCGGGTTGAGGGAAGGGTTCAGACTGTGCCTGGGCCCTGTGGTCTCTTCCAGGTCAGTGTATGGCATTTCCTTCCCCTTGCCACAGGCATCTGGGAGCATGTCTGCACGTGGAGAAAGACTTTCCCGTGGGAAGCCGGGTTTTTGAAACGGGTCCCAGTGCTCTGCTCCTCTCTTTTCACTCCTGCTGCCAGAAGCCCAGGGAGGATGGGAGGGCTTAGAACATGGCTGGGCACTGTGGTTTCTTCCAGAGAAGTGGAGGGCATTTGCTTTACCTTGCCACAACCACTTGGGATAGGGTCTACACCTCAGGAAAACTGTCTCTGTGGGAAGCCGTCTTTTTGCAAAGGGGTCTCAGGGCCGTGGGCCTCGGCTGTCCCTCCGGCTCCCCAAAGCACAGGGACGAGGTGAGGGGCTTAGACCATGCCTGGGCAATGTTGTTTCTTACACCTGGGTGTGTGGCATTTTGTTGAGCTGGCTTCCCCCACTTGGAATAGGTGTTCCACAGCAAGCACCTATTGATCGTCGGAAGCCGTTTTTGCACCAGGGGTCTCCGGGCTGTGTTCGTTGGGGTTGAACTCCTGCTAGCAAAACCGCCGGGTTGAGGGAAGGGTTCAGACTGTGCCTGGGCCCTGTGGTCTCTTCCAGGTCAGTGTATGGCATTTCCTTCCCCTTGCCACAGGCAGCTGGGTGCATGTCTGCGCGAGGCGAAAGACTTTCCCGTGGGAAGCCGGTTTTTGTCAAACGGGTCCCAGTGCTCTTCTCCTCTCTTTTCACTCCTGCTGCCAGAAGCCCAGGGAGGATGGGAGGGCTTAGAACATGGCTGAGCACTGCGGTTTCTTCCAGAGAAGTGGAGGGCATTTGCTTTAGCTTGCCACAACCACTTGGGATAGGGTCTGCACCTCAGGAAACTGTCTCCGTGGGAAGCCTGCTTTTTGCAAAGGGGTCTCAGGGCCGTGTGCCTCGGCTGTCCCTCCGGCTCCCCAAAGCACAGGGACGAGGTGAGGGGCTTAGACCATGCCTGGGCAATGTTCTTTCTTACACCTGGGTGTGTGGCATTTTGTTGAGCTGGCTACCCCCACTTGGGATAGGTGTTCCACAGCAAGCACCTATTGTTCGTCGGAAGCCGTTTTTGCCCCAGGGGTCTCCGGGCTGTGTTCGTTGGGGTTGAACTCCTGCTAGCACAACCGCCGGGTTGAGGGAAGGGTTCAGACTGTGCCTGGGCCCTGTGGTCTCTTCCAGGTCAGTGTATGGCATTTCCTTCCCCTTGCCCCAGGCACCTGGGAGCATGTCTGCACGTGGAGAAAGACTTTCCCGTGGGAAGCCGGTTTTTGTCAAACGGGTCCCAGTGCTCTGCTCCTCTCTTTTCACTCCTGCTGCCAGAAGCCCAGGGAGGATGGGAGGGCTTAGAACATGGCTGGGCACTGTGGTTTCTTCCAGAGAAGTGGAGGGCATTTGCTTTACCTTGCCACAACCACTTGGGATAGGGTCTGCACCTCAGGAAAACTGTCTCCGTGGGAAGCCGTCTTTTTGCAAAGGGGTCTCAGGGCCGTGGGCTTCGGCTGTCCCTCCGGCTCCCCAAAGCACAGGGACGAGGTGAGGGGCTTAGACCATGCCTGGGCAATGTTGTTTCTTACACCTGGGTGTGTGGCATTTTGTTGAGCTGGCTACCCCCACTTGGGATAGGTGTTCCACAGCAAGCACCTATTGTTCGTCGGAAGCCGTTTTTGCTCCAGGGGTCTCCGGGCTGTGTTCGTTGGGGTTGAACTCCTGCTAGCAAAACCGCCGGGTTGAGGGAAGGGTTCAGACTGTGCCTGGGCCCTGTGGTCTCTTCCAGGTCAGTGTATGGCATTTCCTTCCCCTTGCCACAGGCATCTGGGAGCATGTCTGCACGTGGAGAAAGACTTTCCCGTGGGAAGCCGGGTTTTGTCAAACGGGTCCCAGTGCTCTGCTCCTCTCTTTTCACTCCTGCTGCCAGAAGCCCAGGGAGGATGGGAGGGCTTAGAACATGGCTGGGCACTGTGGTTTCTTCCAGAGAAGTGGAGGGCATTTGCTTTACCTTGCCACAACCACTTGGGATAGGGTCTACACCTCAGGAAAACTGTCTCTGTGGGAAGCCGTCTTTTTGCAAAGGGGTCTCAGGGCCGTGGGCCTCGGCTGTCCCTCCGGCTCCCCAAAGCACAGGGACGAGGTGAGGGGCTTAGACCATGCCTGGGCAATGTTGTTTCTTACACCTGGGTGTGTGGCATTTTGTTGAGCTGGCTTCCCCCACTTGGAATAGGTGTTCCACAGCAAGCACCTATTGATCGTCGGAAGCCGTTTTTGCACCAGGGGTCTCCGGGCTGTGTTCGTTGGGGTTGAACTCCTGCTAGCAAAACCGCCGGGTTGAGGGAAGGGTTCAGACTGTGCCTGGGCCCTGTGGTCTCTTCCAGGTCAGTGTATGGCATTTCCTTCCCCTTGCCACAGGCACCTGGGAGCATGTCTGCACGTGGAGAAAGACTTTCCCGTGGGAAGCCGGGTTTTCCCAAACGGGTCCCAGTGCTCTGCTCCTCTCTTTTCACTCCTGCTGCCAGAAGCCCAGGGAGGATGGGAGGGCTTAGAACATGGCTGGGCACTGTGGTTTCTTCCAGAGAAGTGGAGGGCATTTGCTTTACCTTGCCACAACCACTTGGGATAGGGTCTACACCTCAGGAAAACTGTCTCCGTGGGAAGCCGTCTTTTTGCAAAGGGGTCTCAGGGCCGTGTGCCTCGGCTGTCCCTCCGGCTCCCCAAAGCACAGGGACGAGGTGAGGGGCTTAGACCATGCCTGGGCAATGTTGTTTCTTACACCTGGGTGTGTGGCATTTTGTTGAGCTGGCTACCCCCACTTGGGATAGGTGTTCCACAGCAAGCACCTATTGTTCGTCGGAAGCCGTTTTTGCCCCAGGGGTCTCCGGGCTGTGTTCGTTGGGGTTGAACTCCTGCTAGCAAAACCGCCGGGTTGAGGGAAGGGTTCAGACTGTGCCTGGGCCCTGTGGTCTCTTCCACGCAGTGTATGGCATTTCCTTCCCCTTGCCCCAGGCACCTGGGAGCATGTCTGCACGTGGAGAAAGACTTTCCCGTGGGAAGCCGGGTTTTGTCAAACGGGTCCCAGTGCTCTGCTCCTCTCTTTTCACTCCTGCTGCCAGAAGCCCAGGGAGGATGGCAGGGCTTAGAACATGGCTGGGCACTGTGGTTTCTTCCAGAGAAGTGGAGGGCATTTGCTTTAGCTTGCCACAACCACTTGGGATAGGGTCTGCACCTCAGGAAAACTGTCTCCGTGGGAAGCCGGCTTTTTGCAAAGGGGTCTCAGGGCCGTGGGCCTCGGCTGTCCCTCCGGCTCCCCAAAGCACAGGGACGAGGTGAGGGGCTTAGACCATGCCTGAGCAATGTTGTTTCTTACACCTGGGTGTGTGGCATTTTGTTGAGCTGGCTTCCCCCACTTGGGATAGGTGTTTCACAGCAAGCACCTATTGTTCGTCGGAAGCCGTTTTTGCCCCAGGGGTCTCCGGGCTGTGTTCGTTGGGGTTGAACTCCTGCTAGCAAAAACGCCGGGTTGAGGGAAGGGTTCAGACTGTGCCTGGGCCCTGTGGTCTCTTCCAGGTCAGTGTATGGCATTTCCTTCCCCTTGCACCAGGCACCTGGGAGCATGTCTGCACGTGGAGAAAGACTTTCCCGTGGGAAGCCGGGTTTTGCCAAACGGGTCCCAGTGCTCTGCTCCTCTCTTTTCACTCCTGCTGCCAGAAGCCCAGGGAGGATGGGAGGGCTTAGAACATGGCTGGGCACTGTGGTTTCTTCCAGAGAAGTGGAGGGCATTTGCTTTACCTTGCCACAACCACTTGGGATAGGGTCTACACCTCAGGAAAACTGTCTCTGTGGGAAGCCGTCTTTTTGCAAAGGGGTCTCAGGGCCGTGGGCCTCGGCTGTCCCTCTGGCTCCCCAAAGCACAGGGACGAGGTGAGGGGCTTAGACCATGCCTAGGCAATGTTGTTTCTTACACCTGGGTGTGTGGCATTTTGTTGAGCTGGCTACCCCCACTTGGGATAGGTGTTCCACAGCAAGCACCTATTGTTCGTCGGAAGCTGTTTTTGCCCCAGGGGTCTCCGGGCTGTGTTCGTTGGGGTTGAACTCCTGCTAGCAAAACCTCCGGGTTGAGGGAAGGGTTCAGACTGTGCCTGGGCCCTGTGGTCTCTTCCAGGTCAGTGTATGGCATTTCCTTCCCCTTGCCCTAGGCACCTGGGAGCATGTCTGCACGTGGAGAAAGACTTTCCCGTGGGAAGCCGGGTTTTGTCAAACGGGTCCCAGTGCTCTGCTCCTCTCTTTTCACTCCTGCTGCCAGAAGCCCAGGGAGGATGGGAGGGCTTAGAACATGGCTGGGCACTGTGGTTTCTTCCAGAGAAGTGGAGGGCATTTGCTTTACCTTGCCACAACCACTTGGGATAGGGTCTGCACCTCTGGAAAACTGTCTCCGTGGGAAGCCGGCTTTTTGCAAATGGGTCTCAGGGCCGTGGGCCTCGGCTGTCCCTCCGGCTCCCCAAAGCACAGGGACGAGGTGAGGGGCTTAGACCATGCCTGGGCAATGTTGTTTCTTACACCTGGGTGTGTGGCATTTTGTTGAGCTGGCTACCCCCACTTGGGATAGGTGTTCCACAGCAAGCACCTATTGTTCGTCGGAAGCCGTTTTTGCCCCAGGGGTCTCCGGGCTGTGTTCGTTGGGGTTGAACTCCTGCTAGCAAAACCGCCGGGTTGAGGGAAGGGTTCAGACTGTGCCTGGGCCCTGTGGTCTCTTCCAGGTCAGTGTATGGCATTTCCTTCCCCTTGCCACAGGCACCTGGGAGCATGTCTGCACGTGGAGAAAGACTTCCCCGTGGGATGCCGGGTTTTGTCAAACGGGTCCCAGTGCTCTGCTCCTCTCTTTTCACTCCTGCTGCCAGAAGCCCAGGGAGGATGGGAGGGCTTAGAACATGGCTGGGCACTGTGGTTTCTTCCAGAGAAGTGGAGGGCATTTGCTTTAGCTTGCCACAACCACTTGGGATAGGGTGTACACCTCAGGAAAACTGTCTCTGTGGGAAGCCGTCTTTTTGCAAAGGGGTCTCAGGGCCGTGGGCCTCGGCTGTCCCTCCGGCTCCCCAAAGCACAGGGACGAGGTGAGGGGCTTAGACCATGCCTGGGCAATGTTGTTTCTTACACCTGGGTGTGTGGCATTTTGTTGAGCTGGCTTCCCCCACTTGGGATAGGTGTTTCACAGCAAGCACCTATTGATCGTCCGAAGCCGTTTTTGCACCAGAGGTCTCCGGGCTGTGTTCGTTGGGGTTGAACTCCTGCTAGCAAAACCGCCGGGTTGAGGGAAGGGTTCAGACTGTGCCTGGGCCCTGTGGTCTCTTCCACGTCAGTGTATGGCATTTCCTTCCCCTTGCCCCAGGCACCTGGGAGCATGTCTGCACGTGGAGAAAGACTTTCCCGTGGGAAGCCGGGTTTTGTCAAACGGGTCCCAGTGCTCTGCTCCTCTCTTTTCACTCCTGCTGCCAGAAGCCCAGGGAGGATGGGAGGGCTTAGAACATGGCTGGGCACTGTGGTTTCTTCCAGAGAAGTGGAGGGCATTTGCTTTACCTTGCCACAACCACTTGGGATAGGGTCTGCACCTCAGGAAAACTGTCTCCGTGGGAAGCCGGCTTTTTGCAAAGGGGTCTCAGGGCCGTGGGCCTCGGCTGTCCCTCCGGCTCCCCAAAGCACAGGGACGAGGTGAGGGGCTTAGACCATGCCTGGGCAATGTTGTTTCTTACACCTGGGTGTGTGGCATTTTGTTGAGCTGGCTACCCCAATTGGGATAGGTGTTCCACAGCAAGCACCTATTGTTCGTCGGAAGCCGTTTTTGCCCCAGGGGTCTCCGGGCTGTGTTCGTTGGGGTTGAACTCCTGCTAGCAAAACCGCCGGGTTGAGGGAAGGGTTCAGACTGTGCCTGGGCCCTGTGGTCTCTTCCAGGTCAGTGTATGGCATTTCCTTCCCCTTGCCACAGGCACCTGGGAGCATGTCTGCACGTGGAGAAAGACTTTCCCGTGGGAAGCCGGGTTTTGTCAAACGGGTCCCAGTGCTCTGCTCCTCTCTTTTCACTCCTGCTGCCAGAAGCCCAGGGAGGATGGGAGGGCTTAGAACATGGCTGGGCACTGTGGTTTCTTCCAGAGAAGTGGAGGGCATTTGCTTTAGCTTGCCACAACCACTTGGGATAGGGTCTGCACCTCAGGAAAACTGTCTCCGTGGGAAGCCGGCTTTTTGCAAAGGGGTCTCAGGGCCGTGGGCCTCGGCTGTCCCTCCGGCTCCCCAAAGCACAGGGACGAGGTGAGGGGCTTAGACCATGCCTGGGCAATGTTGTTTCTTACACCTGGGTGTGTGGCATTTTGTTGAGCTGGCTTCCCCCACTTGGGATAGTTGTTCCACAGCAAGCACCTATTGTTCGTCGGAAGCCGTTTTTGCCCCAGGGGTCTCCGGGCTGTGTTCGTTGGGGTTGAACTCCTGCTAGCAAAACCGCCGGGTTGAGGGAAGGGTTCAGACTGTGCCTGGGCCCTGTGGTCTCTTCCAGGTCAGTGTATGGCATTTCCTTCCCCTTGCCACAGGCACCTGGGAGCATGTCTGCACGTGGAGAAAGACTTTCCCGTGGGAAGCCGGGTTTTGTCAAACGGGTCCCAGTGCTCTGCTCCTCTCTTTTCACTCTTGCTGCCAGAAGCCCAGGGAGGATGGGAGGGCTTAGAACATGGCTGGGCACTGTGGTTTCTTCCAGAGAAGTGGAGGGCATTTGATTTACCTTGCCACAACCACTTGGGATAGGGTCTGCACCTCAGGAAAACTGTCTCCGTGGGAAGACGGCTTTTTGCAAAGGGGTCTCAGGGCCGTGTGCCTCGGCTGTCCCTCCGGCTCCCCAAAGCACAGGGACGAGGTGAGGGGCTAGACCATGCTTGGGCAATGTTGTTTCTTACACCTGGGTGTGTGGCATTTTGTTGAGCTGCCTTCCCCCACTTGGGATAGGTGTTCCACAGCAAGCACCTATTGATCGTCGGAAGCCGTTTTTGCCCCAGGGGTCTCCGGGCTGTGTTCGTTGGGGTTGATCTCCTGCTTGCAAAACCGCCGGGTTGAGGGAAGGGTTCAGACTGTGCCTGGGCCCTGTGGTCTCTTCCAGGTCAGTGTATGGCATTTCCTTCCCCTTGCCCCAGGCACCTGGGAGCATGTCTGCACGTGGAGAAAGACTTTCCCGTGGGAAGCCGGGTTTTGTCAAACGGGTCCCAGTGCTCTTCTCCTCTCTTTTCACTCCTGCTGCCAGAAGCCCAGGGAGGATGGGAGGGCTTAGAACATGGCTGGGCACTGTGGTTTCTTCCAGAGAAGTGGAGGGCATTTGCTTTACCTTGCCACAACCACTTGGGATAGGGTATGCACCTCAGGAAACTGTCTCCGTGGGAAGCCGGCTTTTTGCAAAGGGGTCTCAGGGCCGTGTGCCTCGGCTGTCCCTCCGGCTCCCCAAAGCACAGGGACGAGGTGAGGGGCTTAGACCATGCCTGGGCAATGTTGTTTCTTACACCTGGGTGTGTGGCATTTTGTTGAGCTGGCTACCCCCACTTGGGATAGGTGTTCCACAGCAAGCACCTATTGTTCGTCGGAAGCCGTTTTTGCCCCAGGGGTCTCCGGGCTGTGTTCGTTGGGGTTGAACTCCTGCTAGCAAAACCGCCGGGTTGAGGGAAGGGTTCAGACTGTGCCTGGGCCCTGTGGTCTCTTCCAGGTCAGTGTATGGCATTTCCTTCCCCTTGCCCCAGGCACCTGGGAGCATGTCTGCACGTGGAGAAAGACTTTCCCGTGGGAAGCCGGGTTTTGTGAAAAGGGTCCCAGTGCTCTGCTCCTCTCTTTTCACTCCTGCTGCCAGAAGCCCAGGGAGGATGGGAGGGCTTAGAACATGGCTGGGCACTGTGGTTTCTTCCAGAGAAGTGGAGGGCATTTGCTTTAGCTTGCCACAACCACTTGGGATAGGGTCTGCACCTCAAGAAAACTGTCTCCGTGGGAAGCCGGCTTTTTGCAAAGGGGTCTCAGGGCCGTGGGCCTCGGCTGTCCCTCCGGCTCCCCAAAGCACAGGGACGAGGTGAGGGGCTTAGACCATGCCTGGGCAATGTTGTTTCTTACACCTGGGTGTG
Organism: Ursus americanus; assembly: GCF_024610735.1. Taxonomy (NCBI): domain Eukaryota; kingdom Metazoa; phylum Chordata; class Mammalia; order Carnivora; family Ursidae; genus Ursus; species Ursus americanus. The sequence continues at coordinate 360,621 of NW_028273636.1, forward strand.
TGGCATTTTGTTGAGCTGGCTTCCCCCACTTGGGATAGGTGTTCCACAGCAAGCACCTATTGTTCGTCGGAAGCCGTTTTTGCCCCAGGGGTCTCCGGGCTGTGTTCGTTGGGGTTGAACTCCTGCTAGCAAAACCGCCGGGTTGAGGGAAGGGTTCAGACTGTGCCTGGGCCCTGTGGTCTCTTCCAGGTCAGTGTATGGCATTTCCTTCCCCTTGCCACAGGCACCTGGGAGCATGTCTGCACGTGGAGAAAGACTTTCCCGTGGGAAGCCGGGTTTTGCCAAACGGGTCCCAGTGCTCTGCTCCTCTCTTTTCACTCCTGCTGCCAGAAGCCCAGGGAGGATGGGAGGGCTTAGAACATGGCTGGGCACTGTGGTTTCTTTCAGAGAACTGGAGGGCATTTGCTTTACCTTGCCACAACCACTTGGGATAGGGTCTACACCTCAGGAAAACTGTCTCTGTGGGAAGCTGGCTTTTTGCAAAGGGGCCTCAGGGCCGTGGGCCTCGGCTGTCCCTCCGGCTCCCCAAAGCACAGGGACGAGGTGAGGGGCTTAGACCAAGCCTGGGCAATGTTGTTACTTACACCTGGGTGAGTGGCATTTTCTTGAGCTGGCTTCCCCCACTTGGGATAGGTGTTCCACAGCAAGCACCTATTGATCGTCGGAAGCCGTTTTTGCCCCAGGGGTCTCCGGGCTGTGTTCGTTGGGGTTGAACTCCTGCTAGCAAAACCGCCGGGTTGAGGGAAGGGTTCAGACTGTGCCTGGGCCCTGTGGTCTCTTCCAGGTCAGTGTATGGCATTTCCTTCCCCTTGCCCCAGGCACCTGGGAGCATGTCTGCACGTGGAGAAAGACTTTCCCGTGGGAAGCCGGGTTTTGTCAAACGGGTCCCAGTGCTCTGCTCCTCTCTTTTCACTCCTGCTGCCAGAAGCCCAGGGAGGATGGCAGGGCTTAGAACATGGCTGGGCACTGTGGTTTCTTCCAGAGAAGTGGAGGGCATTTGCTTTAGCTTGCCACAACCACTTGGGATAGGGTCTGCACCTCAGGAAAACTGTCTCCGTGGGAAGCCGGCTTTTTGCAAAGGGGTCTCAGGGCCGTGGGCCTCGGCTGTCCCTCCGGCTCCCCAAAGCACAGGGACGAGGTGAGGGGCTTAGACCATGCCTGAGCAATGTTGTTTCTTACACCTGGGTGTGTGGCATTTTGTTGAGCTGGCTTCCCCCACTTGGGATAGGTGTTTCACAGCAAGCACCTATTGTTCGTCGGAAGCCGTTTTTGCCCCAGGGGTCTCCGGGCTGTGTTCGTTGGGGTTGAACTCCTGCTAGCAAAAACGCCGGGTTGAGGGAAGGGTTCAGACTGTGCCTGGGCCCTGTGGTCTCTTCCAGGTCAGTGTATGGCATTTCCTTCCCCTTGCACCAGGCACCTGGGAGCATGTCTGCACGTGGAGAAAGACTTTCCCGTGGGAAGCCGGGTTTTGCCAAACGGGTCCCAGTGCTCTGCTCCTCTCTTTTCACTCCTGCTGCCAGAAGCCCAGGGAGGATGGGAGGGCTTAGAACATGGCTGGGCACTGTGGTTTCTTCCAGAGAAGTGGAGGGCATTTGCTTTACCTTGCCACAACCACTTGGGATAGGGTCTACACCTCAGGAAAACTGTCTCTGTGGGAAGCCGTCTTTTTGCAAAGGGGTCTCAGGGCCGTGGGCCTCGGCTGTCCCTCTGGCTCCCCAAAGCACAGGGACGAGGTGAGGGGCTTAGACCATGCCTAGGCAATGTTGTTTCTTACACCTGGGTGTGTGGCATTTTGTTGAGCTGGCTACCCCCACTTGGGATAGGTGTTCCACAGCAAGCACCTATTGTTCGTCGGAAGCTGTTTTTGCCCCAGGGGTCTCCGGGCTGTGTTCGTTGGGGTTGAACTCCTGCTAGCAAAACCTCCGGGTTGAGGGAAGGGTTCAGACTGTGCCTGGGCCCTGTGGTCTCTTCCAGGTCAGTGTATGGCATTTCCTTCCCCTTGCCCTAGGCACCTGGGAGCATGTCTGCACGTGGAGAAAGACTTTCCCGTGGGAAGCCGGGTTTTGTCAAACGGGTCCCAGTGCTCTGCTCCTCTCTTTTCACTCCTGCTGCCAGAAGCCCAGGGAGGATGGGAGGGCTTAGAACATGGCTGGGCACTGTGGTTTCTTCCAGAGAAGTGGAGGGCATTTGCTTTACCTTGCCACAACCACTTGGGATAGGGTCTGCACCTCTGGAAAACTGTCTCCGTGGGAAGCCGGCTTTTTGCAAAGGGGTCTCAGGGCCGTGGGCCTCGGCTGTCCCTCCGGCTCCCCAAAGCACAGGGACGAGGTGAGGGGCTTAGACCATGCCTGGGCAATGTTGTTTCTTACACCTGGGTGTGTGGCATTTTGTTGAGCTGGCTACCCCCACTTGGGATAGGTGTTCCACAGCAAGCACCTATTGTTCGTCGGAAGCCGTTTTTGCCCCAGGGGTCTCCGGGCTGTGTTCGTTGGGGTTGAACTCCTGCTAGCAAAACCGCCGGGTTGAGGGAAGGGTTCAGACTGTGCCTGGGCCCTGTGGTCTCTTCCAGGTCAGTGTATGGCATTTCCTTCCCCTTGCCACAGGCACCTGGGAGCATGTCTGCACGTGGAGAAAGACTTCCCCGTGGGAAGCCGGGTTTTGTCAAACGGGTCCCAGTGCTCTGCTCCTCTCTTTTCACTCCTGCTGCCAGAAGCCCAGGGAGGATGGGAGGGCTTAGAACATGGCTGGGCACTGTGGTTTCTTCCAGAGAAGTGGAGGGCATTTGCTTTAGCTTGCCACAACCACTTGGGATAGGGTGTACACCTCAGGAAAACTGTCTCTGTGGGAAGCCGTCTTTTTGCAAAGGGGTCTCAGGGCCGTGGGCCTCGGCTGTCCCTCCGGCTCCCCAAAGCACAGGGACGAGGTGAGGGGCTTAGACCATGCCTGGGCAATGTTGTTTCTTACACCTGGGTGTGTGGCATTTTGTTGAGCTGGCTTCCCCCACTTGGGATAGGTGTTTCACAGCAAGCACCTATTGATCGTCCGAAGCCGTTTTTGCACCAGAGGTCTCCGGGCTGTGTTCGTTGGGGTTGAACTCCTGCTAGCAAAACCGCCGGGTTGAGGGAAGGGTTCAGACTGTGCCTGGGCCCTGTGGTCTCTTCCACGTCAGTGTATGGCATTTCCTTCCCCTTGCCCCAGGCACCTGGGAGCATGTCTGCACGTGGAGAAAGACTTTCCCGTGGGAAGCCGGGTTTTGTCAAACGGGTCCCAGTGCTCTGCTCCTCTCTTTTCACTCCTGCTGCCAGAAGCCCAGGGAGGATGGGAGGGCTTAGAACATGGCTGGGCACTGTGGTTTCTTCCAGAGAAGTGGAGGGCATTTGCTTTACCTTGCCACAACCACTTGGGATAGGGTCTGCACCTCAGGAAAACTGTCTCCGTGGGAAGCCGGCTTTTTGCAAAGGGGTCTCAGGGCCGTGGGCCTCGGCTGTCCCTCCGGCTCCCCAAAGCACAGGGACGAGGTGAGGGGCTTAGACCATGCCTGGGCAATGTTGTTTCTTACACCTGGGTGTGTGGCATTTTGTTGAGCTGGCTACCCCAATTGGGATAGGTGTTCCACAGCAAGCACCTATTGTTCGTCGGAAGCCGTTTTTGCCCCAGGGGTCTCCGGGCTGTGTTCGTTGGGGTTGAACTCCTGCTAGCAAAACCGCCGGGTTGAGGGAAGGGTTCAGACTGTGCCTGGGCCCTGTGGTCTCTTCCAGGTCAGTGTATGGCATTTCCTTCCCCTTGCCACAGGCACCTGGGAGCATGTCTGCACGTGGAGAAAGACTTTCCCGTGGGAAGCCGGGTTTTGTCAAACGGGTCCCAGTGCTCTGCTCCTCTCTTTTCACTCCTGCTGCCAGAAGCCCAGGGAGGATGGGAGGGCTTAGAACATGGCTGGGCACTGTGGTTTCTTCCAGAGAAGTGGAGGGCATTTGCTTTAGCTTGCCACAACCACTTGGGATAGGGTCTGCACCTCAGGAAAACTGTCTCCGTGGGAAGCCGGCTTTTTGCAAAGGGGTCTCAGGGCCGTGGGCCTCGGCTGTCCCTCCGGCTCCCCAAAGCACAGGGACGAGGTGAGGGGCTTAGACCATGCCTGGGCAATGTTGTTTCTTACACCTGGGTGTGTGGCATTTTGTTGAGCTGGCTTCCCCCACTTGGGATAGTTGTTCCACAGCAAGCACCTATTGTTCGTCGGAAGCCGTTTTTGCCCCAGGGGTCTCCGGGCTGTGTTCGTTGGGGTTGAACTCCTGCTAGCAAAACCGCCGGGTTGAGGGAAGGGTTCAGACTGTGCCTGGGCCCTGTGGTCTCTTCCAGGTCAGTGTATGGCATTTCCTTCCCCTTGCCACAGGCACCTGGGAGCATGTCTGCACGTGGAGAAAGACTTTCCCGTGGGAAGCCGGGTTTTGTCAAACGGGTCCCAGTGCTCTGCTCCTCTCTTTTCACTCTTGCTGCCAGAAGCCCAGGGAGGATGGGAGGGCTTAGAACATGGCTGGGCACTGTGGTTTCTTCCAGAGAAGTGGAGGGCATTTGATTTACCTTGCCACAACCACTTGGGATAGGGTCTGCACCTCAGGAAAACTGTCTCCGTGGGAAGACGGCTTTTTGCAAAGGGGTCTCAGGGCCGTGTGCCTCGGCTGTCCCTCCGGCTCCCCAAAGCACAGGGACGAGGTGAGGGGCTAGACCATGCTTGGGCAATGTTGTTTCTTACACCTGGGTGTGTGGCATTTTGTTGAGCTGCCTTCCCCCACTTGGGATAGGTGTTCCACAGCAAGCACCTATTGATCGTCGGAAGCCGTTTTTGCCCCAGGGGTCTCCGGGCTGTGTTCGTTGGGGTTGATCTCCTGCTTGCAAAACCGCCGGGTTGAGGGAAGGGTTCAGACTGTGCCTGGGCCCTGTGGTCTCTTCCAGGTCAGTGTATGGCATTTCCTTCCCCTTGCCCCAGGCACCTGGGAGCATGTCTGCACGTGGAGAAAGACTTTCCCGTGGGAAGCCGGGTTTTGTCAAACGGGTCCCAGTGCTCTTCTCCTCTCTTTTCACTCCTGCTGCCAGAAGCCCAGGGAGGATGGGAGGGCTTAGAACATGGCTGGGCACTGTGGTTTCTTCCAGAGAAGTGGAGGGCATTTGCTTTACCTTGCCACAACCACTTGGGATAGGGTATGCACCTCAGGAAACTGTCTCCGTGGGAAGCCGGCTTTTTGCAAAGGGGTCTCAGGGCCGTGTGCCTCGGCTGTCCCTCCGGCTCCCCAAAGCACAGGGACGAGGTGAGGGGCTTAGACCATGCCTGGGCAATGTTGTTTCTTACACCTGGGTGTGTGGCATTTTGTTGAGCTGGCTACCCCCACTTGGGATAGGTGTTCCACAGCAAGCACCTATTGTTCGTCGGAAGCCGTTTTTGCCCCAGGGGTCTCCGGGCTGTGTTCGTTGGGGTTGAACTCCTGCTAGCAAAACCGCCGGGTTGAGGGAAGGGTTCAGACTGTGCCTGGGCCCTGTGGTCTCTTCCAGGTCAGTGTATGGCATTTCCTTCCCCTTGCCCCAGGCACCTGGGAGCATGTCTGCACGTGGAGAAAGACTTTCCCGTGGGAAGCCGGGTTTTGTGAAAAGGGTCCCAGTGCTCTGCTCCTCTCTTTTCACTCCTGCTGCCAGAAGCCCAGGGAGGATGGGAGGGCTTAGAACATGGCTGGGCACTGTGGTTTCTTCCAGAGAAGTGGAGGGCATTTGCTTTAGCTTGCCACAACCACTTGGGATAGGGTCTGCACCTCAAGAAAACTGTCTCCGTGGGAAGCCGGCTTTTTGCAAAGGGGTCTCAGGGCCGTGGGCCTCGGCTGTCCCTCCGGCTCCCCAAAGCACAGGGACGAGGTGAGGGGCTTAGACCATGCCTGGGCAATGTTGTTTCTTACACCTGGGTGTGTGGCATTTTGTTGAGCTGGCTTCCCCCACTTGGGATAGGTGTTCCACAGCAAGCACCTATTGTTCGTCGGAAGCCGTTTTTGCCCCAGGGGTCTCCGGGCTGTGTTCGTTGGGGTTGAACTCCTGCTAGCAAAACCGCCGGGTTGAGGGAAGGGTTCAGACTGTGCCTGGGCCCTGTGGTCTCTTCCAGGTCAGTGTATGGCATTTCCTTCCCCTTGCCACAGGCACCTGGGAGCATGTCTGCACGTGGAGAAAGACTTTCCCGTGGGAAGCCGGGTTTTGCCAAACGGGTCCCAGTGCTCTGCTCCTCTCTTTTCACTCCTGCTGCCAGAAGCCCAGGGAGGATGGGAGGGCTTAGAACATGGCTGGGCACTGTGGTTTCTTTCAGAGAACTGGAGGGCATTTGCTTTACCTTGCCACAACCACTTGGGATAGGGTCTACACCTCAGGAAAACTGTCTCTGTGGGAAGCTGGCTTTTTGCAAAGGGGCCTCAGGGCCGTGGGCCTCGGCTGTCCCTCCGGCTCCCCAAAGCACAGGGACGAGGTGAGGGGCTTAGACCAAGCCTGGGCAATGTTGTTACTTACACCTGGGTGAGTGGCATTTTCTTGAGCTGGCTTCCCCCACTTGGGATAGGTGTTCCACAGCAAGCACCTATTGATCGTCGGAAGCCGTTTTTGCCCCAGGGGTCTCCGGGCTGTGTTCGTTGGGGTTGAACTCCTGCTAGCAAAACCGCCGGGTTGAGGGAAGGGTTCAGACTGTGCCTGGGCCCTGTGGTCTCTTCCAGGTCAGTGTATGGCATTTCCTTCCCCTTGCCACAGGCACCTGGGAGCATGTCTGCACGTGGAGAAAGACTTTCCCGTGGGAAGCCGGGTTTTGTCAAACGGGTCCCAGTGCTCTGCTCCTCTCTTTTCACTCCTGGTGCCAGAAGCCCAGGGAGGATGGGAGGGCTTAGAACATGGCTGGGCACTGTGGTTTCTTCCAGAGAAGTGGAGGGCATTTGCTTTACCTTGCCACAACCACTTGGGATAGGGTTTGCACCTCAGGAAAACTGTCTCCGTGGGAAGCCGGCTTTTTGCAAAGGGGTCTCAGGGCCGTGGGCCTCGGCTGTCCCTCCGGCTCCCCAAAGCACAGGGACGAGGTGAGGGGCTTAGACCATGCCTGGGCAATGTTGTTTTTTACACCTGGGTGTGTGGCATTTTGTTGAGCTGGCTTCCCCCACTTGGGATAGGTGTTCCACAGCAAGCACCTATTGATCGTCGGAAGCCGTTTTTGCCCCAGGGGTCTCCGGGCTGTGTTCGTTGGGGTTGAACTCCTGCTAGCAAAACCGCCGGGTTGAGGGAAGGGTTCAGACTGTGCCTGGGCCCTGTGGTCTCTTCCAGGTCAGTGTATGGCATTTCCTTCCCCTTGCCACAGGCAGCTGGGTGCATGTCTGCGCGAGGCGAAAGACTTTCCCGTGGGAAGCCGGTTTTTGTCAAACGGGTCCCAGTGCTCTGCTCCTCTCTTTTCACTCCTGCTGCCAGAAGCCCAGGGAGGATGGGAGGGCTTAGAACATGGCTGAGCACTGCGGTTTCTTCCAGAGAAGTGGAGGGCATTTGCTTTAGCTTGCCACAACCACTTGGGATAGGGTCTGCACCTCAGGAAACTGTCTCCGTGGGAAGCCTGCTTTTTGCAAAGGGGTCTCAGGGCCGTGTGCCTCGGCTGTCCCTCCGGCTCCCCAAAGCACAGGGACGAGGTGAGGGGCTTAGACCATGCCTGGGCAATGTTGTTTCTTACACCTGGGTGTGTGGCATTTTGTTGAGCTGGCTACCCCCACTTGGGATAGGTGTTCCACAGCAAGCACCTATTGTTCGTCGGAAGCCGTTTTTGCCCAAGGGGTCTCCGGGCTGTGTTCGTTGGGGTTGAACTCCTGCTAGCACAACCGCCGGGTTGAGGGAAGGGTTCAGACTGTGCCTGGGCCCTGTGGTCTCTTCCAGGTCAGTGTATGGCATTTCCTTCCCCTTGCCCCAGGCACCTGGGAGCATGTCTGCACGTGGAGAAAGACTTTCCCGTGGGAAGCCGGTTTTTGTCAAACGGGTCCCAGTGCTCTGCTCCTCTCTTTTCACTCCTGCTGCCAGAAGCCCAGGGAGGATGGGAGGGCTTAGAACATGGCTGGGCACTGTGGTTTCTTCCAGAGAAGTGGAGGGCATTTGCTTTAGCTTGCCACAACCACTTGGGATAGGGTCTGCACCTCAGGAAAACTGTCTCCGTGGGAAGCCGGCTTTTTGCAAAGGGGTCTCAGGGCCGTGGGCTTCGGCTGTCCCTCCGGCTCCCCATAGCACAGGGACGAGGTGAGGGGCTTAGACCATGCCTGGGCAATGTTGTTTCTTACACCTGGGTGTGTGGCATTTTGTTGAGCTGGCTACCCCCACTTGGGATAGGTGTTCCACAGCAAGCACCTATTGTTCGTCGGAAGCCGTTTTTGCTCCAGGGGTCTCCGGGCTGTGTTCGTTGGGGTTGAACTCCTGCTAGCAAAACCGCCGGGTTGAGGGAAGGGTTCAGACTGTGCCTGGGCCCTGTGGTCTCTTCCAGGTCAGTGTATGGCATTTCCTTCCCCTTGCCACAGGCATCTGGGAGCATGTCTGCACGTGGAGAAAGACTTTCCCGTGGGAAGCCGGGTTTTGCCAAACGGGTCCCAGTGCTCTGCTCCTCTCTTTTCACTCCTGCTGCCAGAAGCCCAGGGAGGATGGGAGGGCTTAGAACATGGCTGGGCACTGTGGTTTCTTCCAGAGAACTGGAGGGCATTTGCTTTACCTTGCCACAACCACTTGGGATAGGGTCTACACCTCAGGAAAACTGTCTCTGTGGGAAGCTGGCTTTTTGCAAAGGGGCCTCAGGGCCGTGGGCCTCGGCTGTCCCTCCGACTCCCCAAAGCACAGGGACGAGGTGAGGGGCTTAGACCAAGCCTGGGCAATGTTGTTACTTACACCTGGGTGAGTGGCATTTTCTTGAGCTGGCTTCCCCCACTTGGGATAGGTGTTCCACAGCAAGCACCTATTGATCGTCGGAAGCCGTTTTTGCCCCAGGGGTCTCCGTGCTGTGTTCGTTGGGGTTGAACTCCTGCTAGCAAAACCGCCGGGTTGAGGGAAGGGTTCAGACTGTGCCTGGGCCCTGTGGTCTCTTCCAGGTCAGTGTATGGCATTTCCTTCCCCTTGCCACAGGCACCTGGGAGCATGTCTGCACGTGGAGAAAGACTTTCCCGTGGGAAGCCGGGTTTTGTCAAACGGGTCCCAGTGCTCTGCTCCTCTCTTTTCACTCCTGCTGCCAGAAGCCCAGGGAGGATGGGAGGGCTTAGAACATGGCTGGGCACTGTGGTTTCTTCCAGAGAAGTGGAGGGCATTTGCTTTACCTTGCCACAACCACTTGGGATAGGGTTTGCACCTCAGGAAAACTGTCTCCGTGGGAAGCCGGCTTTTTGCAAAGGGGTCTCAGGGCCGTGTGCCTCGGCTGTCCCTCCGGCTCCCCAAAGCACAGGGACGAGGTGAGGGGCTTAGACCATGCCTGGGCAATGTTGTTTTTTACACCTGGGTGTGTGGCATTTTGTTGAGCTGGCTTCCCCCACTTGGGATAGGTGTTCCACAGCAAGCACCTATTGATCGTCGGAAGCCGTTTTTGCCCCAGGGGTCTCCGGGCTGTGTTCGTTGGGGTTGAACTCCTGCTAGCAAAACCGCCGGGTTGAGGGAAGGGTTCAGACTGTGCCTGGGCCCTGTGGTCTCTTCCAGGTCAGTGTATGGCATTTCCTTCCCCTTGCCACAGGCAGCTGGGTGCATGTCTGCGCGAGGCGAAAGACTTTCCCGTGGGAAGCCGGTTTTTGTCAAACGGGTCCCAGTGCTCTGTTCCTCTCTTTTCACTCCTGCTGCCAGAAGCCCAGGGAGGATGGGAGGGCTTAGAACATGGCTGAGCACTGCGGTTTCTTCCAGAGAAGTGGAGGGCATTTGCTTTAGCTTGCCACAACCACTTGGGATAGGGTCTGCACCTCAGGAAACTGTCTCCGTGGGAAGCCTGCTTTTTGCAAAGGGGTCTCAGGGCCGTGTGCCTCGGCTGTCCCTCCGGCTCCCCAAAGCACAGGGACGAGGTGAGGGGCTTAGACCATGCCTGGGCAATGTTGTTTCTTACACCTGGGTGTGTGGCATTTTGTTGAGCTGGCTACCCCCACTTGGGATAGGTGTTCCACAGCAAGCACCTATTGTTCGTCGGAAGCCGTTTTTGCCCCAGGGGTCTCCGGGCTGTGTTCGTTGGGGTTGAACTCCTGCTAGCACAACCGCCGGGTTGAGGGAAGGGTTCAGACTGTGCCTGGGCCCTGTGGTCTCTTCCAGGTCAGTGTATGGCATTTCCTTCCCCTTGCCCCAGGCACCTGGGAGCATGTCTGCACGTGGAGAAAGACTTTCCCGTGGGAAGCCGGTTTTTGTCAAACGGGTCCCAGTGCTCTGCTCCTCTCTTTTCACTCCTGCTGCCAGAAGCCCAGGGAGGATGGGAGGGCTTAGAACATGGCTGGGCACTGTGGTTTCTTCCAGAGAAGTGGAGGGCATTTGCTTTACCTTGCCACAACCACTTGGGATAGGGTCTGCACCTCAGGAAAACTGTCTCCGTGGGAAGCCGGCTTTTTGCAAAGGGGTCTCAGGGCCGTGAGCTTCGGCTGTCCCTCCGGCTCCCCAAAGCACAGGGACGAGGTGAGGGGCTTAGACCATGCCTGGGCAATGTTGTTTCTTACACCTGGGTGTGTGGCATTTTGTTGAGCTGGCTACCCCCACTTGGGATAGGTGTTCCACAGCAAGCACCTATTGTTCCTCGGAAGCCGTTTTTGCTCCAGGGGTCTCCGGGCTGTGTTCGTTGGGGTTGAACTCCTGCTAGCAAAACCGCCGGGTTGAGGGAAGGGTTCAGACTGTGCCTGGGCCCTGTGGTCTCTTCCAGGTCAGTGTATGGCATTTCCTTCCCCTTGCCACAGGCATCTGGGAGCATGTCTGCACGTGGAGAAAGACTTTCCCGTGGGAAGCCGGGTTTTGTGAAACGGGTCCCAGTGCTCTGCTCCTCTCTTTTCACTCCTGCTGCCAGAAGCCCAGGGAGGATGGGAGGGCTTAGAACATGGCAGGGCACTGTGGTTTCTTCCAGAGAAGTGGAGGGCATTTGCTTTACCTTGCCACAACCACTTGGGATAGGGTCTACACCTCAGGAAAACTGTCTCTGTGGGAAGCCGTCTTTTTGCAAAGGGGTCTCAGGGCCGTGGGCCTCGGCTGTCCCTCCGGCTCCCCAAAGCACAGGGACGAGGTGAGGGGCTTAGACCATGCCTGGGCAATGTTGTTTCTTACACCTGGGTGTGTGGCATTTTGTTGAGCTGGCTTCCCCCACTTGGAATAGGTGTTCCACAGCAAGCACCTATTGATCGTCTGAAGCCGTTTTTGCACCAGGGGTCTCCGGGCTGTGTTCGTTGGGGTTGAACTCCTGCTAGCAAAACCGCCGGGTTGAGGGAAGGGTTCAGACTGTGCCTGGGCCCTGTGGTCTCTTCCAGGTCAGTGTATGGCATTTCCTTCCCCTTGCCACAGGCACCTGGGAGCATGTCTGCACGTGGAGAAAGACTTTCCCGTGGGAAGCCGGGTTTTGCCAAACGGGTCCCAGTGCTCTGCTCCTCTCTTTTCACTCCTGCTGCCAGAAGCCCAGGGAGGATGGGAGGGCTTAGAACATGGCTGGGCACTGTGGTTTCTTCCAGAGAAGTGGAGGGCATTTGCTTCACCTTGCCACAACCACTTGGGATAGGGTCTACACCTCAGGAAAACTGTCTCCGTGGGAAGCCGTCTTTTTGCAAAGGGGTCTCAGGGCCGTGTGCCTCGGCTGTCCCTCCGTCTCCCCAAAGCACAGGGACGAGGTGAGGGGCTTAGACCATGCCTGGGCAATGTTGTTTCTTACACCTGGGTGTGTGGCATTTTGTTGAGCTGGCTACCCCCACTTGGGATAGGTGTTCCACAGCAAGCACCTATTGTTCGTCGGAAGCCGTTTTTGCCCCAGGGGTCTCCGGGCTGTGTTCGTTGGGGTTGAACTCCTGCTAGCAAAACCGCCGGGTTGAGGGAAGGGTTCAGACTGTGCCTGGGCCCTGTGGTCTCTTCCAGGTCAGTGTATGGCATTTCCTTCCCCTTGCCCAGGCACCTGGGAGCATGTCTGCACGTGGAGAAAGACTTTCCCGTGGGAAGCCGGGTTTTGTCAAACGGGTCCCAGTGCTCTGCTCCTCTCTTTTCACTCCTGCTGCCAGAAGCCCAGGGAGGATGGGAGGGCTTAGAACATGGCTGGGCACTGTGGTTTCTTCCAGAGAAGTGGAGGGCATTTGCTTTAGCTTGCCACAACCACTTGGGATAGGGTCTGCACCTCAGGAAAACTGTCTCCGTGGGAAGCCGGCTTTTTGCAAAGGGGTCTCAGGGCCGTGGGCCTCGGCTGTCCCTCCGGCTCCCCAAAGCACAGGGACGAGGTGAGGGGCTTAGACCATGCCTGGGCAATGTTGTTTCTTACACCTGGGTGTGTGGCATTTTGTTGAGCTGGCTTCCCCCACTTGGGATAGGTGTTTCACAGCAAGCACCTATTGTTCGTCGGAAGCCGTTTTTGCCCCAGGGGTCTCCGGGCTGTGTTCGTTGGGGTTGAACTCCTGCTAGCAAAACCGCCGGGTTGAGGGAAGGGTTCAGACTGTGCCTGGGCCCTGTGGTCTCTTCCAGGTCAGTGTATGGCATTTCCTTCCCCTTGCCCCAGGCACCTGGGAGCATGTCTGCACGTGGAGAAAGACTTTCCCGTGGGAAGCCGGGTTTTGCCAAACGGGTCCCAGTGCTCTGCTCCTCTCTTTTCACTCCTGCTGCCAGAAGCCCAGGGAGGATGGGAGGGCTTAGAACATGGCTGGGCACTGTGGTTTCTTCCAGAGAAGTGGAGGGCATTTGCTTTACCTTGCCACAACCACTTGGGATAGGCTCTACACCTCAGGAAAACTGTCTCTGTGGGAAGCCGTCTTTTTGCAAAGGGGTCTCAGGGCCGTGGGCCTCGGCTGTCCCTCTGGCTCCCCAAAGCACAGGGACGAGGTGAGGGGCTTAGACCATGCCTAGGCAATGTTGTTTCTTACACCTGGGTGTGTGGCATTTTGTTGAGCTGGCTACCCCCACTTGGGATAGGTGTTCCACAGCAAGCACCTATGTTCGTCGGAAGCCGTTTTTGCCCCAGGGGTCTCTGGGCTGTGTTCGTTTGGTTGAACTCCTGCTAGCAAAACCGCCGGGTTGAGGGAAGGGTTCAGACTGTGCCTGGGCCCTGTGGTCTCTTCCAGGTCAGTGTATGGCATTTCCTTCCCCTTGCCACAGGCACCTGGGAGCATGTCTGCACGTGGAGAAAGACTTTCCCGTGGGAAGCCGGGTTTTGTCAAACGGGTCCCAGTGCTCTGCTCCTCTCTTTTCACTCCTGCTGCCAGAAGCCCAGGGAGGATGGGAGGGCTTAGAACATGGCTGGGCACTGTGGTTTCTTCCAGAGAAGTGGAGGGCATTTGCTTTACCTTGCCACAACCACTTGGGATAGGGTTTGCACCTCAGGAAAACTGTCTCCGTGGGAAGCCGGCTTTTTGCAAAGGGGTCTCAGGGCCGTGTGCCTCGGCTGTCCCTCCGGCTCCCCAAAGCACAGGGACGAGGTGAGGGGCTTAGACCATGCCTGGGCAATGTTGTTTTTTACACCTGGGTGTGTGGCATTTTGTTGAGCTGGCTTCCCCCACTTGGGATAGGTGTTCCACAGCAAGCACCTATTGATCGTCGGAAGCCGTTTTTGCCCCAGGGGTCTCCGGGCTGTGTTCGTTGGGGTTGAACTCCTGCTAGCAAAACCGCCGGGTTGAGGGAAGGGTTCAGACTGTGCCTGGGCCCTGTGGTCTCTTCCAGGTCAGTGTATGGCATTTCCTTCCCCTTGCCACAGGCAGCTGGGTGCATGTCTGCGCGAGGCGAAAGACTTTCCCGTGGGAAGCCGGTTTTTGTCAAACGGGTCCCAGTGCTCTGTTCCTCTCTTTTCACTCCTGCTGCCAGAAGCCCAGGGAGGATGGGAGGGCTTAGAACATGGCTGAGCACTGCGGTTTCTTCCAGAGAAGTGGAGGGCATTTGCTTTAGCTTGCCACAACCACTTGGGATAGGGTCTGCACCTCAGGAAACTGTCTCCGTGGGAAGCCTGCTTTTTGCAAAGGGGTCTCAGGGCCGTGTGCCTCGGCTGTCCCTCCGGCTCCCCAAAGCACAGGGACGAGGTGAGGGGCTTAGACCATGCCTGGGCAATGTTGTTTCTTACACCTGGGTGTGTGGCATTTTGTTGAGCTGGCTACCCCCACTTGGGATAGGTGTTCCACAGCAAGCACCTATTGTTCGTCGGAAGCCGTTTTTGCCCCAGGGGTCTCCGGGCTGTGTTCGTTGGGGTTGAACTCCTGCTAGCACAACCGCCGGGTTGAGGGAAGGGTTCAGACTGTGCCTGGGCCCTGTGGTCTCTTCCAGGTCAGTGTATGGCATTTCCTTCCCCTTGCCCCAGGCACCTGGGAGCATGTCTGCACGTGGAGAAAGACTTTCCCGTGGGAAGCCGGTTTTTGTCAAACGGGTCCCAGTGCTCTGCTCCTCTCTTTTCACTCCTGCTGCCAGAAGCCCAGGGAGGATGGGAGGGCTTAGAACATGGCTGGGCACTGTGGTTTCTTCCAGAGAAGTGGAGGGCATTTGCTTTACCTTGCCACAACCACTTGGGATAGGGTCTGCACCTCAGGAAAACTGTCTCCGTGGGAAGCCGGCTTTTTGCAAAGGGGTCTCAGGGCCGTGAGCTTCGGCTGTCCCTCCGGCTCCCCAAAGCACAGGGACGAGGTGAGGGGCTTAGAACATGCCTGGGCAATGTTGTTTCTTACACCTGGGTGTGTGGCATTTTGTTGAGCTGGCTACCCCCACTTGGGATAGGTGTTCCACAGCAAGCACCTATTGTTCCTCGGAAGCCGTTTTTGCTCCAGGGGTCTCCGGGCTGTGTTCGTTGGGGTTGAACTCCTGCTAGCAAAACCGCCGGGTTGAGGGAAGGGTTCAGACTGTGCCTGGGCCCTGTGGTCTCTTCCAGGTCAGTGTATGGCATTTCCTTCCCCTTGCCACAGGCATCTGGGAGCATGTCTGCACGTGGAGAAAGACTTTCCCGTGGGAAGCCGGGTTTTGTGAAACGGGTCCCAGTGCTCTGCTCCTCTCTTTTCACTCCTGCTGCCAGAAGCCCAGGGAGGATGGGAGGGCTTAGAACATGGCAGGGCACTGTGGTTTCTTCCAGAGAAGTGGAGGGCATTTGCTTTACCTTGCCACAACCACTTGGGATAGGGTCTACACCTCAGGAAAACTGTCTCTGTGGGAAGCCGTCTTTTTGCAAAGGGGTCTCAGGGCCGTGGGCCTCGGCTGTCCCTCCGGCTCCCCAAAGCACAGGGACGAGGTGAGGGGCTTAGACCATGCCTGGGCAATGTTGTTTCTTACACCTGGGTGTGTGGCATTTTGTTGAGCTGGCTTCCCCCACTTGGAATAGGTGTTCCACAGCAAGCACCTATTGATCGTCTGAAGCCGTTTTTGCACCAGGGGTCTCCGGGCTGTGTTCGTTGGGGTTGAACTCCTGCTAGCAAAACCGCCGGGTTGAGGGAAGGGTTCAGACTGTGCCTGGGCCCTGTGGTCTCTTCCAGGTCAGTGTATGGCATTTCCTTCCCCTTGCCACAGGCACCTGGGAGCATGTCTGCACGTGGAGAAAGACTTTCCCGTGGGAAGCCGGGTTTTGCCAAACGGGTCCCAGTGCTCTGCTCCTCTCTTTTCACTCCTGCTGCCAGAAGCCCAGGGAGGATGGGAGGGCTTAGAACATGGCTGGGCACTGTGGTTTCTTCCAGAGAAGTGGAGGGCATTTGCTTCACCTTGCCACAACCACTTGGGATAGGGTCTACACCTCAGGAAAACTGTCTCCGTGGGAAGCCGTCTTTTTGCAAAGGGGTCTCAGGGCCGTGTGCCTCGGCTGTCCCTCCGTCTCCCCAAAGCACAGGGACGAGGTGAGGGGCTTAGACCATGCCTGGGCAATGTTGTTTCTTACACCTGGGTGTGTGGCATTTTGTTGAGCTGGCTACCCCCACTTGGGATAGGTGTTCCACAGCAAGCACCTATTGTTCGTCGGAAGCCGTTTTTGCCCCAGGGGTCTCCGGGCTGTGTTCGTTGGGGTTGAACTCCTGCTAGCAAAACCGCCGGGTTGAGGGAAGGGTTCAGACTGTGCCTGGGCCCTGTGGTCTCTTCCAGGTCAGTGTATGGCATTTCCTTCCCCTTGCCCAGGCACCTGGGAGCATGTCTGCACGTGGAGAAAGACTTTCCCGTGGGAAGCCGGGTTTTGTCAAACGGGTCCCAGTGCTCTGCTCCTCTCTTTTCACTCCTGCTGCCAGAAGCCCAGGGAGGATGGGAGGGCTTAGAACATGGCTGGGCACTGTGGTTTCTTCCAGAGAAGTGGAGGGCATTTGCTTTAGCTTGCCACAACCACTTGGGATAGGGTCTGCACCTCAGGAAAACTGTCTCCGTGGGAAGCCGGCTTTTTGCAAAGGGGTCTCAGGGCCGTGGGCCTCGGCTGTCCCTCCGGCTCCCCAAAGCACAGGGACGAGGTGAGGGGCTTAGACCATGCCTGGGCAATGTTGTTTCTTACACCTGGGTGTGTGGCATTTTGTTGAGCTGGCTTCCCCCACTTGGGATAGGTGTTTCACAGCAAGCACCTATTGTTCGTCGGAAGCCGTTTTTGCCCCAGGGGTCTCCGGGCTGTGTTCGTTGGGGTTGAACTCCTGCTAGCAAAACCGCCGGGTTGAGGGAAGGGTTCAGACTGTGCCTGGGCCCTGTGGTCTCTTCCAGGTCAGTGTATGGCATTTCCTTCCCCTTGCCCCAGGCACCTGGGAGCATGTCTGCACGTGGAGAAAGACTTTCCCGTGGGAAGCCGGGTTTTGCCAAACGGGTCCCAGTGCTCTGCTCCTCTCTTTTCACTCCTGCTGCCAGAAGCCCAGGGAGGATGGGAGGGCTTAGAACATGGCTGGGCACTGTGGTTTCTTCCAGAGAAGTGGAGGGCATTTGCTTTACCTTGCCACAACCACTTGGGATAGGCTCTACACCTCAGGAAAACTGTCTCTGTGGGAAGCCGTCTTTTTGCAAAGGGGTCTCAGGGCCGTGGGCCTCGGCTGTCCCTCTGGCTCCCCAAAGCACAGGGACGAGGTGAGGGGCTTAGACCATGCCTAGGCAATGTTGTTTCTTACACCTGGGTGTGTGGCATTTTGTTGAGCTGGCTACCCCCACTTGGGATAGGTGTTCCACAGCAAGCACCTATGTTCGTCGGAAGCCGTTTTTGCCCCAGGGGTCTCTGGGCTGTGTTCGTTTGGTTGAACTCCTGCTAGCAAAACCTCCGGGTTGAGGGAAGGGTTCAGACTGTGCCTGGGCCCTGTGGTCTCTTCCAGGTCAGTGTATGGCATTTCCTTCCCCTTGCCCTAGGCACCTGGGAGCATGTCTGCACGTGGAGAAAGACTTTCCCGTGGGAAGCCGGGTTTTGTCAAACGGGTCCCAGTGCTCTGCTCCTCTCTTTTCACTCCTGCTGCCAGAAGCCCAGGGAGGATGGGAGGGCTTAGAACATGGCTGGGCACTGTGGTTTCTTCCAGAGAAGTGGAGGGCATTTGCTTTAGCTTGCCACAACCACTTGGGATAGGGTCTGCACCTCAGGAAAACTGTCTCCGTGGGAAGCCGGCTTTTTGCAAAGGGGTCTCAGGGCCGTGGGCCTCGGCTGTCCCTCCGGCTCCCCAAAGCACAGGGACGAGGTGAGGGGCTTAGACCATGCCTGGGCAATGTTGTTTCTTACACCTGGGTGTGTGGCATTTTGTTGAGCTGGCTACCCCAATTGGGATAGGTGTTCCACAGCAAGCACCTATTGTTCGTCGGAAGCCGTTTTTGCCCCAGGGGTCTCCGGGCTGTGTTCGTTGGGGTTGAACTCCTGCTAGCAAAACCGCCGGGTTGAGGGAAGGGTTCAGACTGTGCCTGGGCCCTGTGGTCTCTTCCAGGTCAGTGTATGGCATTTCCTTCCCCTTGCCACAGGCACCTGGGACCATGGCTGCACGTGGAGAAAGACTTTCCCGTGGGAAGCCGGGTTTTGTGAAACGGGTCCCAGTGCTCTGCTCCTCTCTTTTCACTCCTGCTGCCAGAAGCCCAGGGAGGATGGGTGGGCTTAGAACATGGCTGGGCACTGTGGTTTCTTCCAGAGAAGTGGAGGGCATTTGCTTTACCTTGCCACAACCACTTGGGATAGGCTCTACACCTCAGGAAAACTGTCTCTGTGGGAAGCCGTCTTTTTGCAAAGGGGTCTCAGGGCCGTGGGCCTCGGCTGTCCCTCCAGCTCCCCAAAGCACAGGGACGAGGTGAGGGGCTTAGACCATGCTGGGCAATGTTGTTTCTTACACCTGGGTGTGTGGCATTTTGTTGAGCTGGCTACCCCCACTTGGGATAGGTGTTCCACAGCAAACACCTATGTTCATCGGAAGCCGTTTTTGCCCCAGGGGTCTCCGGGCTGTGTTCGTTGGGGTTGAACTCCTGCTAGCAAAACCGCCGGGTTGAGGGAAGGGTTCAGACTGTGCCTGGGCCCTGTGGTCTCTTCCAGGTCAGTGTATGGCATTTCCTTCCCCTTGCCCTAGGCACCTGGGAGCATGTCTGCACGTGGAGAAAGACTTTCCCGTGGGAAGCCGGGTTTTGTCAAACGGGTCCCAGTGCTCTGCTCCTCTCTTTTCACTCCTGCTGCCAGAAGCCCAGGGAGGATGGGAGGGCTTAGAACATGGCTGGGCACTGTGGTTTCTTCCAGAGAAGTGGAGGGCATTTGCTTTACCTTGCCACAACCACTTGGGATAGGGTCTGCACCTCTGGAAAACTGTCTCCGTGGGAAGCCGGCTTTTTGCAAAGGGGTCTCAGGGCCGTGGGCCTCGGCTGTCCCTCCCACTCCCCAAAGCACAGGGACAAGGTGAGGGGCTTAGACCATGCCTGGGCAATGTTGTTTCTTACACCTGGGTGTGTGGCATTTTGTTGAGCTGGCTACCCGCACTTGGGATAGGTGTTCCACAAGCACCTATTGTTCGTCGGAAGCCGTTTTTGCCCCAGGGGTCTCCGGGCTGTGTTCGTTGGGGTTGAACTCCTGCTAGCAAAACCGCCGGGTTGAGGGAAGGGTTCAGACTGTGCCTGGGCCCTGTGGTCTCTTCCAGGTCAGTGTATGGCATTTCCTTCCCCTTGCCACAGGCACCTGGGAGCATGTCTGCACGTGGAGAAAGACTTTCCCGTGGGAAGCCGGGTTTTGTGAAACGGGTCCCAGTGCTCTGCTCCTCTCTTTTCACTCCTGCTGCCAGAAGCCCAGGGAGGATGGGAGGGCTTAGAACATGGCTGGGCACTGTGGTTTCTTCCAGAGAAGTGGAGGGCATTTGCTTTAGCTTGCCACAACCACTTGGGATAGGGTCTACACCTCAGGAAAACTGTCTCTGTGGGAAGCCGTCTTTTTGCAAAGGGGTCTCAGGGCCGTGGGCCTCGGCTGTCCCTCCGGCTCCCCAAAGCACAGGGACAAGGTGAGGGGCTTAGACCATGCCTGGGCAATGTTGTTTCTTACACCTGGGTGTGTGGCATTTTGTTGAGCTGGCTTCCCCCACTTGGGATAGGTGTTCCACAGCAAGCACCTATTGATCGTCGGAAGCCGTTTTTGTACCAGAGGTCTCCGGGCTGTGTTCGTTGGGGTTGAACTCCTGCTAGCAAAACAGCCGGGTTGAGGGAAGGGTTCAGACTGTGCCTGGGCCCTGTGGTCTCTTCCACGTCAGTGTATGGCATTTCCTTCCCCTTGCCCCAGGCACCTGGGAGCATGTCTGCACGTGGAGAAAGACTTTCCCGTGGGAAGCCGGTTTTTGTCAAACGGGTCCCAGTGCTCTGCTCCTCTCTTTTCACTCCTGCTGCCAGAAGCCCAGGGAGGATGGGAGGGCTTAGAACATGGCTGGGCACTGTGGTTTCTTCCAGAGAAGTGGAGGGCATTTGCTTTACCTTGCCACAACCACTTGGGATAGGGTCTTCACCTCAGGAAAACTGTCTCCGTGGGAAGCCGGCTTTTTGCAAAGGGGTCTCAGGGCCGTGTGCCTCGGCTGTCCCTCCGGCTCCCCAAAGCACAGGGACGAGGTGAGGGGCTTAGACCATGCCTGGGCAAGGTTGTTTCTTACACCTGGGTTTGTGGCATTTTGTTGACCTGGCTACCCCCACTTGGGATAGGTGTTCCACAGCAAGCACCTATTGTTCGTCGAAAGCCGTTTTTGCCCCAGGGGTCTCCGGGCTGTGTTCGTTGGGGTTGAACTCCTGCTAGCAAAACCGCCTGTTTGAGGGAAGGGTTCAGACTGTGCCTGGGCCCTGTGGTCTCTTCCAGGTCAGTGTATGGCATTTCCTTCCCCTTGCCCCAGGCACCTGGGAGCATGTCTGCACGTGGAGAAAGACTTTCCCGTGGGAAGCCGGGTTTTGTCAAACGGGTCCCAGTGCTCTGCTCCTCTCTTTTCACTCCTGCTGCCAGAAGCCCCGGGAGGATGGGAGGGCTTAGAACATGGCTGGGCACTGTGGTTTCTTCCAGAGAAGTGGAGGGCATTTGATTTACCTTGCCACAACCACTTGGGATAGGGTCTGCACCTCAGGAAAACTCTCCGTGGGAAGCCGGCTTTTTGCAAAGGGGTCTCAGGGCCGTGTGCCTCGGCTGTCCCTCCGGCTCCCCAAAGCACAGGGACGAGGTGAGGGGCTTAGACCATGCCTGGGCAATGTTGTTTCTTACACCTGGGTGTGTGGCATTTTGTTGAGCTGGCTACCCCCACTTGGGATAGGTGTTCCAGAGCAAGCACCTATTGTTCGTCGGAAGCCGTTTTTGCCCCAGGGGTCTCCGGGCTGTGTTCGTTGGGGTTGAACTCCTGCTAGCAAAACCGCCGGGTTGAGGGAAGGGTTCAGACTGTGCTTGGGCCCTGTGGTCTCTTCCAGGTCAGTGTATGGCATTTCCTTCCCCTTGCCACAGGCACCTGGGAGCATGTCTGCACGTGGAGAAAGACTTTCCCGTGGGAAGCCGGGTTTTGCCAAACGGGTCCCAGTGCTCTGCTCCTCTCTTTTCACTCCTGCTGCCAGAAGCCCAGGGAGGATGGGAGGGCTTAGAACATGGCTGGGCACTGTGGTTTCTTCGAGAGAAGTGGAGGGCATTTGCTTTACCTTGCCACAACCACTTGGGATAGGGTCTGCACCTCAGGAAAACTGTCTCCGTGGGAAGCCGGCTTTTTGCAAAGCGGTCTCAGGGCCGTGGGCCTCGGCTGTCCCTCCGGCTCCCCAAAGCACAGGGACGAGGTGAGGGGCTTAGACCATGCCTGGGCAATGTTGTTTCTTACATCTGGGTGTGTGGCATTTTGTTGAACTGGCTACCCCCACTTGGGATAGGTGTTCCACAGCAAGCACCTATTGTTCGTCGGAAGCCGTTTTTGCCCCAGGGGTCTCCGGGCTGTGTTCGTTGGGGTTGAACTCCTGCTAGCAAAACCGCCGGGTTGAGGGAAGGGTTCAGACTGTGCCTGGGCCCTGTGGTCTCTTCCAGGTCAGTGTATGGCATTTCCTTCCCCTTGCCCCAGGCACCTGGGAGCATGCCTGCCCGTGGAGAAAGACTTTCCCGTGGGAAGCCGGGTTTTGTCAAACGGGTCCCAGTGCTC
This sequence comes from Ursus americanus, assembly GCF_024610735.1. Lineage (NCBI taxonomy): Eukaryota > Metazoa > Chordata > Mammalia > Carnivora > Ursidae > Ursus > Ursus americanus. The sequence continues at coordinate 382,322 of NW_028273636.1, forward strand.
TGCTCCTCTCTTTTCACTCCTGCTGCCAGAAGCCCAGGGAGGATGGGAGGGCTTAGAACATGGCTGGGCACTGTGGTTTCTTCCAGAGAAGTGGAGGGCATTTGCTTTACCTTGCCACAACCACTTGGGATAGGGTCTGCACCTCAGGAAAACTCTCCGTGGGAAGCCGGCTTTTTGCAAAGGGGTCTCAGGGCCGTGGGCCTCGGCTGTCCCTCCAGCTCCCCAAAGCACAGGGACGAGGGGAGGGGCTTAGACCATGCCTGGGCAATGTTGTTTCTTACACCTGGGTGTGTGGCATTTTGTTGAGCTGGCTACCCCCACTTGGGATAGGTGTTCCACAGCAAGCACCTATTGTTCGTTGGAAGCCGTTTTTGCCCCAGGGGTCTCCGGGCTGTGTTCGTTGGGGTTGAAGTCCTGCTAGCAAAACCGCCGGGTTGAGGGAAGGGTTCAGACTGTGCCTGGGCCCTGTGGTCTCTTCCAGGTCAGTGTATGGCATTTCCTTCCCCTTGCCACAGGCACCTGGGAGCATGTCTGCACGTGGAGAAAGACTTTCCCGTGGGAAGCCGGGTTATGCCAAACGGGTCCCAGTGCTCTGCTCCTCTCTTTTCACTCCTGCTGCCAGAAGCCCAGGGAGGATGGGAGGGCTTAGAACATGGCTGGGCACTGTGGTTTCTTCCAGAGAAGTGGAGGGCATTTGCTTTACCTTGCCACAACCACTTGGGATAGGATCTACACCTCAGGAAAACTGTCTCCGTGGGAAGCCGTCTTTTTGCAAAGGGGTCTCAGGGCCGTGGGCCTCGGCTGTCCCTCCGACTCCCCAAAGCACAGGGACGAGGTGAGGGGCTTAGACCAAGCCTGGGCAATGTTGTTACTTACACCTGGGTGTGTGGCATTTTGTTGAGCTGGCTTCCCCCACTTGGGATAGGTGTTCCACAGCAAGCACCTATTGATCGTCGGAAGCCGTTTTTGCCCCAGGGGTCTCCGGGCTGTGTTCCTTGGGGTTGATCTCCTGCTTGCAAAACCGCCGGGTTGAGGGAAGGGTTCAGACTGTGCCTGGGCCCTGTGGTCTCTTCCAGGTCAGTGTATGGCATTACCTTCCCCTTGCCACAGGCACCTGGGAGCAAGTCTGCACGTGGAGAAAGACTTTCCCGTGGGAAGCCGGGTTTTGTCAAACGGGTCCCAGTGCTCTGCTCCTCTCTTTTCACTCTTGCTGCCAGGAGCCCAGGGAGGATGGGAAGGCTTAGAACATGGCTGGGCACTGTGGTTTCTTCCAGAGAAGTGGAGGGCATTTGCTTTACCTTGCCACAACCACTTGGGATAGGGTCTGCACCTCAGGAAAACTGTCTCCGTGGGAAGCCGGCTTTTTGCAAAGGGGTCTCAGGGCCGTGTGCCTCGGCTGTCCCTCCGGCTCCCCAAAGCACAGGGACGAGGTGAGGGGCTTAGACCATGCCTGGGCAATGTTGTTTCTTACACCTGGGTGTGTGGCATTTTGTTGAGCTGGCTACCCCCACTTGGGATAGGTGTTCCACAGCAAGCACCTCTTGTTCGTCGGAAGCCGTTTTTGCCCTAGGGGTCTCCGGGCTGTGTTCGTTGGGGTTGAACTCCTGCTAGCAAAACCTCCGGGTTGAGGGAAGGGTTCAGACTGTGCCTGGGCCCTGTGGTCTCTTCCAGGTCAGTGTATGGCATTTCCTTCCCCTTGCCCCAGGCACCTGGGAGCATGTCTGCACGTGGAGAAAGACTTTCCCGTGGGAAGCCGGTTTTTGTCAAACGGGTCCAGTGCTCTGCTCCTCTCTTTTCACTCTTGCTGCCAGAAGCCCAGGGAGGATGGGAGGGCTTAGAACATGGCTGGGCACTGCGGTTTCTTCCAGAGAAGTGGAGGGCATTTGCTTTAGCTTGCCACAACCACTTGGGATAGGGTCTGCACCTCAGGAAAGTGTCTCCGTGGGAAGCCGGCTTTTTGCAAAGGGGTCGCAGGGCCGTGTGCCACGGCTGTCCCTCCGGCTCCCCAAAGCACAGGGACGAGGTGAGGGGCTTAGACCATGCCTGGGCAATGTTGTTTCTTACACCTGGGTGTGTGGCATTTTGTTGAGCTGGCTACCCCCACTTGGGATAGGTGTTCCACAGCGAGCACCTATTGTTCGTCGGAAGCCGTTTTTGCCCCAGGGGTCTCCGGGCTGTGTTCGTTGGGGTTGAACTCCTGCTAGCAAAACCGCCGGCTTGAGGGAAGGGTTCAGACTGTGCCTGGGCCCTGTGGTCTCTTCCAGGTCAGTGTATGGCATTTCCTTCCCCTTGCCCCAGGCACCTAGGAGCATGTCTGCCCGTGGAGAAAGACTTTCCCGTGGGAAGCCGGGTTTTGTCAAACGGGTCCCAGTGCTCTGCTCCTCTCTTTTCACTCCTGCTGCCAGAAGCCCAGGGAGGATGGGAGGGCTTAGAACATGGCTGAGCACTGTGGTTTCTTCCAGAGAAGTGGAGGGCATTTGCTTTACCTTGCCACAACCACTTGGGATAGGGTCTGCACCTCAGGAAAACTCTCCGTGGGAAGCCGGCTTTTTGCAAAGGGGTCTCAGGGCCGTGGGCCTCGGCTGTCCCTCCAGCTCCCCAAAGCACTGGGACGAGGGGAGGGGCTTAGACCATGCCTGGGCAATGTTGTTTCTTACACCTGGGTGTGTGGCATTTTGTTGAGCTGGCTACCCCCACTTGGGATAGGTGTTCCACAGCAAGCACCTATTGTTCGTTGGAAGCCGTTTTTGCCCCAGGGGTCTCCGGGCTGTGTTCGTTGGGGTTGAAGTCCTGCTAGCAAAACCGCCGGGTTGAGGGAAGGGTTCACACTGTGCCTGGGCCCTGTGGTCTCTTCCAGGTCAGTGTATGGCATTTCCTTCCCCTTGCCACAGGCACCTGGGAGCATGTCTGCACGTGGAGAAAGACTTTCCCGTGGGAAGCCGGGTTATGCCAAACGAGTCCCAGTGCTCTGCTCCTCTCTTTTCACTCCTGCTGCCAGAAGCCCAGGGAGGATGGGAGGGCTTAGAACATGGCTGGGCACTGTGGTTTCTTCCAGAGAAGTGGAGGGCATTTGCTTTACCTTGCCACAACCACTTGGGATAGGATCTACACCTCAGGAAAACTGTCTCCGTGGGAAGCCGGCTTTTTGCAAAGGGGTCTCAGGGCCGTGGGCCTCGGCTGTCCCTCCGACTCCCCAAAGCACAGGGACGAGGTGAGGGGCTTAGACCAAGCCTGGGCAATGTTGTTACTTACACCTGGGTGTGTGGCATTTTGTTGAGCTGGCTTCCCCCACTTGGGATAGGTGTTCCACAGCAAGCACCTATTGATCGTCGGAAGCCGTTTTTGCCCCAGGGGTCTCCGGGCTGTGTTCCTTGGGGTTGATCTCCTGCTTGCAAAACCGCCGGGTTGAGGGAAGGGTTCAGACTGTGCCTGGGCCCTGTGGTCTCTTCCAGGTCAGTGTATGGCATTACCTTCCCCTTGCCACAGGCACCTGGGAGCAAGTCTGCACGTGGAGAAAGACTTTCCCGTGGGAAGCCGGGTTTTGTCAAACGGGTCCCAGTGCTCTGCTCCTCTCTTTTCACTCTTGCTGCCAGGAGCCCAGGGAGGATGGGAAGGCTTAGAACATGGCTGGGCACTGTGGTTTCTTCCAGAGAAGTGGAGGGCATTTGCTTTACCTTGCCACAACCACTTGGGATAGGGTCTGCACCTCAGGAAAACTGTCTCCGTGGGAAGCCGGCTTTTTGCAAAGGGGTCTCAGGGCCGTGTGCCTCGGCTGTCCCTCCGGCTCCCCAAAGCACAGGGACGAGGTGAGGGGCTTAGACCATGCCTGGGCAATGTTGTTTCTTACACCTGGGTGTGTGGCATTTGTTGAGCTGGCTACCCCCACTTGGGATAGGTGTTCCACAGCAAGCACCTCTTGTTCGTCGGAAGCCGTTTTTGCCCTAGGGGTCTCCGGGCTGTGTTCGTTGGGGTTGAACTCCTGCTAGCAAAACCTCCGGGTTGAGGGAAGGGTTCAGACTGTGCCTGGGCCCTGTGGTCTCTTCCAGGTCAGTGTATGGCATTTCCTTCCCCTTGCACCAGGCACCTGGGAGCATGTCTGCACGTGGAGAAAGACTTTCCCGTGGGAAGCCGGGTTTTGTCAAACGGGTCCAGTGCTCTGCTCCTCTCTTTTCACTCTTGCTGCCAGAAGCCCAGGGAGGATGGGAGGGCTTAGAACATGGCTGGGCACTGCGGTTTCTTCCAGAGAAGTGGAGGGCATTTGCTTTAGCTTGCCACAACCACTTGGGATAGGGTCTGCACCTCAGGAAAGTGTCTCCGTGGGAAGCCGGCTTTTTGCAAAGGGGTCGCAGGGCCGTGTGCCTCGGCTGTCCCTCCGGCTCCCCAAAGCACAGGGACGAGGTGAGGGGCTTAGACCATGCCTGGGCAATGTTGTTTCTTACACCTGGGTGTGTGGCATTTTGTTGAGCTGGCTACCCCCACTTGGGATAGGTGTTCCACAGCAAGCACCTCTTGTTCGTCGGAAGCCGTTTTTGCCCCAGGGGTCTCCGGGCTGTGTTCGTTGGGGTTGAACTCCTGCTAGCAAAACCGCCGGGTTGAGGGAAGGGTTCAGACTGTGCCTGGGCCCTGTGGTCTCTTCCAGGTCAGTGTATGGCATTTCCTTCCCCTTGCCCCAGGCACCTGGGAGCATGTCTGCCCGTGGAGAAAGACTTTCCCGTGGGAAGCCGGGTTTTGTCAAACGGGTCCCAGTGCTCTGCTCCTCTCTTTTCACTCCTGCTGCCAGAAGCCCAGGGAGGATGGGAGGGCTTAGAACATGGCTGGGCACTGTGGTTTCTTCCAGAGAAGTGGAGGGCATTTGCTTTACCTTGCCACAACCACTTGGGATAGGGTCTGCACCTCAGGAAAGTGTCTCCGTGGGAAGCCGGCTTTTTGCAAAGGGGTCTCAGGGCCGTGGGCCTCGGCTGTCCCTCCGGCTCCCCAAAGCACAGGGACGAGGTGAGGGGCTTAGACCATGCCTGGGCAATGTTGTTTCTTACACCTGGGTGTGTGGCATTTTGTTGAGCTGGCTTCCCCCACTTGGGATAGGTGTTCCACAGCAAGCACCTATTGATCGTCGGAAGCCGTTTTTGCACCAGGGGTCTCCGGGCTGTGTTCGTTGGGGTTGAACTCCTGCTAGCAAAACCGCCGGGTTGAGGGAAGGGTTCAGACTGTGCCTGGGCCCTGTGGTCTCTTCCAGGTCAGTGTATGGCATTTCCTTCCCCTTGTACCAGGCACCTGGGAGCATGTCTGCACGTGGAGAAAGACTTTCCCGTGGGAAGCCGGGTTTTGTCAAACGGGTCCCAGTGCTCTGCTCCTCTCTTTTCACTCTTGCTGCCAGAAGCCCAGGGAGGATGGGAGGGCTTAGTACATGGCTGGGCACTGCGGTTTCTTCCAGAGAAGTGGAGGGCATTTGCTTTAGCTTGCCACAACCACTTGGGATAGGGTCTGCACCTCAGGAAAGTGTCTCCGTGGGAAGCCGGCTTTTTGCAAAGGGGTCTCAGGGCCGTGGGCCTCGGCTGTCCCTCCGGCTTCCCAAAGCACAGGGACGAGGTGAGGGGCTTAGACCATGCCTGGGCAATGTTGTTTCTTACACCTGGGTGTGTGGCATTTTGTTGAGCTGGCTACCCCCACTTGGGATAGGTGTTCCACAGCAAGCACCTCTTGTTCTTCGGAAAGCGTTTTTGCCCCAGGGGTCTCCGGGCTGTGTTCGTTGGGGTTGAACTCCTGCTAGCAAAACCGCCTGTTTGAGGGAAGGGTTCAGACTGTGCCTGGGCCCTGTGGTCTCTTCCAGGTCAGTGTATGGCATTTCCTTCCCCTTGCCCCAGGCACCTGGGAGCATGTCTGCACGTGGAGAAAGACTTTCCCGTGGGAAGCCGGGTTTTGTCAAACGGGTCCCAGTGCTCTGCTCCTCTCTTTTCACTCCTGCTGCCAGAAGCCCAGGGAGGATGGGAGGGCTTAGAACATGGCTGGGCACTGTGGTTTCTTCCAGAGAAGTGGAGGGCATTTGCTTTACCTTGCCACAACCACTTGGGATAGGGTCTGCACCTCAGGAAAACTGTCTCCGTGGGAAGCCGGCTTTTTGCAAAGGGGTCTCAGGGCCGTGTGCCTCGGCTGTCCCTCCGGCTCCCCAAAGCACAGGGACGAGGTGAGGGGCTTAGACCATGCCTGGGCAATGTTGTTTCTTACACCTGGGTGTGTGGCATTTTGTTGAGCTGGCTACCCCCACTTGGGATAGGTGTTCCACAGCAAGCACCTATTGTTCGTCGGAAGCCGTTTTTGCCCCAGGGGTCTCCGGGCTGTGTTCGTTGGGGTTGAACTCCTGCTAGCAAAACCGCCGGGTTGAGGGAAGGGTTCAGACTGTGCCTGGGCCCTGTGGTCTCTTCCAGGTCAGTGTATGGCATTTCCTTCCCCTTGCCCCAGGCACCTGGGAGCATGTCTGCACGTGGAGAAAGACTTTCCCGTGGGAAGCCGGGTTTTGTCAAACGGGTCCCAGTGCTCTGCTCCTCTCTTTTCACTCCTGCTGCCAGAAGCCCAGGGAGGATGGGAGGGCTTAGAACATGGCTGGGCACTGTGGTTTCTTCCAGAGAAGTGGAGGGCATTTGCTTTAGCTTGCCACAACCACGTGGGATAGGGTCTGCACCTCAGGAAAACTATTTCCGTGGGAAGCCGGCTTTTTGCAAAGGGGGTCTCAGGGTCATGGGCCTCGGCTGTCCCTCCGGCTCCCCAAAGCACAGGGACGAGGTGAGGGGCTTAGACCAAGCCTGGGCAATGTTGTTACTTACACCTGGGTGTGTGGCATTTTGTTGAGCTGGCTTCCCCCACTTGGGATAGGTGTTCCACAGCAAGCACCTATTGTTCGTCGGAAGCCGTTTTTACCCCAGGGGTCTCCGGGCTGTGTTCGTTGGGGTTGAATTCCTGCTAGCAAAACCGCCGGGTTGAGGGAAGGGTTCAGACTGTGCTTGGGCCCTGTGGTCTCTTCCAGGTCAGTGTATGGCATTTCCTTCCCCCTGCCACAGGCACCTGGGAGCATGTCTGCACGTGGAGAAAGACTTTCCCGTGGGAAGCCGGGTTTTGCCAAACGGGTCCCAGTGCTCTGCTCCTCTCTTTTCACTCCTGCTGCCAGAAGCCCAGGGAGGATGGGAGGGCTTAGAACATGGCTGGGCACTGTGGTTTCTTCCAGAGAAGTGGAGGGCATTTGCTTTACCTTGCCACAACCACTTCGGATAGGGTCTACACCTCAGGAAAACTGTCTCTGTGGGAAGCTGGCTTTTTGCAAAGGGGTCTCAGGGCCGTGTGCCTCGGCTGTCCCTCCGGCTCCCCAAAGCACAGGGACGAGGTGAGGGGCTTAGACCATGCCTGGGCAATGTTGTTTCTTACACCTGGGTGTGTGGCATTTTGTTGAGCTGGCTACCCCCACTTGGGATAGGTGTTCCACTGCAAGCACCTATTGTTCGTCGAAAGCCGTTTTTGCCCCAGGGGTCTCCGGGCTGTGTTCGTTGGGGTTGAACTCCTGCTAGCAAAACCGCCGGGTTGAGGGAAGGGTTCAGACTGTGCCTGGGCCCTGTGGTCTCTTCCAGGTCAGTGTATGGCATTTCCTTCCCCTTGCCACAGGCACCTGGGAGCATGTCTGCACGTGGAGAAAGACTTTCCCGTGGGAAGCCGGGTTTTGCCAAACGGGTCCCATTGCTCTGCTCCTCTCTTTTCACTCCTGCTGCCAGAAGCCCAGGGCGGATGGGAGGGCTTAGAACATGGCTGGGCACTGTGGTTTCTTCCAGAGAAGTGGAGGGCATTTGCTTTACCTTGCCACAACCACTTGGGATAGGGTCTACACCTCAGGAAAACTGTCTCCGTGGGAAGCCGGCTTTTTGCAAAGGGGTCTCAGGGCCGTGGGCCTCGGCTGTCCCTCCGGCTCCCCAAAGCACAGGGACGAGGTGAGGGGCTTAGACCATGCCTGGGCAATGTTGTTTCTTACACCTGGGTGTGTGGCATTTTGTTGAGCTGGCTTCCCCCACTTGGGATAGGTGTTCCACAGCAAGCACCTATTGATCGTCGGAAGCCGTTTTTGCACCAGGGGTCTCCGGGCTGTGTTCGTTGGGGTTGAACTCCTGCTAGCAAAAACGCCGGGTTGAGGGAAGGGTTCAGACTGTGCCTGGGCCCTGTGGTCTCTTCCAGGTCAGTGTATGGCATTTCCTTCCCCTTGTACCAGGCACCTGGGAGCATGTCTGCACGTGGAGAAAGACTTTCCCGTGGGAAGCCGGGTTTTGTCAAACGGGTCCCAGTGCTCTGCTCCTCTCTTTTCACTCTTGCTGCCAGAAGCCCAGGGAGGATGGGAGGGCTTAGTACATGGCTGGGCACTGCGGTTTCTTCCAGAGAAGTGGAGGGCATTTGCTTTACCTTGCCACAACCACTTGGGATAGGGTCTGCACCTCAGGAAAACTGTCTCTGTGGGAAGCCGGCTTTTTGCAAAGAGGTCTCAGGGCCGTGGGCCTCGGCTGTCCCTCCGGCTCCCCAAAGCACAGGGACGAGGTGAGGGGCTTAGACCATGCCTGGGCAATGTTGTTTCTTACACCTGGGTGTGTGGCATTTTGTTGAACTGGCTACCCCCACTTGGGATAGGTGTTCCACAGCAAGCACCTATTGTTCGTCGGAAGCCGTTTTTGCCCCAGGGGTCTCCGGGCTGTGTTCGTTGGGGTTGAACTCCTGCTAGCAAAACCGCCGGGTTGAGGGAAGGGTTCAGACTGTGCCTGGGCCCTGTGGTCTCTTCCAGGTCAGTGTATGGCATTTCCTTCCCCTTGCCCCAGGCACCTGGGAGCATGTCTGCACGTGGAGAAAGACTTTCCCGTGGGAAGCCGGGTTTTGTCAAACGGGTCCCAGTGCTCTGCTCCTCTCTTTTCACTCCTGCTGCCAGAAGCCCAGGAGGGTGGGAGGGCTTAGAACATGGCTGGGCACTGTGGTTTCTTCCAGAGAAGTGGAGGGCATTTGCTTTAGCTTGCCACAACCACTTGGGATAGGGTCTGCAACTCAGGAAAAGTGTCTCCGTGGGAAGCCGGCTTTTTGCAAAGGGGTCTCAGGGCCATGTGCCTCGGCTGTCCCTCCGGCTTCCCAAAGCACAGGGACGAGGTGAGGGGCTTAGACCATGCCTGGGCAATGTTGTTTTTTACACCTGGGTGTGTGGCATTTTGTTGAGCTGGCTTCCCCCACTTGGGATAGGTGTTCCACAGCAAGCACCTATTGATCGTCGGAAGCCGTTTTTGCCCCAGGGGTCTCCGGGCTGTGTTCGTTGGGGTTGAACTCCTGCTAGCAAAACCGCCGGGTTGAGGGAAGGGTTCATACTGTGCCTGGGCCCTGTGGTCTCTTCCAGGTCAGTGTATGGCATTTCCTTCCCCTTGCCACAGGCAGCTGGGTGCATGTCTGCGCGAGGCGAAAGACTTTCCCGTGGGAAGCCGGTTTTTGTCAAACGGGTCCCAGTGCTCTGCTCCTCTCTTTTCACTCCTGCTGCCAGAAGCCCAGGGAGGATGGGAGGGCTTAGAACATGGCTGGGCACTGTGGTTTCTTCCAGAGAAGTGGAGGGCATTTGCTTTAGCTTGCCACAACCACTTGGGATAGGGTCTGCACCTCAGGAAAACTCTCCGTGGGAAGCCGGCTTTTTGCAAAGGGGTCTCAGGGCCGTGGGCCTCGGCTGTCCTTCCGGCTCCCCAAAGCACAGGGACGAGGGGAGGGGCTTAGACCATGCCTGGGCAATGTTGTTTCTTACACCTGGGTGTGTGGCATTTTGTTGAGCTGGCTACCCCCACTTGGGATAGGTGTTCCACAGCAAGCACCTATTGTTCGTCGGAAGCCGTTTTTGCCCCAGGGGTCTCCGGGCTGTGTTCGTTGGGGTTGAACTCCTGCTAGCAAAACCGCCGGGTTGAGGGAAGGGTTCAGACTGTGCCTGGGCCCTGTGGTCCCTTCCAGGTCAGTGTATGGCATTTCCTTCCCCTTGCCACAGGCACCTGGGAGCATGTCTGCACGTGGAGAAAGACTTTCCCGTGGGAAGCCGGGTTATGCCAAACGGGTCCCAGTGCTCTGCTCGTCTCTTTTCAGTCCTGCTGCCAGAAGCCCAGGGAGGATGGGAGGGCTTAGAACATGGCTGGGCACTGTGGTTTCTTCCAGAGAAGTGGAGGGCATTTGCTTTACCTTGCCACAACCACTTGTGATAGGATCTACACCTCAGGAAAACTGTCTCCGTGGGAAGCCGGCTTTTTGAAAAGGGGTCTCAGGGCCGTGGGCCTCGGCTGTCCCTCCGACTCCCCAAAGCACAGGGACGAGGTGAGGGGCTTAGACCAAGCCTGGGCAATGTTGTTACTTACACTTGGGTGTGTGGCATTTTGTTGAGCTGGCTTCCCCCACTTGGGATAGGTGTTCCACAGCAAGCACCTATTGATCGTCGGAAGCCGTTTTTGCCCCAGGGGTCTCCGGGCTGTGTTCCTTGGGGTTGATCTCCTGCTTGCAAAACCGCCGGGTTGAGGGAAGGGTTCAGACTGTGCCTGGGCCCTGTGGTCTCTTCCAGGTCAGTGTATGGCATTACCTTCCCCTTGCCACAGGCACCTGGGAGCAAGTCTGCACGTGGAGAAAGACTTTCCCGTGGGAAGCCGGTTTTTGTCAAACGGGTCCCAGTGCTCTGCTCCTCTCTTTTCACTCCTGCTGCCAGAAGCCCAGGGAGGATGGGAGGGCTTAGAACATGGCTGGGCACTGCGGTTTCTTCCAGAGAAGTGGAGGGCATTTGCTTTAGCTTGCCACAACCACTTGGGATAGGGTCTGCACCTCAGGAAACTGTCTCCGTGGGAAGCCGGCTTTTTGCAAAGGGGTCTCAGGGCCGTGGGCCTCGGGTGTCCCTCCGGCTCCCCAAAGCACAGGGACGAGGTGAGGGGCTTAGACCATGCCTGGGCAATGTTGTTTCTTACACCTGGGTGTGTGGCATTTTGTTGAGCTGGCTACCCCCACTTGGGATAGGTGTTCCACAGCAAGCACCTATTGTTCGTCGGAAGCCGTTTTCGCCCCAGGGGTCTCCGGGCTGTGTTCGTTGGGGTTGAACTCCTGCTAGCAAAACCGCCGGGTTGAGGGAAGGGTTCAGACTGTGCCTGGGCCCTGTGGTCTCTTCCAGGTCAGTGTATGGCATTTCCTTCCCCTTGCCACAGGCACCTGGGAGCATGTCTGCACGTGGAGAAAGACTTTCCCGTGGGAAGCCGGGTTTTGCCAAACGGGTCCCAGTGCTCTGCTCCTCTCTTTTCACTCCTGCTGCCAGAAGCCCAGGGAGGATGGGAGGGCTTAGAACATGGCTGGGCACTCTGGTTTCTTCCAGAGAAGTGGAGGGCATTTGCTTTACCTTGCCACAACCACTTGGGATAGGGTATGCACCTCAGGAAAACTGTCTCCGTGGGAAGCCGGCTTTTTGCAAAGGGGTCTCAGGGCCGTGGGCCTCGGCTGTCCCTCCGGCTCCCCAAAGCACAGGGACGAGGTGAGGGGCTTAGACCATGCCTGGGCAATGTTGTTTCTTACACATGGGTGTGTGGCATTTTGTTGAGCTGGCTACCCCTTCTTGGGATAGGTGTTCCACAGCAAGCACCTATTGTTCGTCGGAAGCCGTTTTTGCCCCAGGGGTCTCCGGGCTGTGTTCGTTGGGGTTGAACTCCTGCTAGCAAAACCGCCGGGTTGAGGGAAGGGTTCAGACTGTGCCTGGGCCCTGTGGTCTCTTCCAGGTCAGTGTATGGCATTTCCTTCCCCTTGCCACAGGCACCTGGGAGCATGTCTGCACGTGGAGAGAGACTTTCCCGTGGGAAGCCGGGTTTTGTCAAACGGGTCCCAGTGCTCTGCTCCTCTCTTTTCACTCCTGCTGCCAGAAGCCCAGGGAGGATGGGAGGGCTTAGAACATGGCTGGGCACTGTGGTTTCTTCCAGAGAAGTGGAGGGCATTTGCTTTACCTTGCCACAACCACTTGGGATAGGGTCTACACCTCAGGAAAACTGTCTCTGTGGGAAGCCGTCTTTTTGCAAAGGGGTCTCAGGGCCGTGGGCCTCGGCTGTTCCGCCGGCTCCCCAAAGCACAGGGACGAGGTGAGGGGCTTAGACCATGCCTGGGCAATGTTGTTTCTTACACCTGGGTGTGTGGCATTTTGTTGAGCTGGCTTCCCCCACTTGGGATATGTGTTCCACAGCAAGCACCTATTGATCGTCGGAAGCCGTTTTTGCACCAGGGGTCTCCCGGCTGTGTTCGTTGGGGTTGAACTCCTGCTAGCAAAAACGCCGGGTTGAGGGAAGGGTTCAGACTGTGCCTGGGCCCTGTGGTCTCTTCCAGGTCAGTGTATGGCATTTCCTTCCCCTTGCCCCAAGCACCTGGGAGCATGTCTGCCCGTGGAGAAAGACTTTCCCGTGGGAAGCCGGGTTTTGTCAAACGGGTCCCAGTGCTCTGCTCCTCTCTTTTCACTCTTGCTGCCAGGAGCCCAGGGAGGATGGGAAGGCTTAGAACATGGCTGGGCACTGTGGTTTCTTCCAGAGAAGTGGAGGGCATTTGCTTTACCTTGCCACAACCACTTGGGATAGGGTCTGCACCTCAGGAAAACTGTCTCCGTGGGAAGCCGGCTTTTTGCAAAGGGGTCTCAGGGCCGTGGGCCTCGGCTGTCCCTCCGGCTCCCCAAAGCACAGGGACGAGGTGAGGGGCTTAGACCATGCCTGGGCAATGTTGTTTCTTACACCTGGGTGTGTGGCATTTTGTTGAGCTGGCTACCCCCACTTGGGATAGGTGTTCCACAGCAAGCACCTATTGTTCGTCGGAAGCCGTTTTTGCCCCAGGGGTCTCCGGGCTGTGTTCGTTGGGGTTGAACTCCTGCTAGCAAAACCGCCGGGTTGAGGGAAGGGTTCAGACTGTGCCTGGGCCCTGTGGTCTCTTCCAGGTCAGTGTATGGCATTTCCTTCCCCTTGCAGCAGGCACCTGGGAGCATGTCTGCACGTGGAGAAAGACTTTCCCGTGGGAAGCCGGTTTTTGTCAAACGGGTCCCAGTGCTCTGCTCCTCTCTTTTCACTCTTGCTGCCAGAAGCCCAGGGAGGATGGGAGGGCTTAGAACATGGCTGGGCACTGCGATTTCTTCCAGAGAAGTGGAGGGCATTTGCTTTAGCTTGCCACAACCACTTGGGATAGGGTCTGCACCTCAGGAAAGTGTCTCCGTGGGAAGCCGGCTTTTTGCAAAGTGGTCTCAGGGCCGTGTGCCTCGGCTGTCCCTCCGGCTCCCCAAAGCACAGGGACGAGGTGAGGGGCTTAGACCATGCCTGGGCAATGTTGTTTCTTACACCTGGGTGTGTGGCATTTTGTTGAGCTGGCTACCACCACTTGGGATAGGTGTTCCACAGCAAGCACCTATTGTTCGTCGGAAGCCGTTTTTGCCCCAGGGGTCTCCGGGCTGTGTTCGTTGGGGTTGAACTCCTGCTAGCAAAACCGCCGGGTTGAGGGAAGGGTTCAGACTGTGCCTGGGCCCTGTGGTCTCTTCCAGGTCAGTGTATGGCATTTCCTTCCCCTTGCCCCAGGCACCTGGGAGCATGTCTGCACGTGGAGAAAGACTTTCCCGTGGGAAGCCGGGTTTTGTCAAACGGGTCCCAGTGCTCTGCTCCTCTCTTTTCACTCCTGCTGCCAGAAGCCCAGGGAGGATGGGAGGGCTTAGAACATGGCTGGGCACTGTGGTTTCTTCCAGAGAAGTGGAGGGCATTTGCTTTACCTTGCTACAACCACGTGGGATAGGTTCTGCACCTCAGGAAAACTGTCTCCGTGGGAAGCCGGCTTTTTGCAAAGGGGTCTCAAGGCCGTGTGCCTCGGCTGTCCCTCCGGCTCCCCAAAGCACAGGGACGAGGTGAGGGGCTTAGACCATGCCTGGGCAATGTTTTTCTTACACCTGGGTGTGTGGCATTTTGTTGAGCTGGCTACCCCACTTGGGATAGGTGTTCCACAGCAAGCACCTATTGTTCGTCGGAAGCCGTTTTTGCCCCAGGGGTCTCCGGGCTGTGTTCGTTGGGGTTGAACTCCTGCTAGCAAAACCGCCGGGTTGAGGGAAGGGTTCAGACTGTGCCTGGGCCCTGTGGTCTTTTCCAGGTCAGTGTATGGCATTTCCTTGCCCTTGCCACAGGCACCTGGGAGCATGTCTGCACGTGGAGAAAGACTCTCCCGTGGGAAGCCGGGTTTTGCCAAACGGGTCCCAGTGCTCTGCTCCTCTCTTTTTACTCCTGCTGCCAGAAGCCCAGGGAGGATGGGAGGGCTTAGAACATGGCTGGGCACTCTGGTTTCTTCCAGAGAAGTGGAGGGCATTTGCTTTACCTTGCCACAACAACTTGGGATAGGGGCTACACCTCAGGAAAACTGTCTCTGTGGGAAGCCGGCTTTTTGCAAAGGGGTCTCAGGGCCGTGGGCCTCGGCTGTCCCTCCGGCTCCCCAAAGCACAGGGACGAGGTGAGGGGCTTAGACCATGCCTGGGCAATGTTGTTTCTTACACCTGGGTGTGTGGCCTTTTGTTGAGCTGGCTTCCCCCGCTTGGGATAGGTGTTCCACTGCAAGCACCTATTGATCGTCGGAAGCCGTTTTTGCACCAGGGGTCTCCGGGCTGTGTTCGTTGGGGTTGAACTCCTGCTAGCAAAAACGCCGGGTTGAGGGAAGGGTTCAGACTGTGCCTGGGCCCTGTGGTCTCTTCCAGGTCAGTGTATGGCATTTCCTTCCCCTTGCACCAGGCACCTGGGAGCATGTCTGCACGTGGAGAAAGACTTTCCCGTGGGAAGCCGGGTTTTGTCAAACGGGTCCCAGTGCTCTGCTCCTCTCTTTTCACTCCTGCTGCCAGAAGCCCAGGGAGGATGGGAGGGCTTAGAACATGGCTGGGCACTGTGGTTTCTTCCAGAGAAGTGGAGGGCATTTGCTTTACCTTGCCACAACCACTTGGGATAGGGTCTACACCTCAGGAAAACTGTCTCTGTGGGAAGCCGTCTTTTTGCAAAGGGGTCTCAGGGCCGTGGGCCTCGGCTGTCCCTCCGGCTCCCCAAAGCACAGGGACGAGGTGAGGGGCTTAGACCATGCCTGGGCAATGTTGTTTCTTACACCTGGGTGTGTGGCATTTTGTTGAGCTGGCTTCCCCCACTTGGGATATGTGTTCCACAGCAAGCACCTATTGATCGTCGGAAGCCGTTTTTGCACCAGGGGTCTCCCGGCTGTGTTCGTTGGGGTTGAACTCCTGCTAGCAAAAACGCCGGGTTGAGGGAAGGGTTCAGACTGTGCCTGGGCCCTGTGGTCTCTTCCAGGTCAGTGTATGGCATTTCCTTCCCCTTGCCCCAAGCACCTGGGAGCATGTCTGCCCGTGGAGAAAGACTTTCCCGTGGGAAGCCGGGTTTTGTCAAACGGGTCCCAGTGCTCTGCTCCTCTCTTTTCACTCTTGCTGCCAGGAGCCCAGGGAGGATGGGAAGGCTTAGAACATGGCTGGGCACTGTGGTTTCTTCCAGAGAAGTGGAGGGCATTTGCTTTACCTTGCCACAACCACTTGGGATAGGGTCTGCACCTCAGGAAAACTGTCTCCGTGGGAAGCCGGCTTTTTGCAAAGTGGTCTCAGGGCCGTGTGCCTCGGCTGTCCCTCCGGCTCCCCAAAGCACAGGGACGAGGTGAGGGGCTTAGACCATGCCTGGGCAATGTTGTTTCTTACACCTGGGTGTGTGGCATTTTGTTGAGCTGGCTACCACCACTTGGGATAGGTGTTCCACAGCAAGCACCTATTGTTCGTCGGAAGCCGTTTTTGCCCCAGGGGTCTCCGGGCTGTGTTCGTTGGGGTTGAACTCCTGCTAGCAAAACCGCCGGGTTGAGGGAAGGGTTCAGACTGTGCCTGGGCCCTGTGGTCTCTTCCAGGTCAGTGTATGGCATTTCCTTCCCCTTGCCCCAGGCACCTGGGAGCATGTCTGCACGTGGAGAAAGACTTTCCCGTGGGAAGCCGGGTTTTGTCAAACGGGTCCCAGTGCTCTGCTCCTCTCTTTTCACTCCTGCTGCCAGAAGCCCAGGGAGGATGGGAGGGCTTAGAACATGGCTGGGCACTGTGGTTTCTTCCAGAGAAGTGGAGGGCATTTGCTTTACCTTGCTACAACCACGTGGGATAGGTTCTGCACCTCAGGAAAAATATTTCCGTGGGAAGCCGGCTTTTTGCAAAGGGGTCTCAAGGCCGTGTGCCTCGGCTGTCCCTCCGGCTCCCCAAAGCACAGGGACGAGGTGAGGGGCTTAGACCATGCCTGGGCAATGTTTTTCTTACACCTGGGTGTGTGGCATTTTGTTGAGCTGGCTACCCCACTTGGGATAGGTGTTCCACAGCAAGCACCTATTGTTCGTCGGAAGCCGTTTTTGCCCCAGGGGTCTCCGGGCTGTGTTCGTTGGGGTTGAACTCCTGCTAGCAAAACCGCCGGGTTGAGGGAAGGGTTCAGACTGTGCCTGGGCCCTGTGGTCTCTTCCAGGTCAGTGTATGGCATTTCCTTGCCCTTGCCACAGGCACCTGGGAGCATGTCTGCACGTGGAGAAAGACTTTCCCGTGGGAAGCCGGGTTTTGCCAAACGGGTCCCAGTGCTCTGCTCCTCTCTTTTTACTCCTGCTGCCAGAAGCCCAGGGAGGATGGGAGGGCTTAGAACATGGCTGGGCACTCTGGTTTCTTCCAGAGAAGTGGAGGGCATTTGCTTTACCTTGCCACAACCACTTGGGATAGGGGCTACACCTCAGGAAAACTGTCTCTGTGGGAAGCCGGCTTTTTGCAAAGGGGTCTCAGGGCCGTGGGCCTCGGCTGTCCCTCCGGCTCCCCAAAGCACAGGGACGAGGTGAGGGGCTTAGACCATGCCTGGGCAATGTTGTTTCTTACACCTGGGTGTGTGGCATTTTGTTGAGCTGGCTTCTCCCGCTTGGGATAGGTGTTCCACTGCAAGCACCTATTGATCGTCGGAAGCCGTTTTTGCACCAGGGGTCTCCGGGCTGTGTTCGTTGGGGTTGAACTCCTGCTAGCAAAAACGCCGGGTTGAGGGAAGGGTTCAGACTGTGCCTGGGCCCTGTGGTCTCTTCCAGGTCAGTGTATGGCATTTCCTTCCCCTTGCACCAGGCACCTGGGAGCATGTCTGCACGTGGAGAAAGACTTTCCCGTGGGAAGCCGGGTTTTGTCAAACGGGTCCCAGTGCTCTGCTCCTCTCTTTTCACTCTTGCTGCCAGAAGCCCAGGGAGGATGGGAGGGCTTAGAACATGGCTGGACACTGCGGTTTCTTCCAGAGAAGTGGAGGGCATTTGCTTTAGCTTGCCACAACCCCTTGGGATAGGGTCTGCACCTCAGGAAAGTGTCTCCGTGGGAAGCCGGCTTTTTGCAAAGGGGTCTCAGGGCCGTGTGCCTCGGCTGTCCCTCCGGCTCCCCAAAGCACAGGGACGAGGTGAGGGGCTTAGACCATGCCTGGGCAATGTTGTTTCTTACACCTGGGTTTGTGGCATTTTGTTGAGCTGGCTACCCCCACTTGGGATAGGTGTTCCACAGCAAGCACCTATTGTTCGTCGGAAGCCGTTTTTGCCCCAGGGGTCTCCGGGCTGTTTTCGTTGGGGTTGAACTCCTGCTAGCAAAACCGCCGGGTTGAGGGAAGGGTTCAGACTGTGCCTGGGCCCTGTGGTCTCTTCCAGGTCAGTGTATGGCATTTCCTTCCCCTTGCCACAGGCACCTGGGAGCATGTCTGCACGTGGAGAAAGACTTTCCCGTGGGAAGCCGGGTTTTGTCAAACGGGTCCCAGTGCTCTGCTCCTCTCTTTTCATTCCTGCTGCCAGAAGCCCAGGGAGGATGGGAGGGCTTAGAACATGGCTGGGCACTGTGGTTTCTTCCAGAGAAGTGGAGGGCATTTGCTTTAGCTTGCCACAACCACTTGGGATAGGGTCTGCACCTCAGGAAAACTGTCTCCGTGGGAAGCCGGCTTTTTGCAAAGGGGTCTCAGGGCCGTGTGCCTCGGCTGTCCCTCCGGCTCCCCAAAGCACAGGGACGAGGTGAGGGGCTTAGACCATGCCTGCGCAATGTTGTTTCTTACACCTGGGTGTGTGGCATTTTGTTGAGCTGGCTTCCCCCACTTGGGATAGATGTTCCACAGCAAGCACCTATTGATCGTCGGAAGCCGTTTTTGCACCAGGGGTCTCCGGGCTGTGTTCGTTGGGGTTGAACTCCTGCTAGCAAAAACGCCGGGTTGAGGGAAGGGTTCAGACTGTGCCTGGGCCCTGTGGTCTCTTCCAGGTCAGTGTATGGCATTTCCTTCCCCTTGCACCAGGCACCTGGGAGCATGTCTGCACGTGGAGAAAGACTTTCCCGTGGGAAGCCGGGTTTTGTCAAACGGGTCCCAGTGCTCTGCTCCTCTCTTTTCACTCTTGCTGCCAGAAGCCCAGGGAGGATGGGAGGGCTTAGAACATGGCTGGGCACTGCGATATCTTCCAGAGAAGTGGAGGGCATTTGCTTTAGCTTGCCACAACCACTTGGGATAGGGTCTGCACCTCAGGAACGTGTCTCCGTGGGAAGCCAGCTTTTTGCACAGCGGTCTCAGGGCCGTGTGCCTCGGCTGTCCCTCCGGCTCCCCAAAGCACAGGGACGAGGTGAGGGGCTTAGACCATGCCTGGGCAATGTTGTTTCTTACACCTGGGTGTGTGGCATTTTGTTGAGCTGGCTACCCCCACTTGGGATAGGTGTTCCACAGCAAGCACCTATTGTTCGTCGGAAGCCGTTTTTGTCCCAGGGGTCTCCGGGCTGTGTTCGTTGGGGTTGAACTCCTGCTAGCAAAACCGCCGGGTTGAGGGAAGGGTTCAGACTGTGCCTGGGCCCTGTGGTCTCTTCCAGGTCAGTGTATGGCATTTCCTTCCCCTTGCCCCAGGCACCTGGGAGCATGTCTGCACGTGGAGAAAGACTTTCCCGTGGGAAGCCGGGTTTTGTCAAACGGGTCCCAGTGCTCTGCTCCTCTCTTTTCACTCCTGCTGCCAGAAGCCCAGGGAGGATGGGAGGGCTTAGAACATGGCTGGGCACTGTGGTTTCTTCCAGAGAAGTGGAGGGCATTTGCTTTACCTTGCCACAACCACTTGGGATAGGGTCTGCACCTCAGGAAAACTGTCTCGGTGGGAAGCCGGCTTTTTGCAAAGGGGTCTCAGGGCCGTGTGCCTCGGCTGTCCCTCTGGCTCCCCAAAGCACAGGGACGAGGTGAGGGGCTTAGACCAAGCCTGGGCAATGTTGTTTCTTACACCTGGGTGTGTGGCATTTTGTTGAGCTGGCTACCCCCACTTGGGATAGGTGTTCCACAGCAAGCACCTATTGTTCGTCGGAAGCCGTTTTTGCCCCAGGGGTCTCCGGGCTGTGTTCGTTGGGGTTGAACTCCTGCTAGCAAAACCGCCGGGTTGAGGGAAGGGTTCAGACTGTGCCTGGGCCCTGTGGTCTCTTCCAGGTCAGTGTATGGCATTTCCTTCCCCTTGCACCAGGCACCTGGGAGCATGTCTGCACGTGGAGAAAGACTTTCCCGTGGGAAGCCGGGTTTTGTCAAACGGGTCCCAGTGCTCTGCTCCTCTCTTTTCACTCCTGCTGCCAGAAGCCCAGGGAGGATGGGAGGGCTTAGAACATGGCTGGGCACTGTGGTTTCTTCCAGAGAAGTGGAGGGCATTTGCTTTAGCTTGCCACAACCACTTGGGGTAGGGTCTACACCTCAGGAAAACTGTCTCTGTGGGAAGCCGTCTTTTTGCAAAGGGGTCTCAGGGCCGTGGGCCTCGGCTGTCCCTCCGGCTCCCCAAAGCACAGGGACAAGGTGAGGGGCTTAGACCATGCCTGGGCAATGTTGTTTCTTACACCTGGGTGTGTGGCATTTTGTTGAGCTGGCTTCCCCCACTTGGGATAGGTGTTCCACAGCAAGCACCTATTGATCGTCGGAAGCCGTTTTTGCACCAGGGGTCTCTACGCTGTGTTCGTTGGGGTTGAACTCCTGCTAGCAAAAACGCCGGGTTGAGGGAAGGGTTCAGACTGTGCCTGGGCCCTGTGGTCTCTTCCAGGTCAGTGTATGGCATTTCCTTCCCCTTGCGACAGGCACCTGGGAGCATGTCTGCACGTGGAGAAAGACTTTCCCGTGGGAAGCCGGGTTTTGCCAAACGGGACCCAGTGCTCTGCTCCTCTCTTTTCACTCCTGCTGCCAGAAGCCCAGGGAGGATGGGAGGGCTTAGAACATGGCTGGGCACTGTGGTTTCTTCCAGAGAAGTGGAGGGCATTTGCTTTAGCTTGCCACAACCACTTGGGATAGGGTCTACACCTCAGGAAAACTGTCTCTGTGGGAAGCCGTCTTTTTGCAAAGGGGTCTCAGGGCCGTGGGCCTCGGCTGTCCCTCCGGCTCCCCAAAGCACAGGGACGAGGTGAGGGGCTTAGACCATGCCTGGGCAATGTTGTTTCTTACACCTGGGTGTGTGGCATTTTGTTGAGCTGGCTACCCCCACTTGGGATAGGTGTTCCACAGCAAGCACCTATTGATCGTCGGAAGCCGTTTTTGCACCAGGGGTCTCCGGGCTGTGTTCGTTGGGGTTGAACTCCTGCTAGCAAAAACGCCGGGTTGAGGGAAGGGTTCAGACTGTGCCTGGGCTCTGTGGTCTCTTCCAGGTCAGTGTATGGCATTTCCTTCCCCTTGCCCCAGGCACCTGGGAGCATGTCTGCACGTGGAGAAAGACTTTCCCGTGGGAAGCCGGGTTTTGTCAAACGGGGCCCAGTGCTCTGCTCCTCTCTTTTCACTCTTGCTGCCAGAAGCCCAGGGAGGATGGGAGGGCTTAGAACATGGCTGGGCACTGTGGTTTCTTCCAGAGAAGTGGAGGGCATTTGCTTTACCTTGCCACAACCACTTGGGATAGGGTCTGCACCTCAGGAAAACTGTCTCCGTGGGAAGCCGGCCTTTTGCAAAGGGGTCTCAGGGCCGTGTGCCTCGGCTGTCCCTCCGGGTCCCCAAAGCACAGGGACGAGGTGAGGGGCTTAGACCATGCCTGGGCAATGTTGTTTCTTACACCTGGGTGTGTGGCATTTTGTTGAGCTGGCTACCCCCACTTGGGATAGGTGTTCCACAGCAAGCACCTATTGTTCGTCGGAAGCCGTTTTTGCCCCAGGGGTCTCCGGGCTGTGTTCGTTGGGGTTGAACTCCTGCTAGCAAAACCGCCGGGTTGAGGGAAGGGTTCAGACTGTGCCTGGGCCCTGTGGTCTCTTCCAGGTCAGTGTATGGCATTTCCTTCCCCTTGCCCCAGGCACCTGGGAGCATGTCTGCACGTGGAGAAAGACTTTCCCGTGGGAAGCCGGGTTTTGTCAAACGGGTCCCAGTGCTCTGCTCCTCTCTTTTCACTCCTGCTGCCAGAAGCCCAGGGAGGATGGGAGGGCTTAGAACATGGCTGGGCACTGTGGTTTCTTCCAGAGAAGTGGAGGGCATTTGCTTTACCTTGCCACAACCACTTGGGGTAGGGTCTACACCTCAGGAAAACTGTCTCTGTGGGAAGCCGTCTTTTTGCAAAGGGGTCTCAGGGCCGTGGGCCTCGGCTGTCCCTCCGGCTCCCCAAAGCACAGGGACAAGGTGAGGGGCTTAGACCATGCCTGGGCAATGTTGTTTCTTACACCTGGGTGTGTGGCATTTTGTTGAGCTGGCTTCCCCCACTTGGGATATGTGTTCCACAGCAAGCACCTATTGATCGTCGGAAGCCGTTTTTGCACCAGGGGTCTCTACGCTGTGTTCGTTGGGGTTGAACTCCTGCTAGCAAAAACGCCGGGTTGAGGGAAGGGTTCAGACTGTGCCTGGGCCCTGTGGTCTCTTCCAGGTCAGTGTATGGCATTTCCTTCCCCTTGCGACAGGCACCTGGGAGCATGTCTGCACGTGGAGAAAGACTTTCCCGTGGGAAGCCGGGTTTTGCCAAACGGGACCCAGTGCTCTGCTCCTCTCTTTTCACTCCTGCTGCCAGAAGCCCAGGGAGGATGGGAGGGCTTAGAACATGGCTGGGCACTGTGGTTTCTTCCAGAGAAGTGGAGGGCATTTGCTTTAGCTTGCCACAACCACTTGGGATAGGGTCTACACCTCAGGAAAACTGTCTCTGTGGGAAGCCGTCTTTTTGCAAAGGGGTCTCAGGGCCGTGGGCCTCGGCTGTCCCTCCGGCTCCCCAAAGCACAGGGACGAGGTGAGGGGCTTAGACCATGCCTGGGCAATGTTGTTTCTTACACCTGGGTGTGTGGCATTTTGTTGAGCTGGCTACCCCCACTTGGGATAGGTGTTCCACAGCAAGCACCTATTGATCGTCGGAAGCCGTTTTTGCACCAGGGGTCTCCGGGCTGTGTTCGTTGGGGTTGAACTCCTGCTAGCAAAAACGCCGGGTTGAGGGAAGGGTTCAGACTGTGCCTGGGCTCTGTGGTCTCTTCCAGGTCAGTGTATGGCATTTCCTTCCCCTTGCCCCAGGCACCTGGGAGCATGTCTGCACGTGGAGAAAGACTTTCCCGTGGGAAGCCGGGTTTTGTCAAACGGGGCCCAGTGCTCTGCTCCTCTCTTTTCACTCTTGCTGCCAGAAGCCCAGGGAGGATGGGAGGGCTTAGAACATGGCTGGGCACTGTGGTTTCTTCCAGAGAAGTGGAGGGCATTTGCTTTACCTTGCCACAACCACTTGGGATAGGGTCTGCACCTCAGGAAAACTGTCTCCGTGGGAAGCCGGCCTTTTGCAAAGGGGTCTCAGGGCCGTGTGCCTCGGCTGTCCCTCCGGGTCCCCAAAGCACAGGGACGAGGTGAGGGGCTTAGACCATGCCTGGGCAATGTTGTTTCTTACACCTGGGTGTGTGGCATTTTGTTGAGCTGGCTACCCCCACTTGGGATAGGTGTTCCACAGCAAGCACCTATTGTTCGTCGGAAGCCGTTTTTGCCCCAGGGGTCTCCGGGCTGTGTTCGTTGGGGTTGAACTCCTGCTAGCAAAACCGCCGGGTTGAGGGAAGGGTTCAGACTGTGCCTGGGCCCTGTGGTCTCTTCCAGGTCAGTGTATGGCATTTCCTTCCCCTTGCCACAGGCACCTGGGAGCATGTCTGCACGTGGAGAAAGACTTTCCCGTGGGAAGCCGGGTTTTGCCAAACGGGTCCCAGTGCTCTGCTCCTCTCTTTTCACTCCTGCTGCCAGAAGCCCAGGGAGGATGGGAGGGCTTAGAACATGGCTGGGCACTGTGGTTTCTTCCAGAGAAGTGGAGGGCATTTGCTTTAGCTTGCCACAACCACTTGGGATAGGGTCTACACCTCAGGAAAACTGTCTCTGTGGGAAGCCGTCTTTTTGCAAAGGGGTCTCAGGGCCGTGGGCCTCGGCTGTCCCTCCGGCTCCCCAAAGCACAGGGACGAGGTGAGGGGCTTAGACCATGCCTGGGCAATGTTGTTTCTTACACCTGGGTGTGTGGCATTTTGTTGAGCTGGCTTCCCCCACTTGGGATAGGTGTTCCACAGCAAGCACCTATTGATCGTCGGAAGCCGTTTTTGCACCAGGGGTCTCCGGGCTGTGTTCGTTGGGGTTGAACTCCTGCTAGCAAAAAACGCCGGGTTGAGGGAAGGGTTCAGACTGTGCCTGGGCTCTGTGGTCTCTTCCAGGTCAGTGTATGGCATTTCCTTCCCCTTGCCCCAGGCACCTGGGAGCATGTCTGCACGTGGAGAAAGACTTTCCCGTGGGAAGCCGGGTTTTGTCAAACGGGTCCCAGTGCTCTGCTCCTCTCTTTTCATTCTTGCTGCCAGAAGCCCAGGGAGGATGGGAGGGCTTAGAACATGGCTGGGCACTGTGGTTTCTTCCAGAGAAGTGGAGGGCATTTGCTTTACCTTGCCACAACCACTTGGGATAGGGTCTGCACCTCAGGAAAACTGTCTCCGTGGGAAGCCGGCCTTTTGCAAAGGGGTCTCAGGGCCGTGTGCCTCGGCTGTCCCTCCGGCTCCCCAAAGCACAGGGACGAGGTGAGGGGCTTAGACCATGCCTGGGCAATGTTGTTTCTTACACCTGGGTGTGTGGCATTTTGTTGAGCTGGCTACCCCCACTTGGGATAGGTGTTCCACTGCAAGCACCTATTGTTCGTCGAAAGCCGTTTTTGCCCCAGGGGTCTCCGGGCTGTGTTCGTTGGGGTTGAACTCCTGCTAGCAAAACCGCCGGGTTGAGGGAAGGGTTCAGACTGTGCCTGGGCCCTGTGGTCTCTTCCAGGTCAGTGTATGGCATTTCCTTCCCCTTGCCACAGGCACCTGGGAGCATGTCTGCACGTGGAGAAAGACTTTCCCGTGGGAAGCCGGGTTTTGCCAAACGGGTCCCATTGCTCTGCTCCTCTCTTTTCACTCCTGCTGCCAGAAGCCCAGGGAGGATGGGAGGGCTTAGAACATGGCTGGGCACTGTGGTTTCTTCCAGAGAAGTGGAGGGCATTTACTTTACCTTGCCACAACCACTTGGGATAGGGTCTACACCTCAGGAAAACTGTCTCCGTGGGAAGCCGGCTTTTTGCAAAGGGGTCTCAGGGCCGTGGGCCTCCGCTGTCCCTCCGGCTCCCCAAAGCACAGGGACGAGGTGAGGGGCTTAGACCAATCTGGGCAATGTTGTTACTTACACCTGGGTGTGTGGCATTTTGTTGAGCTGGCTTACCCCACTTGGGATAGGTGTTCCACAGCAAGCATCTATTGATCGTCGGAAGCCGTTTTTGCCCCAGGGGTCTCCGGGCTGTGTTCGTTGGGGTTGATCTCCTGCTTGCAAAACCGCCGGGTTGAGGGAAGGGTTCAGACTGTGCCTGGGCCCTGTGGTCTCTTCCAGGTCAGTGTATGGCATTTCCTTCCCCTTGCCCCAGGCACCTGGGAGCATGTCTGCACGTGGAGAAAGACTTTCCCGTGGGAAGCCGGGTTTTGTCAAACGGGTCCCATTGCTCTGCTCCTCTCTTTTCACTCCTGCTGCCAGAAGCCCAGGGAGGATGGGAGGGCTTAGAACATGGCTGGGCACTGCGGTTTCTTCCAGAGAAGTGGAGGGCATTTGCTTTACCTTGCCACAACCACTTGGGATAGGGTCTGCACCTCAGGAAAACTGTCTCCGTGGGAAGCCGGCTTTTTGCAAAGGGGTCTCAGGGCCGTGTGCCTCGGCTGTCCCTCCGGCTCCCCAAAGCACAGGGACGAGGTGAGGGGCTTAGACCATGCCTGGGCAATGTTGTTTCTTACACCTGCGTGTGTGGCATTTTGTTGAGCTGGCTACCCCCACTTGGGATAGGTGTTCCACAGCAAGCACCTATTGTTCGTCGGAAGCCGTTTTTGCCCCAGGGGTCTCCGGGCTGTGTTCGTTGGGGTTGAACTCCTGCTAGCAAAACCGCCGGGTTGAGGGAAGGGTTCAGACTGTGCCTGGGCCCTGTGGTCTCTTCCAGGTCAGTGTATGCCATTTCCTTCCCCTTGCCACAGGCACCTGGGAGCATGTCTGCACGTGGAGAAAGACTTTCCCGTGGGAAGCCGGGTTTTGTCAAACGGGTCCCAGTGCTCTGCTCCTCTCTTTTCACTCCTGCTGCCAGAAGCCCAGGGAGGATGGGAGGGCTTAGAACATGGCTGGGCACTGTGGTTTCTTCCAGAGAAGTGGAGGGCATTTGCTTTACCTTGCCACAACCACTTGGGATAGGGTCTACACCTCAGGAAAACTGTCTCTGTGGGAAGCAGGCTTTTTGCAAAGGGGTCTCAGGGCAGTGGGCCTCGGCTGTCCCTCCGGCTCCCCAAAGCACAGGGACGAGGTGAGGGGCTTAGACCATGCCTGGGCAATGTTGTTTCTTACACCTGGGTGTGTGGCATTTTGTTGAGCTGGCTTCCCCCACTTGAGATAGGTGTTCCACAGCAAGCACCTATTGATCGTCGGAAGCCGTTTTTGCACCAGGGGTCTCCGGGCTGTGTTCGTTGGGGTTGAACTCCTGCTAGCAAAAACGCCGGGTTGAGGGAAGGGTTCAGACTGTGCCTGGGCCCTGTGGTCTCTTCCAGGTCAGTGTATGGCATTTCCTTCCCCTTGTACCAGGCACCTGGGAGCATGTCTGCACGTGGAGAAAGACTTTCCCGTGGGAAGCCGGGTTTTGTCAAACGGGTCCCAGTGCTCTGCTCCTCTCTTTTCACTCTTGCTGCCAGAAGCCCAGGGAGGATGGGAGGGCTTAGAACATGGCTGGGCACTGCGGTTTCTTCCAGAGAAGTGGAGGGCATTTGCTTTAGCTTGCCACAACCACTTGGGATAGGGTCTGCACCTCAGGAAAGTGTCTCCGTGGGAAGCCGGCTTTTTGCAAAGGGGTCTCAGGACCGTGTGCCTCGGCTGTCCC
The DNA here is from genome assembly GCF_024610735.1 of Ursus americanus. NCBI lineage: Eukaryota > Metazoa > Chordata > Mammalia > Carnivora > Ursidae > Ursus > Ursus americanus. The sequence goes on from NW_028273636.1 coordinate 408,695, forward strand.
TCCGGCTTCCCAAAGCACAGGGACGAGGTGAGGGGCTTAGACCATGCCTGGGCAATGTTGTTTCTTACACCTGGGTGTGTGGCATTTTGTTGAGCTGGCTACCCCCACTTGGGATAGGTGTTCCACAGCAAGCACCTCTTGTTCTTCGGAAGCCGTTTTTGCCCCAGGGGTCTCCGGGCTGTGTTCGTTGGGGTTGAACTCCTGCTAGCAAAACCGCCGGGTTGAGGGCAGGGTTCAGACTGTGCCTGGGCCCTGTGGTCTCTTCCAGGTCAGTGTATGGCATTTCCTTCCCCTTGCCCCAGGCACCTGGGAGCATGTCTGCACGTGGAGAAAGACTTTCCCGTGGGAAGCCGGGTTTTGTCAAACGGGTCCCAGTGCTCTGCTCCTCTCTTTTCACTCCTGCTGCCAGAAGCCCAGGGAGGATGGGAGGGCTTAGAACATGGCTGGGCACTGTGGTTTCTTCCAGAGAAGTGGAGGGCATTTGCTTTAGCTTGCCACAACCACTTGGGATAGGGTCTGCACCTCAGGAAAACTGTCTCCGTGGGAAGCCGGCTTTTTGCAAAGGGGTCTCAGGGCCGTGTGCCTCGGCTGTCCCTCCGGCTCCCCAAAGCACAGGGACGAGGTGAGGGGCTTAGACCATGCCTGGGCAATGTTGTTTCTTACACCTGGGTGTGTGGCATTTTGTTGAGCTGGCTACCCCCACTTGGGATAGGTGTTCCACAGCAAGCACCTATTGTTCGTCGGAAGCCGTTTTTGCCCCAGGGGTCTCCGGGCTGTGTTCGTTGGGGTTGAACTCCTGCTAGCAAAACCGCCGGGTTGAGGGAAGGGTTCAGACTGTGCCTGGGCCCTGTGGTCTCTTCCAGGTCAGTGTATGCCATTTCCTTCCCCTTGCCCCAGGCACCTGGGAGCATATCTGCACGTGGAGAAAGACTTTCCCGTGGGAAGCCGGGTTTTGTCAAACGGGTCCCAGTGCTCTGCTCCTCTCTTTTCACTCCTGCTGCCAGAAGCCCAGGGAGGATGGGAGGGCTTAGAACATGGCTGGGCACTGTGGTTTCTTCCAGAGAAGTGGAGGGCATTTGCTTTAGCTTGCCACAACCACTTGGGATAGGGTCTGCACCTCAGGAAAACTGTCTCCGTGGGAAGCCGGCTTTTTGCAAAGGGGTCTCAGGGCCGTGTGCCTCGGCTGTCCCTCCGGCTCCCCAAAGCACAGGGACGAGGTGACGGGCTTAGACCATGCCTGGGCAATGTTGTTTCTTACACCTGGGTGTGTGGCATTTTGTTGAGCTGGCTACCCCCACTTGGGATAGGTGTTCCACAGCAAGCACCTATTGTTCGTCGGAAGCCGTTTTTGCCCCAGGGGTCTCCGGGCTGTGTTCGTTGGGGTTGAACTCCTGCTAGCAAAACCGCCGGGTTGAGGGAAGGGTTCAGACTGTGCCTGGGCCCTGTGGTCTCTTCCAGGTCAGTGTATGCCATTTCCTTCCCCTTGCCACAGGCACCTGGGAGCATGTCTGCACGTGGAGAAAGACTTTCCCGTGGGAAGCCGGGTTTTGTCAAACGGGTCCCAGTGCTCTGCTCCTCTCTTTTCACTCCTGCTGCCAGAAGCCCAGGGAGGATGGGAGGGCTTAGAACATGGCTGGGCACTGTGGTTTCTTCCAGAGAAGTGGAGGGCATTTGCTTTACCTTGCCACAACCACGTGGGATAGGGTCTTCACCTCAGTTAAACTATTTCCGTGGGAAGCCGGCTTTTTGCAAAGGGGGTCTCAGGGTCATGGGCCTCGGCTGTCCCTCCGGCTCCCCAAAGCACAGGGACGAGGTGAGGGGCTTAGGTCAAGCCTGGGCAATGTTGTTACTTACACCTGGGTGTGTGGCATTTTGTTGAGCTGGCTTCCCCCACTTGGGATAGGTGTTCCACAGCAAGCACCTATTGTTCGTCGGAAGCCGTTTTTACCCCAGGGGTCTCCGGGCTGTGTTCGTTGGGGTTGAATTCCTGCTAGCAAAACCGCCGGGTTGAGGGAAGGGTTCACACTGTGCTTGGGCCCTGTGGTCTCTTCCAGGTCAGTGTATGGCATTTCCTTCCCCTGCCACAGGCACCTGGGAGCATGTCTGCACGTGGAGAAAGACTTTCCCGTGGGAAGCCGGGTTTTGCCAAACGGGTCCCAGTGCTCTGCTCCTCTCTTTTCACTCCTGCTGCCAGAAGCCCAGGGAGGATGGGAGGGCTTAGAACATGGCTGGGCACTGTGGTTTCTTCCAGAGAAGTGGAGGGCATTTGCTTTACCTTGCCACAACCACTTCGGATAGGGTCTACACCTCAGGAAAACTGTCTCTGTGGGAAGCTGGCTTTTTGCAAAGGGGTCTCAGGGCCGAGGGCCTCGGCTGTCCCTCCGGCTCCCCAAAGCACAGGGACGAGGTGAAGGGCTTAGACCAAGCCTGGGCAATGTTGTTACTTACACCTGGGTGTGTGGCATTTTCTTGAGCTGGCTTCCCCCACTTGGGATAGGTGTTCCACAGCAAGCATCTATTGATCGTCGGAAGCCGTTTTTGCCCCAGGGGTCTCCGGGCTGTGTTCGTTGGGGTTGAACTCCTACTTGCAAAACCGCCGGGTTGAGGGAAGGGTTCAGACTGTGCCTGGGCCCTGTGGTCTCTTCCAGGTCAGTGTATGGCATTTCCTTCCCCTTGCCCCAGGCACCTGGGAGCATGTCTGAACGTGGAGAAAGACTTTCCCGTGGAAAGCCGGTTTTTGTCAAACGGGTCCCAGTGCTCTGCTCCTCTCTTTTCACTCCTGCTGCCAGAAGCCCAGGGAGGATGGGAGGGCTTAGACCATGGCTGGGCACTGTGGTTTCTTCCAGAGAAGTGGAGGGCATTTGCTTTAGCTTGCCACAACCGCTTGGGATAGGGTCTGCACCTCAGGAAAACTGTCTCCGTGGGAAGACGGCTTTTTGCAAAGGGGTCTCAGGGCCGTGTGCCTCGGCTGTCCCTCCGGCTCCCCAAAGCACAGGGACGAGGTGAGGGGCTTAGACCATGCCTGGGCAATGTTGTTTCTTACACCTGGGTGTGTGGCATTTTGTTGAGCTGGCTACCCCCACTTGGGATAGGTGTTCCACTGCAAGCACCTATTGTTCGTCGGAAGCCGTTTTTGCCCCAGGGGTCTCCGGGCTGTGTTCGTTGGGGTTGAACTCCTGCTAGCAAAAACGCCGGGTTGAGGGAAGGGTTCAGACTGTGCCTGGGCCCTGTGGTCTCTTCCAGGTCAGTGTATGGCATTTCCTTCCCCTTGCCACAGGCACCTGGGATCATGTCTGCACGTGGAGAAAGACTTTCCCGTGGGAAGCCGGGTTTTGCCAAACGGGTCCCATTGCTCTGCTCCTCTCTTTTCACTCCTGCTGCCAGAAGCCCAGGGAGGATGGGAGGGCTTAGAACATGGCTGGGCACTGTGGTTTCTTCCAGAGAAGTGGAGGGCATTTGCTTTACCTTGCCACAACCACTTGGGATAGGGTCTACACCTCAGGAAAACTGTCTCCGTGGGAAGCCGGCTTTTTGCAAAGGGGTCTCAGGGCCGTGGGCCTCGGCTGTCCCTCCGGCTCCCCAAAGCACAGGGACGAGGTGAGGGGCTTAGACCAATCTGGGCAATGTTGTTACTTACACCTGGGTGTGTGGCATTTTGTTGAGCTGGCTTCCCCCACTTGGGATAGGTGTTCCACAGCAAGCACCTATTGATCGTCGGAAGCCGTTTTTGCACCAGGGGTCTCCGGGCTGTGTTCGTTGGGGTTGATCTCCTGCTTGCAAAACCGCCGGGTTGAGGGAAGGGTTCAGACTGTGCCTGGGCCCTGTGGTCTCTTCCAGGTCAGTGTATGGAATTTCGTTCCCCTTGCCACAGGCACCTGGGAGCATGTCTGCACGTGGAGAAAGACTTTCCCGTGGGAAGCCGGTTTTTGTGAAACGGGTCCCAGTGCTCTGCTCCTCTCTTTTCACTCCTGCTGCCAGAAGCCCAGGGAGGATGGGAGGGCTTAGAACATGGCTGGGCACTGTGGTTTCTTCCAGAGAAGTGGAGGGCATTTGCTTTAGCTTGCCACAACCACTTGGGATAGGGTCTACACCTCAGGAAAACTGTCTCTGTGGGAAGCCGTCTTTTTGCAAAGGGGTCTCAGGGCCGTGGGCCTCGGCTGTCCCTCCGGCTACCCAAAGCACAGGGACGAGGTGAGGGGCTTAGACCATGCCTGGGCAATGTTGTTTCTTACACCTGGGTGTGTGGCATTTTGTTGAGCTGGCTTCCCCCACTTGGGATATGTGTTCCACAGCAAGCACCTATTGATCGTCGGAAGCCGTTTTTGCACCAGGGGTCTCCGGGCTGTGTTCGTTGGGGTTGAACTCCTGCTAGCAAAAACGCCGGGTTGAGGGTAGGGTTCAGACTGTGCCTGGGCCCTGTGGTATCTTCCAGGTCAGTGTATGGCATTTCCTTCCCCTTGCCCCAGGCACCTGGGAGCATGTCTGCCCGTGGAGAAAGACTTTCCCTTGGGAAGCCGGGTTTTGTTAAACGGGTCCCAGTGCTCTGCTCCTCTCTTTTCACTCTTGCTGCCAGAAGCCCAGGGAGGATGGGAGGGCTTAGAACATGGCTGGGCACTGTGGTTTCTTCCAGAGAAGTGGAGGGCATTTGCTTTACCTTGCCACAAGCACTTGGGATAGGGTCTGTACCTCAGGAAAACTGTCTCCGTGGGAAGCCGGCTTTTTGCAAAGGGGTCTCAGGGCCGTGTGCCTCGGCTGTCCCTCCGGCTCCCCAAAGCACAGGGACGAGGTGAGGGGCTTAGACCATGCCTGGGCAATGTTGTTTCTTACACCTGCGTGTGTGGCATTTTGTTGAGCTGGCTACCCCCACTTGGGATAGGTGTTCCACAGCAAGCACCTATTGTTCGTCGGAAGCCGTTTTTGCCCCAGGGGTCTCCGGGCTGTGTTCGTTGGGGTTGAACTCCTGCTAGCAAAACCGCCTGTTTGAGGGAAGGGTTCAGACTGTGCCTGGGCCCTGTGGTCTCTTCCAGGTCAGTGTATGGCATTTCCTTCCCCTTGCCACAGGCACCTGGGAGCATGTCTGCACGTGGAGAAAGACTTTCCCGTGGGAAGCCGGGTTTTGCCAAACGGGTCCCATTGCACTGCTCCTCTCTTTTCACTCCTGCTGCCAGAAGCCCAGGGAGGATGGGAGGGCTTAGAACATGGCTGGGCACTGCGGTTTCTTCCAGAGAAGTGGAGGGCATTTCCTTTAGCTTGCCACAACCACTTGGGATAGGGTCTGCACCTCAGGAAAGTGTCTCCGTGGGAAGCCGGCTTTTTGCAAAGGGGTCTCAGGGCCGTGTGCCTCGGCTGTCCCTCCGGCTCCCCAAAGCACAGGGACGAGGTGACGGGCTTAGACCATGCCTGGGCAATGTTGTTTCTTACACCTGCGTGTGTGGCATTTTGTTGAGCTGGCTACCCCCACTTGGGATAGGTGTTCCACAGCGAGCACCTATTGTTCGTCGGAAGCCGTTTTTGCCCCAGGGGTCTCCGGGCTGTGTTCGTTGGGGTTGAACTCCTGCTAGCAAAACCGCCGGGTTGAGGGAAGGGTTCAGACTGTGCCTGGGCCCTGTGGTCTCTTCCAGGTCAGTGTATGGCATTTCCTTCCCCTTGCACCAGGCACCTGGGAGCATGTCTGCACGTGGAGAAAGACTTTCCCGTGGGAAGCCGGGTTATGCCAAACGGGTCCCAGTGCTCTGCTCCTCTCTTTTCACTCCTGCTGCCAGAAGCCCAGGGAGGATGGGAGGGCTTAGAACATGGCTGGGCACTGTGGTTTCTTCCAGAGAAGTGGAGGGCATTTGCTTTACCTTGCCACAACCACTTGGGATAGGGTCTGCACCTCAGGAAAGTGTCTCCGTGGGAAGCCGGCTTTTTGCAAAGGGGTCTCAGGGCCGTGTGCCTCGGCTGTCCCTCCGGCTCCCCAAAGCACAGGGACGAGGTGAGGGGCTTAGACCAAGCCTGGGCAATGTTGTTTCTTACACCTGGGTGTGTGGCATTTTGTTGAGCTGGCTACCCCCACTTGGGATAGGTGTTCCACAGCAAGCACCTATTGTTCGTCGGAAGCCGTTTTTGCCCCAGGGGTCTCCGGGCTGTGTTCGTTGGCGTTGAACTCCTGCTAGCAAAACTGCCGGGTTGAGGGAAGGGTTCAGACTGTGCCTGGGCCCTGTGGTCTCTTCCAGGTCAGTGTATGGCATTTCCTTCCCCTTGCCCCAGGCACCTGGGAGCATGTCTGCACGTGGAGAAAGACTTTCCCGTGGGAAGCCGGGTTTTGTCAAACGGGTCCCAGTGCTCTGCTCCTCTCTATTCACTCCTGCTGCCAGAAGCCCATGGAGGATGGGAGGGCTTAGAACATGGCTGGGCACTGTGGTTTCTTCCAGAGAAGTGGAGGGCATTTGCTTTACCTTGCCACAACCACTTGGGATAGGGTCTACACCTCAGGAAAACTGTCTCTGTGGGAAGCCAGCTTTTTGCAAAGGGGTCTCAGGGCCGTGTGCCTCGGCTGTCCCTCCGGCTCCCCAAAGCACAGGGACAAGGTGAGGGGCTTAGACCATGCCTGGGCAATGTTGTTTCTTACACCTGGGTGTGTGGCATTTTGTTGAGCTGGCTTCCCCCACTTGGGATATGTGTTCCACAGCAAGCACCTATTGATCGTCGGAAGCCGTTTTTGCACCAGGGGTCTCTACGCTGTGTTCGTTGGGGTTGAACTCCTGCTGGCAAAAACGCCGGGTTGAGGGAAGGGTTCAGACTGTGCCTGGGCCCTGTGGTCTCTTCCAGGTCAGTGTATGGCATTTCCTTCCCCTTGCCCCAGGCACTTGGGAGCATGTCTGCCCGTGGAGAAAGACTTTCCCGTGGGAAGCCGGGTTTTGTCAAACGGGTCCCAGTGCTCTGCTCCTCTCTTTTCACTCTTGCTGCCAGAAGCCCAGGGAGGATGGGAGGGCTTAGAACATGGCTGGGCACTGTGGTTTCTTCCAGAGAAGTGGAGGGCATTTGCTTTACCTTGCCACAACCACTTGGGATAGGGTCTGCACCTCAGGAAAACTGTCTCCGTGGGAAGCCGGCTTTTTGCAAAGGGGTCTCAGGGCCGTGTGCCTCGGCTGTCCCTCCGGCTCCCCAAAGCACAGGGACGAGGTGAGGGGCTTAGACCATGCCTGGGCAATGTTGTTTCTTACACCTGGGTTTGTGGCATTTTGTTGAGCTGGCTACCCCCACTTGGGATAGGTGTTCCACAGCAAGCACCTATTGTTCGTCGGAAGCCGTTTTTGCCCCAGGGGTCTCCGGGCTGTGTTCGTTGGGGTTGAACTCCTGCTAGCAAAAACGCCGGGTTGAGGGAAGGGTTCAGACTGTGCCTGGGCCCTGTGGTCTCTTCCAGGTCAGTGTATGGCATTTCCTTCCCCTTGCACCAGGCACCTGGGAGCATGTCTGCACGTGGAGAAAGACTTTCCCGTGGGAAGCCGGGTTTTGTCAAACGGGTCCCAGTGCTCTGCTCCTCTCTTTTCACTCTTGCTGCCAGAAGCCCAGGGAGGATGGGAGGGCTTAGAACATGGCTGGACACTGCGGTTTCTTCCAGAGAAGTGGAGGGCATTTGCTTTAGCTTGCCACAACCACTTGGGATAGGGTCTGCACCTCAGGAAAGTGTCTTTGTGGGAAGCCGGCTTTTTGCAAAGGGGTCTCAGGGCCGTGTGCCTCGGCTGTCCCTCCGGCTCCCCAAAGCACAGGGACGAGGTGAGGGGCTTAGACCATGCCTGGGCAATGTTGTTTCTTACACCTGGGTGTGTGGCATTTTGTTGAGCTGGCTACCCCCACTTGGGATAGGTGTTCCACAGCAAGCACCTCTTGTTCGTCGGAAGCCGTTTTTGCCCCAGGGGTCTCCGGGCTGTGTTCGTTGGGGTTGAACTCCTGCTAGCAAAACCGCCGGGTTGAGGGAAGGGTTCAGACTGTGCCTGGGCCCTGTGGTCTCTTCCAGGTCAGTGTATGGCATTTCCTTCCCCTTGCCCCAGGCACCTGGGAGCATGTCTGCCCGTGGAGAAAGACTTTCCCGTGGGAAGCCGGGTTTTGTCAAACGGGTCCCAGTGCTCTGCTCCTCTCTTTTCACTCTTGCTGCCAGAAGCCCAGGGAGGATGGGAGGGCTTAGAACATGGCTGGACACTGCGGTTTCTTCCAGAGAAGTGGAGGGCATTTGCTTTACCTTGCCACAACCACTTGGGATAGGGTCTGCACCTCAGGAAAACTGTCTCCGTCGGAAGCCGGCTTTTTGCAAAGGGGTCTCAGGGCCGTGTGCCTCGGCTGTCCCTCCGGGTCCTCAAAGCACAGGGACGAGGTGAGGGGCTTAGACCATGCCTGGGCAATGTTGTTTCTTACACCTGGGTGTGTGGCATTTTGTTGAGCTGGCTACCCCCACTTGGGATAGGTGTTCCACAGCAAGCACCTATTGTTCGTCGGAAGCCGTTTTTGCCCCAGGGGTCTCCGGGCTGTGTTCGTTGGGGTTGAACTCCTGCTAGCAAAACCGCCGGGTTGAGGGAAGGGTTCAGACTGTGCCTGGGCCCTGTGGTCTCTTTCAGGTCAGTGTATGGCATTTCCTTCCCCTTGCACCAGGCACCTGGGAGCATGTCTGCACGTGGAGAAAGACTTTCCCGTGGGAAGCCGGGTTTTGTCAAACGGGTCCCAGTGCTCTGCTCCTCTCTTTTCACTCTTGCTGCCAGAAGCCCAGGGAGGATGGGAGGGCTTAGAACATGGCTGGACACTGCGGTTTCTTCCAGAGAAGTGGAGGGCATTTGCTTTAGCTTGCCACAACCACTTGGGATAGGGTCTGCACCTCAGGAAAGTGTCTTTGTGGGAAGCCGGCTTTTTGCAAAGGGGTCTCAGGGCCGTGTGCCTCGGCTGTCCCTCCGGCTCCCCAAAGCACAGGGACGAGGTGAGGGGCTTAGACCATGCCTGGGCAATGTTGTTTCTTACACCTGGGTGTGTGGCATTTTGTTGAGCTGGCTACCCCCACTTGGGATAGGTGTTCCACAGCAAGCACCTATTGATCGTCGGAAGCCGTTTTTGCCCCAGGGGTCTCCGGGCTGTGTTCGTTGGGGTTGAACTCCTGCTAGCAAAACCGCCGGGTTGAGGGAAGGGTTCAGACTGTGCCTGGGCCCTGTGGTCTCTTCCAGGTCAGTGTATGGCATTTCCTTCCCCTTGCCCCAGGCACCTGGGAGCATGTCTGCCCGTGGAGAAAGACTTTCCCGTGGGAAGCCGGGTTTTGTCAAACGGGTCCCAGTGCTCTGCTCCTCTCTTTTCACTCCTGCTGCCAGAAGCCCAGGGAGGATGGGAGGGCTTAGAACATGGCTGGGCACTGTGGTTTCTTCCAGAGAAGTGGAGGGCATTTGCTTTACCTTGCCACAACCACTTGGGATAGGGTCTGCACCTCAGGAAAACTGTCTCCGTGGGAAGCCGGCTTTTTGCAAAGTGGTCTCAGGGCCGTGTGCCTCGGCTGTCCCTCCGGGTCCCCAAAGCACAGGGACGAGGTGAGGGGCTTAGACCATGCCTGGGCAATGTTGTTTCTTACACCTGGGTGTGTGGCATTTTGTTGAGCTGGCTACCCCCACTTGGGATAGGTGTTCCACAGCAAGCACCTATTGTTCGTCGGAAGCCGTTTTTGCCCCAGGGGTCTCCGGGCTGTGTTCGTTGGGGTTGAACTCCTGCTAGCAAACCCGCCGGGTTGAGGGAAGGGTTCAGACTGTGCCTGGGCCCTGTGGTCTCTTCCAGGTCAGTGTATGGCATTTCCTTCCCCTTGCCACAGGCACCTAGGAGCATGTCTGCCCGTGGAGAAAGACTTTCCCGTGGGAAGCCGGGTTTTGCCAAACGGGTCCCAGTGCTCTGCTCCTCTCTTTTCACTCCTGCTGCCAGAAGCCCAGGGAGGATGGGAGGGCTTAGAACATGGCTGGGCACTGTGGTTTCTTCCAGAGAAGTGGAGGGCATTTGCTTTAGCTTGCCACAACCACTTGGGATAGGGTCTACACCTCAGGAAAACTGTCTCTGTGGGAAGCCGTCTTTTTGCAAAGGGGTCTCAGGGCCGTGGGCCTCGGCTGTCCCTCCAGCTCCCCAAAGCACAGGGACGAGGTGAGGGGCTTAGACCATGCCTGGGCAATGTTGTTTCTTACACCTCGGTGTGTGGCATTTTGTTGAGCTGGCTTCCCCCACTTGGGATAGGTGTTCCACAGCAAGCACCTATTGATCGTCGGAAGCCGTTTTTGCACCAGGGGTCTCCGGGCTGTGTTCGTTGGGGTTGAACTCCTGCTAGCAAAAACGCCGGGTTGAGGGAAGGGTTCAGACTGTGCCTGGGCTCTGTGGTCTCTTCCAGGTCAGTGTATGGCATTTCCTTCCCCTTGCCCCAGGTACCTGGGAGCATGTCTGCCCGTGGAGAAAGACTTTCCCGTGGGAAGCCGGGTTTTGTCAAACGGGTCCCAGTGCTCTGCTCCTCTCTTTTCACTCCTGCTGCCAGAAGCCCAGGGAGGATGGGAGGGCTTAGAACATGGCTGGGCACTGTGGTTTCTTCCAGAGAAGTGGAGGGCATTTGCTTTACCTTGCCACAACCACTTGGGATAGGGTCTGCACCTCAGGAAAACTGTCTCCGTGGGAAGCCGGCTTTTTGCAAAGGGGTCTCAGGGCCGTGTGCCTCGGCTGTCCCTCCGGGTCCCCAAAGCACAGGGACGAGGTGAGGGGCTTAGACCATGCCTGGGCAATGTTGTTTCTTACACCTGGGTGTGTGGCATTTTGTTGAGCTGGCTACCCCCACTTGGGATAGGTGTTCCACAGCAAGCACCTATTGTTCGTCGGAAGCCGTTTTTGCCCCAGGGGTCTCCGGGCTGTGTTCGTTGGGGTTGAACTCCTGCTAGCAAAACCGCCGGGTTGAGGGAAGGGTTCAGACTGTGCCTGGGCCCTGTGGTCTCTTCCAGGTCAGTGTATGGCATTTCCTTCCCCTTGCCACAGGCACCTGGGAGCATGTCTGCACGTGGAGAAAGACTTTCCCGTGGGAAGCCGGGTTTTGCCAAACGGGTCCCAGTGCTCTGCTCCTCTCTTTTCACTCCTGCTGCCAGAAGCCCAGGGAGGATGGGAGGGCTTAGAACATGGCTGGGCACTGTGGTTTCTTCCAGAGAAGTGGAGGGCATTTGCTTTAGCTTGCCACAACCACTTGGGATAGGGTCTACACCTCAGGAAAACTGTCTCTGTGGGAAGCCGTCTTTTTGCAAAGGGGTCTCAGGGCCGTGGGCCTCGGCTGTCCCTCCGGCTCCCCAAAGCACAGGGACGAGGTGAGGGGCTTAGACCATGCCTGGGCAATGTTGTTTCTTACACCTGGGTGTGTGGCATTTTGTTGAGCTGGCTTCCCCCACTTGGGATAGGTGTTCCACAGCAAGCACCTATTGATCGTCGGAAGCCGTTTTTGCACCAGGGGTCTCCGGGCTGTGTTCGTTGGGGTTGAACTCCTGCTAGCAAAAACGCCGGGTTGAGGGAAGGGTTCAGACTGTGCCTGGGCTCTGTGGTCTCTTCCAGGTCAGTGTATGGCATTTCCTTCCCCTTGCCCCAGGCACCTGGGAGCATGTCTGCACGTGGAGAAAGACTTTCCCGTGGGAAGCCGGGTTTTGTCAAACGGGTCCCAGTGCTCTGCTCCTCTCTTTTCACTCTTGCTGCCAGAAGCCCAGGGAGGATGGGAGGGCTTAGAACATGGCTGGGCACTGTGGTTTCTTCCAGAGAAGTGGAGGGCATTTGCTTTACCTTGCCACAACCACTTGGGATAGGGTCTGCACCTCAGGAAAACTGTCTCCGTGGGAAGCCGGCCTTTTGCAAAGGGGTCTCAGGGCCGTGGGCCTCGGCTGTCCCTCCGGCTCCCCAAAGCACAGGGACGAGGTGAGGGGCTTAGACCATGCCTGGGCAATGTTGTTTCTTACACCTGGGTGTGTGGCATTTTGTTGAGCTGGCTTCCCCCACTTGGGATAGGTGTTCCACAGCAAGCACCTATTGATCGTCGGAAGCCGTTTTTGCACCAGGGGTCTCCGGGCTGTGTTCGTTGGGGTTGAACTCCTGCTAGCAAAAACGCCGGGTTGAGGGAAGGGTTCAGACTGTGCCTGGGCTCTGTGGTCTCTTCCAGGTCAGTGTATGGCATTTCCTTCCCCTTGCCCCAGGCACCTGGGAGCATGTCTGCACGTGGAGAAAGACTTTCCCGTGGGAAGCCGGGTTTTGTCAAACGGGTCCCAGTGCTCTGCTCCTCTCTTTTCACTCTTGCTGCCAGAAGCCCAGGGAGGATGGGAGGGCTTAGAACATGGCTGGGCACTGTGGTTTCTTCCAGAGAAGTGGAGGGCATTTGCTTTATCTTGCCACAACCACTTGGGATAGGGTCTGCACCTCAGGAAAACTGTCTCCGTGGGAAGCCGGCCTTTTGCAAAGGGGTCTCAGGGCCGTGTGCCTCGGCTGTCCCTCCGGCTCCCCAAAGCACAGGGACGAGGTGAGGGGCTTAGACCATGCCTGGGCAATGTTGTTTCTTACACCTGGGTGTGTGGCATTTTCTTGAGCTGCCTTCCCCCACTTGGGATAGGTGTTCCACAGCAAGCACCTATTGATCGTCGGAAGCCGTTTTTGCCCCAGGGGTCTCCGGGCTGTGTTCGTTGGGGTTGAACTCCTGCTAGCAAACCCGCCGCGTTGAGGGAAGGGTTCAGACTGTGCCTGGGCCCTGTGGTCTCTTCCAGGTCAGTGTATGGCATTTCCTTCCCCTTGCCACAGGCACCTGGGAGCATGTCTGCACGTGGAGAAAGACTTTCCCGTGGGAAGCCGGGTTTTGTCAAACGGGTCCCAGTGCTCTGCTCCTCTCTTTTCACTCCTGCTGCCAGAAGCCCAGGGAGGATGGGAGGGCTTAGAACATGGCTGGGCACTGTGGTTTCTTCCAGAGAAGTGGAGGGCATTTGCTTTACCTTGCCACAACCACTTGGGATAGGGTCTGCACCTCAGGAAAACTATTTCCGTGCGAAGCCGGCTTTTTGCAAAGGGGGTCTCAGGGTCATGGGCCTCGGCTGTCCCTCCGGCTCCCCAAAGCACAGGGACGAGGTGAGGGGCTTAGACCAAGCCTGGGCAATGTTGTTACTTACACCTGGGTGTGTGGCATTTTGTTGAGCTGGCTTCCCCCACTTGGGATAGGTGTTCCACAGCAAGCACCTATTGTTCGTCGGAAGCCGTTTTTGCCCCAGGGGTCTCCGGGCTGTGTTCGTTGGGGTTGAATTCCTGCTAGCAAAACCGCCGGGTTGAGGGAAGGGTTCAGACTGTGCCTGGGCCCTGTGGTCTCTGCCAGGTCAGTGTATGGCATTTCCTTCCCCTTGCCACAGGCACCTGGGAGCATGTCTGCACGTGGAGAGAGACTTTCCCGTGGGAAGCCGGGTTTTGCCAAACGGGTCCCAGTGCTCTGCTCCTCTCTTTTCACTCCTGCTGCCAGAAGCCCAGGGAGGATGGGAGGGCTTAGAACATGGCTGGGCACTGTGGTTTCTTCCAGAGAAGTGGAGGGCATTTGCTTTACCTTGCCACAACCACTTGGGATAGGGTCTACACCTCAGGAAAACTGTCTCTGTGGGAAGCCAGCTTTTTGCAAAGGGGTCTCAGGGCCGTGGGCCTCGGCTGTCCCTCCGGCTCCCCAAAGCACAGGGACGAGATGAGGGGCTTAGACCATGCCTGGGCAATGTTGTTTCTTACACCTGGGTGTGTGGCATTTTGTTGAGCTGGCTTCCCCCACTTGGGATAGGTGTTCCACAGCAAGCACCTATTGATCGTCGGAAGCCGTTTTTGCACCAGGGGTCTCCGGGCTGTGTTCGTTGGGGTTGAACTCCTGCTAGCAAAAACGCCGGGTTGAGGGAAGGGTTCAGACTGTGCCTGGGCCCTGTGGTCTCTTCCAGGTCAGTGTATGGCATTTCCTTCCCCTTGCCCCAGGCACCTGGGAGCATGTCTGCACGTGGAGAAAGACTTTCCCGTGGGAAGCCGGGTTTTGTCAAACGGGACCCAGTGCTCTGCTCCTCTCTTTTCACTCTTGCTGCCAGAAGCCCAGGTAGGATGGGAGGGCTTAGAACATGGCTGGGCACTGCGGTTTCTTCCAGAGAAGTGGAGGGCATTTGCTTTAGCTTGCCACAACCACTTGGGATAGGGTCTGCACCTCAGGAAACTGTTTCCGTGGGAAGCCGGCTTTTTGCAAAGGGGTCTCAGGGCCGTGTGCCTCGGCTGTCCCTCCGGCTCCCCAAAGCACAGGGACGAGGTGAGGGGCTTAGACCATGCCTGGGCAATTTTGTTTCTTACACCTGGGTGTGTGGCATTTTGTTGAGCTGGCTACCCCCACTTGGGATAGGTGTTCCACAGCAAGCACCTATTGATCGTCGGAAGCCGTTTTTGCCCCAGGGGTCTCCGGGCTGTGTTCGTTGGGGTTGAACTCCTGCTAGCAAAACCGCCGGGTTGAGGGAAGGGTTCAGACTGTGCCTGGGCCCTGTGGTCCCTTCCAGGTCAGTGTATGGCATTTCCTTCCCCTTGCCACAGGCACCTGGGAGCATGTCTGCCCGTGGAGAAAGACTTTCCCGTGGGAAGCCGGGTTTTGCCAAACGGGTCCCAGTGCTCTGCTCCTCTCTTTACACTCCTGCTGCCAGAAGCCCAGGGAGGATGGGAGGGCTTGGAACATGGCTGGGCACTGTGGTTTCTTCCAGAGAAGTGGAGGGCATTTGCTTTACCTTGCCACAACCACTTGGGATAGGGTCTACACCTCAGGAAAACTGTCTCTGTGGGACGCCGGCTTTTTGCAAAGCGGTCTCAGGGCCGTGGGCCTCGGCTGTCCCTCCGGCTCCCCAAAGCACAGGGACGAGGTGAGGGGCTTAGACCATGCCTGGGCAATGTTGTTTCTTACACCTGGGTGTGTGGCATTTTGTTGAGCTGGCTTCCCCCACTTGGGATAGGTGTTCCACAGCAAGCACCTATTGATCGTCGGAAGCCGTTTTTGCACCAGGGGTCTCCGGGCTGTGTTCGTTGGGGTTGAACTCCTGCTAGCAAAACCGCCGGGTTGAGGGAAGGGTTCAGACTGTGCCTGGGCTCTGTGGTCTCTTCCAGGTCAGTGTATGGCATTTCCTTCCCCTTGCCCCAGGCACCTGGGAGCATGTCTGCACGTGGAGAAAGACTTTCCCGTGGGAAGCCGGGTTTTGTCAAACGGGTCCCAGTGCTCTGCTCCTCTCTTTTCACTCTTGCTGCCAGAAGCCCAGGGAGGATGGGAGGGCTTAGAACATGGCTGGGCACTGTGGTTTCTTCCAGAGAAGTGGAGGGCATTTGCTTTACCTTGCCACAACCACTTGGGATAGGGTCTGCACCTCAGGAAAACTGTCTCCGTGGGAAGCCGGCCTTTTGCAAAGGGGTCTCAGGGCCGTGTGCCTCGGCTGTCCCTCCGGGTCCCCAAAGCACAGGGACGAGGTGAGGGGCTTAGACCATGCCTGGGCAATGTTGTTTCTTACACCTGGGTGTGTGGCATTTTGTTGAGCTGGCTACCCCCACTTGGGATAGGTGTTCCACAGCAAGCACCTATTGTTCGTCGGAAGCCGTTTTTGCCCCAGGGGTCTCCGGGCTGTGTTCGTTGGGGTTGAACTCCTGCTAGCAAAACCGCCGGGTTGAGGGAAGGGTTCAGACTGTGCCTGGGCCCTGTGGTCCCTTCCAGGTCAGTGTATGGCATTTCCTTCCCCTTGCCCCTGCACCTGGGAGCATGTCTGCCCGTGGAGTAAGACTTTCCCGTGGGAAGCCGGGTTTTGCCAAACGGGTCCCAGTGCTCTGCTCCTCTCTTTTCACTCCTGCTGCCAGAAGCCCAGGGAGGATGGGAGGGCTTGGAACATGGCTGGGCACTGTGGTTTCTTCCAGAGAAGTGGAGGGCATTTGCTTTACCTTGCCACAACCACTTGGGATAGGGTCTACACCTCAGGAAAACTGTCTCTGTGGGACGCCGGCTTTTTGCAAAGCGGTCTCAGGGCCGTGGGCCTCGGCTGTCCCTCCGGCTCCCCAAAGCACAGGGACGAGGTGAGGGGCTTAGACCATGCCTGGGCAATGTTGTTTCTTACACCTGGGTGTGTGGCATTTTGTTGAGCTGGCTACCCCCACTTGGGATAGGTGTTCCACAGCAAGCACCTATTGATCGTCGGAAGCCGTTTTTGCCCCAGGGGTCTCCGGGCTGTGTTCGTTGGGGTTGAACTCCTGCTAGCAAAACCGCCGGGTTGAGGGAAGGGTTCAGACTGTGCCTGGGCCCTGTGGTCTCTTCCAGGTCAGTGTATGGCATTTCCTTCCCCTTGCCCCAGGCACCTGGGAGCATGTCTGCCTGTGGAGAAAGACTTTCCCGTGGGAAGCCGGGTTTTGTCAAACGGGTCCCAGTGCTCTGCTCCTCTCTTTTCACTCCTGCTGCCAGAAGCCCAGGGAGGATGTGAGGGCTTAGAACATGGCTGGGCACTGTGGTTTCTTCCAGAGAAGTGGAGGGCATTTGCTTTACCTTGCCACAACCACTTGGGATAGGGTCTGCACCTCAGGAAAACTGTCTCCGTGGGAAGCCGGCTTTTTGCAAAGGGGTCTCAGGGCCGTGTGCCTCGGCTGTCCCTCCGGGTCCCCAAAGCACAGGGACGAGGTGAGGGGCTTAGACCATGCCTGGGCAATGTTGTTTCTTACACCTCGGTGTGTGGCATTTTGTTGAGCTGGCTTCCCCCACTTGGGATAGGTGTTCCACAGCAAGCACCTATTGATCGTCGGAAGCCGTTTTTGCACCAGGGGTCTCCGGGCTGTGTTCGTTGGGGTTGAACTCCTGCTAGCAAAAACGCCGGGTTGAGGGAAGGGTTCAGACTGTGCCTGGGCTCTGTGGTCTCTTCCAGGTCAGTGTATGGCATTTCCTTCCCCTTGCCCCAGGCACCTGGGAGCATGTCTGCACGTGGAGAAAGACTTTCCCGTGGGAAGCCGGGTTTTGTCAAACGGGGCCCAGTGCTCTGCTCCTCTCTTTTCACTCTTGCTGCCAGAAGCCCAGGGAGGATGGGAGGGCTTAGAACATGGCAGGGCACTGTGGTTTCTTCCAGAGAAGTGGAGGGCATTTGCTTTACCTTGCCACAACCACTTGGGATAGGGTCTGCACCTCAGGAAAACTGTCTCCGTGGGAAGCCGGCCTTTTGCAAAGGGGTCTCAGGGCCGTGTGCCTCGGCTGTCCCTCCGGGTCCCCAAAGCACAGGGACGAGGTGAGGGGCTTAGACCATGCCTGGGCAATGTTGTTTCTTACACCTGGGTGTGTGGCATTTTGTTGAGCTGGCTACCCCCACTTGGGATAGGTGTTCCACAGCAAGCACCTATTGTTCGTCGGAAGCCGTTTTTGCCACAGGGGTCTCCGGGCTGTGTTCGTTGGGGTTGAACTCCTGCTAGCAAAACCGCCGGGTTGAGGGAAGGGTTCAGACTGTGCCTGGGCCCTGTGGTCTCTTCCAGGTCAGTGTATGGCATTTCCTTCCCCTTGCCACAGGCACCTGGGAGCATGTCTGCACGTGGAGAAAGACTTTCCCGTGGGAAGCCGGGTTTTGCCAAACGGGTCCCAGTGCTCTGCTCCTCTCTTTTCACTCCTGCTGCCAGAAGCCCAGGGAGGATGGGAGGGCTTAGAACTTGGCTGGGCACTGTGGTTTCTTCCAGAGAAGTGGAGGGCATTTGCTTTAGCTTGCCACAACCACTTGGGATAGGGTCTACACCTCAGGAAAACTGTCTCTGTGGGAAGCCGTCTTTTTGCAAAGGGGTCTCAGGGCCGTGGGCCTCGGCTGTCCCTCCGGCTCCCCAAAGCACAGGGACGAGGTGAGGGGCTTAGACCATGCCTGGGCAATGTTGTTTCTTACACCTGGGTGTGTGGCATTTTGTTGAGCTGGCTTCCCCCACTTGGGATAGGTGTTCCACAGCAAGCACCTATTGATCGTCGGAAGCCGTTTTTGCACCAGGGGTCTCCGGGCTGTGTTCGTTGGGGTTGAACTCCTGCTAGCAAAAACGCCGGGTTGAGGGAAGGGTTCAGACTGTGCCTGGGCTCTGTGGTCTCTTCCAGGTCAGTGTATGGCATTTCCTTCCCCTTGCCCCAGGCACCTGCTAGCATGTCTGCACGTGGAGAAAGACTTTCCCGTGGGAAGCCGGGTTTTGTCAAACGGGTCCCAGTGCTCTGCTCCTCTCTTTTCACTCTTGCTGCCAGAAGCCCAGGGAGGATGGGAGGGCTTAGAACATGGCTGGGCACTGTGGTTTCTTCCAGAGAAGTGGAGGGCATTTGCTTTACCTTGCCACAACCACTTGGGATAGGGTCTGCACCTCAGGAAAACTGTCTCCGTGGGAAGCCGGCCTTTTGCAAAGGGGTCTCAGGGCCGTGTGCCTCGGCTGTCCCTCCGGGTCCCCAAAGCACAGGGACGAGGTGAGGGGCTTAGACCATGACTGGGCAATGTTGTTTCTTACACCTGGGTGTGTGGCATTTTGTTGAGCTGGCTACCCCCACTTGGGATAGGTGTTCCACAGCAAGCACCTATTGATCGTCGGAAGCCGTTTTTGCCACAGGGGTCTCCGGGCTGTGTTCGTTGGGGTTGAACTCCTGCTAGCAAAACCGCCGGGTTGAGGGAAGGGTTCAGACTGTGCCTGGGCCCTGTGGTCTCTTCCAGGTCAGTGTATGGCATTTCCTTCCCCTTGCCACAGGCACCTGGGAGCATGTCTGCACGTGGAGAAAGACTTTCCCGTGGGAAGCCGGGTTTTGCCAAACGGGTCCCAGTGCTCTGCTCCTCTCTTTTCACTCCTGCTGCCAGAAGCCCAGGGAGGATGGGAGGGCTTAGAACATGGCTGGGCACTGTGGTTTCTTCCAGAGAAGTGGAGGGCATTTGCTTTAGCTTGCCACAACCACTTGGGATAGGGTCTACACCTCAGGAAAACTGTCTCTGTGGGAAGCCGTCTTTTTGCAAAGGGGTCTCAGGGCCGTGGGCCTCGGCTGTCCCTCCGGCTCCCCAAAGCACAGGGACGAGGTGAGGGGCTTAGACCATGCCTGGGCAATGTTGTTTCTTACACCTGGGTGTGTGGCATTTTGTTGAGCTGGCTTCCCCCACTTGGGATAGGTGTTCCACAGCAAGCACCTATTGATCGTCGGAAGCCGTTTTTGCACCAGGGGTCTCCGGTCTGTGTTCGTTGGGGTTGAACTCCTGCTAGCAAAAACGCCGGGTTGAGGGAAGGGTTCAGACTGTGCCTGGGCTCTGTGGTCTCTTCCAGGTCAGTGTATGGCATTTCCTTCCCCTTGCCCCAGGCACCTGGGAGCATGTCTGCACGTGGAGAAAGACTTTCCCGTGGGAAGCCGGGTTTTGTCAAACGGGTCCCAGTGCTCTGCTCCTCTCTTTTCACTCTTGCTGCCAGAAGCCCAGGGAGGATGGGAGTGCTTAGAACATGGCTGGGCACTGTGGTTTCTTCCAGAGAAGTGGAGGGCATTTGCTTTATCTTGCCACAACCACTTGGGATAGGGTCTGCACCTCAGGAAAACTGTCTCCGTGGGAAGCCGGCCTTTTGCAAAGGGGTCTCAGGGCCGTGTGCCTCGGCTGTCCCTCCGGCTCCCCAAAGCACAGGGACGAGGTGAGGGGCTTAGACCATGCCTGGGCAATGTTGTTTCTTACACCTGGGTGTGTGGCATTTTCTTGAGCTGCCTTCCCCCACTTGGGATAGGTGTTCCACAGCAAGCACCTATTGATCGTCGGAAGCCGTTTTTGCCCCAGGGGTCTCCGGGCTGTGTTCGTTGGGGTTGAACTCCTGCTAGCAAACCCGCCGGGTTGAGGGAAGGGTTCAGACTGTGCCTGGGCCCTGTGGTCTCTTCCAGGTCAGTGTATGGCATTTCCTTCCCCTTGCCACAGGCACCTGGGAGCATGTCTGCACGTGGAGAAAGACTTTCCCGTGGGAAGCCGGGTTTTGTCAAACGGGTCCCAGTGCTCTGCTCCTCTCTTTTCACTCCTGC
Source organism: Ursus americanus (assembly GCF_024610735.1). Taxonomy (NCBI): domain Eukaryota; kingdom Metazoa; phylum Chordata; class Mammalia; order Carnivora; family Ursidae; genus Ursus; species Ursus americanus. The sequence goes on from NW_028273636.1 coordinate 428,727, forward strand.
TGCCAGAAGCCCAGGGAGGATGGGAGGGCTTAGAACATGGCTGGGCACTGTGGTTTCTTCCAGAGAAGTGGAGGGCATTTGCTTTACCTTGCCACAACCACTTGGGATAGGGTCTGCACCTCAGGAAAACTATTTCCGTGGGAAGCCGGCTTTTTGCAAAGGGGGTCTCAGGGTCATGGGCCTCGGCTGTCCCTCCGGCTCCCCAAAGCACAGGGAGGAGGTGAGGGGCTTAGACCAAGCCTGGACAATGTTGTTACTTACACCTGGGTGTGTGGCATTTTGTTGAGCTGGCTTCCCCCACTTGGGATAGGTGTTCCACAGCAAGCACCTATTGTTCGTCGGAAGCCGTTTTTGCCCCAGGGGTCTCCGGGCTGTGTTCGTTGGGGTTGAATTCCTGCTAGCAAAACCGCCGGGTTGAGGGAAGGGTTCAGACTGTGCCTGGGCCCTGTGGTCTCTTCCAGGTCAGTGTATGGCATTTCCTTCCCCTTGCCACAGGCACCTGGGAGCATGTCTGCACGTGGAGAGAGACTTTCCCGTGGGAAGCCGGGTTTTGCCAAACGGGTCCCAGTGCTCTGCTCCTCTCTTTTCACTCCTGCTGCCAGAAGCCCAGGGAGGATGGGAGGGCTTAGAACATGGCTGGGCACTGTGGTTTCTTCCAGAGAAGTGGAGGGCATTTGCTTTACCTTGCCACAACCACTTGGGATAGGGTCTACACCTCAGGAAAACTGTCTCTGTGGGAAGCCAGCTTTTTGCAAAGGGGTCTCAGGGCCGTGGGCCTCGGCTGTCCCTCCGGCTCCCCAAAGCACAGGGACGAGATGAGGGGCTTAGACCATGCCTGGGCAATGTTGTTTCTTACACCTGGGTGTGTGGCATTTTGTTGAGCTGGCTTCCCCCACTTGGGATAGGTGTTCCACAGCAAGCACCTATTGATCGTCGGAAGCCGTTTTTGCACCAGGGGTCTCCGGGCTGTGTTCGTTGGGGTTGAACTCCTGCTAGCAAAAACGCCGGGTTGAGGGAAGGGTTCAGACTGTGCCTGGGCCCTGTGGTCTCTTCCAGGTCAGTGTATGGCATTTCCTTCCCCTTGCCCCAGGCACCTGGGAGCATGTCTGCACGTGGAGAAAGACTTTCCCGTGGGAAGCCGGGTTTTGTCAAACGGGACCCAGTGCTCTGCTCCTCTCTTTTCACTCTTGCTGCCAGAAGCCCAGGTAGGATGGGAGGGCTTAGAACATGGCTGGGCACTGCGGTTTCTTCCAGAGAAGTGGAGGGCATTTGCTTTAGCTTGCCACAACCACTTGGGATAGGGTCTGCACCTCAGGAAACTGTTTCCGTGGGAAGCCGGCTTTTTGCAAAGGGGTTCAGGGCCGTGTGCCTCGGCTGTCCCTCCGGCTCCCCAAAGCACAGGGACGAGGTGAGGGGCTTAGACCATGCCTGGGCAATTTTGTTTCTTACACCTGGGTGTGTGGCATTTTGTTGAGCTGGCTACCCCCACTTGGGATAGCTGTTCCACAGCAAGCACCTATTGTTCGTCGGAAGCCGTTTTTGCCCCAGGGGTCTCCGGGCTGTGTTCGTTGGGGTTGAACTCCTGCTAGCAAAACCGCCGGGTTGAGGGAAGGGTTCAGACTGTGCCTGGGCCCTGTGGTCCCTTCCAGGTCAGTGTATGGCATTTCCTTCCCCTTGCCACAGGCACCTGGGAGCATGTCTGCCCGTGGAGAAAGACTTTCCCGTGGGAAGCCGGGTTTTGCCAAACGGGTCCCAGTGCTCTGCTCCTCTCTTTTCACTCCTGCTGCCAGAAGCCCAGGGAGGATGGGAGGGCTTGGAACATGGCTGGGCACTGTGGTTTCTTCCAGAGAAGTGGAGGGCATTTGCTTTACCTTGCCACAACCACTTGGGATAGGGTCTGCACCTCAGGAAAACTGTCTCTGTGGGACGCCGGCTTTTTGCAAAGCGGTCTCAGGGCCGTGGGCCTCGGCTGTCCCTCCGGCTCCCCAAAGCACAGGGACGAGGTGAGGGGCTTAGACCATGCCTGGGCAATGTTGTTTCTTACACCTGGGTGTGTGGCATTTTGTTGAGCTGGCTACCCCCACTTGGGATAGGTGTTCCACAGCAAGCACCTATTGTTCGTCGGAAGCCGTTTTTGCCCCAGGGGTCTCCGGGCTGTGTTCGTTGGGGTTGAACTCCTGCTAGCAAAACCGCCGGGTTGAGGGAAGGGTTCAGACTGTGCCTGGGCCCTGTGGTCCCTTCCAGGTCAGTGTATGGCATTTCCTTCCCCTTGCCTCAGGCACCTGGGAGCATGTCTGCCCGTGGAGAAAGACTTTCCCGTGGGAAGCCGGGTTTTGCCAAACGGGTCCCAGTGCTCTGCTCCTCTCTTTTCACTCCTGCTGCCAGAAGCCCAGGGAGGATGGGAGGGCTTGGAACATGGCTGGGCACTGTGGTTTCTTCCAGAGAAGTGGAGGGCATTTGCTTTACCTTGCCACAACCACTTGGGATAGGGTCTACACCTCAGGAAAACTGTCTCTGTGGGACGCCGGCTTTTTGCAAAGCGGTCTCAGGGCCGTGGGCCTCGGCTGTCCCTCCGGCTCCCCAAAGCACAGGGACGAGGTGAGGGGCTTAGACCATGCCTGGGCAATGTTGTTTCTTACACCTGGGTGTGTGGCATTTTGTTGAGCTGGCTTCCCCCACTTGGGATAGGTGTTCCACAGCAAGCACCTATTGATCGTCGGAAGCCGTTTTTGCACCAGGGGTCTCCGGGCTGTGTTCGTTGGGGTTGAACTCCTGCTAGCAAAAACGCCGGGTTGAGGGAAGGGTTCAGACTGTGCCTGGGCTCTGTGGTCTCTTCCAGGTCAGTGTATGGCATTTCCTTCCCCTTGCCCCAGGCACCTGGGAGCATGTCTGCACGTGGAGAAAGACTTTCCCGTGGGAAGCCGGGTTTTGTCAAACGGGTCCCAGTGCTCTGCTCCTCTCTTTTCACTCTTGCTGCCAGAAGCCCAGGGAGGATGGGAGGGCTTAGAACATGGCTGGGCACTGTGGTTTCTTCCAGAGAAGTGGAGGGCATTTGCTTTACCTTGCCACAACCACTTGGGATAGGGTCTGCACCTCAGGAAAACTGTCTCCGTGGGAAGCCGGCTTTTTGCAAAGGGGTCTCAGGGCCGTGGGCCTCGGCTGTCCCTCCTGCTCCCCAAAGCACAGGGACGAGGTGAGGGGCTTAGACCATGCCTGGGCAATGTTGTTTCTTACACCTGGGTGTGTGGCATTTTCTTGAGCTGCCTTCCCCCACTTGGGATAGGTGTTCCACAGCAAGCACCTATTGACCGTCGGAAGCCGTTTTTGCCCCAGGGGTCTCCGGGCTGTGTTCGTTGGGGTTGAACTCCTGCTAGCAAAACCGCCGGGTTGAGGGAAGGGTTCAGACTGTGCCTGGGCCCTGTGGTCTCTTCCAGGTCAGTGTATGGCATTTCCTTCCCCTTGCCACAGGCACCTGGGAGCATGTCTGCACGTGGAGAAAGACTTTCCCGTGGGAAGCCGGGTTTTGTCAAACGGGTCCCAGTGCTCTGCTCCTCTCTTTTCACTCCTGCTGCCAGAAGCCCAGGGAGGATGGGAGGGCTTAGAACATGGCTGGGCACTGTGGTTTCTTCCAGAGAAGTGGAGGGCATTTGCTTTACCTTGCCACAACCACTTGGGATAGGGTCTGCACCTCAGGAAAAGTGTCTCCGTGGGAAGCCGGCTTTTTGCAAAGGGGTCTCAGGGCCGTGTGCCTCGGCTGTCCCTCCGGCTCCCCAAAGCACAGGGACGAGGTGAGGGGCTTAGACCATGCCTGGGCAATGTTGTTTCTTACACCTGGGTTTGTGGCATTTTGTTGAGCTGGCTACCCCCACTTGGGATAGGTGTTCCACAGCAAGCACCTATTGTTCGTCGGAAGCCGTTTTTGCCCCAGGGGTCTCCGGGCTGTGTTCGTTGCGGTTGAACTCCTGCTAGCAAAACCGCCTGTTTGAGGGAAGGGTTCAGACTGTGCCTGGGCCCTGTGGTCTCTTCCAGGTCAGTGTATGGCATTTCCTTCCCCTTGCCCCAGGCACCTGGGAGCATGTCTGAACGTGGAGAAAGACTTTCCCGTGGGAAGCCGGTTTTTGTCAAACGGGTCCCAGTGCTCTGCTCCTCTCTTTTCACTCCTGCTGCCAGAAGCCCAGGGAGGATGGGAGGGCTTAGACCATGGCTGGGCACTGTGGTTTCTACCAGAGAAGTGGAGGGCATTGGCTTTAGCTTGCCACAACCACTTGGGATAGGGTCTGCACCTCAGGAAAACTGTCTCCGTGGGAAGCCGGCTTTTTGCAAAGGGGTCTCAGGGCCGTGGGCCTCGGCTGTCCCTCCGGCTCCCCAAAGCACAGGGACGAGGTGAGGGGCTTAGACCATGCCTGGGCAATGTTGTTTCTTACACCTGGGTGTGTGGCATTTTGTTGAGCTGGCTACCCCCACTTGGGATAGGTGTTCCACTGCAAGCACCTATTGTTCGTCGAAAGCCGTTTTTGCCCCAGGGGTCTCCGGGCTGTGTTCGTTGGGGTTGAACTCCTGCTAGCAAAACCGCCGGGTTGAGGGAAGGGTTCAGACTGTGCCTGGGCCCTGTGGTCCCTTCCAGGTCAGTGTATGGCATTTCCTTCCCCTTGCCACAGGCACCTGGGAGCATGTCTGCCCGTGGAGAAAGACTTTCCCGTGGGAAGCCGGGTTTTGCCAAACGGGTCCCAGTGCTCTGCTCCTCTCTTTTCACTCCTGCTGCCAGAAGCCCAGGGAGGATGGGAGGGCTTGGAACATGGCTGGGCACTGTGGTTTCTTCCAGAGAAGTGGAGGGCATTTGCTTTACCTTGCCACAACCACTTGGGATAGGGTCTACACCTCAGGAAAACTGTCTCTGTGGGACGCCGGCTTTTGCAAAGCGGTCTCAGGGCCGTGGGCCTCGGCTGTCCCTCCGGCTCCCCAAAGCACAGGGACGAGGTGAGGGGCTTAGACCATGCCTGGGCAATGTTGTTTCTTACACCTGGGTGTGTGGCATTTTGTTGAGCTGGCTACCCCCACTTGGGATAGGTGTTCCACAGCAAGCACCTATTGTTCGTCGGAAGCCGTTTTTGCCCCAGGGGTCTCCGGGCTGTGTTCGTTGGGGTTGAACTCCTGCTAGCAAAACCGCCGGGTTGAGGGAAGGGTTCAGACTGTGCCTGGGCCCTGTGGTCCCTTCCAGGTCAGTGTATGGCATTTCCTTCCCCTTGCCTCAGGCACCTGGGAGCATGTCTGCCCGTGGAGAAAGACTTTCCCGTGGGAAGCCGGGTTTTGCCAAACGGGTCCCAGTGCTCTGCTCCTCTCTTTTCACTCCTGCTGCCAGAAGCCCAGGGAGGATGGGAGGGCTTGGAACATGGCTGGGCACTGTGGTTTCTTCCAGAGAAGTGGAGGGCATTTGCTTTACCTTGCCACAACCACTTGGGATAGGGTCTACACCTCAGGAAAACTGTCTCTGTGGGACGCCGGCTTTTTGCAAAGCGGTCTCAGGGCCGTGGGCCTCGGCTGTCCCTCCGGCTCCCCAAAGCACAGGGACGAGGTGAGGGGCTTAGACCATGCCTGGGCAATGTTGTTTCTTACACCTGGGTGTGTGGCATTTTGTTGAGCTGGCTTCCCCCACTTGGGATAGGTGTTCCACAGCAAGCACCTATTGATCGTCGGAAGCCGTTTTTGCACCAGGGGTCTCCGGGCTGTGTTCGTTGGGGTTGAACTCCTGCTAGCAAAAACGCCGGGTTGAGGGAAGGGTTCAGACTGTGCCTGGGCTCTGTGGTCTCTTCCAGGTCAGTGTATGGCATTTCCTTCCCCTTGCCCCAGGCACCTGGGAGCATGTCTGCACGTGGAGAAAGACTTTCCCGTGGGAAGCCGGGTTTTGTCAAACGGGTCCCAGTGCTCTGCTCCTCTCTTTTCACTCTTGCTGCCAGAAGCCCAGGGAGGATGGGAGGGCTTAGAACATGGCTGGGCACTGTGGTTTCTTCCAGAGAAGTGGAGGGCATTTGCTTTACCTTGCCACAACCACTTGGGATAGGGTCTGCACCTCAGGAAAACTGTCTCCGTGGGAAGCCGGCTTTTTGCAAAGGGGTCTCAGGGCCGTGGGCCTCGGCTGTCCCTCCTGCTCCCCAAAGCACAGGGACGAGGTGAGGGGCTTAGACCATGCCTGGGCAATGTTGTTTCTTACACCTGGGTGTGTGGCATTTTCTTGAGCTGCCTTCCCCCACTTGGGATAGGTGTTCCACAGCAAGCACCTATTGACCGTCGGAAGCCGTTTTTGCCCCAGGGGTCTCCGGGCTGTGTTCGTTGGGGTTGAACTCCTGCTAGCAAAACCGCCGGGTTGAGGGAAGGGTTCAGACTGTGCCTGGGCCCTGTGGTCTCTTCCAGGTCAGTGTATGGCATTTCCTTCCCCTTGCCACAGGCACCTGGGAGCATGTCTGCACGTGGAGAAAGACTTTCCCGTGGGAAGCCGGGTTTTGTCAAACGGGTCCCAGTGCTCTGCTCCTCTCTTTTCACTCCTGCTGCCAGAAGCCCAGGGAGGATGGGAGGGCTTAGAACATGGCTGGGCACTGTGGTTTCTTCCAGAGAAGTGGAGGGCATTTGCTTTACCTTGCCACAACCACTTGGGATAGGGTCTGCACCTCAGGAAAACTGTCTCCGTGGGAAGCCGGCTTTTTGCAAAGGGGTCTCAGGGCCGTGTGCCTCGGCTGTCCCTCCGGCTCCCCAAAGCACAGGGACGAGGTGAGGGGCTTAGACCATGCCTGGGCAATGTTGTTTCTTACACCTGGGTTTGTGGCATTTTGTTGAGCTGGCTACCCCCACTTGGGATAGGTGTTCCACAGCAAGCACCTATTGTTCGTCGGAAGCCGTTTTTGCCCCAGGGGTCTCCGGGCTGTGTTCGTTGCGGTTGAACTCCTGCTAGCAAAACCGCCTGTTTGAGGGAAGGGTTCAGACTGTGCCTGGGCCCTGTGGTCTCTTCCAGGTCAGTGTATGGCATTTCCTTCCCCTTGCCCCAGGCACCTGGGAGCATGTCTGAACGTGGAGAAAGACTTTCCCGTGGGAAGCCGGTTTTTGTCAAACGGGTCCCAGTGCTCTGCTCCTCTCTTTTCACTCCTGCTGCCAGAAGCCCAGGGAGGATGGGAGGGCTTAGACCATGGCTGGGCACTGTGGTTTCTACCAGAGAAGTGGAGGGCATTGGCTTTAGCTTGCCACAACCACTTGGGATAGGGTCTGCACCTCAGGCAAACTGTCTCCGTGGGAAGCCGGCTTTTTGCAAAGGGGTCTCAGGGCTGTGGGCCTCGGCTGTCCCTCCGGCTCCCCAAAGCACAGGGACGAGGTGAGGGGCTTAGACCATGCCTGGGCAATGTTGTTTCTTACACCTGGGTGTGTGGCATTTTGTTGAGCTGGCTACCCCCACTTGGGATAGGTGTTCCACTGCAAGCACCTATTGTTCGTCGAAAGCCGTTTTTGCCCCAGGGGTCTCCGGGCTGTGTTCGTTGGGGTTGAACTCCTGCTAGCAAAACCGCCGGGTTGAGGGAAGGGTTCAGACTGTGCCTGGGCCCTGTGGTCCCTTCCAGGTCAGTGTATGGCATTTCCTTCCCCTTGCCACAGGCACCTGGGAGCATGTCTGCCCGTGGAGAAAGACTTTCCCGTGGGAAGCCGGGTTTTGCCAAACGGGTCCCAGTGCTCTGCTCCTCTCTTTTCACTCCTGCTGCCAGAAGCCCAGGGAGGATGGGAGGGCTTGGAACATGGCTGGGCACTGTGGTTTCTTCCAGAGAAGTGGAGGGCATTTGCTTTACCTTGCCACAACCACTTGGGATAGGGTCTACACCTCAGGAAAACTGTCTCTGTGGGACGCCGGCTTTTGCAAAGCGGTCTCAGGGCCGTGGGCCTCGGCTGTCCCTCCGGCTCCCCAAAGCACAGGGACGAGGTGAGGGGCTTAGACCATGCCTGGGCAATGTTGTTTCTTACACCTGGGTGTGTGGCATTTTGTTGAGCTGGCTTCCCCCACTTGGGATAGGTGTTCCACAGCAAGCACCTATTGATCGTCGGAAGCCGTTTTTGCACCAGGGGTCTCCGGGCTGTGTTCGTTGGGGTTGAACTCCTGCTAGCAAAAACGCCGGGTTGAGGGAAGGGTTCAGACTGTGCCTGGGCTCTGTGGTCTCTTCCAGGTCAGTGTATGGCATTTCCTTCCCCTTGCCCCAGGCACCTGGGAGCATGTCTGCACGTGGAGAAAGACTTTCCCGTGGGAAGCCGGGTTTTGTCAAACGGGTCCCAGTGCTCTGCTCCTCTCTTTTCACTCTTGCTGCCAGAAGCCCAGGGAGGATGGGAGGGCTTAGAACATGGCTGGGCACTGTGGTTTCTTCCAGAGAAGTGGAGGGCATTTGCTTTACCTTGCCACAACCACTTGGGATAGGGTCTGCACCTCAGGAAAACTGTCTCCGTGGGAAGCCGGCTTTTTGCAAAGGGGTCTCAGGGCCGTGGGCCTCGGCTGTCCCTCCTGCTCCCCAAAGCACAGGGACGAGGTGAGGGGCTTAGACCATGCCTGGGCAATGTTGTTTCTTACACCTGGGTGTGTGGCATTTTCTTGAGCTGCCTTCCCCCACTTGGGATAGGTGTTCCACAGCAAGCACCTATTGACCGTCGGAAGCCGTTTTTGCCCCAGGGGTCTCCGGGCTGTGTTCGTTGGGGTTGAACTCCTGCTAGCAAAACCGCCGGGTTGAGGGAAGGGTTCAGACTGTGCCTGGGCCCTGTGGTCTCTTCCAGGTCAGTGTATGGCATTTCCTTCCCCTTGCCACAGGCACCTGGGAGCATGTCTGCACGTGGAGAAAGACTTTCCCGTGGGAAGCCGGGTTTTGTCAAACGGGTCCCAGTGCTCTGCTCCTCTCTTTTCACTCCTGCTGCCAGAAGCCCAGGGAGGATGGGAGGGCTTAGAACATGGCTGGGCACTGTGGTTTCTTCCAGAGAAGTGGAGGGCATTTGCTTTACCTTGCCACAACCACTTGGGATAGGGTCTGCACCTCAGGAAAAGTGTCTCCGTGGGAAGCCGGCTTTTTGCAAAGGGGTCTCAGGGCCGTGTGCCTCGGCTGTCCCTCCGGCTCCCCAAAGCACAGGGACGAGGTGAGGGGCTTAGACCATGCCTGGGCAATGTTGTTTCTTACACCTGGGTTTGTGGCATTTTGTTGAGCTGGCTACCCCCACTTGGGATAGGTGTTCCACAGCAAGCACCTATTGTTCGTCGGAAGCCGTTTTTGCCCCAGGGGTCTCCGGGCTGTGTTCGTTGGGGTTGAACTCCTGCTAGCAAAACCGCCTGTTTGAGGGAAGGGTTCAGACTGTGCCTGGGCCCTGTGGTCTCTTCCAGGTCAGTGTATGGCATTTCCTTCCCCTTGCCCCAGGCACCTGGGAGCATGTCTGAACGTGGAGAAAGACTTTCCCGTGGGAAGCCGGTTTTTGTCAAACGGGTCCCAGTGCTCTGCTCCTCTCTTTTCACTCCTGCTGCCAGAAGCCCAGGGAGGATGGGAGGGCTTAGACCATGGCTGGGCACTGTGGTTTCTACCAGAGAAGTGGAGGGCATTGGCTTTAGCTTGCCACAACCACTTGGGATAGGGTCTGCACCTCAGGAAAACTGTCTCCGTGGGAAGCCGGCTTTTTGCAAAGGGGTCTCAGGGCCGTGGGCCTCGGCTGTCCCTCCGGCTCCCCAAAGCACAGGGACGAGGTGAGGGGCTTAGACCATGCCTGGGCAATGTTGTTTCTTACACCTGGGTGTGTGGCATTTTGTTGAGCTGGCTACCCCCACTTGGGATAGGTGTTCCACTGCAAGCACCTATTGATCGTCGAAAGCCGTTTTTGCCCCAGGGGTCTCCGGGCTGTGTTCGTTGGGGTTGAACTCCTGCTAGCAAAACCGCCGGGTTGAGGGAAGGGTTCAGACTGTGCCTGGGCCCTGTGGTCTCTTCCAGGTCAGTGTATGGCATTTCCTTCCCCTTGCCACAGGCACCTGGGAGCATGTCTGCACGTGGAGAAAGACTTTCCCGTGGGATGCCGGGTTTTGCCAAACGGGTCCCATTGCTCTGCTCCTCTCTTTTCACTCCTGCTGCCAGAAGCCCAGGGAGGATGGGAGGGCTTAGAACATGGCTGGGCACTGTGGTTTCTTCCAGAGAAGTGGAGGGCATTTGCTTTACCTTGCCACAACCACTTGGGATAGGGTCTACACCTCAGGAAAACTGTCTCCGTGGGAAGCCGGCTTTTTGCAAAGGGGTCTCAGGGCCGTGGGCCTCGGCTGTCCCTCCGGCTCCCCAAAGCACAGGGACGAGGTGAGGGGCTTAGACCAATCTGGGCAATGTTGTTACTTACACCTGGGTGTGTGGCATTTTGTTGAGCTGGCTTCCCCCACTTGGGATAGGTGTTCCACAGCAAGCACCTATTGATCGTCGGAAGCCGTTTTTGCCCCAGGGGTCTCCGGGCTGTGTTCGTTGGGGTTGAACTCCTGCTAGCAAAACCGCCGGGTTGAGGGAAGGGTTCAGACTGTGCCTGGGCCCTGTGGTCTCTTCCAGGTCAGTGTATGGCATTTCCTTCCCCTTGCCCCAGGCACCTGGGAGCATGTCTGCCCGTGGAGAAAGACTTTCCCGTGGGAAGCCGGGTTTTGTCAAACGGGTCCCAGTGCTCTGCTCCTCTCTTTTCACTCCTGCTGCCAGAAGCCCAGGGAGGATGGGAGGGCTTAGAACATGGCTGGGCACTGTGGTTTCTTCCAGAGAAGTGGAGGGCATTTGCTTTACCTTGCCACAACCACTTGGGATAGGGTCTGCACCTCAGGAAAACTGTCTCCGTGGGAAGCCGGCTTTTTGCAAAGGGGTCTCAGGGCCGTGTGCCTCGGCTGTCCCTCCGGGTCCCCAAAGCACAGGGACGAGGTGAGGGGCTTAGACCATGCCTGGGCAATGTTGTTTCTTACACCTGGGTGTGTGGCATTTTGTTGAGCTGGCTACCCCCACTTGGGATAGGTGTTCCACAGCAAGCACCTATTGTTCGTCGGAAGCCGTTTTTGCCCCAGGGGTCTCCGGGCTGTGTTCGTTGGGGTTGAACTCCTGCTAGCAAAACCGCCGGGTTGAGGGAAGGGTTCAGACTGTGCCTGGGCCCTGTGGTCTCTTCCAGGTCAGTGTATGGCATTTCCTTCCCCTTGCCACAGGCACCTGGGAGCATGTCTGCACGTGGAGAAAGACTTTCCCGTGGGAAGCCGGGTTTTGCCAAACGGGTCCCAGTGCTCTGCTCCTCTCTTTTCACTCCTGCTGCCAGAAGCCCAGGGAGGATGGGAGGGCTTAGAACATGGCTGGGCACTGTGGTTTCTTCCAGAGAAGTGGAGGGCATTTGCTTTAGCTTGCCACAACCACTTGGGATAGGGTCTACACCTCAGGAAAACTGTCTCTGTGGGAAGCCGTCTTTTTGCAAAGGGGTCTCAGGGCCGTGTGCCTCGGCTGTCCCTCCGGCTCCCCAAAGCACAGGGACGAGGTGAGGGGCTTAGACCATGCCTGGGCAATGTTGTTTCTTACACCTCGGTGTGTGGCATTTTGTTGAGCTGGCTTCCCCCACTTGGGATAGGTGTTCCACAGCAAGCACCTATTGATCGTCGGAAGCCGTTTTTGCACCAGGGGTTTCCGGGCTGTGTTCGTTGGGGTTGAACTACTGCTAGCAAAAACGCCGGGTTGAGGGAAGGGTTCAGACTGTGCCTGGGCTCTGTGGTCTCTTCCAGGTCAGTGTATGGCATTTCCTTCCCCTTGCCCCAGGCACCTGGGAGCATGTCTGCACGTGGAGAAAGACTTTCCCGTGGGAAGCCGGGTTTTGTCAAACGGGGCCCAGTGCTCTGCTCCTCTCTTTTCACTCTTGCTGCCAGAAGCCCAGGGAGGATGGGAGGGCTTAGAACATGGCTGGGCACTGTGGTTTCTTCCAGAGAAGTGGAGGGCATTTGCTTTACCTTGCCACAACCACTTGGGATAGGGTCTGCACCTCAGGAAAACTGTCTCCGTGGGAAGCCGGCCTTTTGCAAAGGGGTCTCAGGGCCGTGTGCCTCGGCTGTCCCTCCGGGTCCCCAAAGCACAGGGACGAGGTGAGGGGCTTAGACCATGCCTGGGCAATGTTGTTTCTTACACCTGGGTGTGTGGCATTTTGTTGAGCTGGCTACCCCCACTTGGGATAGGTGTTCCACAGCAAGCACCTATTGTTCGTCGGAAGCCGTTTTTGCCCCAGGGGTCTCCGGGCTGTGTTCGTTGGGGTTGAACTCCTGCTAGCAAAACCGCCGGGTTGAGGGAAGGGTTCAGACTGTGCCTGGGCCCTGTGGTCTCTTCCAGGTCAGTGTATGGCATTTCCTTCCCCTTGCCACAGGCACCTGGGAGCATGTCTGCACGTGGAGAAAGACTTTCCCGTGGGAAGCCGGGTTTTGCCAAACGGGTCCCAGTGCTCTGCTCCTCTCTTTTCACTCCTGCTGCCAGAAGCCCAGGGAGGATGGGAGGGCTTAGAACATGGCTGGGCACTGTGGTTTCTTCCAGAGAAGTGGAGGGCATTTGCTTTAGCTTGCCACAACCACTTGGGATAGGGTCTACACCTCAGGAAAACTGTCTCTGTGGGAAGCCGTCTTTTTGCAAAGGGGTCTCAGGGCCGTGTGCCTCGGCTGTCCCTCCGGCTCCCCAAAGCACAGGGACGAGGTGAGGGGCTTAGACCATGCCTGGGCAATGTTGTTTCTTACACCTCGGTGTGTGGCATTTTGTTGAGCTGGCTTCCCCCACTTGGGATAGGTGTTCCACAGCAAGCACCTATTGATCGTCGGAAGCCGTTTTTGCACCAGGGGTTTCCGGGCTGTGTTCGTTGGGGTTGAACTACTGCTAGCAAAAACGCCGGGTTGAGGGAAGGGTTCAGACTGTGCCTGGGCTCTGTGGTCTCTTCCAGGTCAGTGTATGGCATTTCCTTCCCCTTGCCCCAGGCACCTGGGAGCATGTCTGCACGTGGAGAAAGACTTTCCCGTGGGAAGCCGGGTTTTGTCAAACGGGGCCCAGTGCTCTGCTCCTCTCTTTTCACTCTTGCTGCCAGAAGCCCAGGGAGGATGGGAGGGCTTAGAACATGGCTGGGCACTGTGGTTTCTTCCAGAGAAGTGGAGGGCATTTGCTTTACCTTGCCACAACCACTTGGGATAGGGTCTGCACCTCAGGAAAACTGTCTCCGTGGGAAGCCGGCCTTTTGCAAAGGGGTCTCAGGGCCGTGTGCCTCGGCTGTCCCTCCGGGTCCCCAAAGCACAGGGACGAGGTGAGGGGCTTAGACCATGCCTGGGCAATGTTGTTTCTTACACCTGGGTGTGTGGCATTTTGTTGAGCTGGCTACCCCCACTTGGGATAGGTGTTCCACAGCAAGCACCTATTGTTCGTCGGAAGCCGTTTTTGCCCCAGGGGTCTCCGGGCTGTGTTCGTTGGGGTTGAACTCCTGCTAGCAAAACCGCCGGGTTGAGGGAAGGGTTCAGACTGTGCCTGGGCCCTGTGGTCTCTTCCAGGTCAGTGTATGGCATTTCCTTCCCCTTGCCACAGGCACCTGGGAGCATGTCTGCACGTGGAGAAAGACTTTCCCGTGGGAAGCCGGGTTTTGCCAAACGGGTCCCAGTGCTCTGCTCCTCTCTTTTCACTCCTGCTGCCAGAAGCCCAGGGAGGATGGGAGGGCTTAGAACATGGCTGGGCACTGTGGTTTCTTCCAGAGAAGTGGAGGGCATTTGCTTTAGCTTGCCACAACCACTTGGGATAGGGTCTACACCTCAGGAAAACTGTCTCTGTGGGAAGCCGTCTTTTTGCAAAGGGGTCTCAGGGCCGTGGGCCTCGGCTGTCCCTCCGGCTCCCCAAAGCACAGGGACGAGGTGAGGGGCTTAGACCATGCCTGGGCAATGTTGTTTCTTACACCTGGGTGTGTGGCATTTTGTTGAGCTGGCTTCCCCCACTTGGGATAGGTGTTCCACAGCAAGCACCTATTGATCGTCGGAAGCCGTTTTTGCACCAGGGGTCTCCGGGCTGTGTTCGTTGGGGTTGAACTCCTGCTAGCAAAAACGCCGGGTTGAGGGAAGGGTTCAGACTGTGCCTGGGCTCTGTGGTCTCTTCCAGGTCAGTGTATGGCATTTCCTTCCCCTTGCCCCAGGCACCTGGGAGCATGTCTGCACGTGGAGAAAGACTTTCCCGTGGGAAGCCGTGTTTTGTCAAACGGGTCCCAGTGCTCTGCTCCTCTCTTTTCACTCTTGCTGCCAGAAGCCCAGGGAGGATGGGAGGGCTTAGAACATGGCTGGGCACTGTGGTTTCTTCCAGAGAAGTGGAGGGCATTTGCTTTACCTTGCCACAACCACTTGGGATAGGGTCTGCACCTCAGGAAAACTGTCTCCGTGGGAAGCCGGCCTTTTGCAAAGGGGTCTCAGGGCCGTGTGCCTCGGCTGTCCCTCCGGCTCCCCAAAGCACAGGGACGAGGTGAGGGGCTTAGACCATGCCTGGGCAATGTTGTTTCTTACACCTGGGTGTGTGGCATTTTCTTGAGCTGCCTTCCCCCACTTGGGATAGGTGTTCCACAGCAAGCACCTATTGATCGTCGGAAGCCGTTTTTGCCCCAGGGGTCTCCGGGCTGTGTTCGTTGGGGTTGAACTCCTGCTAGCAAAACCGCCGGGTTGAGGGAAGGGTTCAGACTGTGCCTGGTCCCTGTGGTCTCTTCCAGGTCAGTGTATGGCATTTCCTTCCCCTTGCCACAGGCACCTGGGAGCATGTCTGCACGTGGAGAGAGACTTTCCCGTGGGAAGCCGGGTTTTGTCAAACGGGTCCCAGTGCTCTGCTCCTCTCTTTTCACTCCTGCTGCCAGAAGCCCAGGGAGGATGGGAGGGCTTAGAACATGGCTGGGCACTGTGGTTTCTTCCAGAGAAGTGGAGGGCATTTGCTTTACCTTGCCACAACCACTTGGGATAGGGTCTGCACCTCAGGAAAACTGTCTCCGTGGGAAGCCGGCTTTTTGCAAAGGGGTCTCAGGGCCGTGTGCCTCGGCTGTCCCTCCGGGTCCCCAAAGCACAGGGACGAGGTGAGGGGCTTAGACCATGCCTGGGCAATGTTGTTTCTTACACCTGGGTGTGTGGCATTTTGTTGAGCTGGCTACCCCCACTTGGGATAGGTGTTCCACAGCAAGCACCTATTGTTCGTCGGAAGCCGTTTTTGCCACAGGGGTCTCCGGGCTGTGTTCGTTGGGGTTGAACTCCTGCTAGCAAAACCGCCGGGTTGAGGGAAGGGTTCAGACTGTGCCTGGGCCCTGTGGTCTCTTCCAGGTCAGTGTATGGCATTTCCTTCCCCTTGCCACAGGCACCTGGGAGCATGTCTGCACGTGGAGAAAGACTTTCCCGTGGGAAGCCGGGTTTTGCCAAACGGGTCCCAGTGCTCTGCTCCTCTCTTTTCACTCCTGCTGCCAGAAGCCCAGGGAGGATGGGAGGGCTTAGAACATGGCTGGGCACTGTGGTTTCTTCCAGAGAAGTGGAGGGCATTTGCTTTAGCTTGCCACAACCACTTGGGATAGGGTCTACACCTCAGGAAAACTGTCTCTGTGGGAAGCCGTCTTTTTGCAAAGGGGTCTCAGGGCCGTGGGCCTCGGCTGTCCCTCCGGCTCCCCAAAGCACAGGGACGAGGTGAGGGGCTTAGACCATGCCTGGGCAATGTTGTTTCTTACACCTCGGTGTGTGGCATTTTGTTGAGCTGGCTTCCCCCACTTGGGATAGGTGTTCCACAGCAAGCACCTATTGATCGTCGGAAGCCGTTTTTGCACCAGGGGTCTCCGGGCTGTGTTCGTTGGGGTTGAACTCCTGCTAGCAAAAACGCCGGGTTGAGGGAAGGGTTCAGACTGTGCCTGGGCTCTGTGGTCTCTTCCAGGTCAGTGTATGGCATTTCCTTCCCCTTGCCCCAGGCACCTGGGAGCATGTCTGCACGTGGAGAAAGACTTTCCCGTGGGAAGCCGGGTTTTGTCAAACGGGGCCCAGTGCTCTGCTCCTCTCTTTTCACTCTTGCTGCCAGAAGCCCAGGGAGGATGGGAGGGCTTAGAACATGGCTGGGCACTGTGGTTTCTTCCAGAGAAGTGGAGGGCATTTGCTTTACCTTGCCACAACCACTTGGGATAGGGTCTGCACCTCAGGAAAACTGTCTCCGTGGGAAGCCGGCCTTTTGCAAAGGGGTCTCAGGGCCGTGTGCCTCGGCTGTCCCTCCGGGTCCCCAAAGCACAGGGACGAGGTGAGGGGCTTAGACCATGCCTGGGCAATGTTGTTTCTTACACCTGGGTGTGTGGCATTTTGTTGAGCTGGCTACCCCCACTTGGGATAGGTGTTCCACAGCAAGCACCTATTGTTCGTCGGAAGCCGTTTTTGCCCCAGGGGTCTCCGGGCTGTGTTCGTTGGGGTTGAACTCCTGCTAGCAAAACCGCCGGGTTGAGGGAAGGGTTCAGACTGTGCCTGGGCCCTGTGGTCTCTTCCAGGTCAGTGTATGGCATTTCCTTCCCCTTGCCACAGGCACCTGGGAGCATGTCTGCACGTGGAGAAAGACTTTCCCGTGGGAAGCCGGGTTTTGCCAAACGGGTCCCAGTGCTCTGCTCCTCTCTTTTCACTCCTGCTGCCAGAAGCCCAGGGAGGATGGGAGGGCTTAGAACATGGCTGGGCACTGTGGTTTCTTCCAGAGAAGTGGAGGGCATTTGCTTTAGCTTGCCACAACCACTTGGGATAGGGTCTACACCTCAGGAAAACTGTCTCTGTGGGAAGCCGTCTTTTTGCAAAGGGGTCTCAGGGCCGTGGGCCTCGGCTGTCCCTCCGGCTCCCCAAAGCACAGGGACGAGGTGAGGGGCTTAGACCATGCCTGGGCAATGTTGTTTCTTACACCTGGGTGTGTGGCATTTTGTTGAGCTGGCTTCCCCCACTTGGGATAGGTGTTCCACAGCAAGCACCTATTGATCGTCGGAAGCCGTTTTTGCACCAGGGGTCTCCGGGCTGTGTTCGTTGGGGTTGAACTCCTGCTAGCAAAAACGCCGGGTTGAGGGAAGGGTTCAGACTGTGCCTGGGCTCTGTGGTCTCTTCCAGGTCAGTGTATGGCATTTCCTTCCCCTTGCCCCAGGCACCTGGGAGCATGTCTGCACGTGGAGAAAGACTTTCCCGTGGGAAGCCGGGTTTTGTCAAACGGGTCCCAGTGCTCTGCTCCTCTCTTTTCACTCTTGCTGCCAGAAGCCCAGGGAGGATGGGAGGGCTTAGAACATGGCTGGGCACTGTGGTTTCTTCCAGAGAAGTGGAGGGCATTTGCTTTACCTTGCCACAACCACTTGGGATAGGGTCTGCACCTCAGGAAAACTGTCTCCGTGGGAAGCCGGCCTTTTGCAAAGGGGTCTCAGGGCCGTGTGCCTCGGCTGTCCCTCCGGCTCCCCAAAGCACAGGGACGAGGTGAGGGGCTTAGACCATGCCTGGGCAATGTTGTTTCTTACACCTGGGTGTGTGGCATTTTGTTGAGCTGGCTTCCCCCACTTGGGATAGGTGTTCCACAGCAAGCACCTATTGATCGTCGGAAGCCGTTTTTGCCCCAGGGGTCTCCGGGCTGTGTTCGTTGGGGTTGAACTCCTGCTAGCAAAACCGCCGGGTTGAGGGAAGGGTTCAGACTGTGCCTGGGCCCTGTGGTCTCTTCCAGGTCAGTGTATGGCATTTCCTTCCCCTTGCCACAGGCACCTGGGAGCATGTCTGCACGTGGAGAGAGACTTTCCCGTGGGAAGCCGGGTTTTGCCAAACGGGTCCCAGTGCTCTGCTCCTCTCTTTTCACTCCTGCTGCCAGAAGCCCAGGGAGGATGGGAGGGCTTAGAACATGGCTGGGCACTGTGGTTTCTTCCAGAGAAGTGGAGGGCATTTGCTTTACCTTGCCACAACCACTTGGGATAGGGTCTACACCTCAGGAAAACTGTCTCTGTGGGAAGCCAGCTTTTTGCAAAGGGGTCTCAGGGCCGTGGGCCTCGGCTGTCCCTCCGGCTCCCCAAAGCACAGGGACGAGATGAGGGGCTTAGACCATGCCTGGGCAATGTTGTTTCTTACACCTGGGTGTGTGGCATTTTGTTGAGCTGGCTTCCCCCACTTGGGATAGGTGTTCCACAGCAAGCACCTATTGATCGTCGGAAGCCGTTTTTGCACCAGGGGTCTCCGGGCTGTGTTCGTTGGGGTTGAACTCCTGCTAGCAAAAACGCCGGGTTGAGGGAAGGGTTCAGACTGTGCCTGGGCCCTGTGGTCTCTTCCAGGTCAGTGTATGGCATTTCCTTCCCCTTGCCCCAGGCACCTGGGAGCATGTCTGCACGTGGAGAAAGACTTTCCCGTGGGAAGCCGGGTTTTGTCAAACGGGACCCAGTGCTCTGCTCCTCTCTTTTCACTCTTGCTGCCAGAAGCCCAGGTAGGATGGGAGGGCTTAGAACATGGCTGGGCACTGCGGTTTCTTCCAGAGAAGTGGAGGGCATTTGCTTTAGCTTGCCACAACCACTTGGGATAGGGTCTGCACCTCAGGAAACTGTTTCCGTGGGAAGCCGGCTTTTTGCAAAGGGGTCTCAGGGCCGTGTGCCTCGGCTGTCCCTCCGGCTTCCCAAAGCACAGGGACGAGGTGAGGGGCTTAGACCATGCCTGGGCAATTTTGTTTCTTACACCTGGGTGTGTGGCATTTTGTTGAGCTGGCTACCCCCACTTGGGATAGGTGTTCCACAGCAAGCACCTATTGATCGTCGGAAGCCGTTTTTGCCCCAGGGGTCTCCGGGCTGTGTTCGTTGGGGTTGAACTCCTGCTAGCAAAACCGCCGGGTTGAGGGAAGGGTTCAGACTGTGCCTGGGCCCTGTGGTCCCTTCCAGGTCAGTGTATGGCATTTCCTTCCCCTTGCCACAGGCACGTGGGAGCATGTCTGCCCGTGGAGAAAGACTTTCCCGTGGGAAGCCGGGTTTTGCCAAACGGGTCCCAGTGCTCTGCTCCTCTCTTTTCACTCCTGCTGCCAGAAGCCCAGGGAGGATGGGAGGGCTTGGAACATGGCTGGGCACTGTGGTTTCTTCCAGAGAAGTGGAGGGCATTTGCTTTACCTTGCCACAACCACTTGGGATAGGGTCTACACCTCAGGAAAACTGTCTCTGTGGGACGCCGGCTTTTTGCAAAGCGGTCTCAGGGCCGTGGGCCTCGGCTGTCCCTCCGGCTCCCCAAAGCACAGGGACGAGGTGAGGGGCTTAGACCATGCCTGGGCAATGTTGTTTCTTACACCTGGGTGTGTGGCATTTTGTTGAGCTGGCTTCCCCCACTTGGGATAGGTGTTCCACAGCAAGCACCTATTGATCGTCGGAAGCCGTTTTTGCACCAGGGGTCTCCGGGCTGTGTTCGTTGGGGTTGAACTCCTGCTAGCAACACCGCCGGGTTGAGGGAAGGGTTCAGACTGTGCCTGGGCCCTGTGGTCCCTTCCAGGTCAGTGTATGGCATTTCCTTCCCCTTGCCCCAGGCACCTGGGAGCATGTCTGCCCGTGGAGAAAGACTTTCCCGTGGGAAGCCGGGTTTTGCCAAACGGGTCCCAGTGCTCTGCTCCTCTCTTTTCACTCCTGCTGCCAGAAGCCCAGGGAGGATGGGAGGGCTTGGAACATGGCTGGGCACTGTGGTTTCTTCCAGAGAAGTGGAGGGCATTTGCTTTACCTTGCCACAACCACTTGGGATAGGGTCTACACCTCAGGAAAACTGTCTCTGTGGGACGCCGGCTTTTTGCAAAGCGGTCTCAGGGCCGTGGGCCTCGGCTGTCCCTCCGGGTCCCCAAAGCACAGGGACGAGGTGAGGGGCTTAGACCATGCCTGGGCAATGTTGTTTCTTACACCTGGGTGTGTGGCATTTTGTTGAGCTGGCTTCCCCCACTTGGGATAGGTGTTCCACAGCAAGCACCTATTGATCGTCGGAAGCCGTTTTTGCACCAGGGGTCTCCGGGCTGTGTTCGTTGGGGTTGAACTCCTGCTAGCAAAACCGCCGGGTTGAGGGAAGGGTTCAGACTGTGCCTGGGCTCTGTGGTCTCTTCCAGGTCAGTGTATGGCATTTCCTTCCCCTTGCCCCAGGCACCTGGGAGCATGTCTGCACGTGGAGAAAGACTTTCCCGTGGGAAGCCGGGTTTTGTCAAACGGGTCCCAGTGCTCTGCTCCTCTCTTTTCACTCTTGCTGCCAGAAGCCCAGGGAGGGTGGGAGGGCTTAGAACATGGCTGGGCACTGTGGTTTCTTCCAGAGAAGTGGAGGGCATTTGCTTTACCTTGCCACAACCACTTGGGATAGGGTCTGCACCTCAGGAAAACTGTCTCCGTGGGAAGCCGGCGTTTTGCAAAGGGGTCTCAGGGCCGTGTGCCTCGGCTGTCCCTCCGGGTCCCCAAAGCACAGGGACGAGGTGAGGGGCTTAGACCATGCCTGGGCAATGTTGTTTCTTACACCTGGGTGTGTGGCATTTTGTTGAGCTGGCTACCCCCACTTGGGATAGGTGTTCCACAGCAAGCACCTATTGTTCGTCGGAAGCCGTTTTTGCCCCAGGGGTCTCCGGGCTGTGTTCGTTGGGGTTGAACTCCTGCTAGCAAAACCGCCGGGTTGAGGGAAGGGTTCAGACTGTGCCTGGGCCCTGTGGTCCCTTCCAGGTCAGTGTATGGCATTTCCTTCCCCTTGCCACAGGCACCTGGGAGCATGTCTGCCCGTGGAGAAAGACTTTCCCGTGGGAAGCCGGGTTTTGCCAAACGGGTCCCAGTGCTCTGCTCCTCTCTTTTCACTCCTGCTGCCAGAAGCCCAGGGAGGATGGGAGGGCTTGGAACATGGCTGGGCACTGTGGTTTCTTCCAGAGAAGTGGAGGGCATTTGCTTTACCTTGCCACAACCACTTGGGATAGGGTCTACACCTCAGGAAAACTGTCTCTGTGGGACGCCGGCTTTTTGCAAAGCGGTCTCAGGGCCGTGGGCCTCGGCTGTCCCTCCGGGTCCCCAAAGCACAGGGACGAGGTGAGGGGCTTAGACCATGCCTGGGCAATGTTGTTTCTTACACCTGGGTGTGTGGCATTTTGTTGAGCTGGCTTCCCCCACTTGGGATAGGTGTTCCACAGCAAGCACCTATTGATCGTCGGAAGCCGTTTTTGCACCAGGGGTCTCCGGGCTGTGTTCGTTGGGGTTGAACTCCTGCTAGCAAAACCGCCGGGTTGAGGGAAGGGTTCAGACTGTGCCTGGGCTCTGTGGTCTCTTCCAGGTCAGTGTATGGCATTTCCTTCCCCTTGCCCCAGGCACCTGGGAGCATGTCTGCACGTGGAGAAAGACTTTCCCGTGGGAAGCCGGGTTTTGTCAAACGGGTCCCAGTGCTCTGCTCCTCTCTTTTCACTCTTGCTGCCAGAAGCCCAGGGAGGATGGGAGGGCTTAGAACATGGCTGGGCACTGTGGTTTCTTCCAGAGAAGTGGAGGGCATTTGCTTTACCTTGCCACAACCACTTGGGATAGGGTCTGCACCTCAGGAAAACTGTCTCCGTGGGAAGCCGGCCTTTTGCAAAGGGGTCTCAGGGCCGTGTGCCTCGGCTGTCCCTCCGGGTCCCCAAAGCACAGGGACGAGGTGAGGGGCTTAGACCATGCCTGGGCAATGTTGTTTCTTACACCTGGGTGTGTGGCATTTTGTTGAGCTGGCTACCCCCACTTGGGATAGGTGTTCCACAGCAAGCACCTATTGTTCGTCGGAAGCCGTTTTTGCCCCAGGGGTCTCCGGGCTGTGTTCGTTGGGGTTGAACTCCTGCTAGCAAAACCGCCGGGTTGAGGGAAGGGTTCAGACTGTGCCTGGGCCCTGTGGTCCCTTCCAGGTCAGTGTATGGCATTTCCTTCCCCTTGCCACAGGCACCTGGGAGCATGTCTGCCCGTGGAGAAAGACTTTCCCGTGGGAAGCCGGGTTTTGCCAAACGGGTCCCAGTGCTCTGCTCCTCTCTTTTCACTCCTGCTGCCAGAAGCCCAGGGAGGATGGGAGGGCTTGGAACATGGCTGGGCACTGTGGTTTCTTCCAGAGAAGTGGAGGGCATTTGCTTTACCTTGCCACAACCACTTGGGATAGGGTCTACACCTCAGGAAAACTGTCTCTGTGGGACGCCGGCTTTTTGCAAAGCGGTCTCAGGGCCGTGGGCCTCGGCTGTCCCTCCGGCTCCCCAAAGCACAGGGACGAGGTGAGGGGCTTAGACCATGCCTGGGCAATGTTGTTTCTTACACCTGGGTGTGTGGCATTTTGTTGAGCTGGCTTCCCCCACTTGGGATAGGTGTTCCACAGCAAGCACCTATTGATCGTCGGAAGCCGTTTTTGCACCAGGGGTCTCCGAGCTGTGTTCGTTGGGGTTGAACTCCTGCTAGCAAAACCGCCGGGTTGAGGGAAGGGTTCAGACTGTGCCTGGGCTCTGTGGTCTCTTCCAGGTCAGTGTATGGCATTTCCTTCCCCTTGCCCCAGGCACCTGGGAGCATGTCTGCACGTGGAGAAAGACTTTCCCGTGGGAAGCCGGGTTTTGTCAAACGGGTCCCAGTGCTCTGCTCCTCTCTTTTCACTCTTGCTGCCAGAAGCCCAGGGAGGATGGGAGGGCTTAGAACATGGCTGGGCACTGTGGTTTCTTCCAGAGAAGTGGAGGGCATTTGCTTTACCTTGCCACAACCACTTGGGATAGGGTCTGCACCTCAGGAAAACTGTCTCCGTGGGAAGCCGGCCTTTTGCAAAGGGGTCTCAGGGCCGTGTGCCTCGGCTGTCCCTCCGGGTCCCCAAAGCACAGGGACGAGGTGAGGGGCTTAGACCATGCCTGGGCAATGTTGTTTCTTACACCTGGGTGTGTGGCATTTTGTTGAGCTGGCTACCCCCACTTGGGATAGGTGTTCCACAGCAAGCACCTATTGTTCGTCGGAAGCCGTTTTTTGCCCCAGGGGTCTCCGGGCTGTGTTCGTTGGGGTTGAACTCCTGCTAGCAAAACCGCCGGGTTGAGGGAAGGGTTCAGACTGTGCCTGGGCCCTGTGGTCTCTTCCAGGTCAGTGTATGGCATTTCCTTCCCCTTGCCACAGGCACCTGGGAGCATGTCTGCACGTGGAGAAAGACTTTCCCGTGGGAAGCCGGGTTTTGCCAAACGGGTCCCAGTGCTCTGCTCCTCTCTTTTCACTCCTGCTGCCAGAAGCCCAGGGAGGATGGGAGGGCTTAGAACATGGCTGGGCACTGTGGTTTCTTCCAGAGAAGTGGAGGGCATTTGCTTTACCTTGCCACAACCACTTGGGATAGAGTCTACACCTCAGGAAAACTGTCTCTGTGGGAAGCCGTCTTTTTGCAAAGGGGTCTCAGTGCCGTGGGCCTCGGCTGTCCCTCCGGGTCCCCAAAGCACAGGGACGAGGTGAGGGGCTTAGACCATGCCTGGGCAATGTTGTTTCTTACACCTGGGTGTGTGGCATTTTGTTGAGCTGGCTTCCCCCACTTGGGATAGGTGTTCCACAGCAAGCACCTATTGATCGTCGGAAGCCGTTTTTGCACCAGGGGTCTCCGGGCTGTGTTCGTTGGGGTTGAACTCCTGCTAGCAAAAACGCCGGGTTGAGGGAAGGGTTCAGACTGTGCCTGGGCTCTGTGGTCTCTTCCAGGTCAGTGTATGGCATTTCCTTCCCCTTGCCCCAGGCACCTGGGAGCATGTCTGCACGTGGAGAAAGACTTTCCCGTGGGAAGCCGGGTTTTGTCAAACGGGTCCCAGTGCTCTGCTCCTCTCTTTTCACTCTTGCTGCCAGAAGCCCAGGGAGGATGGGAGGGCTTAGAACATGGCTGGGCACTGTGGTTTCTTCCAGAGAAGTGGAGGGCATTTGCTTTACCTTGCCACAACCACTTGGGATAGGGTCTGCACCTCAGGAAAACTGTCTCCGTGGGAAGCCGGCTTTTTGCAAAGGGGTCTCAGGGCCGTGGGCCTCGGCTGTCCCTCCTGCTCCCCAAAGCACAGGGACGAGGTGAGGGGCTTAGACCATGCCTGGGCAATGTTGTTTCTTACACCTGGGTGTGTGGCATTTTCATGAGCTGCCTTCCCCCACTTGGGATAGGTGTTCCACAGCAAGCACCTATTGACCGTCGGAAGCCGTTTTTGCCCCAGGGGTCTCCGGGCTGTGTTCGTTGGGGTTGAACTCCTGCTAGCAAAACCGCCGGGTTGAGGGAAGGGTTCAGACTGTGCCTGGGCCCTGTGGTCTCTTCCAGGTCAGTGTATGGCATTTCCTTCCCCTTGCCACAGGCACCTGGGAGCATGTCTGCACGTGGAGAAAGACTTTCCCGTGGGAAGCCGGGTTTTGTCAAACGGGTCCCAGTGCTCTGCTCCTCTCTTTTCACTCCTGCTGCCAGAAGCCCAGGGAGGATGGGAGGGCTTAGAACATGGCTGGGCACTGTGGTTTCTTCCAGAGAAGTGGAGGGCATTTGCTTTACCTTGCCACAACCACTTGGGATAGGGTCTGCACCTCAGGAAAAGTGTCTCCGTGGGAAGCCGGCTTTTTGCAAAGGGGTCTCAGGGCCGTGTGCCTCGGCTGTCCCTCCGGCTCCCCAAAGCACAGGGACGAGGTGAGGGGCTTAGACCATGCCTGGGCAATGTTGTTTCTTACACCTGGGTTTGTGGCATTTTGTTGAGCTGGCTACCCCCACTTGGGATAGGTGTTCCACAGCAAGCACCTATTGTTCGTCGGAAGCCGTTTTTGCCCCAGGGGTCTCCGGGCTGTGTTCGTTGGGGTTGAACTCCTGCTAGCAAAACCGCCTGTTTGAGGGAAGGGTTCAGACTGTGCCTGGGCCCTGTGGTCTCTTCCAGGTCAGTGTATGGCATTTCCTTCCCCTTGCCCCAGGCACCTGGGAGCATGTCTGAACGTGGAGAAAGACTTTCCCGTGGGAAGCCGGTTTTTGTCAAACGGGTCCCAGTGCTCTGCTCCTCTCTTTTCACTCCTGCTGCCAGAAGCCCAGGGAGGATGGGAGGGCTTAGACCATGGCTGGGCACTGTGGTTTCTACCAGAGAAGTGGAGGGCATTGGCTTTAGCTTGCCACAACCACTTGGGATAGGGTCTGCACCTCAGGAAAACTGTCTCCGTGGGAAGCCGGCTTTTTGCAAAGGGGTCTCAGGGCCGTGGGCCTCGGCTGTCCCTCCGGCTCCCCAAAGCACAGGGACGAGTTGAGGGGCTTAGACCATGCCTGGGCAATGTTGTTTCTTACACCTGGGTGTGTGGCATTTTGTTGAGCTGGCTACCCCCACTTGGGATAGGTGTTCCACTGCAAGCACCTATTGTTCGTCGAAAGCCGTTTTTGCCCCAGGGGTCTCCGGGCTGTGTTCGTTGGGGTTGAACTCCTGCTAGCAAAACCGCCGGGTTGAGGGAAGGGTTCAGACTGTGCCTGGGCCCTGTGGTCTCTTCCACGTCAGTGTATGGCATTTCCTTCCCCTTGCCACAGGCACCTGGGAGCATGTCTGCACGTGGAGAAAGACTTTCCCGTGGGATGCCGGGTTTTGCCAAACGGGTCCCATTGCTCTGCTCCTCTCTTTTCACTCCTGCTGCCAGAAGCCCAGGGAGGATGGGAGGGCTTAGAACATGGCTGGGCACTGTGGTTTCTTCCAGAGAAGTGGAGGGCATTTGCTTTACCTTGCCACAACCACTTGGGATAGGGTCTACACCTCAGGAAAACTGTCTCCGTGGGAAGCCGGCTTTTTGCAAAGGGGTCTCAGGGCCGTGGGCCTCGGCTGTCCCTCCGGCTCCCCAAAGCACAGGGACGAGGTGAGGGGCTTAGACCAATCTGGGCAATGTTGTTACTTACACCTGGGTGTGTGGCATTTTGTTGAGCTGGCTTCCCCCACTTGGGATAGGTGTTCCACAGCAAGCACCTATTGATCGTCGGAAGCCGTTTTTGCCCCAGGGGTCTCCGGGCTGTGTTCGTTGGGGTTGATCTCCTGCTTGCAAAACCGCCGGGTTGAGGGAAGGGTTCAGACTGTGCCTGGGCCCTGTGGTCTCTTCCAGGTCAGTGTATGGAATTTCCTTCCCCTTGCCACAGGTACCTGGGAGCATGTCTGCACGTGGAGAAAGACTTTCCCGTGGGAAGCCGGTTTTTGTGAAACGGGTCCCAGTGCTCTGCTCCTCTCTTTTCACTCCTGCTGCCAGAAGCCCAGGGAGGATGGGAGGGCTTAGAACATGGCTGGGCACTGTGGTTTCTTCCAGAGAAGTGGAGGGCATTTGCTTTACCTTGCCACAACCACTTGGGATAGGGTCTACACCTCAGGAAAACTGTCTCTGTGGGAAGCCGGCTTTTTGCAAAGGGGTCTCAGGGCCGTGGGCCTCGGCTGTCCCTCCGGCTCCCCAAAGCACAGGGACGAGGTGAGGGGCTTAGACCATGCCTGGGCAATGTTGTTTCTTACACCTGGGTGTGTGGCATTTTGTTGAGCTGGCTTCCCCCACTTGGGATAGGTGTTCCACAGCAAGCACCTATTGATCGTTGGAAGCCGTTTTTGCACCAGGGGTCTCCGGGCTGTGTTCGTTGGGGTAGAACTCCTGCTAGCAAAAACGCCGGGTTGAGGGAAGGGTTCAGACTGTGCCTGGGCCCTGTGGTCTCTTCCAGGTCAGTGTATGGCATTTCCTTCCCCTTGTACCAGGCACCTGGGAGCATGTCTGCACGTGGAGAAAGACTTTCCCGTGGGAAGCCGGGTTTTGTCAAACGGGTCCCAGTGCTCTGCTCCTCTCTTTTCACTCTTGCTGCCAGAAGCCCAGGGAGGATGGGAGGGCTTAGAACATGGCTGGGCACTGCGGTTTCTTCCAGAGAAGTGGAGGGCATTTGCTTTAGCTTGCCACAACCACTTGGGATAGGGTCTGCACCTCAGGAAAGTGTCTCCGTGGGAAGCCGGCTTTTTGCATAGGGGTCTCAGGGCCGTGTGCCTCGGCTGTCCCTCCGGCTTCCCAAAGCACAGGGACGAGGTGAGGGGCTTAGACCATGCCTGGGCAATGTTGTTTCTTACACCTGGGTGTGTGGCATTTTGTTGAGCTGGCTACCCCCACTTGGGATAGGTGTTCCACAGCAAGCACCTCTTGTTCGTCGGAAGCCGTTTTTGCCCCAGGGGTCTCCGGGCTGTGTTCGTTGGGGTTGAACTCCTGCTAGCAAAACCGCCGGGTTGAGGGAAGGGTTCAGACTGTGCCTGGGCTCTGTGGTCTCTTCCAGGTCAGTGTATGGCATTTCCTTCCCCTTGCCCCAGGCACCTGGGAACATGTCTGCCCGTGGAGAAAGACTTTCCCGTGGGAAGCCGGGTTTTGTCAAACGGGTCCCAGTGCTCTGCTCCTCTCTTTTCACTCCTGCTGCCAGAAGCCCAGGGAGGATGGGAGGGCTTAGAACATGGCTGGGCACTGTGGTTTCTTCCAGAGAAGTGGAGGGCATTTGCTTTACCTTGCCACAACCACTTGGGATAGGGTCTTCACCTCAGGAAAACTGTCTCCGTGGGAAGCCGGCTTTTTGAAAAGGGGTCTCAGGGCCGTGTGCCTCGGCTGTCCCTCCGGCTCCCCAAAGCACAGGGACGAGGTGAGGGGCTTAGACCATGCCTGGGCAAGGTTGTTTCTTACACCTGGGTTTGTGGCATTTTGTTGAGCTGGCTACCCCCACTTGGGATAGGTGTTCCACAGCAAGCACCTATTGTTCGTCGAAAGCCGTTTTTGCCCCAGGGGTCTCCGGGCTGTGTTCGTTGGGGTTGAACTCCTGCTAGCAAAACCGCCTGTTTGAGGGAAGGGTTCAGACTGTGCCTGGGCCCTGTGGTCTCTTCCAGGTCAGTGTATGGCATTTCCTTCCCCTTGCCCCAGGCACCTGGGAGCATGTCTGCACGTGGAGAAAGACTTTCCCGTGGGAAGCCGGGTTTTGTCAAACGGGTCCCAGTGCTCTGCTCCTCTCTTTTCACTCCTGCTGCCAGAAGCCCCGGGAGGATGGGAGGGCTTAGAACATGGCTGGGCACTGTGGTTTCTTCCAGAGAAGTGGAGGGCATTTGATTTACCTTGCCACAACCACTTGGGATAGGGTCTGCACCTCAGGAAAACTCTCCGTGGGAAGCCGGCTTTTTGCAAAGGGGTCTCAGGGCCGTGTGCCTCGGCTGTCCCTCCGGCTCCCCAAAGCACAGGGACGAGGTGAGGGGCTTAGACCATGCCTGGGCAATGTTGTTTCTTACACCTGGGTGTGTGGCATTTTGTTGAGCTGGCTACCCCCACTTGGGATAGGTGTTCCAGAGCAAGCACCTATTGTTCGTCGGAAGCCGTTTTTGCCCCAGGGGTCTCCGGGCTGTGTTCGTTGGGGTTGAACTCCTGCTAGCAAAACCGCCGGGTTGAGGGAAGGGTTCAGACTGTGCTTGGGCCCTGTGGTCTCTTCCAGGTCAGTGTATGGCATTTCCTTCCCCTTGCCACAGGCACCTGGGAGCATGTCTGCACGTGGAGAAAGACTTTCCCGTGGGAAGCCGGGTTTTGCCAAACGGGTCCCAGTGCTCTGCTCCTCTCTTTTCACTCCTGCTGCCAGAAGCCCAGGGAGGATGGGAGGGCTTAGAACATGGCTGGGCACTGTGGTTTCTTCCAGAGAAGTGGAGGGCATTTGCTTTACCTTGCCACAACCACTTGGGATAGGGTCTGCACCTCAGGAAAACTGTCTCCGTGGGAAGCCGGCTTTTTGCAAAGCGGTCTCAGGGCCGTGGGCCTCGGCTGTCCCTCCGGCTCCCCAAAGCACAGGGACGAGGTGAGGGGCTTAGACCATGCCTGGGCAATGTTGTTTCTTACATCTGGGTGTGTGGCATTTTGTTGAACTGGCTACCCCCACTTGGGATAGGTGTTCCACAGCAAGCACCTATTGTTCGTCGGAAGCCGTTTTTGCCCCAGGGGTCTCCGGGCTGTGTTCGTTGGGGTTGAACTCCTGCTAGCAAAACCGCCGGGTTGAGGGAAGGGTTCAGACTGTGCCTGGGCCCTGTGGTCTCTTCCAGGTCAGTGTATGGCATTTCCTTCCCCTTGCCCCAGGCACCTGGGAGCATGTCTGCACGTGGAGAAAGACTTTCCCGTGGGAGGCCGGGTTTTGTCAAACGGGTCCCAGTGCTCTGCTCCTCTCTTTTCACTCCTGCTGCCAGAAGCCCAGGAGGGTGGGAGGGCTTAGAACATGGCTGGGCACTGTGGTTTCTTCCAGAGAAGTGGAGGGCATTTGCTTTAGCTTGCCACAACCACTTGGGATAGGGTCTGCAACTCAGGAAAAGTGTCTCCGTGGGAAGCCGGCTTTTTGCAAAGGGGTCTCAGGGCCGTGTGCCTCGGCTGTCCCTCCGGCTCCCCAAAGCACAGGGATGAGGTGAGGGGCTTAGACCATGCCTGGGCAATGTTGTTTCTTACACCTGGGTGTGTGGCATTTTGTTGAGCTGGCTTCCCCCACTTGGGATAGGTGTTCCACAGCAAGCACCTATTGATCGTCGGAAGCCGTTTTTGCACCAGGGGTCTCCGGGCTGTGTTCGTTGGGGTTTAACTCCTGCTAGGAAAAACGCCGGGTTGAGGGAAGGGTTCAGACTGTGCCTGGGCCCTGTGGTCTCTTCCAGGTCAGTGTATGGCATTTCCTTCCCCTTGCCCCAGGCACCTGGGAGCATGTCTGCACGTGGAGAAAGACTTTCCCGTGGGAAGCCGGGTTTTGTCAAACGGGTCCCAGTGCTCTGCTCCTCTCTTTTCACTCTTGCTGCCAGAAGCCCAGGGAGGATTGGAGGGCTTAGAACACGGCTGGGCACTGCGGTTTCTTCCAGAGAATTGGAGGGCATTTGCTTTAGCTTGCCACAACCACTTGGGATAGGGTCTGCACCTCAGGAAAGTGTCTCCGTGGGAAGCCGGCTTTTTGCAAAGGGGTCTCAGGGCCGTGTGCCTCGGCTGTCCCTCCGGCTCCCCAAAGCACAGGGACGAGGTGACGGGCTTAGACCATGCCTGGGCAATGTTGTTTCTTACACCTGGGTGTGTGGCATTTTGTTGAGCTGGCTACCCCCACTTGGGATAGGTGTTCCACAGCGAGCACCTATTGTTCGTCGGAAGCCGTTTTTGCCCCAGGGGTCTCCGGGCTGTGTTCGTTGGGGTTGAACTCCTGCTAGCAAAACCGCCGGCTTGAGGGAAGGGTTCAGACTGTGCCTGGGCCCTGTGGTCTCTTCCAGGTCAGTGTATGGCATTTCCTTCCCCTTGCCCCAGGCACCTGGGAGCATGTCTGCCCGTGGAGAAAGACTTTCCCGTGGGAAGCCGGGTTTTGTCAAACGGGTCCCAGTGCTCTGCTCCTCTCTTTTCACTCCTGCTGCCAGAAGCCCAGGGAGGATGGGAGGGCTTAGAACATGGCTGGGCACTGTGGTTTCTTCCAGAGAAGTGGAGGGCATTTGCTTTACCTTGCCACAACCACTTGGGATAGGGTCTGCACCTCAGGAAAACTGTCTCCGTGGGAAGCCGGCTTTTTGCAAAGGGGTCTCAGGGCCGTGGGCCTCGGCTGTCCCTCCAGCTCCCCAAAGCACAGGGACGAGGGGAGGGGCTTAGACCATGCCTGGGCAATGTTGTTTCTTACACCTGGGTGTGTGGCATTTTGTTGAGCTGGCTACCCCCACTTGGGATAGGTGTTCCACAGCAAGCACCTATTGTTCGTTGGAAGCCGTTTTTGCCCCAGGGGTCTCCGGGCTGTGTTCGTTGGGGTTGAAGTCCTGCTAGCAAAACCGCCGGGTTGAGGGAAGGGTTCAGACTGTGCCTGGGCCCTGTGGTCTCTTCCAGGTCAGTGTATGGCATTTCCTTCCCCTTGCCACAGGCACCTGGGAGCATGTCTGCACGTGGAGAAAGACTTTCCCGTGGGAAGCCGGGTTATGCCAAACGGGTCCCAGTGCTCTGCTCCTCTCTTTTCACTCCTGCTGCCAGAAGCCCAGGGAGGATGGGAGGGCTTAGAACATGGCTGGGCACTGTGGTTTCTTCCAGAGAAGTGGAGGGCATTTGCTTTACCTTGCCACAACCACTTGGGATAGGATCTACACCTCAGGAAAACTGTCTCCGTGGGAAGCCGGCTTTTTGCAAAGGGGTCTCAGGGCCGTGGGCCTCGGCTGTCCCTCCGACTCCCCAAAGCACAGGGACGAGGTGAGGGGCTTAGACCAAGCCTGGGCAATGTTGTTACTTACACCTGGGTGTGTGGCATTTTGTTGAGCTGGCTTCCCCCACTTGGGATAGGTGTTCCACAGCAAGCACCTATTGATCGTCGGAAGCCGTTTTTGCCCCAGGGGTCTCCGGGCTGTGTTCCTTGGGGTTGATCTCCTGCTTGCAAAACCGCCGGGTTGAGGGAAGGGTTCAGACTGTGCCTGGGCCCTGTGGTCTCTTCCAGGTCAGTGTATGGCATTACCTTCCCCTTGCCACAGGCACCTGGGAGCAAGTCTGCACGTGGAGAAAGACTTTCCCGTGGGAAGCCGGGTTTTGTCAAACGGGTCCCAGTGCTCTGCTCCTCTCTTTTCACTCTTGCTGCCAGGAGCCCAGGGAGGATGGGAAGGCTTAGAACATGGCTGGGCACTGTGGTTTCTTCCAGAGAAGTGGAGGGCATTTGCTTTACCTTGCCACAACCACTTGGGATAGGGTCTGCACCTCAGGAAAACTCTCCGTGGGAAGCCGGCTTTTTGCAAAGGGGTCTCAGGGCCGTGTGCCTCGGCTGTCCCTCCGGCTCCCCAAAGCACAGGGACGAGGTGAGGGGCTTAGACCATGCCTGGGCAATGTTGTTTCTTACACCTGGGTGTGTGGCATTTTGTTGAGCTGGCTACCCCCACTTGGGATAGGTGTTCCACAGCAAGCACCTCTTGTTCGTCGGAAGCCGTTTTTGCCCTAGGGGTCTCCGGGCTGTGTTCGTTGGGGTTGAACTCCTGCTAGCAAAACCTCCGGGTTGAGGGAAGGGTTCAGACTGTGCCTGGGCCCTGTGGTCTCTTCCAGGTCAGTGTATGGCATTTCCTTCCCCTTACCCCAGGCACCTGGGAGCATGTCTGCACGTGGAGAAAGACTTTCCCGTGGGAAGCCGGTTTTTGTCAAACGGGTCCAGTGCTCTGCTCCTCTCTTTTCACTCTTGCTGCCAGAAGCCCAGGGAGGATGGGAGGGCTTAGAACATGGCTGGGCACTGCGGTTTCTTCCAGAGAAGTGGAGGGCATTTGCTTTAGCTTGCCACAACCACTTGGGATAGGGTCTGCACCTCAGGAAAGTGTCTCCGTGGGAAGCCGGCTTTTTGCAAAGGGGTCGCAGGGCCGTGTGCCACGGCTGTCCCTCCGGCTCCCCAAAGCACAGGGACGAGGTGAGGGGCTTAGACCATGCCTGGGCAATGTTGTTTCTTACACCTGGGTGTGTGGCATTTTGTTGAGCTGGCTACCCCCACTTGGGATAGGTGTTCCACAGCGAGCACCTATTGTTCGTCGGAAGCCGTTTTTGCCCCAGGGGTCTCCGGGCTGTGTTCGTTGGGGTTGAACTCCTGCTAGCAAAACCGCCGGCTTGAGGGAAGGGTTCAGACTGTGCCTGGGCCCTGTGGTCTCTTCCAGGTCAGTGTATGGCATTTCCTTCCCCTTGCCCCAGGCACCTGGGAGCATGTCTGCCCGTGGAGAAAGACTTTCCCGTGGGAAGCCGGGTTTTGTCAAACGGGTCCCAGTGCTCTGCTCCTCTCTTTTCACTCCTGCTGCCAGAAGCCCAGGGAGGATGGGAGGGCTTAGAACATGGCTGGGCACTGTGGTTTCTTCCAGAGAAGTGGAGGGCATTTGCTTTACCTTGCCACAACCACTTGGGATAGGGTCTGCACCTCAGGAAAACTCTCCGTGGGAAGCCGGTTTTTGCAAAGGGGTCTCAGGGCCGTGGGCCTCGGCTGTCCCTCCAGCTCCCCAAAGCACTGGGACGAGGGGAGGGGCTTAGACCATGCCTGGGCAATGTTGTTTCTTACACCTGGGTGTGTGGCATTTTGTTGAGCTGGCTACCCCCACTTGGGATAGGTGTTCCACAGCAAGCACCTATTGTTCGTTGGAAGCCGTTTTTGCCCCAGGGGTCTCCGGGCTGTGTTCGTTGGGGTTGAAGTCCTGCTAGCAAAACCGCCGGGTTGAGGGAAGGGTTCAGACTGTGCCTGGGCCCTGTGGTCTCTTCCAGGTCAGTGTATGGCATTTCCTTCCCCTTGCCACAGGCACCTGGGAGCATGTCTGCACGTGGAGAAAGACTTTCCCGTGGGAAGCCGGGTTATGCCAAACGGGTCCCAGTGCTCTGCTCCTCTCTTTTCACTCCTGCTGCCAGAAGCCCAGGGAGGATGGGAGGGCTTAGAACATGGCTGGGCACTGTGGTTTCTTCCAGAGAAGTGGAGGGCATTTGCTTTACCTTGCCACAACCACTTGGGATAGGATCTACACCTCAGGAAAACTGTCTCCGTGGGAAGCCGGCTTTTTGCAAAGGGGTCTCAGGGCCGTGGGCCTCGGCTGTCCCTCCGACTCCCCA
Source organism: Ursus americanus (assembly GCF_024610735.1). NCBI lineage: Eukaryota > Metazoa > Chordata > Mammalia > Carnivora > Ursidae > Ursus > Ursus americanus. Next base: position 462,234 of record NW_028273636.1, read on the forward strand.
AAGCACAGGGACGAGGTGAGGGGCTTAGACCAAGCCTGGGCAATGTTGTTACTTACACCTGGGTGTGTGGCATTTTGTTGAGCTGGCTTCCCCCACTTGGGATAGGTGTTCCACAGCAAGCACCTATTGATCGTCGGAAGCCGTTTTTGCCCCAGGGGTCTCCGGGCTGTGTTCCTTGGGGTTGATCTCCTGCTTGCAAAACCGCCGGGTTGAGGGAAGGGTTCAGACTGTGCCTGGGCCCTGTGGTCTCTTCCAGGTCAGTGTATGGCATTACCTTCCCCTTGCCACAGGCACCTGGGAGCAAGTCTGCACGTGGAGAAAGACTTTCCCGTGGGAAGCCGGGTTTTGTCAAACGGGTCCCAGTGCTCTGCTCCTCTCTTTTCACTCTTGCTGCCAGGAGCCCAGGGAGGATGGGAAGGCTTAGAACATGGCTGGGCACTGTGGTTTCTTCCAGAGAAGTGGAGGGCATTTGCTTTACCTTGCCACAACCACTTGGGATAGGGTCTGCACCTCAGGAAAACTGTCTCCGTGGGAAGCCGGCTTTTTGCAAAGGGGTCTCAGGGCCGTGTGCCTCGGCTGTCCCTCCGGCTCCCCAAAGCACAGGGACGAGGTGAGGGGCTTAGACCATGCCTGGGCAATGTTGTTTCTTACACCTGGGTGTGTGGCATTTGTTGAGCTGGCTACCCCCACTTGGGATAGGTGTTCCACAGCAAGCACCTCTTGTTCGTCGGAAGCCGTTTTTGCCCTAGGGGTCTCCGGGCTGTGTTCGTTGGGGTTGAACTCCTGCTAGCAAAACCTCCGGGTTGAGGGAAGGGTTCAGACTGTGCCTGGGCCCTGTGGTCTCTTCCAGGTCAGTGTATGGCATTTCCTTCCCCTTGCACCAGGCACCTGGGAGCATGTCTGCACGTGGAGAAAGACTTTCCCGTGGGAAGCCGGTTTTTGTCAAACGGGTCCAGTGCTCTGCTCCTCTCTTTTCACTCTTGCTGCCAGAAGCCCAGGGAGGATGGGAGGGCTTAGAACATGGCTGGGCACTGCGGTTTCTTCCAGAGAAGTGGAGGGCATTTGCTTTAGCTTGCCACAACCACTTGGGATAGGGTCTGCACCTCAGGAAAGTGTCTCCGTGGGAAGCCGGCTTTTTGCAAAGGGGTCGCAGGGCCGTGTGCCTCGGCTGTCCCTCCGGCTCCCCAAAGCACAGGGACGAGGTGAGGGGCTTAGACCATGCCTGGGCAATGTTGTTTCTTACACCTGGGTGTGTGGCATTTTGTTGAGCTGGCTACCCCCACTTGGGATAGGTGTTCCACAGCAAGCACCTCTTGTTCGTCGGAAGCCGTTTTTGCCCCAGGGGTCTCCGGGCTGTGTTCGTTGGGGTTGAACTCCTGCTAGCAAAACCGCCGGGTTGAGGGAAGGGTTCAGACTGTGCCTGGGCCCTGTGGTCTCTTCCAGGTCAGTGTATGGCATTTCCTTCCCCTTGCCCCAGGCACCTGGGAGCATGTCTGCCCGTGGAGAAAGACTTTCCCGTGGGAAGCCGGGTTTTGTCAAACGGGTCCCAGTGCTCTGCTCCTCTCTTTTCACTCCTGCTGCCAGAAGCCCAGGGAGGATGGGAGGGCTTAGAACATGGCTGGGCACTGTGGTTTCTTCCAGAGAAGTGGAGGGCATTTGCTTTACCTTGCCACAACCACTTGGGATAGGGTCTGCACCTCAGGAAAACTGTCTCCGTGGGAAGCCGGCTTTTTGCAAAGGGGTCTCAGGGCCGTGTGCCTCGGCTGTCCTTCCGGCTCCCCAAAGCACAGGGACGAGGTGAGGGGCTTAGACCATGCCTGGGCAATGTTGTTTCTTACACCTGGGTTTGTGGCATTTTGTTGAGCTGGCTACCCCCACTTGGGATAGGTGTTCCACAGCAAGCACCTATTGTTCTTCGGAAGCCGTTTTTGCCCCAGGGGTCTCCGGGCTGTGTTCGTTGGGGTTGAACTCCTGCTAGCAAAACCGCCGGGTTGAGGGAAGGGTTCAGACTGTGCCTGGGCCCTGTGGTCTCTTCCAGGTCAGTGTATGGCATTTCCTTCCCCTTGCCACAGGCACCTGGGAGCATGTCTGCACGTGGAGAAAGACTTTCCCGTGGGAAGCCGGGTTTTGTCAAACGGGTCCCAGTGCTCTGCTCCTCTCTTTTCAATCCTGCTGCCAGAAGCCCAGGGAGGTTGGGAGGGCTTAGAACATGGCTGGGCACTGTGGTTTCTTCCAGAGAAGTGGAGGGCATTTGCTTTAGCTTGCCACAACCACTTGGGATAGGGTCTGCACCTCAGGAAAACTGTCTCCGTGGGAAGCCGGCTTTTTGCAAAGGGGTGTCAGGGCCGTGTGCCTCGGCTGTCCCTCCGGCTCCCCAAAGCACAGGGACGAGGTGAGGGGCTTAGACCATGCCTGCGCAATGTTGTTTCTTACACCTGGGTGTGTGGCATTTTGTTGAGCTGGCTACCCCCACTTGGGATAGGTGTTCCACAGCAAGCACCTATTGTTCGTCGGAAGCCGTTTTTGCCCCAGGGGTCTCCGGGCTGTGTTCGTTGGGGTTGAACTCCTGCTAGCAAAACCGCCGGGTTGAGGGAAGGGTTCAGACTGTGCCTGGGCCCTGTGGTCTTTTCCAGGTCAATGTATGGCATTTCCTTCCCCTTGCCACAGGGACCTGGGAGCATGTCTGCACGTGGAGAAAGACTTTCCCGTGGGAAGCCGGGTTTTGCCAAATGGGTCCCAGTGCTCTGCTCCTCTCTTTTTACTCCTGCTGCCAGAAGCCCAGGGAGGATGGGAGGGCTTAGAACATGGCTGGGCACTGTGGTTTCTTCCAGAGAAGTGGAGGGCATTTGCTTTACCTTGCCACAACCACTTGGGATAGGGTCTACACCTCAGGAAAACTGTCTCTGTGGGAAGCCGGCTTTTTGCAAAGGGGTCTTAGGGCCGTGTGCCTCGGCTGTCCCTCCGGCTCCCCAAAGCACAGGGACGAGGTGAGGGGCTTAGACCATGCCTGGGCAATGTTGTTTCTTACACCTGGGTGTGTGGCATTTTGTTGAGCTGGCTTCCCCCACTTGGGATAGGTGTTCCACAGCAAGCACCTATTGATCGTCGGAAGCCGTTTTTGCACCAGGGGTCTCCGGGCTGTGTTCGTTGGGGTTGAACTCCTGCTAGCAAAAACGCCGAGTTGAGGGAAGGGTTCAGACTGTGCCTGGGCCCTGTGGTCTCTTCCAGGTCAGTGTATGGCATTTCCTTCCCCTTGCCACAGGCACCTGGGAGCATGTCTGCACGTGGAGAAAGACTTTCCCGTGGGAAGCCGGGTTTTGTCAGACGGGTCCCAGTGCTCTGCTCCTCTCTTTTCACTCTTGCTGCCAGAAGCCCAGGGAGGATGGGAGGGCTTAGAACATGGCTGGGCACTGCGGTTTCTTCCAGAGAAGTGGAGGGCATTTGCTTTAGCTTGCCACAACCACTTGGGATAGGGTCTGCACCTCAGGAAAGTGTCTCCGTGGGAAGCCGGCTTTTTGCAAAGGGGTCTCAGGGCCGTGTGCCTCGGCTGTCCCTCCGGCTCCCCAAAGCACAGGGACGAGGTGAGGGGCTTAGACCATGCCTGGGCAATGTTGTTTCTTACACCTGGGTGTGTGGCATTTTGTTGAGCTGGCTACCCCCACTTGGGATAGGTGTTCCACAGCAAGCACCTCTTGTTCGTCGGAAGCCGTTTTTGCCCCAGGGGTCTCCGGGCTGTGTTCGTTGGGGTTGAACTCCTGCCAGCAAAACCGCCGGGTTGAGGGAAGGGTTCAGACTGTGCCTGGGCCCTGTGGTCTCTTCCAGGTCAGTGTATGGCATTTCCTTCCCCTTGCCCCAGGCACCTGGGAGCATGTCTGCCCGTGGAGAAAGACTTTCCCGTGGGAAGCCGGGTTTTGTCAAACGGGTCCCAGTGCTCTGCTCCTCTCTTTTCACTCCTGCTGCCAGAAGCCCAGGGAGGATGGGAGGGCTTAGAACATGGCTGGGCACTGTGGTTTCTTCCAGAGAAGTGGAGGGCATTTGCTTTACCTTGCCACAACCACTTGGGATAGGGTCTGCACCTCAGGAAAACTGTCTCCGTGGGAAGCCGGCTTTTTGCAAAGGGGTCTCAGGGCCGTGTGCCTCGGCTGTCCCTCCGGCTCCCCAAAGCACAGGGACGAGGTGAGGGGCTTAGACCATGCCTGGGCAATGTTGTTTCTTACACCTGGGTGTGTGGCATTTTGTTGAGCTGGCTACCCCCACTTGGGATAGGTGTTCCACAGCAAGCACCTCTTGTTCGTCGGAAGCCGTTTTTGCCCCAGGGGTCTCCGGGCTGTGTTCGTTGGGGTTGAACTCCTGCCAGCAAAACCGCCGGGTTGAGGGAAGGGTTCAGACTGTGCCTGGGCCCTGTGGTCTCTTCCAGGTCAGTGTATGGCATTTCCTTCCCCTTGCCCCAGGCACCTGGGAGCATGTCTGCCCGTGGAGAAAGACTTTCCCGTGGGAAGCCGGGTTTTGTCAAACGGGTCCCAGTGCTCTGCTCCTCTCTTTTCACTCCTGCTGCCAGAAGCCCAGGGAGGATGGGAGGGCTTAGAACATGGCTGGGCACTGTGGTTTCTTCCAGAGAAGTGGAGGGCATTTGCTTTACCTTGCCACAACCACTTGGGATAGGGTCTGCACCTCAGGAAAACTGTCTCCGTGGGAAGCCGGCTTTTTGCAAAGGGGTCTCAGGGCCGTGGGCCTCGGCTGTCCCTCCGGCTCCCCAAAGCACAGGGACGAGGTGAGGGGCTTAGACCATGCCTGGGCAATGTTGTTTCTTACACCTGGGTGTGTGGCATTTTGTTGAGCTGGCTACCCCCACTTGGGATAGGTGTTCCACAGCAAGCACCTATTGTTCGTCGGAAGCCGTTTTTGCCCCAGGGGTCTCCGGGCTGTGTTCGTTTGGGTTGAACTCCTGCTAGCAAAACCGCCGGGTTGAGGGAAGGGTTCAGACTGTGCCTGGGCCCTGTGGTCTCTTCCAGGTCAGTGTATGGCATTTCCTTCCCCTTGCCCCAGGCACCTGGGAGCATGTCTGCACGTGGAGAAAGACTTTCCCGTGGGAAGCCGGGTTTTGTCAAACGGGTCCCAGTGCTCTGCTCCTCTCTTTTCACTCCTGCTGCCAGAAGCCCAGGGAGGATGGGAGGGCTTAGAACATGGCTGGGCACTGTGGTTTCTTCCAGAGAAGTGGAGGGCATTTGCTTTACCTTGCCACAACCACTTGGGATAGGGTCTGCACCTAAGGAAAAGTGTCTCCGTGGGAAGCCGGCTTTTTGCAAAGGGGTCTCAGGGCCGTGTGCCTCGGCTGTCCCTCCGGCTCCCCAAAGCACAGGGACGAGGTGAGGGGCTTAGACCATGCCTGGGCAATGTTGTTTCTTACACCTGGGTGTGTGGCATTTTGTTGAGCTGGCTTCCCCCACTTGGGATAGGTGTTCCACAGCAAGCACCTATTGTTCGTCGGAAGCCGTTTTTGCCCCAGGGGTCTCCGGGCTGTGTTCGTTGGGGTTGAACTCCTGCTAGCAAAACCGCCGGGTTGAGGGAAGGGTTCAGACTTTGCCTGGGCCCTGTGGTCTCTTCCAGGTCAGTGTATGGCATTTTCTTCCCCTTGCACCAGGCACCTGGGAGCATGTCTGCACGTGGAGAAAGACTTTCCCGTGGGAAGCCGGGTTTTGTCAAACGGGTCCCAGTGCTCTGCTCCTGTCTTTTCATTCCTGCTGCCAGAAGCCCAGGGAGGATGGGAGGGCTTAGAACATGGCTGGGCACTGTGGTTTCTTCCAGAGAAGTGGAGGGCATTTGCTTTAGCTTGCCACAACCACTTGGGATAGGGTCTGCACCTCAGGAAAACTATTTCCGTGGAAAGGCGGCTTTTTGCAAAGGGGTCTCAGGGCCGTGTGCCTCGGCTGTCCCTCCGGCTCCCCAAAGCACAGGGACGAGGTGAGGGGCTTAGACCATGCCTGGGCAATGTTGTTTCTTACACCTGGGTGTGTGGCATTTTGTTGAGCTGGCTACCCCCACTTGGGATAGGTGTTCCACAGCAAGCACCTATTGTTCGTCGGAAGCCGTTTTTGCCCCAGGGGTCTCTGGGCTGTGTTCGTTGGGGTTGAACTCCTGCTAGCAAAACCGCCGGGTTGAGGGAAGGGTTCAGACTGTGCCTGGGCCCTGTGGTCTCTTCCAGGTCAGTGTATGGCATTTCCTTCCCCTTGCCCCAGGCACCTGGGAGCATGTCTGCACGTGGAGAAAGACTTTCCCATGGGAAGCCGGGTTTTGTCAAACGGGTCCCAGTGCTCTGCTCCTCTCTTTTCACTCCTGCTGCCAGAAGCCCAGGGAGGATGGGAGGGCTTAGAACATGGCTGGGCACTGTGGTTTTTTCCAGAGAAGTGGAGGGCATTTGCTTTACCTTGCCACAACCACTTGGGATAGGGTCTGCACCTCAGGAAAACTGTCTCCGTGGGAAGCCGGCTTTTTGCAAAGGGGTCTCAGGGCCGTGTGCCTCGGCTGTCCCTCCGGCTCCCCAAAGCACAGGGACGAGGTGAGGGGCTTAGACCAAGCCTGGGCAATGTTGTTTCTTACACCTGGGTGTGTGGCATTTTGTTGAGCTGGCTACCCCCACTTGGGATAGGTGTTCCACAGCAAGCACCTATTGTTCGTCGGAAGCCGTTTTTGCCCCAGGGGTCTCCGGGCTGTGTTCGTTGGGGTTGAACTCCTGCTAGCAAAACCGCCGGGTTGAGGGAAGGGTTCAGACTGTGCCTGGGCCCTGTGGTCTCTTCCAGGTCAGTGTATGGCATTTCCTTCCCCTTGCCCCAGGCACCTGGGAGCATGTCTGCACGTGGAGAAAGACTTTCCCGTGGGAAGCCGGGTTTTGTCAAACGGGTCCCAGTGCTCTGCTCCTCTCTTTTCACTCCTGCTGCCAGAAGCCCAGGGAGGATGGGAGGGCTTAGAACATGGCTGGGCACTGTGGTTTCTTCCAGAGAAGTGGAGGGCATTTGCTTTACCTTGCCACAACCACTTGGGATAGGGTCTACACCTCAGGAAAACTGTCTCTGTGGGAAGCCGTCTTTTTGCAAAGGGGTCTCAGGGCCGTGGGCCTCGGCTGTCCCTCCGGCTCCCCAAAGCACAGGGACGAGGTGAGGGGCTTAGACCATGCCTGGGCAATGTTGTTTCTTACACCTGGGTGTGTGGCATTTTGTTGAGCTGGCTTCCCCCACTTGGGATATGTGTTCCACAGCAAGCACCTATTGATCGTCGGAAGCCGTTTTTGCACCAGGGGTCTCCGGGCTGTGTTCGTTGGGGTTGAACTCCTGCTAGCAAAAACGCCGGGTTGAGGGAAGGGTTCAGACTGTGCCTGGGCCCTGTGGTCTCTTCCAGGTCAGTGTATGGCATTTCCTTCCCCTTGCCCCAGGCACCTGGGAGCATGTCTGCACGTGGAGAAAGACTTTCCCGTGGGAAGCCGTGTTTTGTCAAACGGGTCCCAGTGCTCTGCTCCTCTCTTTTCACTCTTGCTGCCAGAAGCCCAGGGAGGATGGGAAGGCTTAGAACATGGCTGGGCACTGTGGTTTCTTCCAGAGAAGTGGAGGGCATTTGCTTTAGCTTGCCACAACCACTTGGGATAGGGTCTGTACCTCAGGAAAACTGTCTCCGTGGGAAGCCGGCTCTTTGCAAAGGGGTCTCAGGGCCGTGGGCCTCGGCTGTCCCTCCGGCTCCCCAAAGCACAGGGACGAGGTGAGGGGCTTAGACCATGCCTGGGCAATGTTGTTTCTTACACCTGGGTGTGTGGCATTTTGTTGAGCTGGCTTCCCCCACTTCGGATAGGTGTTCCACAGCAAGCACCTATTGATCGTCGGAAGCCGTTTTTGCACCAGGAGTCTACGGGCTGTGTTCGTTGGGGTTGAACTCCTGCTAGCAAAAACGCCGGGTTGAGGGAAGGGTTCAGACTGTGCCTGGGCCCTGTGGTCTCTTCCAGGTCAGTGTATGGCATTTCCTTCCCCTTGCACCAGGCACCTGGGAGCATGTCTGCACGTGGAGAAAGACTTTCCCGTGGGAAGCCGGATTTTGTCCAACGGGTCCCAGTGCTCTGCTCCTCTCTTTTCACTCCTGCTGCCAGAAGCCCAGGGAGGATGGGAGGGCTTAGAACATGGCTGGGCTCTGCGGTTTCTTCCAGAGAAGTGGAGGGCATTTGCTTTAGCTTGCCACAACCACTTGGGATAGGGTCTGCACCTCAGGAAAGTGTCTCCGTGGGAAGCCGGCTTTTTGCAAAGGGGTCTCAGGGCCGTGGGCCTCGGCTGTCCCTCCGGCTCCCCAAAGCACAGGGACGAGGTGAGGGGCTTAGACCATGCCTGGGCAATGTTGTTTCTTACACCTGGGTGTGTGGCATTTTGTTGAGCTGGCTACCCCCACTTGGGATAGGTGTTCCACAGCAAGCACCTCTTGTTCGTCGGAAGCCGTTTTTGCCCCAGGGGTCTCCGGGCTGTGTTCGTTGGGGTTGAACTCCTGCTAGCAAAACCGCCGGGTTGAGGGAAGGGTTCAGACTGTGCCTGGGCCCTGTGGTCTCTTCCAGGTCAGTGTATGGCATTTCCTTCCCCTTGCCCCAGGCACCTGGGAGCATGTCTGCACGTGGAGAAAGACTTTCCCGTGGGAAGCCGGGTTTTGTCAAACGGGTCCCAGTGCTCTGCTCCTCTCTTTTCACTCCTGCTGCCAGAAGCCCAGGGAGGATGGGAGGGCTTAGAACATGGCTGGGCACTGTGGTTTCTTCCAGAGAAGTGGAGGGCATTTGCTTTACCTTGCCACAACCACTTGGGATAGGGTCTACACCTCAGGAAAACTGTCTCTGTGGGAAGCCGTCTTTTTGCAAAGGGGTCTCAGGGCCGTGGGCCTCGGCTGTCCCTCCGGCTCCCCAAAGCACAGGGACGAGGGGAGGGGCTTAGACCATGCCTGGGCAATGTTGTTTCTTACACCTGGGTGTGTGGCATTTTGTTGAGCTGGCTTCCCCCACTTGGGATATGTGTTCCACAGCAAGCACCTATTGATCGTCGGAAGCCGTTTTTGCACCAGGGGTCTCTACGCTGTGTTCGTTGGGGTTGAACTCCTGCTAGCAAAAACGCCGGGTTGAGGGAAGGGTTCAGACTGTGCCTGGGCCCTGTGGTCTCTTCCAGGTCAGTGTATGGCATTTCCTTCTCCTTGCCACAGGCACCTGGGAGCATGGCTGCACGTGGAGAAAGACTTTCCCGTGGGAAGCCGGGTTTTGTGAAACGGGTCCCAGTGCTCTGCTCCTCTCTTTTCACTCCTGCTGCCAGAAGCCCAGGGAGGATGGGTGGGCTTAGAACATGGCTGGGCACTGTGGTTTCTTCCAGAGAAGTGGAGGGCATTTGCTTTACCTTGCCACAACCACTTGGGATAGGGTCTACACCTCAGGAAAACTGTCTCTGTGGGAAGCCGTCTTTTTGCAAAGGGGTCTCAGGGCCGTGGGCCTCGGCTGTCCCTCCAGCTCCCCAAAGCACAGGGACGAGGTGAGGGGCTTAGACCATGCCTGGGCAATGTTGTTTCTTACACCTGGGTGTGTGGCATTTTGTTGAGCTGGCTACCCCCACTTGGGATAGGTGTTCCACAGCAAGCACCTCTTGTTCGTCGGAAGCCGTTTTTGCCCCAGGGGTCTCCGGGCTGTGTTCGTTGGGGTTGAACTCCTGCTAGCAAAACCGCCGGGTTGAGGGAAGGGTTCAGACTGTGCCTGGGCCCTGTGGTCTCTTCCAGGTCAGTGTATGGCATTTCCTTCCCCTTGCACCAGGCACCTGGGAGCATGTCTGCACGTGGAGAAAGACTTTCCCGTGGGAAGCCGGGTTTTGTCAAACGGGTCCCAGTGCTCTGCTCCTCTCTTTTCACTCTTGCTGCCAGAAGTCCAGGGAGGATGGGAGGGCTTAGAACATGGCTGGGCACTGTGGTTTCTTCCAGAGAAGTGTAGGGCATTTGCTTTACCTTGCCACAACCACGTGGGATAGGGTCTGCACCTCAGGAAAACTATTTCCGTGGGAAGCCGGCTTTTTGCAAAGGGGTCTCAGGGTCATGGGCCTCGGCTGTCCCTCCGGCTCCCCAAAGCACAGGGACGAGGTGAGGGGCTTAGACCAAGCCTGGGCAATGTTGTTACTTACACCTGGGTGTGTGGCATTTTGTTGAGCTGGCTTCCCCCTCTTGGGATAGGTGTTCCACAGCAAGCACCTATTGTTTGTCGGAAGTCGTTTTTGCCCCAGGGGTCGCCGGGCTGTGTTCGTTGGGGTTGAATTCCTGCTAGCAAAACCGCCGGATTGAGGAAAGGGTTCAGACTGTGCCTGGGCCCTGTGGTCTCTTCCAGGTCAGTGTATGGCATTTCCTTCCCCTTGTACCAGGCACCTGGGAGCATGTCTGCACGTGGAGAAAGACTTTCCCGTGGGAAGCCGGGTTTTGTCAAACGGGTCCCAGTGCTCTGCTCCTCTCTTTTCACTCTTGCTGCCAGAAGCCCAGGGAGGATGGGAGGGCTTAGAACATGGCTGGGCACTGCGGTTTCTTCCAGAGAAGTGGAGGGCATTTGCTTTAGCTTGCCACAACCACTTGGGATAGGGTCTGCACCTCAGGAAAGTGTCTCCGTGGGAAGCCGGCTTTTTGCATAGGGGTCTCAGGGCCGTGTGCCTCGGCTGTCCCTCCGGCTTCCCAAAGCACAGGGACGAGGTGAGGGGCTTAGACCATGCCTGGGCAATGTTGTTTCTTACACCTGGGTGTGTGGCATTTTGTTGAGCTGGCTACCCCCACTTGGGATAGGTGTTCCACAGCAAGCACCTCTTGTTCGTCGGAAGCCGTTTTTGCCCCAGGGGTCTCCGGGCTGTGTTCGTTGGGGTTGAACTCCTGCTAGCAAAACCGCCGGGTTGAGGGAAGGGTTCAGACTGTGCCTGGGCTCTGTGGTCTCTTCCAGGTCAGTGTATGGCATTTCCTTCCCCTTGCCCCAGGCACCTGGGAGCATGTCTGCCCGTGGAGAAAGACTTTCCCGTGGGAAGCCGGGTTTTGTCAAACGGGTCCCAGTGCTCTGCTCCTCTCTTTTCACTCTTGCTGCCAGAAGCCCAGGGAGGATTGGAGGGCTTAGAACACGGCTGGGCACTGCGGTTTCTTCCAGAGAATTGGAGGGCATTTGCTTTAGCTTGCCACAACCACTTGGGATAGGGTCTGCACCTCAGGAAAGTGTCTCCGTGGGAAGCCGGCTTTTTGCAAAGGGGTCTCAGGGCCGTGTGCCTCGGCTGTCCCTCCGGCTCCCCAAAGCACAGGGACGAGGTGACGGGCTTAGACCATGCCTGGGCAATGTTGTTTCTTACACCTGGGTGTGTGGCATTTTGTTGAGCTGGCTACCCCCACTTGGGATAGGTGTTCCACAGCGAGCACCTATTGTTCGTCGGAAGCCGTTTTTGCCCCAGGGGTCTCCGGGCTGTGTTCGTTGGGGTTGAACTCCTGCTAGCAAAACCGCCGGCTTGAGGGAAGGGTTCAGACTGTGCCTGGGCCCTGTGGTCTCTTCCAGGTCAGTGTATGGCATTTCCTTCCCCTTGCCCCAGGCACCTGGGAGCATGTCTGCCCGTGGAGAAAGACTTTCCCGTGGGAAGCCGGGTTTTGTCAAACGGGTCCCAGTGCTCTGCTCCTCTCTTTTCACTCCTGCTGCCAGAAGCCCAGGGAGGATGGGAGGGCTTAGAACATGGCTGGGCACTGTGGTTTCTTCCAGAGAAGTGGAGGGCATTTGCTTTACCTTGCCACAACCACTTGGGATAGGGTCTGCACCTCAGGAAAACTCTCCGTGGGAAGCCGGCTTTTTGCAAAGGGGTCTCAGGGCCGTGGGCCTCGGCTGTCCCTCCAGCTCCCCAAAGCACAGGGACGAGGGGAGGGGCTTAGACCATGCCTGGGCAATGTTGTTTCTTACACCTGGGTGTGTGGCATTTTGTTGAGCTGGCTACCCCCACTTGGGATAGGTGTTCCACAGCAAGCACCTATTGTTCGTTGGAAGCCGTTTTTGCCCCAGGGGTCTCCGGGCTGTGTTCGTTGGGGTTGAAGTCCTGCTAGCAAAACCGCCGGGTTGAGGGAAGGGTTCAGACTGTGCCTGGGCCCTGTGGTCTCTTCCAGGTCAGTGTATGGCATTTCCTTCCCCTTGCCACAGGCACCTGGGAGCATGTCTGCACGTGGAGAAAGACTTTCCCGTGGGAAGCCGGGTTATGCCAAACGGGTCCCAGTGCTCTGCTCCTCTCTTTTCACTCCTGCTGCCAGAAGCCCAGGGAGGATGGGAGGGCTTAGAACATGGCTGGGCACTGTGGTTTCTTCCAGAGAAGTGGAGGGCATTTGCTTTACCTTGCCACAACCACTTGGGATAGGATCTACACCTCAGGAAAACTGTCTCCGTGGGAAGCCGGCTTTTTGCAAAGGGGTCTCAGGGCCGTGGGCCTCGGCTGTCCCTCCGACTCCCCAAAGCACAGGGACGAGGTGAGGGGCTTAGACCAAGCCTGGGCAATGTTGTTACTTACACCTGGGTGTGTGGCATTTTGTTGAGCTGGCTTCCCCCACTTGGGATAGGTGTTCCACAGCAAGCACCTATTGATCGTCGGAAGCCGTTTTTGCCCCAGGGGTCTCCGGGCTGTGTTCCTTGGGGTTGATCTCCTGCTTGCAAAACCGCCGGGTTGAGGGAAGGGTTCAGACTGTGCCTGGGCCCTGTGGTCTCTTCCAGGTCAGTGTATGGCACACCTTCCCCTTGCCACAGGCACCTGGGAGCAAGTCTGCACGTGGAGAAAGACTTTCCCGTGGGAAGCCGGGTTTTGTCAAACGGGTCCCAGTGCTCTGCTCCTCTCTTTTCACTCTTGCTGCCAGGAGCCCAGGGAGGATGGGAAGGCTTAGAACATGGCTGGGCACTGTGGTTTCTTCCAGAGAAGTGGAGGGCATTTGCTTTACCTTGCCACAACCACTTGGGATAGGGTCTGCACCTCAGGAAAACTGTCTCCGTGGGAAGCCGGCTTTTTGCAAAGGGGTCTCAGGGCCGTGTGCCTCGGCTGTCCCTCCGGCTCCCCAAAGCACAGGGACGAGGTGAGGGGCTTAGACCATGCCTGGGCAATGTTGTTTCTTACACCTGGGTGTGTGGCATTTTGTTGAGCTGGCTACCCCCACTTGGGATAGGTGTTCCACAGCAAGCACCTATTGTTCGTCGGAAGCCGTTTTTGCCCTAGGGGTCTCCGGGCTGTGTTCGTTGGGGTTGAACTCCTGCTAGCAAAACCTCCGGGTTGAGGGAAGGGTTCAGACTGTGCCTGGGCCCTGTGGTCTCTTCCAGGTCAGTGTATGGCATTTCCTTCCCCTTGCCCCAGGCACCTGGGAGCATGTCTGCACGTGGAGAAAGACTTTCCCGTGGGAAGCCGGTTTTTGTCAAACGGGTCCAGTGCTCTGCTCCTCTCTTTTCACTCTTGCTGCCAGAAGCCCAGGGAGGATGGGAGGGCTTAGAACATGGCTGGGCACTGCGGTTTCTTCCAGAGAAGTGGAGGGCATTTGCTTTAGCTTGCCACAACCACTTGGGATAGGGTCTGCACCTCAGGAAAGTGTCTCCGTGGGAAGCCGGCTTTTTGCAAAGGGGTCGCAGGGCCGTGTGCCTCGGCTGTCCCTCCGGCTCCCCAAAGCACAGGGACGAGGTGAGGGGCTTAGACCATGCCTGGGCAATGTTGTTTCTTACACCTCGGTGTGTGGCATTTTGTTGAGCTGGCTACCCCCACTTGGGATAGGTGTTCCACAGCGAGCACCTATTGTTCGTCGGAAGCCGTTTTTGCCCCAGGGGTCTCCGGGCTGTGTTCGTTGGGGTTGAACTCCTGCTAGCAAAACCGCCGGCTTGAGGGAAGGGTTCAGACTGTGCCTGGGCCCTGTGGTCTCTTCCAGGTCAGTGTATGGCATTTCCTTCCCCTTGCCACAGGCACCTGGGAGCATGGCTGCACGTGGAGAAAGACTTTCCCGTGGGAAGCCGGGTTTTGTGAAACGGGTCCCAGTGCTCTGCTCCTCTCTTTTCACTCCTGCTGCCAGAAGCCCAGGGAGGATGGGTGGGCTTAGAACATGGCTGGGCACTGTGGTTTCTTCCAGAGAAGTGGAGGGCATTTGCTTTACCTTGCCACAACCACTTGGGATAGGGTCTACACCTCAGGAAAACTGTCTCTGTGGGAAGCCGTCTTTTTGCAAAGGGGTCTCAGGGCCGTGGGCCTCGGCTGTCCCTCCAGCTCCCCAAAGCACAGGGACGAGGTGAGGGGCTTAGACCATGCCTGGGCAATGTTGTTTCTTACACCTGGGTGTGTGGCATTTTGTTGAGCTGGCTACCCCCACTTGGGATAGGTGTTCCACAGCAAGCACCTCTTGTTCGTCGGAAGCCGTTTTTGCCCCAGGGGTCTCCGGGCTGTGTTCGTTGGGGTTGAACTCCTGCTAGCAAAACCGCCGGGTTGAGGGAAGGGTTCAGACTGTGCCTGGGCCCTGTGGTCTCTTCCAGGTCAGTGTATGGCATTTCCTTCCCCTTGCCCCAGGCACCTGGGAGCATGTCTGCCCGTGGAGAAAGACTTTCCCGTGGGAAGCCGGGTTTTGTCAAACGGGTCCCAGTGCTCTGCTCCTCTCTTTTCACTCCTGCTGCCAGAAGCCCAGGGGGGATGGGAGGGCTTAGAACATGGCTGGGCACTGTGGTTTCTTCCAGAGAAGTGGAGGGCATTTGCTTTACCTTGCCACAACCACTTGGGATAGGGTCTGCACCTCAGGAAAACTGTCTCCGTGGGAAGCCGGCTTTTTGCAAAGGGGTCTCAGGGCCGTGGGCCTCGGCCGTCCCTCCGGCTCCCCAAAGCACAGGGACGAGGTGAGGGGCTTAGACCATGCCTGGGCAATGTTGTTTCTTACACCTGGGTGTGTGGCATTTTGTTGAGCTGGCTACCCCCACTTGGGATAGCTGTTCCACAGCAAGCACCTATTGTTCGTCGGAAGCCGTTTTTGCCCCAGGGGTCTCCGGGCTGTGTTCGTTGGGGTTGAACTCCTGCTAGCAAAACCGCCGGGTTGAGGGAAGGGTTCAGACTGTGCCTGGGCCCTGTGGTCTCTTCCAGGTCAGTGTATGGCATTTCCTTCCCCTTGCCCCAGGCACCTGGGAGCATGTCTGCACGTGGAGAAAGACTTTCCCGTGGGAAGCCGGGTTTTGTCAAACGGGTCCCAGTGCTCTGCTCCTCTCTTTTCACTCCTGCTGCCAGAAGCCCAGGGAGGATGGGAGGGCTTAGAACATGGCTGGGCACTGTGGTTTCTTCCAGAGAAGTGGAGGGCATTTGCTTTACCTTGCCACAACCACTTGGGATAGGGTCTGCACCTCAGGAAAACTGTCTCCGTGGGAAGCCGGCTTTTTGCAAAGGGGTCTCAGGGCCGTGTGCCTCGGCTGTCCCTCCGGCTCCCCAAAGCACAGGGACGAGGTGAGGGGCTTAGACCATGCCTGGGCAATGTTGTTTCTTACACCTGGGTGTGTGGCATTTTGTTGAGCTGGCTACCCCCACTTGGGATAGGTGTTCCACAGCAAGCACCTATTGTTCGTCGGAAGCCGTTTTTGCCCCAGGGGTCTCCGGGCTGTGTTCGTTGGGGTTGAACTCCTGCTAGCAAAACCGCCGGGTTGAGGGAAGGGTTCAGACTGTGCCTGGGCCCTGTGGTCTCTTCCAGGTCAGTGTATGGCATTTCCTTCCCCTTGCCCCAGGCACCTGGGAGCATGTCTGCACGTGGAGAAAGACTTTCCCGTGGGAAGCCGGGTTTTGTCAAACGGGTCCCAGTGCTCTGCTCCTCTCTTTTCACTCCTGCTGCCAGAAGCCCAGGGAGGATGGGAGGGCTTAGAACATGGCTGGGCACTGTGGTTTCTTCCAGAGAAGTGGAGGGCATTTGCTTTACCTTGCCACAACCACTTGGGATAGGGTCTGCACCTCAGGAAAACTGTCTCCGTGGGAAGCCGGCTTTTTGCAAAGGGGTCTCAGGGCCGTGGGCCTCGGCTGTCCCTCCGGCTCCCCAAAGCACAGGGACGAGGTGAGGGGCTTAGACCATGCCTGGGCAATGTTGTTTCTTACACCTGGGTGTGTGGCATTTTGTTGAACTGGCTACCCCCACTTGGGATAGGTGTTCCACAGCAAGCACCTATTGTTCGTCGGAAGCCGTTTTTGCCCCAGGGGTCTCCGGGCTGTGTTCGTTGGGGTTGAACTCCTGCTTGCAAAACCGCCGGGTTGAGGGAAGGGTTCAGACTGTGCCTGGGCCCTGTGCTCTCTTCCAGATCAGTGTATGGCATTTCCTTCCCCTTGCCACAGGCACCTGGGAGCATGTCTGCACGTGGAGAAAGACTTTCCCGTGGGAAGCCGGGTTTTGTCAAACGGGTCCCAGTGCTCTGCTCCTCTCTTTTCACTCCTGCTGCCAGAAGCCCAGGGAGGATGGGAGGGCTTAGAACATGGCTGGGCACTGTGGTTTCTTCCAGAGAAGTGGAGGGCATTTGCTTTAGCTTGCCACAACCACTTGGGATAGGGTCTGCACCTCAGGAAAACTGTCTCCGTGGGAAGCCGGCTTTTTGCAAAGGGGTCTCAGGGCGGTGTGCCTCGGCTGTCCCTTCGGCTCCCCAAGCACAGGGACGAGGTGAGGGGCTTAGACCATGCCTGGGCAATGTTGTTTCTTACACCTGGGTTTGTGGCATTTTGTTGAGCTGGCTACCCCCACTTGGGATAGCTGTTCCACAGCAAGCACCTATTGTTCGTCGGAAGCCATTTTTGCCCCAGGGGTCTCCGGGCTGTGTTCGTTGGGGTTGAACTCCTGCTAGGAAAACCGCCGTGTTGAGGGAAGGGTTCAGACTGTGCCTGGGCCCTGTGGTCTCTTCCAGGTCAGTGTATGGCATTTCCTTTCCCTTGCCACAGGCACCTGGGAGCATGTCTGCCCGTGGAGAAAGACTTTCCCGTGGGAAGCCCGGTTTTGTCAAACGGGTCCCAGTGCTCTGCTCCTCTCTTTTCACTCTTGCTTCCAGAAGCCCAGGGAGGATAGGAGGGCTTAGAACATGGCTGGGCACTGTGGTTTCTTCCAGAGAAGTGGAGGGCATTTGCTTTACCTTGCCACAACCACTTGGGATAGGGTCTGCACCTCAGGAAAACTGTCTCCGTGGGAAGCCGGCTTTTTGCAAAGGGGTCTCAGGGCCGTGGGCCTCGGCTGTCCCTCCGGCTCCCCAAAGCACAGGGACGAGGTGAGGGGCTTAGACCATGCCTGGGCAATGTTGTTTCTTACACCTGGGTTTGTGGCATTTTGTTGAGCTGGCTACCCCCACTTGGGATAGCTGTTCCACAGCAAGCACCTATTGTTCGTCGGAAGCCGTTTTTGCCCCAGGGGTCTCCGGGCTGTGTTCGTTGGGGTTGAACTCCTGCTAGCAAAACCGCCGGGTTGAGGGAAGGGTTCAGACTGTGCCTGGGCCCTGTGGTCTCTTCCAGGTCAGTGTATGGCATTTCCTTTCCCTTGCCACAGGCACCTGGGAGCATGTCTGCACGTGGAGAAAGACTTTCCCGTGGGAAGCCGGGTTTTGTCAAACGGGTCCCAGTGCTCTGCTCCTCTCTTTTCACTCCTGCTGCCAGAAGCCCAGGGAGGATGGGAGGGCTTAGAACATGGCTGGGCACTGTGGTTTCTTCCAGAGAAGTGGAGGGCATTTGCTTTAGCTTGCCACAACCACTTGGGATAGGGCCTGCACCTCAGGAAAACTGTCTCCGTGGGAAGCCGGCTTTTTGCAAAGGGGTCTCAGGGCCGTGTGCCTCGGCTGTCCCTCCGGCTCCCCAAAGCACAGGGACGAGGTGAGGGGCTTAGACCATGCCTGGGCAATGTTGTTTCTTACACCTGGGTTTGTGGCATTTTGTTGAGCTGGCTACCCCCACTTGGGATAGCTGTTCCACAGCAAGCACCTATTGTTCGTCGGAAGCCGTTTTTGCCCCAGGGGTCTCCGGGCTGTGTTCGTTGGGGTTGAACTCCTGCTAGCAAAACCGCCGGGTTGAGGGAAGGGTTCAGACTGTGCCTGGGCCCTGTGGTCTCTTCCAGGTCAGTGTATGGCATTTCCTTTCCCTTGCCACAGGCACCTGGGAGCATGTCTGCACGTGGAGAAAGACTTTCCCGTGGGAAGCCGGGTTTTGTCAAACGGGTCCCAGTGCTCTGCTCCTCTCTTTTCACTCCTGCTGCCAGAAGCCCAGGGAGGATGGGAGGGCTTAGAACATGGCTGGGCACTGTGGTTTCTTCCAGAGAAGTGGAGGGCATTTGCTTTACCTTGCCACAACCACTTGGGATAGGGTCTGCACCTCAGGAAACTGTCTCCGTGGGAAGCCGGCTTTTTGCAAAGGGGTCTCAGGGCCGTGTGCCTCGGCTGTCCCTCCGGCTCCCCAAAGCACAGGGACGAGGTGAGGGGCTTAGACCATGCCTGGGCAATGTTGTTTCTTACACCTGGGTGTGTGGCATTTTGTTGAGCTGGCTACCCCCACTTGGGATAGGTGTTCCACAGCAAGCACCTATTGTTCGTCGGAAGCCGTTTTTGCCCCAGGGGTCTCCGGGCTGTGTTCGTTGGGGTTGAACTCCTGCTAGCACAACCGCCGGGTTGAGGGAAGGGTTCAGACTGTGCCTGGGCCCTGTGGTCTCTTCCAGGTCAGTGTATGGCATTTCCTTCCCCTTGCCCCAGGCACCTGGGAGCATGTCTGCACGTGGAGAAAGACTTTCCCGTGGGAAGCCGGTTTTTGTCAAACGGGTCCCAGTGCTCTGCTCCTCTCTTTTCACTCCTGCTGCCAGAAGCCCAGGGAGGATGGGAGGGCTTAGAACATGGCTGGGCACTGTGGTTTCTTCCAGAGAAGTGGAGGGCATTTGCTTTACCTTGCCACAACCACTTGGGATAGGGTCTGCACCTCAGGAAAACTGTCTCCGTGGGAAGCCGTCTTTTTGCAAAGGGGTCTCAGGGCCGTGGGCTTCGGCTGTCCCTCCGGCTCCCCAAAGCACAGGGACGAGGTGAGGGGCTTAGACCATGCCTGGGCAATGTTGTTTCTTACACCTGGGTGTGTGGCATTTTGTTGAGCTGGCTACCCCCACTTGGGATAGGTGTTCCACAGCAAGCACCTATTGTTCGTCGGAAGCCGTTTTTGCTCCAGGGGTCTCCGGGCTGTGTTCGTTGGGGTTGAACTCCTGTTAGCAAAACCGCCGGGTTGAGGGAAGGGTTCAGACTGTGCCTGGGCCCTGTGGTCTCTTCCAGGTCAGTGTATGGCATTTCCTTCCCCTTGCCACAGGCATCTGGGAGCATGTCTGCACGTGGAGAAAGACTTTCCCGTGGGAAGCCGGGTTTTGTGAAACGGGTCCCAGTGCTCTGCTCCTCTCTTTTCACTCCTGCTGCCAGAAGCCCAGGGAGGATGGGAGGGCTTAGAACATGGCTGGGCACTGTGGTTTCTTCCAGAGAAGTGGAGGGCATTTGCTTTACCTTGCCACAACCACTTGGGATAGGGTCTACACCTCAGGAAAACTGTCTCTGTGGGAAGCCGTCTTTTTGCAAAGGGGTCTCAGGGCCGTGGGCCTCGGCTGTCCCTCCGGCTCCCCAAAGCACAGGGACGAGGTGAGGGGCTTAGACCATGCCTGGGCAATGTTGTTTCTTACACCTGGGTGTGTGGCATTTTGTTGAGCTGGCTTCCCCCACTTGGAATAGGTGTTCCACAGCAAGCACCTATTGATCGTCGGAAGCCGTTTTTGCACCAGGGGTCTCCGGGCTGTGTTCGTTGGGGTTGAACTCCTGCTAGCAAAACCGCCGGGTTGAGGGAAGGGTTCAGACTGTGCCTGGGCCCTGTGGTCTCTTCCAGGTCAGTGTATGGCATTTCCTTCCCCTTGCCACAGGCAGCTGGGTGCATGTCTGCGCGAGGCGAAAGACTTTCCCGTGGTAAGCCGGTTTTTGTCAAACGGGTCCCAGTGCTCTGCTCCTCTCTTTTCACTCCTGCTGCCAGAAGCCCAGGGAGGATGGGAGGGCTTAGAACATGGCTGAGCACTGCGGTTTCTTCCAGAGAAGTGGAGGGCATTTGCTTTAGCTTGCCACAACCACTTGGGATAGGGTCTGCACCTCAGGAAACTGTCTCCGTGGGAAGCCTGCTTTTTGCAAAGGGGTCTCAGGGCCGTGTGCCTCGGCTGTCCCTCCGGCTCCCCAAAGCACAGGGACGAGGTGAGGGGCTTAGACCATGCCTGGGCAATGTTGTTTCTTACACCTGGGTGTGTGGCATTTTGTTGAGCTGGCTACCCCCACTTGGGATAGGTGTTCCACAGCAAGCACCTATTGTTCGTCGGAAGCCGTTTTTGCCCCAGGGGTCTCCGGGCTGTGTTCGGTGGGGTTGAACTCCTGCTAGCACAACCGCCGGGTTGAGGGAAGGGTTCAGACTGTGCCTGGGCCCTGTGGTCTCTTCCAGGTCAGTGTATGGCATTTCCTTCCCCTTGCCCCAGGCACCTGGGAGCATGTCTGCACGTGGAGAAAGACTTTCCCGTGGGAAGCCGGTTTTTGTCAAACGGGTCCCAGTGCTCTGCTCCTCTCTTTTCACTCCTGCTGCCAGAAGCCCAGGGAGGATGGGAGGGCTTAGAACATGGCTGGGCACTGTGGTTTCTTCCAGAGAAGTGGAGGGCATTTGCTTTACCTTGCCACAACCACTTGGGATAGGGTCTGCACCTCAGGAAAACTGTCTCCGTGGGAAGCCGTCTTTTTGCAAAGGGGTCTCAGGGCCGTGGGCTTCGGCTGTCCCTCCGGCTCCCCAAAGCACAGGGACGAGGTGAGGGGCTTAGACCATGCCTGGGCAATGTTGTTTCTTACACCTGGGTGTGTGGCATTTTGTTGAGCTGGCTACCCCCACTTGGGATAGGTGTTCCACAGCAAGCACCTATTGTTCGTCGGAAGCCGTTTTTGCTCCAGGGGTCTCCGGGCTGTGTTCGTTGGGGTTGAACTCCTGCTAGCAAAACCGCCGGGTTGAGGGAAGGGTTCAGACTGTGCCTGGGCCCTGTGGTCTCTTCCAGGTCAGTGTATGGCATTTCCTTCCCCTTGCCACAGGCACCTGGGAGCATGTCTGCACGTGGAGAAAGACTTTCCCGTGGGAAGCCGGGTTTTGCCAAACGGGTCCCAGTGCTCTGCTCCTCTCTTTTCACTCCTGCTGCCAGAAGCCCAGGGAGGATGGGAGGGCTTAGAACATGGCTGGGCACTGTGGTTTCTTCCAGAGAAGTGGAGGGCATTTGCTTTACCTTGCCACAACCACTTGGGATAGGGTCTACACCTCAGGAAAACTGTCTCTGTGGGAAGCCGTCTTTTTGCAAAGGGGTCTCAGGGCCGTGGGCCTCGGCTGTCCCTCCGGCTCCCCAAAGCACAGGGACGAGGTGAGGGGCTTAGACCATGCCTGGGCAATGTTGTTTCTTACACCTGGGTGTGTGGCATTTTGTTGAGCTGGCTTCCCCCACTTGGAATAGGTGTTCCACAGCAAGCACCTATTGATCGTCGGAAGCCGTTTTTGCACCAGGGGTCTCCGGGCTGTGTTCGTTGGGGTTGAACTCCTGCTAGCAAAACCGCCGGGTTGAGGGAAGGGTTCAGACTGTGCCTGGGCCCTGTGGTCTCTTCCAGGTCAGTGTATGGCATTTCCTTCCCCTTGCCACAGGCACCTGGGAGCATGTCTGCACGTGGAGAAAGACTTTCCCGTGGGAAGCCGGGTTTTCCCAAACGGGTCCCAGTGCTCTGCTCCTCTCTTTTCACTCCTGCTGCCAGAAGCCCAGGGAGGATGGGAGGGCTTAGAACATGGCTGGGCACTGTGGTTTCTTCCAGAGAAGTGGAGGGCATTTGCTTTACCTTGCCACAACCACTTGGGATAGGGTCTACACCTCAGGAAAACTGTCTCCGTGGGAAGCCGTCTTTTTGCAAAGGGGTCTCAGGGCCGTGTGCCTCGGCTGTCCCTCCGGCTCCCCAAAGCACAGGGACGAGGTGAGGGGCTTAGACCATGCCTGGGCAATGTTGTTTCTTACACCTGGGTGTGTGGCATTTTGTTGAGCTGGCTACCCCCACTTGGGATAGGTGTTCCACAGCAAGCACCTATTGTTCGTCGGAAGCCGTTTTTGCCCCAGGGGTCTCCGGGCTGTGTTCGTTGGGGTTGAACTCCTGCTAGCAAAACCGCCGGGTTGAGGGAAGGGTTCAGACTGTGCCTGGGCCCTGTGGTCTCTTCCAGGTCAGTGTATGGCATTTCCTTCCCCTTGCCCCAGGCACCTGGGAGCATGTCTGCACGTGGAGAAAGACTTTCCCGTGGGAAGCCGGGTTTTGCCAAACGGGTCCCAGTGCTCTGCTCCTCTCTTTTCACTCCTGCTGCCAGAAGCCCAGGGAGGATGGGAGGGCTTAGAACATGGCTGGGCACTGTGGTTTCTTCCAGAGAAGTGGAGGGCATTTGCTTTACCTTGCCACAACCACTTGGGATAGGGTCTACACCTCAGGAAAACTGTCTCTGTGGGAAGCCGTCTTTTTGCAAAGGGGTCTCAGGGCCGTGGGCCTCGGCTGTCCCTCTGGCTCCCCAAAGCACAGGGACGAGGTGAGGGGCTTAGACCATGCCTAGGCAATGTTGTTTCTTACACCTGGGTGTGTGGCATTTTGTTGAGCTGGCTACCCCCACTTGGGATAGGTGTTCCACAGCAAGCACCTATTGTTCGTCGGAAGCTGTTTTCTCCCAGGGGTCTCCGGGCTGTGTTCGTTTGGTTGAACTCCTGCTAGCAAAACCTCCGGGTTGAGGGAAGGGTTCAGACTGTGCCTGGGCCCTGTGGTCTCTTCCAGGTCAGTGTATGGCATTTCCTTCCCCTTGCCCTAGGCACCTGGGAGCATGTCTGCACGTGGAGAAAGACTTTCCCGTGGGAAGCCGGGTTTTGTCAAACGGGTCCCAGTGCTCTGCTCCTCTCTTTTCACTCCTGCTGCCAGAAGCCCAGGGAGGATGGGAGGGCTTAGAACATGGCTGGGCACTGTGGTTTCTTCCAGAGAAGTGGAGGGCATTTGCTTTACCTTGCCATAACCACTTGGGATAGGGTCTGCACCTCTGGAAAACTGTCTCCGTGGGAAGCCGGCTTTTTGCAAAGGGGTCTCAGGGCCGTGGGCCTCGGCTGTCCCTCCGGCTCCCCAAAGCACAGGGACGAGGTGATGGGCTTAGACCATGCCTGGGCAATGTTGTTTCTTACACCTGGGTGTGTGGCATTTTGTTGAGCTGGCTACCCCCACTTGGGATAGGTGTTCCACAGCAAGCACCTATTGTTCGTCGGAAGCCGTTTTTGCCCCAGGGGTCTCCGGGCTGTGTTCGTTGGGGTTGAACTCCTGCTAGCAAAACCGCCGGGTTGAGGGAAGGGTTCAGACTGTGCCTGGGCCCTGTGGTCTCTTCCAGGTCAGTGTATGGCATTTCCTTCCCCTTGCCACAGGCACCTGGGAGCATGTCTGCACGTGGAGAAAGACTTCCCCGTGGGAAGCCGGGTTTTGTCAAACGGGTCCCAGTGCTCTGCTCCTCTCTTTTCACTCCTGCTGCCAGAAGCCCAGGGAGGATGGGAGGGCTTAGAACATGGCTGGGCACTGTGGTTTCTTCCAGAGAAGTGGAGGGCATTTGCTTTAGCTTGCCACAACCACTTGGGATAGGGTGTACACCTCAGGAAAACTGTCTCTGTGGGAAGCCGTCTTTTTGCAAAGGGGTCTCAGGGCCGTGGGCCTCGGCTGTCCCTCCGGCTCCCCAAAGCACAGGGACGAGGTGAGGGGCTTAGACCATGCCTGGGCAATGTTGTTTCTTACACCTGGGTGTGTGGCATTTTGTTGAGCTGGCTTCCCCCACTTGGGATAGGTGTTTCACAGCAAGCACCTATTGATCGTCCGAAGCCGTTTTTGCACCAGAGGTCTCCGGGCTGTGTTCGTTGGGGTTGAACTCCTGCTAGCAAAACCTCCGGGTTGAGGGAAGGGTTCAGACTGTGCCTGGGCCCTGTGGTCTCTTCCACGTCAGTGTATGGCATTTCCTTCCCCTTGCCCCAGGCACCTGGGAGCATGTCTGCACGTGGAGAAAGACTTTCCCGTGGGAAGCCGGGTTTTGTCAAACGGGTCCCAGTGCTCTGCTCCTCTCTTTTCACTCCTGCTGCCAGAAGCCCAGGGAGGATGGGAGGGCTTAGAACATGGCTGGGCACTGTGGTTTCTTCCAGAGAAGTGGAGGGCATTTGCTTTACCTTGCCACAACCACTTGGGATAGGGTCTGCACCTCAGGAAAACTGTCTCCGTGGGAAGCCGGCTTTTTGCAAAGGGGTCTCAGGGCCGTGGGCCTCGGCTGTCCCTCCGGCTCCCCAAAGCACAGGGACGAGGTGAGGGGCTTAGACCATGCCTGGGCAATGTTGTTTCTTACACCTGGGTGTGTGGCATTTTGTTGAGCTGGCTACCCCAATTGGGATAGGTGTTCCACAGCAAGCACCTATTGTTCGTCGGAAGCCGTTTTTGCCCCAGGGGTCTCCGGGCTGTGTTCGTTGGGGTTGAACTCCTGCTAGCAAAACCGCCGGGTTGAGGGAAGGGTTCAGACTGTGCCTGGGCCCTGTGGTCTCTTCCAGGTCAGTGTATGGCATTTCCTTCCCCTTGCCACAGGCACCTGGGAGCATGTCTGCACGTGGAGAAAGACTTTCCCGTGGGAAGCCGGGTTTTGTCAAACGGGTCCCAGTGCTCTGCTCCTCTCTTTTCACTCCTGCTGCCAGAAGCCCAGGGAGGATGGGTGGGCTTAGAACATGGCTGGGCACTGTGGTTTCTTCCAGAGAAGTGGAGGGCATTTGCTTTACCTTGCCACAACCACTTGGGATAGGGTCTACACCTCAGGAAAACTGTCTCTGTGGGAAGCCGTCTTTTTGCAAAGGGGTCTCAGGGCCGTGGGCCTCGGCTGTCCCTCCAGCTCCCCAAAGCACAGGGACGAGGTGAGGGGCTTAGACCATGCTGGGCAATGTTGTTTCTTACACCTGGGTGTGTGGCATTTTGTTGAGCTGGCTACCCCCACTTGGGATAGGTGTTCCACAGCAAGCACCTATGTTCGTCGGAAGCCGTTTTTGCCCCAGGGGTCTCCGGGCTGTGTTCGTTGGGGTTGAACTCCTGCTAGCAAAACCGCCGGGTTGAGGGAAGGGTTCAGACTGTGCCTGGGCCCTGTGGTCTCTTCCAGGTCAGTGTATGGCATTTCCTTCCCGTTGCCACAGGCACCTGGGAGCATGTCTGCACGTGGAGAAAGACTTTCCCGTGGGAAGCCGGGTTTTGTCAAACGGGTCCCAGTGCTCTGCTCCTCTCTTTTCACTCCTGCTGCCAGAAGCCCAGGGAGGATGGGAGGGCTTAGAACATGGCTGGGCACTGTGGTTTCTTCCAGAGAAGTGGAGGGCATTTGCTTTAGCTTGCCACAACCACTTGGGATAGGGTCTACACCTCAGGAAAACTGTCTCTGTGGGAAGCCGTCTTTTTGCAAAGGGGTCTCAGGGCCGTGGGCCTCGGCTGTCCCTCCGGCTCCCCAAAGCACAGGGACGAGGTGAGGGGCTTAGACCATGCCTGGGCAATGTTGTTTCTTACACCTGGGTGTGTGGCATTTTGTTGAGCTGGCTTCCCCCAGTTGGGATAGGTGTTCCACAGCAAGCACCTATTGATCGTCGGAAGCCGTTTTTGTACCAGAGGTCTCCGGGCTGTGTTCGTTGGGGTTGAACTCCTGCTAGCAAAACCGCCGGGTTGAGGGAAGGGTTCAGACTGTGCCTGGGCCCTGTGGTCTCTTCCACGTCAGTGTATGGCATTTCCTTCCCCTTGCCCCAGGCACCTGGGAGCATGTCTGCACGTGGAGAAAGACTTTCCCGTGGGAAGCCGGGTTTTGTCAAACGGGTCCCAGTGCTCTGCTCCTCTCTTTTCACTCCTGCTGCCAGAAGCCCAGGGAGGATGGGAGGGCTTACAACATGGCTGGGCACTGTGGTTTCTTCCAGAGAAGTGGAGGGCATTTGCTTTAGCTTGCCACAACCACTTGGGATAGGGTCTGCACCTCAGGAAAACTGTCTCCGTGGGAAGCCGGCTTTTTGCAAAGGGGTCTCAGGGCCGTGTGCCTCGGCTGTCCCTCCGGCTCCCCAAAGCACAGGGACGAGGTGAGGGGCTTAGACCATGCCTGGGCAATGTTGTTTCTTACACCTGGGTGTGTGGCATTTTGTTGAGCTGGCTTCCCCCACTTGGGATAGTTGTTCCACAGCAAGCACCTATTGTTCGTCGGAAGCCGTTTTTGCCCCAGGGGTCACCGGGCTGTGTTCGTTGGGGTTGAACTCCTGCTAGCAAAACCGCCGGGTTGAGGGAAGGGTTCAGACTGTGCCTGGGCCCTGTGGTCTCTTCCAGGTCAGTGTATGGCATTTCCTTCCCCTTGCCACAGGCACCTGGGAGCATGTCTGCACGTGGAGAAAGACTTTCCCGTGGGAAGCCGGGTTTTGTCAAACGGGTCCCAGTGCTCTGCTCCTCTCTTTTCACTCTTGCTGCCAGAAGCCCAGGGAGGATGGGAGGGCTTAGAACATGGCTGGGCACTGTGGTTTCTTCCAGAGAAGTGGAGGGCATTTGATTTACCTTGCCACAACCACTTGGGATAGGGTCTGCACCTCAGGAAAACTGTCTCCGTGGGAAGCCGGCTTTTTGCAAAGGGGTCTCAGGGCCGTGTGCCTCGGCTGTCCCTCCGGCTCCCCAAAGCACAGGGACGAGGTGAGGGGCTAGACCATGCTTGGGCAATGTTGTTTCTTACACCTGGGTGTGTGGCATTTTGTTGAGCTGCCTTCCCCCACTTGGGATAGGTGTTCCACAGCAAGCACCTATTGATCGTCGGAAGCCGTTTTTGCCCCAGGGGTCTCCGGGCTGTGTTCGTTGGGGTTGATCTCCTGCTTGCAAAACCGCCGGGTTGAGGGAAGGGTTCAGACTGTGCCTGGGCCCTGTGGTCTCTTCCAGGTCAGTGTATGGCATTTCCTTCCCCTTGCCCCAGGCACCTGGGAGCATGTCTGCACGTGGAGAAAGACTTTCCCGTGGGAAGCCGGGTTTTGTCAAACGGGTCCCAGTGCTCTGCTCCTCTCTTTTCACTCCTGCTGCCAGAAGCCCAGGGAGGATGGGAGGGCTTAGAACATGGCTGGGCACTGTGGTTTCTTCCAGAGAAGTGGAGGGCATTTGCTTTACCTTGCCACAACCACTTGGGATAGGGTATGCACCTCAGGAAACTGTCTCCGTGGGAAGCCGGCTTTTTGCAAAGGGGTCTCAGGGCCGTGTGCCTCGGCTGTCCCTCCGGCTCCCCAAAGCACAGGGACGAGGTGAGGGGCTTAGACCATGCCTGGGCAATGTTGTTTCTTACACCTGGGTGTGTGGCATTTTGTTGAGCTGGCTACCCCCACTTGGGATAGGTGTTCCACAGCAAGCACCTATTGTTCCTCGGAAGCCGTTTTTGCCCCAGGGGTCTCCGGGCTGTGTTCGTTGGGGTTGAACTCCTGCTAGCAAAACCGCCGGGTTGAGGGAAGGGTTCAGACTGTGCCTGGGCCCTGTGGTCTCTTCCAGGTCAGTGTATGGCATTTCCTTCCCCTTGCCCCAGGCACCTGGGAGCATGTCTGCACGTGGAGAAAGACTTTCCCGTGGGAAGCCGGGTTTTGCCAAACGGGTCCCAGTGCTCTGCTCCTCTCTTTTCACTCCTGCTGCCAGAAGCCCAGGGAGGATGGGAGGGCTTAGAACATGGCTGGGCACTGTGGTTTCTTCCAGAGAAGTGGAGGGCATTTGCTTTAGCTTGCCACAACCACTTGGGATAGGGTCTGCACCTCAAGAAAACTGTCTCCGTGGGAAGCCGGCTTTTTGCAAAGGGGTCTCAGGGCCGTGGGCCTCGGCTGTCCCTCCGGCTCCCCAAACCACAGGGACGAGGTGAGGGGCTTAGACCATGCCTGGGCAATGTTGTTTCTTACACCTGGGTGTGTGGCATTTTGTTGAGCTGGCTTCCCCCACTTGGGATAGGTGTTCCACAGCAAGCACCTATTGTTCGTCGGAAGCCGTTTTTGCCCCAGGGGTCTCCGGGCTGTGTTCGTTGGGGTTGAACTCCTGCTAGCAAAACCGCCGGGTTGAGGGAAGGGTTCAGACTGTGCCTGGGCCCTGTGGTCTCTTCCAGGTCAGTGTATGGCATTTCCTTCCCCTTGCCACAGGCACCTGGGAGCATGTCTGCACGTGGAGAAAGACTTTCCCGTGGGAAGCCGGGTTTTGCCAAACGGGTCCCAGTGCTCTGCTCCTCTCTTTTCACTCCTGCTGCCAGAAGCCCAGGGAGGATGGGAGGGCTTAGAACATGGCTGGGCACTGTGGTTTCTTTCAGAGAACTGGAGGGCATTTGCTTTACCTTGCCACAACCACTTGGGATAGGGTCTACACCTCAGGAAAACTGTCTCTGTGGGAAGCTGGCTTTTTGCAAAGGGGCCTCAGGGCCGTGGGCCTCGGCTGTCCCTCCGGCTCCCCAAAGCACAGGGACGAGGTGAGGGGCTTAGACCAAGCCTGGGCAATGTTGTTACTTACACCTGGGTGAGTGGCATTTTCTTGAGCTGGCTTCCCCCACTTGGGATAGGTGTTCCACAGCAAGCACCTATTGATCGTCGGAAGCCGTTTTTGCCCCAGGGGTCTCCGTGCTGTGTTCGTTGGGGTTGAACTCCTGCTAGCAAAACCGCCGGGTTGAGGGAAGGGTTCAGACTGTGCCTGGGCCCTGTGGTCTCTTCCAGGTCAGTGTATGGCATTTCCTTCCCCTTGCCACAGGCACCTGGGAGCATGTCTGCACGTGGAGAAAGACTTTCCCGTGGGAAGCCGGGTTTTGTCAAACGGGTCCCAGTGCTCTGCTCCTCTCTTTTCACTCCTGCTGCCAGAAGCCCAGGGAGGATGGGAGGGCTTAGAACATGGCTGGGCACTGTGGTTTCTTCCAGAGAAGTGGAGGGCATTTGCTTTACCTTGCCACAACCACTTGGGATAGGGTTTGCACCTCAGGAAAACTGTCTCCGTGGGAAGCCGGCTTTTTGCAAAGGGGTCTCAGGGCCGTGTGCCTCGGCTGTCCCTCCGGCTCCCCAAAGCACAGGGACGAGGTGAGGGGCTTAGACCATGCCTGGGCAATGTTGTTTTTTACACCTGGGTGTGTGGCATTTTGTTGAGCTGGCTTCCCCCACTTGGGATAGGTGTTCCACAGCAAGCACCTATTGATCGTCGGAAGCCGTTTTTGCCCCAGGGGTCTCCGGGCTGTGTTCGTTGGGGTTGAACTCCTGCTAGCAAAACCGCCGGGTTGAGGGAAGGGTTCAGACTGTGCCTGGGCCCTGTGGTCTCTTCCAGGTCAGTGTATGGCATTTCCTTCCCCTTGCCACAGGCAGCTGGGTGCATGTCTGCGCGAGGCGAAAGACTTTCCCGTGGGAAGCCGGTTTTTGTCAAACGGGTCCCAGTGCTCTGCTCCTCTCTTTTCACTCCTGCTGCCAGAAGCCCAGGGAGGATGGGAGGGCTTAGAACATGGCTGAGCACTGCGGTTTCTTCCAGAGAAGTGGAGGGCATTTGCTTTAGCTTGCCACAACCACTTGGGATAGGGTCTGCACCTCAGGAAACTGTCTCCGTGGGAAGCCTGCTTTTTGCAAAGGGGTCTCAGGGCCGTGTGCCTCGGCTGTCCCTCCGGCTCCCCAAAGCACAGGGACGAGGTGAGGGGCTTAGACCATGCCTGGGCAATGTTGTTTCTTACACCTGGGTGTGTGGCATTTTGTTGAGCTGGCTACCCCCACTTGGGATAGGTGTTCCACAGCAAGCACCTATTGTTCGTCGGAAGCCGTTTTTGCCCCAGGGGTCTCCGGGCTGTGTTCGTTGGGGTTGAACTCCTGCTAGCACAACCGCCGGGTTGAGGGAAGGGTTCAGACTGTGCCTGGGCCCTGTGGTCTCTTCCAGGTCAGTGTATGGCATTTCCTTCCCCTTGCCACAGGCACCTGGGAGCATGTCTGCACGTGGAGAAAGACTTTCCCGTGGGAAGCCGGGTTTTGCCAAACGGGTCCCAGTGCTCTGCTCCTCTCTTTTCACTCCTGCTGCCAGAAGCCCAGGGAGGATGGGAGGGCTTAGAACATGGCTGGGCACTGTGGTTTCTTCCAGAGAACTGGAGGGCATTTGCTTTACCTTGCCACAACCACTTGGGATAGGGTCTACACCTCAGGAAAACTGTCTCTGTGGGAAGCTGGCTTTTTGCAAAGGGGCCTCAGGGCCGTGGGCCTCGGCTGTCCCTCCGGCTCCCCAAAGCACAGGGACGAGGTGAGGGGCTTAGACCAAGCCTGGGCAATGTTGTTACTTACACCTGGGTGAGTGGCATTTTCTTGAGCTGGCTTCCCCCACTTGGGATAGGTGTTCCACAGCAAGCACCTATTGTTCGTCGGAAGCCGTTTTTGCCCCAGGGGTCTCCGTGCTGTGTTCCTTGGGGTTGAACTCCTGCTAGCAAAACCGCCGGGTTGAGGGAAGGGTTCAGACTGTGCCTGGGCCCTGTGGTCTCTTCCAGGTCAGTGTATGGCATTTCCTTCCCCTTGCCACAGGCACCTGGGAGCATTTCTGCACGTGGAGAAAGACTTTCCCGTGGGAAGCCGGGTTTTGTCAAACGGGTCCCAGTGCTCTGCTCCTGTCTTTTCACTCCTGCTGCCAGAAGCCCAGGGAGGATGGGAGGGCTTAGTACATGGCTGGGCACTGTGGTTTCTTCCAGAGAAGTGGAGGGCATTTGCTTTACCTTGCCACAACCACTTGGGATAGGGTTTGCACCTCAGGAAAACTGTCTCCGTGGGAAGCCGGCTTTTTGCGAAGGGGTCTCAGGGCCGTGTGCCTCGGCTGTCCCTCCGGCTCCCCAAAGCACAGGGACGAGGTGAGGGGCTTAGACCATGCCTGGGCAATGTTGTTTTTTCACCTGGGTGTGTGGCATTTTGTTGAGCTGGCTTCCCCCACTTGGGATAGGTGTTCCACAGCAAGCACCTATTGATCGTCGGAAGCCGTTTTTGCCCCAGGGGTCTCCGGGCTGTGTTCGTTGGGGTTGAACTCCTGCTAGCAAAACCGCCGGGTTGAGGGAAGGGTTCAGACTGTGCCTGGGCCCTGTGGTCTCTTCCAGGTCAGTGTATGGCATTTCCTTCCCCTTGCCACAGGCAGCTGGGTGCATGTCTGCGCGAGGCGAAAGACTTTCCCGTGGGAAGCCGGTTTTTGTCAAACGGGTCCCAGTGCTCTGCTCCTCTCTTTTCACTCCTGCTGCCAGAAGCCCAGGGAGGATGGGAGGGCTTAGAACATGGCTGAGCACTGCGGTTTCTTCCAGAGAAGTGGAGGGCATTTGCTTTAGCTTGCCACAACCACTTGGGATAGGGTCTGCACCTCAGGAAACTGTCTCCGTGGGAAGCCTGCTTTTTGCAAAGGGGTCTCAGGGCCGTGTGCCTCGGCTGTCCCTCCGGCTCCCCAAAGCACAGGGACGAGGTGAGGGGCTTAGACCATGCCTGGGCAATGTTGTTTCTTACACCTGGGTGTGTGGCATTTTGTTGAGCTGGCTACCCCCACTTGGGATAGGTGTTCCACAGCAAGCACCTATTGTTCGTCGGAAGCCGTTTTTGCCCCAGGGGTCTCCGGGCTGTGTTCGTTGGGGTTGAACTCCTCCTAGCACAACCGCCGGGTTGAGGGAAGGGTTCAGACTGTGCCTGGGCCCTGTGGTCTCTTCCAGGTCAGTGTATGGCATTTCCTTCCCCTTGCCCCAGGCACCTGGGAGCATGTCTGCACGTGGAGAAAGACTTTCCCGTGGGAAGCCGGTTTTTGTCAAACGGGTCCCAGTGCTCTGCTCCTCTCTTTTCACTCCTGCTGCCAGAAGCCCAGGGAGGATGGGAGGGCTTAGAACATGGCTGGGCACTGTGGTTTCTTCCAGAGAAGTGGAGGGCATTTGCTTTACCTTGCCACAACCACTTGGGATAGGGTCTGCACCTCAGGAAAACTGTCTCCGTGGGAAGCCGGCTTTTTGCAAAGGGGTCTCAGGGCCGTGGGCTTCGGCTGTCCCTCCGGCTCCCCAAAGCACAGGGACGAGGTGAGGGGCTTAGACCATGCCTGGGCAATGTTGTTTCTTACACCTGGGTGTGTGGCATTTTGTTGAGCTGGCTACCCCCACTTGGGATAGGTGTTCCACAGCAAGCACCTATTGTTCGTCGGAAGCCGTTTTTGCTCCAGGGGTCTCCGGGCTGTGTTCGTTGGGGTTGAACTCCTGCTAGCAAAACCGCCGGGTTGAGGGAAGGGTTCAGACTGTGCCTGGGCCCTGTGGTCTCTTCCAGGTCAGTGTATGGCATTTCCTTCCCCTTGCCACAGGCATCTGGGAGCATGTCTGCACGTGGAGAAAGACTTTCCCGTGGGAAGCCGGGTTTTGTGAAACGGGTCCCAGTGCTCTGCTCCTCTCTTTTCACTCCTGCTGCCAGAAGCCCAGGGAGGATGGGAGGGCTTAGAACATGGCTGGGCACTGTGGTTTCTTCCAGAGAAGTGGAGGGCATTTGCTTTACCTTGCCACAACCACTTGGGATAGGGTCTACACCTCAGGAAAACTGTCTCCGTGGGAAGCCGTCTTTTTGCAAAGGGGTCTCAGGGCCGTGTGCCTCGGCTGTCCCTCCGTCTCCCCAAAGCACAGGGACGAGGTGAGGGGCTTAGACCATGCCTGGGCAATGTTGTTTCTTACACCTGGGTGTGTGGCATTTTGTTGAGCTGGCTACCCCCACTTGGGATAGGTGTTCCACAGCAAGCACCTATTGTTCGTCGGAAGCCGTTTTTGCCCCAGGGGTCTCCGGGCTGTGTTCGTTGGGGTTGAACTCCTGCTAGCAAAACCGCCGGGTTGAGGGAAGGGTTCAGACTGTGCCTGGGCCCTGTGGTCTCTTCCAGGTCAGTGTATGGCATTTCCTTCCCCTTGCCACAGGCACCTGGGAGCATGTCTGCACGTGGAGAAAGACTTTCCCGTGGGAAGCCGGGTTTTGTCAAACGGGTCCCAGTGCTCTGCTCCTCTCTTTTCACTCCTGCTGCCAGAAGCCCAGGGAGGATGGGAGGGCTTAGAACATGGCTGGGCACTGTGGTTTCTTCCAGAGAAGTGGAGGGCATTTGCTTTAGCTTGCCACAACCACTTGGGATAGGGTCTGCACCTCAGGAAAACTGTCTCCGTGGGAAGCCGGCTTTTTGCAAAGGGGTCTCAGGGCCGTGGGCCTCGGCTGTCCCTCCGGCTCCCCAAAGCACAGGGACGAGGTGAGGGGCTTAGACCATGCCTGGGCAATGTTGTTTCTTACACCTGGGTGTGTGGCATTTTGTTGAGCTGGCTTCCCCCACTTGGGATAGGTGTTTCACAGCAAGCACCTATTATTCGTCGGAAGCCGTTTTTGCCCCAGGGGTCTCCGGGCTGTGTTCGTTGGGGTTGAACTCCTGCTAGCAAAACCGCCGGGTTGAGGGAAGGGTTCAGACTGTGCCTGGGCCCTGTGGTCTCTTCCAGGTCAGTGTATGGCATTTCCTTCCCCTTGCCCCAGGCACCTGGGAGCATGTCTGCACGTGGAGAAAGACTTTCCCGTGGGAAGCCGGGTTTTGCCAAACGGGTCCCAGTGCTCTGCTCCTCTCTTTTCACTCCTGCTGCCAGAAGCCCAGGGAGGATGGGAGGGCTTAGAACATGGCTGGGCACTGTGGTTCTTCCAGAGAAGTGGAGGGCATTTGCTTTACCTTCCCACACCCACTTGGGACAGGCTCTACACCTCAGGAAAACTGTCTCTGTGGGAAGCCGTCTTTTTGCAAAGGGGTCTCAGGGCCGTGGGCCTCGGCTGTCCCTTTGGCTCCCCAAAGCACAGGGACGAGGTGAGGGGCTTAGACCATGCCTAGGCAATGTTGTTTCTTACACCTGGGTGTGTGGCATTTTGTTGAGCTGGCTACCCCCACTTGGGATAGGTGTTTCACAGCAAGCACCTATTATTCGTCGGAAGCCGTTTTTGCCCCAGGGGTCTCCGGGCTGTGTTCGTTGGGGTTGAACTCCTGCTAGCAAAACCGCCAGGTTGAGGGAAGGGTTCAGACTGTGCCTGGGCCCTGTGGTCTCTTCCAGGTCAGTGTATGGCATTTCCTTCCCCTTGCCACAGGCACCTGGGAGCATGGCTGCACGTGGAGAAAGACTTTCCCGTGGGAAGCCGGGTTTTGTGAAACGGGTCCCAGTGCTCTGCTCCTCTCTTTTCACTCCTGCTGCCAGAAGCCCAGGGAGGATGGGTGGGCTTAGAACATGGCTGGGCACTGTGGTTTCTTCCAGAGAAGTGGAGGGCATTTGCTTTACCTTGCCACAACCACTTGGGATAGGGTCTACACCTCAGGAAAACTGTCTCTGTGGGAAGCCGTCTTTTTGCAAAGGGGTCTCAGGGCCGTGGGCCTCGGCTGTCCCTCCAGCTCCCCAAAGCACAGGGACGAGGTGAGGGGCTTAGACCATGCTGGGCAATGTTGTTTCTTACACCTGGGTGTGTGGCATTTTGTTGAGCTGGCTACCCCCACTTGGGATAGGTGTTCCACAGCAAACACCTATGTTCGTCGGAAGCCGTTTTTGCCCCAGGGGTCTCCGGGCTGTGTTCGTTGGGGTTGAACTCCTGCTAGCAAAACCGCCGGGTTGAGGGAAGGGTTCAGACTGTGCCTGGGCCCTGTGGTCTCTGCCAGGTCAGTGTATGGCATTTCCTTCCCCTTGCCCTAGGCACCTGGGAGCATGTCTGCACGTGGAGAAAGACTTTCCCGTGGGAAGCCGGGTTTTGTCAAACGGGTCCCAGTGCTCTGCTCCTCTCTTTTCACTCCTGCTGCCAGAAGCCCAGGGAGGATGGGAGGGCTTAGAACATGGCTGGGCACTGTGGTTTCTTCCAGAGAAGTGGAGGGCATTTGCTTTACCTTGCCACAACCACTTGGGATAGGGTCTGCACCTCTGGAAAACTGTCTCCGTGGGAAGCCGGCTTTTTGCAAAGGGGTCTCAGGGCCGTGGGCCTCGGCTGTCCCTCCCACTCCCCAAAGCACAGGGACGAGGTGATGGGCTTAGACCATGCCTGGGCAATGTTGTTTCTTACACCTGGGTGTGTGGCATTTTGTTGAGCTGGCTACCCGCACTTGGGATAGGTGTTCCACAAGCACCTATTGTTCGTCGGAAGCCGTTTTTGCCCCAGGGGTCTCCGGGCTGTGTTCGTTGGGGTTGAACTCCTGCTAGCAAAACCGCCGGGTTGAGGGAAGGGTTCAGACTGTGCCTGGGCCCTGTGGTCTCTTCCAGGTCAGTGTATGGCATTTCCTTCCCCTTGCCACAGGCACCTGGGAGCATGTCTGCACGTGGAGAAAGACTTTCCCGTGGGAAGCCGGGTTTTGTGAAACGGGTCCCAGTGCTCTGCTCCTCTCTTTTCACTCCTGCTGCCAGAAGCCCAGGGAGGATGGGAGGGCTTAGAACATGGCTGGGCACTGTGGTTTCTTCCAGAGAAGTGGAGGGCATTTGCTTTAGCTTGCCACAACCACTTGGGATAGGGTCTACACCTCAGGAAAACTGTCTCTGTGGGAAGCCGTCTTTTTGCAAAGGGGTCTCAGGGCCGTGGGTCTCGGCTGTCCCTCCGGCTCCCCAAAGCACAGGGACGAGGTGAGGGGCTTAGACCATGCCTGGGCAATGTTGTTTCTTACACCTGGGTGTGTGGCATTTTGTTGAGCTGGCTTCCCCCACTTGGGATAGGTGTTCCACAGCAAGCACCTATTGATCGTCGGAAGCCGTTTTTGTACCAGAGGTCTCCGGGCTGTGTTCGTTGGGGTTGAACTCCTGCTAGCAAAACAGCCGGGTTGAGGGAAGGGTTCAGACTGTGCCTGGGCCCTGTGGTCTCTTCCACGTCAGTGTATGGCATTTCCTTCCCCTTGCCCCAGGCACCTGGGAGCATGTCTGCACGTGGAGAAAGACTTTCCCGTGGGAAGCCGGGTTTTGTCAAACGGGTCCCAGTGCTCTGCTCCTCTCTTTTCACTCCTGCTGCCAGAAGCCCAGGGAGGATGGGAGGGCTTAGAACATGGCTGGGCACTGTGGTTTCTTCCAGAGAAGTGGAGGGCATTTGCTTTACCTTGCCACAACCACTTGGGATAGGGTCTGCACCTCAGGAAAACTGTCTCCGTGGGAAGCCGGCTTTTTGCAAAGGGGTCTCAGGGCCGTGGGCCTCGGCTGTCCCTCCGGCTCCCCAAAGCACAGGGACGAGGTGAGGGGCTTAGACCATGCCTGGGCAATGTTGTTTCTTACACCTGGGTGTGTGGCATTTTGTTGAGCTGGCTACCCCCACTTGGGATAGGTGTTCCACAGCAAGCACCTATTGTTCGTCGGAAGCCGTTTTTGCCCCAGGGGTCTCCGGGCTGTGTTCGTTGGGGTTGAACTCCTGCTAGCAAAACCGCCGGGTTGAGGGAAGGGTTCAGACTGTGCCTGGGCCCTGTGGTCTCTTCCAGGTCAGTGTATGGCATTTCCTTCCCCTTGCCACAGGCACCTGGGAGCATGTCTGCACGTGGAGAAAGACTTTCCCGTGGGAAGCCGGGTTTTGTGAAACGGGTCAGAGTGCTCTGCTCCTCTCTTTTCACTCCTGCTGCCAGAAGCCCAGGGAGGATGGGAGGGCTTAGAACATGGCTGGGCACTGTGGTTTCTTCCAGAGAAGTGGAGGGCATTTGCTTTACCTTGCCACAACCACTTGGGATAGGGTCTACACCTCAGGAAAACTGTCTCTGTGGGAAGCCGTCTTTTTGCAAAGGGGTCTCAGGGCCGTGGGCCTCGGCTGTCCCTCCAGCTCCCCAAAGCACAGGGACGAGGTGAGGGGCTTAGACCATGCCTGGGCAATGTTGTTTCTTACACCTGGGTGTGTGGCATTTTGTTGAGCTGGCTTCCCCCACTTGGGATAGGTGTTCCACAGCAAGCACCTATTGATCGTCGGAAGCCGTTTTTGCACCAGGGGTCTCCGGGCTGTGTTCGTTGGGGTTGAACTCCTGCTAGCAAAAACGCCGGGTTGAGGGAAGAGTTCAGACTGTGCCTGGGCCCTGTGGTCTCTTCCAGGTCAGTGTATGGCATTTCCTTCCCCTTGCACCAGGCACCTGGGAGCATGTCTGCACGTGGAGAAAGACTTTCCCGTGGGAAGCCGGGTTTTGTCAAACGGGTCCCAGTGCTCTGCTCCTCTCTTTTCACTCTTGCTGCCAGAAGTCCAGGGAGGATGGGAGGGCTTAGAACATGGCTGGGCACTGTGGTTTCTTCCAGAGAAGTGGAGGGCATTTGCTTTACCTTGCCACAACCACGTGGGATAGGGTCTGCACCTCAGGAAAACTATTTCCGTGGGAAGCCGGCTTTTTGCAAAGGGGGTCTCAGGGTCATGGGCCTCGGCTGTCCCTCCGGCTCCCCAGAGCACAGGGACGAGGTGAGGGGCTTAGACCAAGCCTGGGCAATGTTGTTACTTACACCTGGGTGTGTGGCATTTTGTTGAGCTGGCTTCCCCCTCTTGGGATAGGTGTTCCACAGCAAGCACCTATTGTTCGTCGGAAGTCGTTTTTGCCCCAGGGGTCGCCGGGCTGTGTTCGTTGGGGTTGAATTCCTGCTAGCAAAACCGCCGGATTGAGGAAAGGGTTCAGACTGTGCCTGGGCCCTGTGGTCTCTTCCAGGTCAGTGTATGGCATTTCCTTCCCCTTGCCACAGGCACCTGGGAGCATGTCTGCACGTGGAGAAAGACTTTCCCGTGGGAAGCCGGGTTTTGTCAAACGGGTCCCAGTGCTCTGCTCCTCTCTTTTCACTCCTGCTGCCAGAAGCCCAGGGAGGATGGGAGGGCTTACAACATGGCTGGGCACTGTGGTTTCTTCCAGAGAAGTGGAGGGCATTTGCTTTACCTTGCCACAACCACTTGGGATAGGGTCTGCACCTCAGGAAAACTGTCTCCGTGGGAAGCCGGCTTTTTGCAAAGGGGTCTCAGGGCCGTGTGCCTCGGCTGTCCCTCCGGCTCCCCAAAGCACAGGGACGAGGTGAGGGGCTTAGACCATGCCTGGGCAATGTTGTTTCTTACACCTGGGTGTGTGGCATTTTGTTGAGTTGGCTTCCCCCACTTGGGATAGGTGTTCCACAGCAAGCACCTATTGATCGTCGGAAGCCGTTTTTGCCCCAGGGGTCTCCGGGCTGTGTTCGTTGGGGTTGAACTCCTGCTAGCAAAACCGCCGGGTTGAGGGATGGGTTCAGACTGTGCCTGGGCCCTGTGGTCTCTTCCAGGTCAGTGTATGGCATTTCCTTCCCCTTGCCACAGGCACCTGGGAGCATGTCTGCACGTGGAGAAAGACTTTCCCGTGGGAAGCCGGGTTTTGCCAAACGGGTCCCAGTGCTCTGCTCCTCTCTTTTCACTCCTGCTGCCAGAAGCCCAGGGAGGATGGGAGGGCTTAGAACATGGCTGGGCACTGTGGTTTCTTCCAGAGAAGTGGAGGGCATTTGCTTTACCTTGCCACAACCACTTGGGATAGGGTCTACACCTCAGGAAAACTGTCTCTGTGGGAAGCTGGCTTTTTGCAAAGGGGCCTCAGGGCCGTGGGCCTCGGCTGTCCCTCC
The DNA here is from genome assembly GCF_024610735.1 of Ursus americanus. Classification (NCBI taxonomy): domain Eukaryota; kingdom Metazoa; phylum Chordata; class Mammalia; order Carnivora; family Ursidae; genus Ursus; species Ursus americanus. The sequence goes on from NW_028273636.1 coordinate 500,870, forward strand.
GGCTCCCCAAAGCACAGGGACGAGGTGAGGGGCTTAGACCAAGCCTTGGCAATGTTGTTACTTACACCTGGGTGTGTGGCATTTTCTTGAGCTGGCTTCCCCCACTTGGGATAGGTGTTCCACAGCAAGCACCTATTGATCGTCGGAAGCCGTTTTTGCCCCAGGGGTCTCCGGGCTGTGTTCGTTGGGGTTGAACTCCTACTTGCAAAACCGCCGGGTTGAGGGAGGGGTTCAGACTGTGCCTGGGCCCTGTGGTCTCTTCCAGGTCAGTGTATGGCATTTCCTTCCCCTTGCCACAGGCACCTGGGAGCATGTCTGAACGTGGAAAAAGACTTTCCCGTGGGAAGCCGGGTTTTGTCAAACGGGTCCCAGTGCTCTGCTCCTCTCTTTTCACTCCTGCTGCCAGAAGCCCAGGGAGGATGGGAGGGCTTAGACCATGGCTGCGCACTGTGGTTTCTTCCAGAGAAGTGGAGGGCATTTGCTTTACCTTGCCACAACCACTTGGGATAGGGTCTGCACCTCAGGAAAACTGTCTCCGTGGGAAGCCGGCTTTTTGCAAAGGGGTCTCAGGGCCGTGTGCCTCGGCTGTCCCTCCGGCTCCCCAAAACACAGGGACGAGGTGAGGGGCTAGACCATGCCTGGGCAATGTTGTTTCTTACACCTGGGTGTGTGGCATTTTCTTGAGCTGCCTTTCCCCACTTGGGATAGGTGTTCCACAGCAGGCACCTATTGTTCGTCGGAAGCCGTTTTTGCCCCAGGGGTCTCCGGGCTGTGTTCGTTGGGGTTGATCTCCTGCTTGCAAAACCGCCGGGTTGAGGGAAGGGTTCAGACTGTGCCTGGTCCCTGTGGTCTCTTCCAGGTCAGTGTATGGCATTTCCTTCCCCTTGCCACAGGCACCTGGGAGCATGTCTGCACGTGGAGAAAGACTTTCCCGTGGGAAGCCGGGTTTTGTCAAACGGGTCCCAGTGCTCTGCTCCTCTCTTTTCACTCCTGCTGCCAGAAGCCCAGGGAGGATGGGAGGGCTTAGAACATGGCTGGGCACTGTGGTTTCTTCCAGAGAAGTGGAGGGCATTTGCTTTACCTTGCCACAACCACTTGGGATAGGGTCTACACCTCAGGAAAACTGTCTCTGTGGGAAGCCGTCTTTTTGCAAAGGGGTCTCAGGGCCGTGGGCCTCGGCTGTCCCTCCAGCTCCCCAAAGCACAGGGACGAGGTGAGGGGCTTAGACCATACCTGGGCAATGTTGTTTCTTACACCTGGGTGTGTGGCATTTTGTTGAGTTGGCTTCCCCCACTTGGTTTATGTGTTCCACAGCAAGCACCTATTGATCGTCGGAAGCCGTTTTTGTACCAGGGGTCTCCGGGCTGTGTTCGTTGGGGTTGAACTCCTGCTAGCAAAAACGCCGGGTTGAGGGAAGGGTTCAGACTGTGCCTGGGCCCTGTGGTCTCTTCCAGGTCAGTGTATGGCATTTCCTTCCCCTTGCCCCAGGCACCTGGGAGCATGTCTGCCCGTGGAGAAAGACTTTCCCGTGGGAAGCCGGGTTTTGTCAAACGGGTCCCAGTGCTCTGCTCCTCTCTTTTCACTCCTGCTGCCAGAAGCCCAGGGAGGATGGGAAGGCTTAGAACATGGCTGGGCACTGTGGTTTCTTCCAGAGAAGTGGAGGGCATTTGCTTTACCTTGCCACAACCACTTGGGATAGGGTCTGCACCTCAGGAAAACTGTCTCCGTGGGAAGCCGGCTTTTTGCAAAGGGGTCTCAGGGCCGTGTGCCTCGGCTGTCCCTCCGGCTCCCCAAAGCACAGGGACGAGGTGAGGGGCTTAGACCATGCCTGGGCAATGTTGTTTCTTACACCTGGGTGTGTGGCATTTTGTTGAGCTGGCTACCCCCACTTGGGATAGGTGTTCCACTGCAAGAACCTATTGTTCGTCGGAAGCCGTTTTTGCCCCAGGGGTCTCCGGGCTGTGTTCGTTGGGGTGGAACTCCTGCTAGCAAAACCGCCGGGTTGAGGGAAGGGTTCAGACTGTGCCTGGGCCCTGTGGTCTCTTCCAGGTCAGTGTATGGCATTTCCTTCCCCTTGCCACAGGCACCTGGGAGCATGTCTGCACGTGGAGAAAGACTTTCCCGTGGGAAGCCGGGTTTTGTCAAACGGGTCCCAGTGCTCTGCTCCTCTCTTTTCACTCCTGCTGCCAGAAGCCCAGGGAGGATGGGAGGGCTTAGAACATGGCTGGGCACTGTGGTTTCTTCCAGAGAAGTGGAGGGCATTTGCTTTAGCTTGCCACAACCACTTGGGATAGGGTCTGCACCTCAGGAAACTGTCTCCGTGGGAAGCCGGCTTTTTGCAAAGGGGTCTCAGGGCCGAGTGCCTCGGCTGTCCCTCCGGCTCCCCAAAGCACAGGGACGAGGTGAGGGGCTTAGACCATGCCTGGGCAATGTTGTTTCTTACACCTGGGTGTGTGGCATTTTGTTGAGCTGGCTACCCCCACTTGGGATAGGTGTTCCACAGCAAGCACCTATTGTTCGTCGGAAGCCGTTTTTGCCCCAGGGGTCTCCGGGCTGTGTTCGTTGGGGTTGAACTCCTGCTAGCAAAACCGCCGGGTTGAGGGAAGGGTTCAGACTGTGCCTGGGCCCTGTGGTCTCTTCCAGGTCAGTGTATGGCATTTCCTTCCCCTTGCCACAGGCACCTGGGAGCATGTCTGCGCGTGGAGAAAGACTTTCCCGTGGGAAGCCGGGTTTTGCCAAACGGGTCCCAGTGCTCTGCTCCTCTATTTTCACTCCTGCTGCCAGAAGCCCAGGGAGGATTGGAGGGCTTAGAACATGGCTGGGCACTGTGGTTTCTTCCAGAGAAGTGGAGGGCATTTGCTTTACCTTGCCACAACCACTTGGGATAGGGTCTACACCTCAGGAAAACTGTCTCTGTGGGAAGCCAGCTTTTTGCAAAGGGGTCTCAGGGCCGTGGGCCTCGGCTGTCCCTCTGGCTCCCCAAAGCACAGGGACGAGGTGAGGGGCTTAGACCATGCCTGGGCAATGTTGTTTCTTACACCTGGGTGTGTGGCATTTTGTTGAGCTGGCTACCCCCACTTGGGATAGGTGTTCCACAGCAAGCACCTATTGTTCGTCGGAAGCCGTTTTTGCCCCAGGGGTCTCCGGGCTGTGTTCGTTGGGGTTGAACTCCTGCTAGCAAAACCGCCGGGTTGAGGGAAGGGTTCAGACTGTGCCTGGGCCCTGTGGTCTCTTCCAGGTCAGTGTATGGCATTTCCTTCCCCTTGCCACAGGCACCTGGGAGCATGTCTGCACGTGGAGAAAGACTTTCCCGTGGGAAGCCGGGTTTTGTCAAACGGGTCCCAGTGCTCTGCTCCTCTCTTTTCACTCCTGCTGCCAGAAGCCCAGGGAGGATGGGAGGGCTTAGAACATGGCTGGGCACTGTGGTTTCTTCCAGAGAAGTGGAGGGCATTTGCTTTACCTTGCCACAACCACTTGGGATAGGGTCTACACCTCAGGAAAACTGTCTCTGTGGGAAGCCGTCTTTTTGCTAAGGGGTCTCAGGGCCGTGGGCCTCGGCTGTCCCTCCGGCTCCCCAAAGCACAGGGACGAGGTGAGGGGCTTAGACCATGCCTGGGCAATGTTGTTTCTTACACCTGGGTGTGTGGCATTTTGTTGAGCTGGCTTCCCCCACTTGGGATAGGTGTTCCACAGCAAGCACCTATTGTTCGTCGGAAGCCGTTTTTGCCCCAGGGGTCTCCGGGCTGTGTTCGTTGGGGTTGAACTCCCTCTAGCAAAACCGCCGGGTTGAGGGAAGGGTTCAGACTGTGCCTGGGCCCTGTGGTCTCTTCCAGGTCAGTGTATGGCATTTCCTTCCCCTTGCCACAGGCACCTGGGAGCATGTCTGCACGTGGAGAAAGACTTTCCCGTGGGAAGCCGGGTTTTGCCAAACGGGTCCCAGTGCTCTGCTCCTCTCTTTTCACTCCTGCTGCCAGAAGCTCAGGGAGGATGGGAGGGCTTAGAACATGGCTGGGCACTGTGGTTTCTTCCAGAGAACTGGAGGGCATTTGCTTTACCTTGCCACAACCACTTGGGATAGGGTCTACACCTCAGGAAAACTGTCTCTGTGGGAAGCTGGCTTTTTGCAAAGGGGCCTCAGGGCCGTGGGCCTCAGCTGTCCCTCCGGCTCCCCAAAGCACAGGGACGAGGTGAGGGGCTTAGACCAAGCCTGGGCAATGTTGTTACTTACACCTGGGTGTGTGGCACTTTCTTGAGCTGGCTTCCCCCACTTGGGATAGGTGTTCCACAGCAAGCACCTATTGATCGTCGGAAGACGTTTTTGCCCCAGGGGTCTCCGTGCTGTGTTCGTTGGGGTTGAACTCCTGCTAGCAAAACCGCCGGGTTGAGGGAAGGGTTCAGACTGTGCCTGGGCCCTGTGGTCTCTTCCAGGTCAGTGTATGGCATTTCCTTCCCCTTGCCCCAGGCACCTGGGAGCATGTCTGCACGTGGAGAAAGACTTTCCCGTGGGAAGCCGGGTTTTGTCAAACGGGTCCCAGTGCTCTGCTCCTCTCTTTTCACTCCTGCTGCCAGAAGCCCAGGGAGGATGGGAGGGCTTAGAACATGGCTGGGCACTGTGGTTTCTTCCAGAGAAGTGGAGGGCATTTGCTTTACCTTGCCACAACCACTTGGGATAGGGTCTGCACCTCAGGAAAACTGTCTCCGTGGGAAGCCGGCTTTTTGCAAAGGGGTCTCAGGGCCGTGTGCCTCGGCTGTCCCTCCGGCTCCCCAAAGCACAGGGACGAGGTGAGGGGCTTAGACCATGCCTGGGCAATGTTGTTTCTTACACCTGGGTGTGTGGCATTTTGTTGAGTTGGCTTCCCCCACTTGGGATAGGTGTTCCACAGCAAGCACCTATTGATCGTCGGAAGCCGTTTTTGCCCCAGGGGTCTCCGGGCTCTGTTCGTTGGGGTTGAACTCCTGCTAGCAAAACCGCCGGGTTGAGGGATGGGTTCAGACTGTGCCTGGGCCCTGTGGTCTCTTCCAGGTCAGTGTATGGCATTTCCTTCCCCTTGCCACAGGCACCTGGGAGCATGTCTGCACGTGGAGAAAGACTTTCCCGTGGGAAGCCGGGTTTTGCCAAACGGGTCCCAGTGCTCTGCTCCTCTCTTTTCACTCCTGCTGCCAGAAGCCCAGGGAGGATGGGAGGGCTTAGAACATGGCTGGGCACTGTGGTTTCTTCCAGAGAAGTGGAGGGCATTTGCTTTACCTTGCCACAACCACTTGGGATAGGGTCTACACCTCAGGAAAACTGTCTCTGTGGGAAGCTGGCTTTTTGCAAAGGGGCCTCAGGGCCGTGGGCCTCGGCTGTCCCTCCGGCTCCCCAAAGCACAGGGACGAGGTGAGGGGCTTAGACCAAGCCTTGGCAATGTTGTTACTTACACCTGGGTGTGTGGCATTTTCTTGAGCTGGCTTCCCCCACTTGGGATAGGTGTTCCACAGCAAGCACCTATTGATCGTCGGAAGCCGTTTTTGCCCCAGGGGTCTCCGGGCTGTGTTCGTTGGGGTTGAACTCCTACTTGCAAAACCGCCGGGTTGAGGGAGGGGTTCAGACTGTGCCTGGGCCCTGTGGTCTCTTCCAGGTCAGTGTATGGCATTTCCTTCCCCTTGCCACAGGCACCTGGGAGCATGTCTGAACGTGGAAAAAGACTTTCCCGTGGGAAGCCGGTTTTTGTCAAACGGGTCCCAGTGCTCTGCTCCTCTCTTTTCACTCCTGCTGCCAGAAGCCCAGGGAGGATGGGAGGGCTTAGACCATGGCTGCGCACTGTGGTTTCTTCCAGAGAAGTGGAGGGCATTTGCTTTACCTTGCCACAACCACTTGGGATAGGGTCTGCACCTCAGGAAAACTGTCTCCGTGGGAAGCCGGCTTTTTGCAAAGGGGTCTCAGGGCCGTGTGCCTCGGCTGTCCCTCCGGCTCCCCAAAACACAGGGACGAGGTGAGGGGCTAGACCATGCCTGGGCAATGTTGTTTCTTACACCTGGGTGTGTGGCATTTTCTTGAGCTGCCTTTCCCCACTTGGGATAGGTGTTCCACAGCAGGCACCTATTGTTCGTCGGAAGCCGTTTTTGCCCCAGGGGTCTCCGGGCTGTGTTCGTTGGGGTTGATCTCCTGCTTGCAAAACCGCCGGGTTGAGGGAAGGGTTCAGACTGTGCCTGGTCCCTGTGGTCTCTTCCAGGTCAGTGTATGGCATTTCCTTCCCCTTGCCACAGGCACCTGGGAGCATGTCTGCACGTGGAGAAAGACTTTCCCGTGGGAAGCCGGGTTTTGTCAAACGGGTCCCAGTGCTCTGCTCCTCTCTTTTCACTCCTGGTGCCAGAAGCCCAGGGAGGATGGGAGGGCTTAGAACATGGCTGGGCACTGTGGTTTCTTCCAGAGAAGTGGAGGGCATTTGCTTTACCTTGCCACAACCACTTGGGATAGGGTCTACACCTCAGGAAAACTGTCTCTGTGGGAAGCCGTCTTTTTGCAAAGGGGTCTCAGGGCCGTGGGCCTCGGCTGTCCCTCCAGCTCCCCAAAGCACAGGGACGAGGTGAGGGGCTTAGACCATACCTGGGCAATGTTGTTTCTTACACCTGGGTGTGTGGCATTTTGTTGAGTTGGCTTCCCCCACTTGGTTTATGTGTTCCACAGCAAGCACCTATTGATCGTCGGAAGCCGTTTTTGTACCAGGGGTCTCCGGGCTGTGTTCGTTGGGGTTGAACTCCTGCTAGCAAAAACGCCGGGTTGAGGGAAGGGTTCAGACTGTGCCTGGGCCCTGTGGTCTCTTCCAGGTCAGTGTATGGCATTTCCTTCCCCTTGCCCCAGGCACCTGGGAGCATGTCTGCCCGTGGAGAAAGACTTTCCCGTGGGAAGCCGGGTTTTGTCAAACGGGTCCCAGTGCTCTGCTCCTCTCTTTTCACTCCTGCTGCCAGAAGCCCAGGGAGGATGGGAAGGCTTAGAACATGGCTGGGCACTGTGGTTTCTTCCAGAGAAGTGGAGGGCATTTGCTTTACCTTGCCACAACCACTTGGGATAGGGTCTGCACCTCAGGAAAACTGTCTCCGTGGGAAGCCGGCTTTTTGCAAAGGGGTCTCAGGGCCGTGTGCCTCGGCTGTCCCTCCGGCTCCCCAAAGCACAGGGACGAGGTGAGGGGCTTAGACCATGCCTGGGCAATGTTGTTTCTTACACCTGGGTGTGTGGCATTTTGTTGAGCTGGCTACCCCCACTTGGGATAGGTGTTCCACTGCAAGAACCTATTGTTCTTCGGAAGCCGTTTTTGCCCCAGGGGTCTCCGGGCTGTGTTCGTTGGGGTGGAACTCCTGCTAGCAAAACCGCCGGGTTGAGGGAAGGGTTCAGACTGTGCCTGGGCCCTGTGGTCTCTTCCAGGTCAGTGTATGGCATTTCCTTCCCCTTGCCACAGGCACCTGGGAGCATGTCTGCACGTGGAGAAAGACTTTCCCGTGGGAAGCCGGGTTTTGTCAAACGGGTCCCAGTGCTCTGCTCCTCTCTTTTCACTCCTGCTGCCAGAAGCCCAGGGAGGATGGGAGGGCTTAGAACATGGCTGGGCACTGTGGTTTCTTCCAGAGAAGTGGAGGGCATTTGCTTTAGCTTGCCACAACCACTTGGGATAGGGTCTGCACCTCAGGAAACTGTCTCCGTGGGAAGCCGGCTTTTTGCAAAGGGGTCTCAGGGCCGAGTGCCTCGGCTGTCCCTCCGGCTCCCCAAAGCACAGGGACGAGGTGAGGGGCTTAGACCATGCCTGGGCAATGTTGTTTCTTACACCTGGGTGTGTGGCATTTTGTTGAGCTGGCTACCCCCACTTGGGATAGGTGTTCCACAGCAAGCACCTATTGTTCGTCGGAAGCCGTTTTTGCCCCAGGGGTCTCCGGGCTGTGTTCGTTGGGGTTGAACTCCTGCTAGCAAAACCGCCGGGTTGAGGGAAGGGTTCAGACTGTGCCTGGGCCCTGTGGTCTCTTCCAGGTCAGTGTATGGCATTTCCTTCCCCTTGCCACAGGCACCTGGGAGCATGTCTGCACGTGGAGAAAGACTTTCCCGTGGGAAGCCGGGTTTTGTCAAACGGGTCCCAGTGCTCTGCTCCTCTCTTTTCACTCCTGCTGCCAGAAGCCCAGGGAGGATGGGAGGGCTTAGAACATGGCTGGGCACTGTGGTTTCTTCCAGAGAAGTGGAGGGCATTTGCTTTACCTTGCCACAACCACTTGGGATAGGGTCTGCACCTCAGGAAAACTGTCTCCGTGGGAAGCCGGCTTTTTGCAAAGGGGTCTCAGGGCCGTGGGCCTCGGCTGTCCCTCCGGCTCCCCAAAGCACAGGGACGAGGTGAGGGGCTTAGACCATGCTGGGCAATGTTGTTTCTTACACCTGGGTGTGTGGCATTTTGTTGAGCTGGCTACCCCCACTTGGGATAGGTGTTCCACAGCAAGCACCTATGTTCGTCGGAAGCCGTTTTTGCCCCAGGGGTCTCCGGGCTGTGTTCGTTGGGGTTGAACTCCTGCTAGCAAAACCGCCGGGTTGAGGGAAGGGTTCAGACTGTGCCTGGGCCCTGTGGTCTCTTCCAGGTCCGTGTATGGCATTTCCTTCCCCTTGCCCCAGGCACCTGGGAGCATGTCTGCACGTGGAGAAAGACTTTCCCGTGGGAAGCCGGGTTTTGTCAGACGGGTCCCAGTGCTCTGCTCCTCTCTTTTCACTCTTGCTGCCAGAAGCCCAGGGAGGATGGGAGGGCTTAGAACATGGCTGGGCACTGTGGTTTCTTCCAGAGAAGTGGAGGGCATTTGCTTTAGCTTGCCACAACCACTTGGGATAGGGTCTGCACCTCAGGAAAACTGTCTCCGTGGGAAGCCGGCTTTTTGCAAAGGGGTCTCAGGGCCGAGTGCCTCGGCTGTCCCTCCGGCTCCCCAAAGCACAGGGACGAGGTGAGGGGCTTAGACCATGCCTGGGCAATGTTGTTTCTTACACCTGGGTGTGTGGCATTTTGTTGAGCTGGCTACCCCCACTTGGGATAGTTGTTCCACAGCAAGCACCTATTGTTCGTCGGAAGCCGTTTTTGCCCCAGGGGTCTCCGTGCTGTGTTCGTTGGGGTTGAACTCCTGCTAGCAAAACCGCCGGGTTGAGGGAAGGGTTCAGACTGTGCCTGGGCCCTGTGGTCTCTTCCAGGTCAGTGTATGGCATTTCCTTCCCCTTGCCACAGGCACCTGGGAGCATGTCTGCACGTGGAGAAAGACTTTCCCGTGGGAAGCCGGGTTTTGTCAAACGGGTCCCAGTGCTCTGCTCCTCTCTTTTCACTCCTGCTGCCAGAAGCCCAGGGAGGATGGGAGGGCTTAGAACATGGCTGGGCACTGTGGTTTCTTCCAGAGAAGTGGAGGGCATTTGCTTTACCTTGCCACAACCACGTGGGATAGGGTCTGCACCTCAGGAAAACTATTACCGTGGGAAGCCGGCTTTTTGCAAAGGGGGTCTCAGGGTCATGGGCCTCGGCTGTCCCTCCGGCTCCCCAAAGCACAGGGACGAGGTGAGGGGCTTAGACCAAGCCTGGGCAATTTTGTTACTTACACCTGGGTGTGTGGCAGTTCGTTGAGCTGGCTTCCCCCGCTTGGGATAGGTGTTCCACAGCAAGCACCTATTGTTCGTCGGAAGCCGTTTTTGCCCCAGGGGTCGCCGGGCTGTGTTCGTTGGGGTTGAATTCCTGCTAGCAAAACCGCCGGATTGAGGAAAGGATTCAGACTGTGCCTGGGCCCTGTGGTCTCTTCCAGGTCAGTGTATGGCATTTCCTTCCCCTTGCCACAGGCACCTGGGAGCATGTCTGCACGTGGAGAAAGACTTTCCCGTGGGAAGCCGGGTTTTGTCAAACGGGTCCCAGTGCTCTGCTCCTCTCTTTTCACTCCTGCTGCCAGAAGCCCAGGGAGGATGGGAGGGCTTAGAACATGGCTGGGCACTGTGGTTTCTTCCAGAGAAGTGGAGGGCATTTGCTTTACCTTGCCACAACCACTTGGGATAGGGTCTGCACCTCAGGAAAACTGTCTCCGTGGGAAGCCGGCTTTTTGCAAAGGGGTCTCAGGGCCGTGGGCCTCGGCTGTCCCTCCTGTTCCCCAAAGCACAGGGACGAGGTGAGGGGCTTAGACCATGCCTGGGCAATGTTGTTTCTTACACCTGGGTGTGTGGCATTTTGTTGAGCTGGCTTCCCCCACTTGGGATAGGTGTTCCACAGCAAGCACCTATTGATCGTCGGAAGACGTTTTTGCCCCAGGGGTCTCCGGGCTGTGTTCGTTGGGGTTGAACTCCTGCTAGCAAAACCGCCGGGTTGAGGGAAGGGTTCAGACTGTGCCTGGGCCCTGTGGTCTCTTCCAGGTCAGTGTATGGCATTTCCTTCCCCTTGCCACAGGCACCTGGGAGCATGTCTGCACGTGGACAAAGACTTTCCCGTGGGAAGCCGGGTTTTGTCAAACGGGTCCCAGTGCTCTGCTCCTCTCTTTTCACTCCTGCTGCCAGAAGCCCAGGGAGGATGGGAGGGCTTAGAACATGGCTGGGCACTGTGGTTTCTTCCAGAGAAGTGGAGGGCATTTGCTTTACCTTGCCACAACCACTTGGGATAGGGTCTGCACCTCAGGAAAACTGTCTCCGTGGGAAGCCGGCTTTTTGCAAAGGGGTCTCAGGGCCGTGTGCCTCGGCTGTCCCTCCGGCTCCCCAAAGCACAGGGACGAGGTGAGGGGCTTAGACCATGCCTGGGCAATGTTGTTTCTTACACCTGGGTGTGTGGCATTTTGTTGAGCTGGCTACCCCCACTTGGGATAGGTGTTCCACAGCAAGCACCTCTTGTTCGTCGGAAGCCGTTTTTGCCCCAGGGGTCTCCGGGCTGTGTTCGTTGGGGTTGAACTCCTGCTAGCAAAACCGCCGGGTTGAGGGAAGGGTTCAGACTGTGCCTGGGCCCTGTGGTCTCTTCCAGGTCAGTGTATGGCATTTCCTTCCCCTTGCCACAGGGACTTGGGAGCATGTCTGCACGTGGAGATAGACTTTCCCGTGGGAAGCCGGGTTTTGTCAAACGGGTCCCAGTGCTCTGCTCCTCTCTTTTCACTCCTGCTGCCAGAAGCCCAGGGAGGATGGGAGGGCTTAGAACATGGCTGGGCACTGCGGTTTCTTCCAGAGAAGTGGAGGGCATTTGCTTTACCTTGCCACAACCACTTGGGATAGGGTCTGCACCTCAGGAAAACTGTCTCCGTGGGAAGCCGGCTTTTTGCAAAGGGGTCTCAGGGCCGTGTGCCTCGGCTGTCCCTCCGGCTCCCCAAAGCACAGGGACGAGGTGAGGGGCTTAGACCATGCCTGGGCAATGTTGTTTCTTACACCTGGGTGTGTGGCATTTTGTTGAGCTGGCTACCCCCACTTGGGATAGGTGTTCCACAGCAAGCACCTATTGTTCGTCGGAAGCCGTTTTTGCCCCAGGGGTCTCCGGGCTGTGTTCGTTGGGGTTGAACTCCTGCTAGCAAAACCGCCGGGTTGAGGGAAGGGTTCAGACTGTGCCTGGGCCCTGTGGTCTCTTCCAGGTCAGTGTATGGCATTTCCTTCCCCTTGCCACAGGGACTTGGGAGCATGTCTGCACGTGGAGATAGACTTTCCCGTGGGAAGCCGGGTTTTGTCAAACGGGTCCCAGTGCTCTGCTCCTCTCTTTTCACTCCTGCTGCCAGAAGCCCAGGGAGGATGGGAGGGCTTAGAACATGGCTGGGCACTGTGGTTTCTTCCAGAGAAGTGGAGGGCATTTGCTTTACCTTGCCACAACCACTTGGGATAGGGTCTGCACCTCAGGAAAACTGTCTCCGTGGGAAGCCGGCTTTTTGCAAAGGGGTCTCAGGGCCGTGTGCCTCGGCTGTCCCTCCGGCTCCCCAAAGCACAGGGACGAGGTGAGGGGCTTAGACCATGCCTGGGGAATGTTGTTTCTTACACCTGGGTGTGTGGCATTTTGTTGAGCTGGCTTCCCCCACTTCGGATAGGTGTTCCACAGCAAGCACCTATTGATCGTCGGAAGCCGTTTTTGCACCAGGAGTCTACGGGCTGTGTTCGTTGGGGTTGAACTCCTGCTAGCAAAAACGCCGGGTTGAGGGAAGGGTTCAGACTGTGCCTGGGCCCTGTGGTCTCTTCCAGGTCAGTGTATGGCATTTCCTTCCCCTTGCACCAGGCACCTGGGAGCATGTCTGCACGTGGAGAAAGACTTTCCCGTGGGAAGCCGGGTTTTGTCAAACGGGTCCCAGTGCTCTGCTCCTCTCTTTTCACTCCTGCTGCCAGAAGCCCAGGGAGGATGGGAGGGCTTAGAACATGGCTGGGCTCTGCGGTTTCTTACAGAGAAGTGGAGGGCATTTGCTTTAGCTTGCCACAACCACTTGGGATAGGGTCTGCACCTCAGGAAAGTGTCTCCGTGGGAAGCCGGCTTTTTGCAAAGGGGTCTCAGGGCCGTGGGCCTCGGCTGTCCCTCCGGCTCCCCAAAGCACAGGGACGAGGTGAGGGGCTTAGACCATGCCTGGGCAATGTTGTTTCTTACACCTGGGTGTGTGGCATTTTGTTGAGCTGGCTACCCCCACTTGGGATAGGTGTTCCACAGCAAGCACCTCTTGTTCGTCGGAAGCCCTTTTTGCCCCAGGGGTCTCCGGGCTGTGTTCGTTGGGGTTGAACTCCTGCTAGCAAAACCGCCGGGTTGAGGGAAGGGTTCAGACTGTGCCTGGGCCCTGTGGTCTCTTCCAGGTCAGTGTATGGCATTTCCTTCCCCTTGCACCAGGCACCTGGGAGCATGTCTGCACGTGGAGAAAGACTTTCCCGTGGGAAGCCGGGTTTTGTCCAACGGGTCCCAGTGCTCTGCTCCTCTCTTTTCACTCCTGCTGCCAGAAGCCCAGGGAGGATGGGAGGGCTTAGAACATGGCTGGGCTCTGCGGTTTCTTCCAGAGAAGTGGAGGGCATTTGCTTTAGCTTGCCACAACCACTTGGGATAGGGTCTGCACCTCAGGAAAGTGTCTCCGTGGGAAGCCGGCTTTTTGCAAAGGGGTCTCAGGGCCGTGGGCCTCGGCTGTCCCTCCGGCTCCCCAAAGCACAGGGACGAGGTGAGGGGCTTAGACCATGCCTGGGCAATGTTGTTTCTTACACCTGGGTGTGTGGCATTTTGTTGAGCTGGCTACCCCCACTTGGGATAGGTGTTCCACAGCAAGCACCTCTTGTTCGTCGGAAGCCGTTTTTGCCCCAGGGGTCTCCGGGCTGTGTTCGTTGGGGTTGAACTCCTGCTAGCAAAACCGCCGGGTTGAGGGAAGGGTTCAGACTGTGCCTGGGCCCTGTGGTCTCTTCCAGGTCAGTGTATGGCATTTCCTTCCCCTTGCCCCAGGCACCTGGGAGCATGTCTGCACGTGGAGAAAGACTTTCCCGTGGGAAGCCGGGTTTTGTCAAACGGGTCCCAGTGCTCTGCTCCTCTCTTTTCACTCCTGCTGCCAGAAGCCCAGGGAGGATGGGAGGGCTTAGAACATGGCTGGGCACTGTGGTTTCTTCCAGAGAAGTGGAGGGCATTTGCTTTACCTTGCCACAACCACTTGGGATAGGGTCTGCACCTCAGGAAAACTGTCTCTGTGGGAAGCCGTCTTTTTGCAAAGGGGTCTCAGGGCCGTGGGCCTCGGCTGTCCCTCCGGCTCCCCAAAGCACAGGGACGAGGTGAGGGGCTTAGACCATGCCTGGGCAATGTTGTTTCTTACACCTGCGTGTGTGGCATTTTGTTGACTGGCTTCCCCCACTTGGGATATGTGTTCCACAGCAAGCACCTATTGATCGTCGGAAGCCGTTTTTGCACCAGGGGTCTCTACGCTGTGTTCGTTGGGGTTGAACTCCTGCTAGCAAAAACGCCGGGTTGAGGGAAGGGTTCAGACTGTGCCTGGGCCCTGTGGTCTCTTCCAGGTCAGTGTATGGCATTTCCTTCCCCTTGCCACAGGCACCTGGGAGCATGGCTGCACGTGGAGAAAGACTTTCCCGTGGGAAGCCGGGTTTTGTGAAACGGGTCCCAGTGCTCTGCTCCTCTCTTTTCACTCCTGCTGCCAGAAGCCCAGGGAGGATGGGTGGGCTTAGAACATGGCTGGGCACTGTGGTTTCTTCCAGAGAAGTGGAGGGCATTTGCTTTACCTTGCCACAACCACTTGGGATAGGGTCTACACCTCAGGAAAACTGTCTCTGTGGGAAGCCGTCTTTTTGCAAAGGGGTCTCAGGGCCGTGGGCCTCGGCTGTCCCTCCAGCTCCCCAAAGCACAGGGACGAGGTGAGGGGCTTAGACCATGCCTGGGCAATGTTGTTTCTTACACCTGGGTGTGTGGCATTTTGTTGAGCTGGCTACCCCCACTTGGGATAGGTGTTCCACAGCAAGCACCTCTTGTTCGTCGGAAGCCGTTTTTGCCCCAGGGGTCTCCGGGCTGTGTTCGTTGGGGTTGAACTCCTGCTAGCAAAACCGCCGGGTTGAGGGAAGGGTTCAGACTGTGCCTGGGCCCTGTGGTCTCTTCCAGGTCAGTGTATGGCATTTCCTTCCCCTTGCCCCAGGCACCTGGGAGCATGTCTGCCCGTGGAGAAAGACTTTCCCGTGGGAAGCCGGGTTTTGTCAAACGGGTCCCAGTGCTCTGCTCCTCTCTTTTCACTCCTGCTGCCAGAAGCCCAGGGAGGATGGGAGGGCTTAGAACATGGCTGGGCACTGTGGTTTCTTCCAGAGAAGTGGAGGGCATTTGCTTTACCTTGCCACAACCACTTGGGATAGGGTCTGCACCTCAGGAAAACTGTCTCCGTGGGAAGCCGGCTTTTTGCAAAGGGGTCTCAGGGCCGTGGGCCTCGGCTGTCCCTCCGGCTCCCCAAAGCACAGGGACGAGGTGAGGGGCTTAGACCATGCCTGGGCAATGTTGTTTCTTACACCTGGGTGTGTGGCATTTTGTTGAGCTGGCTACCCACACTTGGGATAGGTGTTCCACAGCAAGCACCTATTGTTCGTCGGAAGCCGTTTTTGCCCCAGGGGTCTCCGGGCTGTGTTCGTTGGGGTTGAACTCCTGCTAGCAAAACCGCCGGGTTGAGGGAAGGGTTCAGACTGTGCCTGGGCCCTGTGGTCTCTTCCAGGTCAGTGTATGGCATTTCCTTCCCCTTGCCCCAGGCACCTGGGAGCATGTCTGCACGTGGAGAAAGACTTTCCCGTGGGAAGCCGGGTTTTGTCAAACGGGTCCCAGTGCTCTGCTCCTCTCTTTTCACTCCTGCTGCCAGAAGCCCAGGGAGGATGGGAGGGCTTAGAACATGGCTGGGCACTGTGGTTTCTTCCAGAGAAGTGGAGGGCATTTGCTTTACCTTGCCACAACCACTTGGGATAGGGTCTGCACCTCAGGAAAACTGTCTCCGTGGGAAGCCGGCTTTTTGCAAAGGGGTCTCAGGGCCGTGGGCCTCGGCTGTCCCTCCGGCTCCCCAAAGCACAGGGACGAGGTGAGGGGCTTAGACCATGCCTGGGCAATGTTGTTTCTTACACCTGGGTGTGTGGCATTTTGTTGAACTGGCTACCCCCACTTGGGATAGGTGTTCCACAGCAAGCACCTATTGTTCGTCGGAAGCCGTTTTTGCCTCAGGGGTCTCCGGGCTGTGTTCGTTGGGGTTGATCTCCTGCTTGCAAAACCGCCGGGTGGAGGGAAGGGTTCAGACTGTGCCTGGGCCCTGTGCTCTCTTCCAGATCAGTGTATGGCATTTCCTTCCCCTTGCCACAGGCACCTGGGAGCATGTCTGCACGTGGAGAAAGACTTTCCCGTGGGAAGCCGGGTTTTGTCAAACGGGTCCCAGTGCTCTGCTCCTCTCTTTTCACTCCTGCTGCCAGAAGCCCAGGGAGGATGGGAGGGCTTAGAACATGGCTGGGCACTGTGGTTTCTTCCAGAGAAGTGGAGGGCATTTGCTTTAGCTTGCCACAACCACTTGGGATAGGGTCTGCACCTCAGGAAAACTGTCTCCGTGGGAAGCCGGCTTTTTGCAAAGGGGTCTCAGGGCGGTGTGCCTCGGCTGTCCCTTCGGCTCCCCAAAGCACAGGGACGAGGTGAGGGGCTTAGACCATGCCTGGGCAATGTTGTTTCTTACACCTGGGTTTGTGGCATTTTGTTGAGCTGGCTACCCCCACTTGGGATAGCTGTTCCACAGCAAGCACCTATTGTTCGTCGGAAGCCATTTTTGCCCCAGGGGTCTCCGGGCTGTGTTCGTTGGGGTTGAACTCCTGCTAGCAAAACCGCCGTGTTGAGGGAAGGGTTCAGACTGTGCCTGGGCCCTGTGGTCTCTTCCAGGTCAGTGTATGGCATTTCCTTTCCCTTGCCACAGGCACCTGGGAGCATGTCTGCCCGTGGAGAAAGACTTTCCCGTGGGAAGCCCGGTTTTGTCAAACGGGTCCCAGTGCTCTGCTCCTCTCTTTTCACTCTTGCTTCCAGAAGCCCAGGGAGGATAGGAGGGCTTAGAACATGGCTGGGCACTGTGGTTTCTTCCAGAGAAGTGGAGGGCATTTGCTTTACCTTGCCACAACCACTTGGGATAGGGTCTGCACCTCAGGAAAACTGTCTCCGTGGGAAGCCGGCTTTTTGCAAAGGGGTCTCAGGGCCGTGGGCCTCGGCTGTCCCTCCGGCTCCCCAAAGCACAGGGACGAGGTGAGGGGCTTAGACCATGCCTGGGCAATGTTGTTTCTTACACCTGGGTGTGTGGCATTTTGTTGAGCTGGCTACCCCCACTTGGGATAGCTGTTCCACAGCAAGCACCTATTGTTCGTCGGAAGCCGTTTTTGCCCCAGGGGTCTCCGGGCTGTGTTCGTTGGGGTTGAACTCCTGCTAGCAAAACCGCCGGGTTGAGGGAAGGGTTCAGACTGTGCCTGGGCCCTGTGGTCTCTTCCAGGTCAGTGTATGGCATTTCCTTCCCCTTGCCCCAGGCACCTGGGAGCATGTCTGCACGTGGAGAAAGACTTTCCCGTGGGAAGCCGGGTTTTGTCAAACGGGTCCCAGTGCTCTGCTCCTCTCTTTTCACTCCTGCTGCCAGAAGCCCAGGGAGGATGGGAGGGCTTAGAACATGGCTGGGCACTGTGGTTTCTTCCAGAGAAGTGGAGGGCATTTGCTTTACCTTGCCACAACCACTTGGGATAGGGTCTGCACCTCAGGAAAACTGTCTCCGTGGGAAGCCGGCTTTTTGCAAAGGGGTCTCAGGGCCGTGTGCCTCGGCTGTCCCTCCGGCTCCCCAAAGCACAGGGACGAGGTGAGGGGCTTAGACCATGCCTGGGCAATGTTGTTTCTTACACCTGGGTGTGTGGCATTTTGTTGAGCTGGCTACCCACACTTGGGATAGGTGTTCCACAGCAAGCACCTATTGTTCGTCGGAAGCCGTTTTTGCCCCAGGGGTCTCCGGGCTGTGTTCGTTGGGGTTGAACTCCTGCTAGCAAAACCGCCGGGTTGAGGGAAGGGTTCAGACTGTGCCTGGGCCCTGTGGTCTCTTCCAGGTCAGTGTATGGCATTTCCTTCCCCTTGCCCCAGGCACCTGGGAGCATGTCTGCACGTGGAGAAAGACTTTCCCGTGGGAAGCCGGGTTTTGTCAAACGGGTCCCAGTGCTCTGCTCCTCTCTTTTCACTCCTGCTGCCAGAAGCCCAGGGAGGATGGGAGGGCTTAGAACATGGCTGGGCACTGTGGTTTCTTCCAGAGAAGTGGAGGGCATTTGCTTTACCTTGCCACAACCACTTGGGATAGGGTCTACACCTCAGGAAAACTGTCTCTGTGGGAAGCCAGCTTTTTGCAAAGGGGTCTCAGGGCCGTGTGCCTCGGCTGTCCCTCCGGCTCCCCAAAGCACAGGGACAAGGTGAGGGGCTTAGACCATGCCTGGGCAATGTTGTTTCTTACACCTGGGTGTGTGGCATTTTGTTGAGCTGGCTTCCCCCACTTGGGATATGTGTTCCACAGCAAGCACCTATTGATCGTCGGAAGCCGTTTTTGCACCAGGGGTCTCTACGCTGTGTTCGTTGGGGTTGAACTCCTGCTAGCAAAAACGCCGGGTTGAGGGAAGGGTTCAGACTGTGCCTGGGCCCTGTGGTCTCTTCCAGGTCAGTGTATGGCATTTCCTTCCCCTTGCCCCAGGCACTTGGGAGCATGTCTGCCCGTGGAGAAAGACTTTCCCGTGGGAAGCCGGGTTTTGTCAAACGGGTCCCAGTGCTCTGCTCCTCTCTTTTCACTCTTGCTGCCAGAAGCCCAGGGAGGATGGGAGGGCTTAGAACATGGCTGGGCACTGTGGTTTCTTCCAGAGAAGTGGAGGGCATTTGCTTTACCTTGCCACAACCACTTGGGATAGGGTCTGCACCTCAGGAAAACTGTCTCCGTGGGAAGCCGGCTTTTTGCAAAGGGGTCTCAGGGCCGTGTGCCTCGGCTGTCCCTCCGGCTCCCCAAAGCACAGGGACGAGGTGAGGGGCTTAGACCATGCCTGGGCAATGTTGTTTCTTACACCTGGGTTTGTGGCATTTTGTTGAGCTGGCTACCCCCACTTGGGATAGGTGTTCCACAGCAAGCACCTATTGTTCGTCGGAAGCCGTTTTTGCCCCAGGGGTCTCCGGGCTGTGTTCGTTGGGGTTGAACTCCTGCTAGCAAAAACGCCGGGTTGAGGGAAGGGTTCAGACTGTGCCTGGGCCCTGTGGTCTCTTCCAGGTCAGTGTATGGCATTTCCTTCCCCTTGCACCAGGCACCTGGGAGCATGTCTGCACGTGGAGAAAGACTTTCCCGTGGGAAGCCGGGTTTTGTCAAACGGGTCCCAGTGCTCTGCTCCTCTCTTTTCACTCTTGCTGCCAGAAGCCCAGGGAGGATGGGAGGGCTTAGAACATGGCTGGACACTGCGGTTTCTTCCAGAGAAGTGGAGGGCATTTGCTTTAGCTTGCCACAACCACTTGGGATAGGGTCTGCACCTCAGGAAAGTGTCTTTGTGGGAAGCCGGCTTTTTGCAAAGGGGTCTCAGGGCCGTGTGCCTCGGCTGTCCCTCCGGCTCCCCAAAGCACAGGGACGAGGTGAGGGGCTTAGACCATGCCTGGGCAATGTTGTTTCTTACACCTGGGTGTGTGGCATTTTGTTGAGCTGGCTACCCCCACTTGGGATAGGTGTTCCACAGCAAGCACCTCTTGTTCGTCGGAAGCCGTTTTTGCCCCAGGGGTCTCCGGGCTGTGTTCGTTGGGGTTGAACTCCTGCTAGCAAAACCGCCGGGTTGAGGGAAGGGTTCAGACTGTGCCTGGGCCCTGTGGTCTCTTCCAGGTCAGTGTATGGCATTTCCTTCCCCTTGCCCCAGGCACCTGGGAGCATGTCTGCCCGTGGAGAAAGACTTTCCCGTGGGAAGCCGGGTTTTGTCAAACGGGTCCCAGTGCTCTGCTCCTCTCTTTTCACTCTTGCTGCCAGAAGCCCAGGGAGGATGGGAGGGCTTAGAACATGGCTGGACACTGCGGTTTCTTCCAGAGAAGTGGAGGGCATTTGCTTTACCTTGCCACAACCACTTGGGATAGGGTCTGCACCTCAGGAAAACTGTCTCCGTCGGAAGCCGGCTTTTTGCAAAGGGGTCTCAGGGCCGTGTGCCTCGGCTGTCCCTCCGGGTCCCCAAAGCACAGGGACGAGGTGAGGGGCTTAGACCATGCCTGGGCAATGTTGTTTCTTACACCTGGGTGTGTGGCATTTTGTTGAGCTGGCTACCCCCACTTGGGATAGGTGTTCCACAGCAAGCACCTATTGTTCGTCGGAAGCCGTTTTTGCCCCAGGGGTCTCCGGGCTGTGTTCGTTGGGGTTGAACTCCTGCTAGCAAAACCGCCGGGTTGAGGGAAGGGTTCAGACTGTGCCTGGGCCCTGTGGTCTCTTTCAGGTCAGTGTATGGCATTTCCTTCCCCTTGCCCCAGGCACCTGGGAGCATGTCTGCACGTGGAGAAAGACTTTCCCGTGGGAAGCCGGGTTTTGTCAAACGGGTCCCAGTGCTCTGCTCCTCTCTTTTCACTCCTGCTGCCAGAAGCCCAGGGAGGATGGGAGGGCTTAGAACATGGCTGGGCACTGTGGTTTCTTCCAGAGAAGTGGAGGGCATTTGCTTTACCTTGCCACAACCACTTGGGATAGGGTCTGCACCTCAGGAAAACTGTCTCCGTGGGAAGCCGGCTTTTTGCAAAGGGGTCTCAGGGCCGTGGGCCTCGGCTGTCCCTCCGGCTCCCCAAAGCACAGGGACGAGGTGAGGGGCTTAGACCATGCCTGGGCAATGTTGTTTCTTACACCTGGGTGTGTGGCATTTTGTTGAACTGGCTACCCCCACTTGGGATAGGTGTTCCACAGCAAGCACCTATTGTTCGTCGGAAGCCGTTTTTGCCTCAGGGGTCTCCGGGCTGTGTTCGTTGGGGTTGATCTCCTGCTTGCAAAACCGCCGGGTGGAGGGAAGGGTTCAGACTGTGCCTGGGCCCTGTGCTCTCTTCCAGGTCAGTGTATGGCATTTCCTTCCCCTTGCCACAGGCACCTGGGAGCATGTCTGCACGTGGAGAAAGACTTTCCCGTGGGAAGCCGGGTTTTCCCAAACGGGTCCCAGTGCTCTGCTCCTCTCTTTTCACTCCTGCTGCCAGAAGCCCAGGGAGGATGGGAGGGCTTAGAACATGGCTGGGCACTGTGGTTTCTTCCAGAGAAGTGGAGGGCATTTGCTTTACCTTGCCACAACCACTTGGGATAGGGTCTACACCTCAGGAAAACTGTCTCCGTGGGAAGCCGTCTTTTTGCAAAGGGGTCTCAGGGCCGTGTGCCTCGGCTGTCCCTCCGGCTCCCCAAAGCACAGGGACGAGGTGAGGGGCTTAGACCATGCCTGGGCAATGTTGTTTCTTACACCTGGGTGTGTGGCATTTTGTTGAGCTGGCTACCCCCACTTGGGATAGGTGTTCCACAGCAAGCACCTATTGTTCGTCGGAAGCCGTTTTTGCCCCAGGGGTCTCCGGGCTGTGTTCGTTGGGGTTGAACTCCTGCTAGCAAAACCGCCGGGTTGAGGGAAGGGTTCAGACTGTGCCTGGGCCCTGTGGTCTCTTCCAGGTCAGTGTATGGCATTTCCTTCCCCTTGCCCCAGGCACCTGGGAGCATGTCTGCACGTGGAGAAAGACTTTCCCGTGGGAAGCCGGGTTTTGCCAAACGGGTCCCAGTGCTCTGCTCCTCTCTTTTCACTCCTGCTGCCAGAAGCCCAGGGAGGATGGGAGGGCTTAGAACATGGCTGGGCACTGTGGTTTCTTCCAGAGAAGTGGAGGGCATTTGCTTTACCTTGCCACAACCACTTGGGATAGGGTCTACACCTCAGGAAAACTGTCTCTGTGGGAAGCCGTCTTTTTGCAAAGGGGTCTCAGGGCCGTGGGCCTCGGCTGTCCCTCTGGCTCCCCAAAGCACAGGGACGAGGTGAGGGGCTTAGACCATGCCTAGGCAATGTTGTTTCTTACACCTGGGTGTGTGGCATTTTGTTGAGCTGGCTACCCCCACTTGGGATAGGTGTTCCACAGCAAGCACCTATTGTTCGTCGGAAGCTGTTTTCTCCCAGGGGTCTCCGGGCTGTGTTCGTTTGGTTGAACTCCTGCTAGCAAAACCTCCGGGTTGAGGGAAGGGTTCAGACTGTGCCTGGGCCCTGTGGTCTCTTCCAGGTCAGTGTATGGCATTTCCTTCCCCTTGCCCTAGGCACCTGGGAGCATGTCTGCACGTGGAGAAAGACTTTCCCGTGGGAAGCCGGGTTTTGTCAAACGGGTCCCAGTGCTCTGCTCCTCTCTTTTCACTCCTGCTGCCAGAAGCCCAGGGAGGATGGGAGGGCTTAGAACATGGCTGGGCACTGTGGTTTCTTCCAGAGAAGTGGAGGGCATTTGCTTTACCTTGCCATAACCACTTGGGATAGGGTCTGCACCTCTGGAAAACTGTCTCCGTGGGAAGCCGGCTTTTTGCAAAGGGGTCTCAGGGCCGTGGGCCTCGGCTGTCCCTCCGGCTCCCCAAAGCACAGGGACGAGGTGATGGGCTTAGACCATGCCTGGGCAATGTTGTTTCTTACACCTGGGTGTGTGGCATTTTGTTGAGCTGGCTACCCCCACTTGGGATAGGTGTTCCACAGCAAGCACCTATTGTTCGTCGGAAGCCGTTTTTGCCCCAGGGGTCTCCGGGCTGTGTTCGTTGGGGTTGAACTCCTCCTAGCACAACCGCCGGGTTGAGGGAAGGGTTCAGACTGTGCCTGGGCCCTGTGGTCTCTTCCAGGTCAGTGTATGGCATTTCCTTCCCCTTGCCCCAGGCACCTGGGAGCATGTCTGCACGTGGAGAAAGACTTTCCCGTGGGAAGCCGGTTTTTGTCAAACGGGTCCCAGTGCTCTGCTCCTCTCTTTTCACTCCTGCTGCCAGAAGCCCAGGGAGGATGGGAGGGCTTAGAACATGGCTGGGCACTGTGGTTTCTTCCAGAGAAGTGGAGGGCATTTGCTTTACCTTGCCACAACCACTTGGGATAGGGTCTGCACCTCAGGAAAACTGTCTCCGTGGGAAGCCGGCTTTTTGCAAAGGGGTCTCAGGGCCGTGGGCTTCGGCTGTCCCTCCGGCTCCCCAAAGCACAGGGACGAGGTGAGGGGCTTAGACCATGCCTGGGCAATGTTGTTTCTTACACCTGGGTGTGTGGCATTTTGTTGAGCTGGCTACCCCCACTTGGGATAGGTGTTCCACAGCAAGCACCTATTGTTCGTCGGAAGCCGTTTTTGCTCCAGGGGTCTCCGGGCTGTGTTCGTTGGGGTTGAACTCCTGCTAGCAAAACCGCCGGGTTGAGGGAAGGGTTCAGACTGTGCCTGGGCCCTGTGGTCTCTTCCAGGTCAGTGTATGGCATTTCCTTCCCCTTGCCACAGGCATCTGGGAGCATGTCTGCACGTGGAGAAAGACTTTCCCGTGGGAAGCCGGGTTTTGTGAAACGGGTCCCAGTGCTCTGCTCCTCTCTTTTCACTCCTGCTGCCAGAAGCCCAGGGAGGATGGGAGGGCTTAGAACATGGCTGGGCACTGTGGTTTCTTCCAGAGAAGTGGAGGGCATTTGCTTTACCTTGCCACAACCACTTGGGATAGGGTCTACACCTCAGGAAAACTGTCTCCGTGGGAAGCCGTCTTTTTGCAAAGGGGTCTCAGGGCCGTGTGCCTCGGCTGTCCCTCCGTCTCCCCAAAGCACAGGGACGAGGTGAGGGGCTTAGACCATGCCTGGGCAATGTTGTTTCTTACACCTGGGTGTGTGGCATTTTGTTGAGCTGGCTACCCCCACTTGGGATAGGTGTTCCACAGCAAGCACCTATTGTTCGTCGGAAGCCGTTTTTGCCCCAGGGGTCTCCGGGCTGTGTTCGTTGGGGTTGAACTCCTGCTAGCAAAACCGCCGGGTTGAGGGAAGGGTTCAGACTGTGCCTGGGCCCTGTGGTCTCTTCCAGGTCAGTGTATGGCATTTCCTTCCCCTTGCCACAGGCACCTGGGAGCATGTCTGCACGTGGAGAAAGACTTTCCCGTGGGAAGCCGGGTTTTGTCAAACGGGTCCCAGTGCTCTGCTCCTCTCTTTTCACTCCTGCTGCCAGAAGCCCAGGGAGGATGGGAGGGCTTAGAACATGGCTGGGCACTGTGGTTTCTTCCAGAGAAGTGGAGGGCATTTGCTTTAGCTTGCCACAACCACTTGGGATAGGGTCTGCACCTCAGGAAAACTGTCTCCGTGGGAAGCCGGCTTTTTGCAAAGGGGTCTCAGGGCCGTGGGCCTCGGCTGTCCCTCCGGCTCCCCAAAGCACAGGGACGAGGTGAGGGGCTTAGACCATGCCTGGGCAATGTTGTTTCTTACACCTGGGTGTGTGGCATTTTGTTGAGCTGGATTCCCCCACTTGGGATAGGTGTTTCACAGCAAGCACCTATTATTCGTCGGAAGCCGTTTTTGCCCCAGGGGTCTCCGGGCTGTGTTCGTTGGGGTTGAACTCCTGCTAGCAAAACCGCCGGGTTGAGGGAAGGGTTCAGACTGTGCCTGGGCCCTGTGGTCTCTTCCAGGTCAGTGTATGGCATTTCCTTCCCCTTGCCCCAGGCACCTGGGAGCATGTCTGCACGTGGAGAAAGACTTTCCCGTGGGAAGCCGGGTTTTGCCAAACGGGTCCCAGTGCTCTGCTCCTCTCTTTTCACTCCTGCTGCCAGAAGCCCAGGGAGGATGGGAGGGCTTAGAACATGGCTGGGCACTGTGGTTCTTCCAGAGAAGTGGAGGGCATTTGCTTTACCTTCCCACACCCACTTGGGACAGGCTCTACACCTCAGGAAAACTGTCTCTGTGGGAAGCCGTCTTTTTGCAAAGGGGTCTCAGGGCCGTGGGCCTCGGCTGTCCCTTTGGCTCCCCAAAGCACAGGGACGAGGTGAGGGGCTTAGACCATGCGTAGGCAATGTTGTTTCTTACACCTGGGTGTGTGGCATTTTGTTGAGCTGGCTACCCCCACTTGGGATAGGTGTTTCACAGCAAGCACCTATTATTCGTCGGAAGCCGTTTTTGCCCCAGGGGTCTCCGGGCTGTGTTCGTTGGGGTTGAACTCCTGCTAGCAAAACCGCCAGGTTGAGGGAAGGGTTCAGACTGTGCCTGGGCCCTGTGGTCTCTTCCAGGTCAGTGTATGGCATTTCCTTCCCCTTGCCACAGGCACCTGGGAGCATGGCTGCACGTGGAGAAAGACTTTCCCGTGGGAAGCCGGGTTTTGTGAAACGGGTCCCAGTGCTCTGCTCCTCTCTTTTCACTCCTGCTGCCAGAAGCCCAGGGAGGATGGGTGGGCTTAGAACATGGCTGGGCACTGTGGTTTCTTCCAGAGAAGTGGAGGGCATTTGCTTTACCTTGCCACAACCACTTGGGATAGGGTCTACACCTCAGGAAAACTGTCTCTGTGGGAAGCCGTCTTTTTGCAAAGGGGTCTCAGGGCCGTGGGCCTCGGCTGTCCCTCCAGCTCCCCAAAGCACAGGGACGAGGTGAGGGGCTTAGACCATGCTGGGCAATGTTGTTTCTTACACCTGGGTGTGTGGCATTTTGTTGAGCTGGCTACCCCCACTTGGGATAGGTGTTCCACAGCAAACACCTATGTTCGTCGGAAGCCGTTTTTGCCCCAGGGGTCTCCGGGCTGTGTTCGTTGGGGTTGAACTCCTGCTAGCAAAACCGCCGGGTTGAGGGAAGGGTTCAGACTGTGCCTGGGCCCTGTGGTCTCTGCCAGGTCAGTGTATGGCATTTCCTTCCCCTTGCCCTAGGCACCTGGGAGCATGTCTGCACGTGGAGAAAGACTTTCCCGTGGGAAGCCGGGTTTTGTCAAACGGGTCCCAGTGCTCTGCTCCTCTCTTTTCACTCCTGCTGCCAGAAGCCCAGGGAGGATGGGAGGGCTTAGAACATGGCTGGGCACTGTGGTTTCTTCCAGAGAAGTGGAGGGCATTTGCTTTACCTTGCCACAACCACTTGGGATAGGGTCTGCACCTCTGGAAAACTGTCTCCGTGGGAAGCCGGCTTTTTGCAAAGGGGTCTCAGGGCCGTGGGCCTCGGCTGTCCCTCCCACTCCCCAAAGCACAGGGACGAGGTGATGGGCTTAGACCATGCCTGGGCAATGTTGTTTCTTACACCTGGGTGTGTGGCATTTTGTTGAGCTGGCTACCCGCACTTGGGATAGGTGTTCCACAAGCACCTATTGTTCGTCGGAAGCCGTTTTTGCCCCAGGGGTCTCCGGGCTGTGTTCGTTGGGGTTGAACTCCTGCTAGCAAAACCGCCGGGTTGAGGGAAGGGTTCAGACTGTGCCTGGGCCCTGTGGTCTCTTCCAGGTCAGTGTATGGCATTTCCTTCCCCTTGCCACAGGCACCTGGGAGCATGTCTGCACGTGGAGAAAGACTTTCCCGTGGGAAGCCGGGTTTTGTGAAACGGGTCCCAGTGCTCTGCTCCTCTCTTTTCACTCCTGCTGCCAGAAGCCCAGGGAGGATGGGAGGGCTTAGAACATGGCTGGGCACTGTGGTTTCTTCCAGAGAAGTGGAGGGCATTTGCTTTAGCTTGCCACAACCACTTGGGATAGGGTCTACACCTCAGGAAAACTGTCTCTGTGGGAAGCCGTCTTTTTGCAAAGGGGTCTCAGGGCCGTGGGTCTCGGCTGTCCCTCCGGCTCCCCAAAGCACAGGGACGAGGTGAGGGGCTTAGACCATGCCTGGGCAATGTTGTTTCTTACACCTGGGTGTGTGGCATTTTGTTGAGCTGGCTTCCCCCACTTGGGATAGGTGTTCCACAGCAAGCACCTATTGATCGTCGGAAGCCGTTTTTGTACCAGAGGTCTCCGGGCTGTGTTCGTTGGGGTTGAACTCCTGCTAGCAAAACAGCCGGGTTGAGGGAAGGGTTCAGACTGTGCCTGGGCCCTGTGGTCTCTTCCACGTCAGTGTATGGCATTTCCTTCCCCTTGCCCCAGGCACCTGGGAGCATGTCTGCACGTGGAGAAAGACTTTCCCGTGGGAAGCCGGGTTTTGTCAAACGGGTCCCAGTGCTCTGCTCCTCTCTTTTCACTCCTGCTGCCAGAAGCCCAGGGAGGATGGGAGGGCTTAGAACATGGCTGGGCACTGTGGTTTCTTCCAGAGAAGTGGAGGGCATTTGCTTTACCTTGCCACAACCACTTGGGATAGGGTCTGCACCTCAGGAAAACTGTCTCCGTGGGAAGCCGGCTTTTTGCAAAGGGGTCTCAGGGCCGTGGGCCTCGGCTGTCCCTCCGGCTCCCCAAAGCACAGGGACGAGGTGAGGGGCTTAGACCATGCCTGGGCAATGTTGTTTCTTACACCTGGGTGTGTGGCATTTTGTTGAGCTGGCTACCCCCACTTGGGATAGGTGTTCCACAGCAAGCACCTATTGTTCGTCGGAAGCCGTTTTTGCCCCAGGGGTCTCCGGGCTGTGTTCGTTGGGGTTGAACTCCTGCTAGCAAAACCGCCGGGTTGAGGGAAGGGTTCAGACTGTGCCTGGGCCCTGTGGTCTCTTCCAGGTCAGTGTATGGCATTTCCTTCCCCTTGCCACAGGCACCTGGGAGCATGTCTGCACGTGGAGAAAGACTTTCCCGTGGGAAGCCGGGTTTTGTGAAACGGGTCAGAGTGCTCTGCTCCTCTCTTTTCACTCCTGCTGCCAGAAGCCCAGGGAGGATGGGAGGGCTTAGAACATGGCTGGGCACTGTGGTTTCTTCCAGAGAAGTGGAGGGCATTTGCTTTACCTTGCCACAACCACTTGGGATAGGGTCTACACCTCAGGAAAACTGTCTCTGTGGGAAGCCGTCTTTTTGCAAAGGGGTCTCAGGGCCGTGGGCCTCGGCTGTCCCTCCAGCTCCCCAAAGCACAGGGACGAGGTGAGGGGCTTAGACCATGCCTGGGCAATGTTGTTTCTTACACCTGGGTGTGTGGCATTTTGTTGAGCTGGCTTCCCCCACTTGGGATAGGTGTTCCACAGCAAGCACCTATTGATCGTCGGAAGCCGTTTTTGCACCAGGGGTCTCCGGGCTGTGTTTTTTGGGGTTGAACTCCTGCTAGCAAAAACGCCGGGTTGAGGGAAGAGTTCAGACTGTGCCTGGGCCCTGTGGTCTCTTCCAGGTCAGTGTATGGCATTTCCTTCCCCTTGCACCAGGCACCTGGGAGCATGTCTGCACGTGGAGAAAGACTTTCCCGTGGGAAGCCGGGTTTTGTCAAACGGGTCCCAGTGCTCTGCTCCTCTCTTTTCACTCTTGCTGCCAGAAGTCCAGGGAGGATGGGAGGGCTTAGAACATGGCTGGGCACTGTGGTTTCTTCCAGAGAAGTGGAGGGCATTTGCTTTACCTTGCCACAACCACGTGGGATAGGGTCTGCACCTCAGGAAAACTATTTCCGTGGGAAGCCGGCTTTTTGCAAAGGGGGTCTCAGGGTCATGGGCCTCGGCTGTCCCTCCGGCTCCCCAGAGCACAGGGACGAGGTGAGGGGCTTAGACCAAGCCTGGGCAATGTTGTTACTTACACCTGGGTGTGTGGCATTTTGTTGAGCTGGCTTCCCCCTCTTGGGATAGGTGTTCCACAGCAAGCACCTATTGTTCGTCGGAAGTCGTTTTTGCCCCAGGGGTCGCCGGGCTGTGTTCTTGGGGTTGAATTCCTGCTAGCAAAACCGCCGGATTGAGGAAAGGGTTCAGACTGTGCCTGGGCCCTGTGGTCTCTTCCAGGTCAGTGTATGGCATTTCCTTCCCCTTGCCACAGGCACCTGGGAGCATGTCTGCACGTGGAGAAAGACTTTCCCGTGGGAAGCCGGGTTTTGTCAAACGGGTCCCAGTGCTCTGCTCCTCTCTTTTCACTCCTGCTGCCAGAAGCCCAGGGAGGATGGGAGGGCTTACAACATGGCTGGGCACTGTGGTTTCTTCCAGAGAAGTGGAGGGCATTTGCTTTACCTTGCCACAACCACTTGGGATAGGGTCTGCACCTCAGGAAAACTGTCTCCGTGGGAAGCCGGCTTTTTGCAAAGGGGTCTCAGGGCCGTGTGCCTCGGCTGTCCCTCCGGCTCCCCAAAGCACAGGGACGAGGTGAGGGGCTTAGACCATGCCTGGGCAATGTTGTTTCTTACACCTGGGTGTGTGGCATTTTGTTGAGTTGGCTTCCCCCACTTGGGATAGGTGTTCCACAGCAAGCACCTATTGATCGTCGGAAGCCGTTTTTGCCCCAGGGGTCTCCGGGCTGTGTTCGTTGGGGTTGAACTCCTGCTAGCAAAACCGCCGGGTTGAGGGATGGGTTCAGACTGTGCCTGGGCCCTGTGGTCTCTTCCAGGTCAGTGTATGGCATTTCCTTCCCCTTGCCACAGGCACCTGGGAGCATGTCTGCACGTGGAGAAAGACTTTCCCGTGGGAAGCCGGGTTTTGCCAAACGGGTCCCAGTGCTCTGCTCCTCTCTTTTCACTCCTGCTGCCAGAAGCCCAGGGAGGATGGGAGGGCTTAGAACATGGCTGGGCACTGTGGTTTCTTCCAGAGAAGTGGAGGGCATTTGCTTTACCTTGCCACAACCACTTGGGATAGGGTCTACACCTCAGGAAAACTGTCTCTGTGGGAAGCTGGCTTTTTGCAAAGGGGCCTCAGGGCCGTGGGCCTCGGCTGTCCCTCCGGCTCCCCAAAGCACAGGGACGAGGTGAGGGGCTTAGACCAAGCCTTGGCAATGTTGTTACTTACACCTGGGTGTGTGGCATTTTCTTGAGCTGGCTTCCCCCACTTGGGATAGGTGTTCCACAGCAAGCACCTATTGATCGTCGGAAGCCGTTTTTGCCCCAGGGGTCTCCGGGCTGTGTTCGTTGGGGTTGAACTCCTACTTGTAAACCGCCGGGTTGAGGGAGGGGTTCAGACTGTGCCTGGGCCCTGTGGTCTCTTCCAGGTCAGTGTATGGCATTTCCTTCCCCTTGCCACAGGCACCTGGGAGCATGTCTGAACGTGGAAAAAGACTTTCCCGTGGGAAGCCGGGTTTTGTCAAACGGGTCCCAGTGCTCTGCTCCTCTCTTTTCACTCCTGCTGCCAGAAGCCCAGGGAGGATGGGAGGGCTTAGACCATGGCTGCGCACTGTGGTTTCTTCCAGAGAAGTGGAGGGCATTTGCTTTACCTTGCCACAACCACTTGGGATAGGGTCTGCACCTCAGGAAAACTGTCTCCGTGGGAAGCCGGCTTTTTGCAAAGGGGTCTCAGGGCCGTGTGCCTCGGCTGTCCCTCCGGCTCCCCAAAACACAGGGACGAGGTGAGGGGCTAGACCATGCCTGGGCAATGTTGTTTCTTACACCTGGGTGTGTGGCATTTTCTTGAGCTGCCTTTCCCCACTTGGGATAGGTGTTCCACAGCAGGCACCTATTGTTCGTCGGAAGCCGTTTTTGCCCCAGGGGTCTCCGGGCTGTGTTCGTTGGGGTTGATCTCCTGCTTGCAAAACCGCCGGGTTGAGGGAAGGGTTCAGACTGTGCCTGGTCCCTGTGGTCTCTTCCAGGTCAGTGTATGGCATTTCCTTCCCCTTGCCACAGGCACCTGGGAGCATGTCTGCACGTGGAGAAAGACTTTCCCGTGGGAAGCCGGGTTTTGTCAAACGGGTCCCAGTGCTCTGCTCCTCTCTTTTCACTCCTGCTGCCAGAAGCCCAGGGAGGATGGGAGGGCTTAGAACATGGCTGGGCACTGTGGTTTCTTCCAGAGAAGTGGAGGGCATTTGCTTTACCTTGCCACAACCACTTGGGATAGGGTCTACACCTCAGGAAAACTGTCTCTGTGGGAAGCCGTCTTTTTGCAAAGGGGTCTCAGGGCCGTGGGCCTCGGCTGTCCCTCCAGCTCCCCAAAGCACAGGGACGAGGTGAGGGGCTTAGACCATACCTGGGCAATGTTGTTTCTTACACCTGGGTGTGTGGCATTTTGTTGAGTTGGCTTCCCCCACTTGGTTTATGTGTTCCACAGCAAGCACCTATTGATCGTCGGAAGCCGTTTTTGTACCAGGGGTCTCCGGGCTGTGTTCGTTGGGGTTGAACTCCTGCTAGCAAAAACGCCGGGTTGAGGGAAGGGTTCAGACTGTGCCTGGGCCCTGTGGTCTCTTCCAGGTCAGTGTATGGCATTTCCTTCCCCTTGCCCCAGGCACCTGGGAGCATGTCTGCCCGTGGAGAAAGACTTTCCCGTGGGAAGCCGGGTTTTGTCAAACGGGTCCCAGTGCTCTGCTCCTCTCTTTTCACTCCTGCTGCCAGAAGCCCAGGGAGGATGGGAGGGCTTAGAACATGGCTGGGCACTGTGGTTTCTTCCAGAGAAGTGGAGGGCATTTGCTTTAGCTTACCACAACCACTTGGGATAGGGTCTGCACCTCAGGAAACTGTCTCCGTGGGAAGCCGGCTTTTTGCAAAGGGGTCTCAGGGCCGAGTGCCTCGGCTGTCCCTCCGGCTCCCCAAAGCACAGGGACGAGGTGAGGGGCTTAGACCATGCCTGGGCAATGTTGTTTCTTACACCTGGGTGTGTGGCATTTTGTTGAGCTGGCTACCCCCACTTGGGATAGGTGTTCCACAGCAAGCACCTATTGTTCGTCGGAAGCCGTTTTTGCCCCAGGGGTCTCCGGGCTGTGTTCGTTGGGGTTGAACTCCTGCTAGCAAAACCGCCGGGTTGAGGGAAGGGTTCAGACTGTGCCTGGGCCCTGTGGTCTCTTCCAGGTCAGTGTATGGCATTTCCTTCCCCTTGCCACAGGCACCTGGGAGCATGTCTGCGCGTGGAGAAAGACTTTCCCGTGGGAAGCCGGGTTTTGCCAAACGGGTCCCAGTGCTCTGCTCCTCTATTTTCACTCCTGCTGCCAGAAGCCCAGGGAGGATTGGAGGGCTTAGAACATGGCTGGGCACTGTGGTTTCTTCCAGAGAAGTGGAGGGCATTTGCTTTACCTTGCCACAACCACTTGGGATAGGGTCTACACCTCAGGAAAACTGTCTCTGTGGGAAGCCAGCTTTTTGCAAAGGGGTCTCAGGGCCGTGGGCCTCGGCTGTCCCTCTGGCTCCCCAAAGCACAGGGACGAGGTGAGGGGCTTAGACCATGCCTGGGCAATGTTGTTTCTTACACCTGGGTGTGTGGCATTTTGTTGAGCTGGCTACCCCCACTTGGGATAGGTGTTCCACAGCAAGCACCTATTGTTCGTCGGAAGCCGTTTTTGCCCCAGGGGTCTCCGGGCTGTGTTCGTTGGGGTTGAACTCCTGCTAGCAAAACCGCCGGGTTGAGGGAAGGGTTCAGACTGTGCCTGGGCCCTGTGGTCTCTTCCAGGTCAGTGTATGGCATTTCCTTCCCCTTGCCCCAGGCACCTGGGAGCATGTCTGCACGTGGAGAAAGACTTTCCCGTGGGAAGCCGGGTTTTGTCAAACGGGTCCCAGTGCTCTGCTCCTCTCTTTTCACTCCTGCTGCCAGAAGCCCAGGGAGGATGGGAGGGCTTAGAACATGGCTGGGCACTGTGGTTTCTTCCAGAGAAGTGGAGGGCATTTGCTTTACCTTGCCACAACCACTTGGGATAGGGTCTACACCTCAGGAAAACTGTCTCTGTGGGAAGCCGTCTTTTTGCTAAGGGGTCTCAGGGCCGTGGGCCTCGGCTGTCCCTCCGGCTCCCCAAAGCACAGGGACGAGGTGAGGGGCTTAGACCATGCCTGGGCAATGTTGTTTCTTACACCTGGGTGTGTGGCATTTTGTTGAGCTGGCTTCCCCCACTTGGGATAGGTGTTCCACAGCAAGCACCTATTGTTCGTCGGAAGCCGTTTTTGCCCCAGGGGTCTCCGGGCTGTGTTCGTTGGGGTTGAACTCCTGCTAGCAAAACCGCCGGGTTGAGGGAAGGGTTCAGACTGTGCCTGGGCCCTGTGGTCTCTTCCAGGTCAGTGTATGGCATTTCCTTCCCCTTGCCACAGGCACCTGGGAGCATGTCTGCACGTGGAGAAAGACTTTCCCGTGGGAAGCCGGGTTTTGCCAAACGGGTCCCAGTGCTCTGCTCCTCTCTTTTCACTCCTGCTGCCAGAAGCTCAGGGAGGATGGGAGGGCTTAGAACATGGCTGGGCACTGTGGTTTCTTCCAGAGAACTGGAGGGCATTTGCTTTACCTTGCCACAACCACTTGGGATAGGGTCTACACCTCAGGAAAACTGTCTCTGTGGGAAGCTGGCTTTTTGCAAAGGGGCCTCAGGGCCGTGGGCCTCAGCTGTCCCTCCGGCTCCCCAAAGCACAGGGACGAGGTGAGGGGCTTAGACCAAGCCTGGGCAATGTTGTTACTTACACCTGGGTGTGTGGCACTTTCTTGAGCTGGCTTCCCCCACTTGGGATAGGTGTTCCACAGCAAGCACCTATTGATCGTCGGAAGCCGTTTTTGCCCCAGGGGTCTCCGTGCTGTGTTCGTTGGGGTTGAACTCCTGCTAGCAAAACCGCCGGGTTGAGGGAAGGGTTCAGACTGTGCCTGGGCCCTGTGGTCTCTTCCAGGTCAGTGTATGGCATTTCCTTCCCCTTGCCCCAGGCACCTGGGAGCATGTCTGCACGTGGAGAAAGACTTTCCCGTGGGAAGCCGGGTTTTGTCAAACGGGTCCCAGTGCTCTGCTCCTCTCTTTTCACTCCTGCTGCCAGAAGCCCAGGGAGGATGGGAGGGCTTAGAACATGGCTGGGCACTGTGGTTTCTTCCAGAGAAGTGGAGGGCATTTGCTTTACCTTGCCACAACCACTTGGGATAGGGTCTGCACCTCAGGAAAACTGTCTCCGTGGGAAGCCGGCTTTTTGCAAAGGGGTCTCAGGGCCGTGTGCCTCGGCTGTCCCTCCGGCTCCCCAAAGCACAGGGACGAGGTGAGGGGCTTAGACCATGCCTGGGCAATGTTGTTTCTTACACCTGGGTGTGTGGCATTTTGTTGAGTTGGCTTCCCCCACTTGGGATAGGTGTTCCACAGCAAGCACCTATTGATCGTCGGAAGCCGTTTTTGCCCCAGGGGTCTCCGGGCTCTGTTCGTTGGGGTTGAACTCCTGCTAGCAAAACCGCCGGGTTGAGGGATGGGTTCAGACTGTGCCTGGGCCCTGTGGTCTCTTCCAGGTCAGTGTATGGCATTTCCTTCCCCTTGCCACAGGCACCTGGGAGCATGTCTGCACGTGGAGAAAGACTTTCCCGTGGGAAGCCGGGTTTTGCCAAACGGGTCCCAGTGCTCTGCTCCTCTCTTTTCACTCCTGCTGCCAGAAGCCCAGGGAGGATGGGAGGGCTTAGAACATGGCTGGGCACTGTGGTTTCTTCCAGAGAAGTGGAGGGCATTTGCTTTACCTTGCCACAACCACTTGGGATAGGGTCTACACCTCAGGAAAACTGTCTCTGTGGGAAGCTGGCTTTTTGCAAAGGGGCCTCAGGGCCGTGGGCCTCGGCTGTCCCTCCGGCTCCCCAAAGCACAGGGACGAGGTGAGGGGCTTAGACCAAGCCTTGGCAATGTTGTTACTTACACCTGGGTGTGTGGCATTTTCTTGAGCTGGCTTCCCCCACTTGGGATAGGTGTTCCACAGCAAGCACCTATTGATCGTCGGAAGCCGTTTTTGCCCCAGGGGTCTCCGGGCTGTGTTCGTTGGGGTTGAACTCCTACTTGCAAAACCGCCGGGTTGAGGGAGGGGTTCAGACTGTGCCTGGGCCCTGTGGTCTCTTCCAGGTCAGTGTATGGCATTTCCTTCCCCTTGCCACAGGCACCTGGGAGCATGTCTGAACGTGGAAAAAGACTTT
The DNA here is from genome assembly GCF_024610735.1 of Ursus americanus. NCBI lineage: Eukaryota > Metazoa > Chordata > Mammalia > Carnivora > Ursidae > Ursus > Ursus americanus. Next base: position 535,101 of record NW_028273636.1, read on the forward strand.
CCCGTGGGAAGCCGGTTTTTGTCAAACGGGTCCCAGTGCTCTGCTCCTCTCTTTTCACTCCTGCTGCCAGAAGCCCAGGGAGGATGGGAGGGCTTAGACCATGGCTGCGCACTGTGGTTTCTTCCAGAGAAGTGGAGGGCATTTGCTTTACCTTGCCACAACCACTTGGGATAGGGTCTGCACCTCAGGAAAACTGTCTCCGTGGGAAGCCGGCTTTTTGCAAAGGGGTCTCAGGGCCGTGTGCCTCGGCTGTCCCTCCGGCTCCCCAAAACACAGGGACGAGGTGAGGGGCTAGACCATGCCTGGGCAATGTTGTTTCTTACACCTGGGTGTGTGGCATTTTCTTGAGCTGCCTTTCCCCACTTGGGATAGGTGTTCCACAGCAGGCACCTATTGTTCGTCGGAAGCCGTTTTTGCCCCAGGGGTCTCCGGGCTGTGTTCGTTGGGGTTGATCTCCTGCTTGCAAAACCGCCGGGTTGAGGGAAGGGTTCAGACTGTGCCTGGTCCCTGTGGTCTCTTCCAGGTCAGTGTATGGCATTTCCTTCCCCTTGCCACAGGCACCTGGGAGCATGTCTGCACGTGGAGAAAGACTTTCCCGTGGGAAGCCGGGTTTTGTCAAACGGGTCCCAGTGCTCTGCTCCTCTCTTTTCACTCCTGGTGCCAGAAGCCCAGGGAGGATGGGAGGGCTTAGAACATGGCTGGGCACTGTGGTTTCTTCCAGAGAAGTGGAGGGCATTTGCTTTACCTTGCCACAACCACTTGGGATAGGGTCTACACCTCAGGAAAACTGTCTCTGTGGGAAGCCGTCTTTTTGCAAAGGGGTCTCAGGGCCGTGGGCCTCGGCTGTCCCTCCAGCTCCCCAAAGCACAGGGACGAGGTGAGGGGCTTAGACCATACCTGGGCAATGTTGTTTCTTACACCTGGGTGTGTGGCATTTTGTTGAGTTGGCTTCCCCCACTTGGTTTATGTGTTCCACAGCAAGCACCTATTGATCGTCGGAAGCCGTTTTTGTACCAGGGGTCTCCGGGCTGTGTTCGTTGGGGTTGAACTCCTGCTAGCAAAAACGCCGGGTTGAGGGAAGGGTTCAGACTGTGCCTGGGCCCTGTGGTCTCTTCCAGGTCAGTGTATGGCATTTCCTTCCCCTTGCCCCAGGCACCTGGGAGCATGTCTGCCCGTGGAGAAAGACTTTCCCGTGGGAAGCCGGGTTTTGTCAAACGGGTCCCAGTGCTCTGCTCCTCTCTTTTCACTCCTGCTGCCAGAAGCCCAGGGAGGATGGGAAGGCTTAGAACATGGCTGGGCACTGTGGTTTCTTCCAGAGAAGTGGAGGGCATTTGCTTTACCTTGCCACAACCACTTGGGATAGGGTCTGCACCTCAGGAAAACTGTCTCCGTGGGAAGCCGGCTTTTTGCAAAGGGGTCTCAGGGCCGTGTGCCTCGGCTGTCCCTCCGGCTCCCCAAAGCACAGGGACGAGGTGAGGGGCTTAGACCATGCCTGGGCAATGTTGTTTCTTACACCTGGGTGTGTGGCATTTTGTTGAGCTGGCTACCCCCACTTGGGATAGGTGTTCCACTGCAAGAACCTATTGTTCGTCGGAAGCCGTTTTTGCCCCAGGGGTCTCCGGGCTGTGTTCGTTGGGGTGGAACTCCTGCTAGCAAAACCGCCGGGTTGAGGGAAGGGTTCAGACTGTGCCTGGGCCCTGTGGTCTCTTCCAGGTCAGTGTATGGCATTTCCTTCCCCTTGCCACAGGCACCTGGGAGCATGTCTGCACGTGGAGAAAGACTTTCCCGTGGGAAGCCGGGTTTTGTCAAACGGGTCCCAGTGCTCTGCTCCTCTCTTTTCACTCCTGCTGCCAGAAGCCCAGGGAGGATGGGAGGGCTTAGAACATGGCTGGGCACTGTGGTTTCTTCCAGAGAAGTGGAGGGCATTTGCTTTAGCTTGCCACAACCACTTGGGATAGGGTCTGCACCTCAGGAAACTGTCTCCGTGGGAAGCCGGCTTTTTGCAAAGGGGTCTCAGGGCCGAGTGCCTCGGCTGTCCCTCCGGCTCCCCAAAGCACAGGGACGAGGTGAGGGGCTTAGACCATGCCTGGGCAATGTTGTTTCTTACACCTGGGTGTGTGGCATTTTGTTGAGCTGGCTACCCCCACTTGGGATAGGTGTTCCACAGCAAGCACCTATTGTTCGTCGGAAGCCGTTTTTGCCCCAGGGGTCTCCGGGCTGTGTTCGTTGGGGTTGAACTCCTGCTAGCAAAACCGCCGGGTTGAGGGAAGGGTTCAGACTGTGCCTGGGCCCTGTGGTCTCTTCCAGGTCAGTGTATGGCATTTCCTTCCCCTTGCCACAGGCACCTGGGAGCATGTCTGCACGTGGAGAAAGACTTTCCCGTGGGAAGCCGGGTTTTGCCAAACGGGTCCCAGTGCTCTGCTCCTCTCTTTTCACTCCTGCTGCCAGAAGCCCAGGGAGGATGGGAGGGCTTAGAACATGGCTGGGCACTGTGGTTTCTTCCAGAGAAGTGGAGGGCATTTGCTTTACCTTGCCACAACCACTTGGGATAGGGTCTGCACCTCAGGAAAACTGTCTCCGTGGGAAGCCGGCTTTTTGCAAAGGGGTCTCAGGGCCGTGGGCCTCGGCTGTCCCTCCGGCTCCCCAAAGCACAGGGACGAGGTGAGGGGCTTAGACCATGCTGGGCAATGTTGTTTCTTACACCTGGGTGTGTGGCATTTTGTTGAGCTGGCTACCCCCACTTGGGATAGGTGTTCCACAGCAAGCACCTATGTTCGTCGGAAGCCGTTTTTGCCCCAGGGGTCTCCGGGCTGTGTTCGTTGGGGTTGAACTCCTGCTAGCAAAACCGCCGGGTTGAGGGAAGGGTTCAGACTGTGCCTGGGCCCTGTGGTCTCTTCCAGGTCCGTGTATGGCATTTCCTTCCCCTTGCCCCAGGCACCTGGGAGCATGTCTGCACGTGGAGAAAGACTTTCCCGTGGGAAGCCGGGTTTTGTCAGACGGGTCCCAGTGCTCTGCTCCTCTCTTTTCACTCTTGCTGCCAGAAGCCCAGGGAGGATGGGAGGGCTTAGAACATGGCTGGGCACTGTGGTTTCTTCCAGAGAAGTGGAGGGCATTTGCTTTAGCTTGCCACAACCACTTGGGATAGGGTCTGCACCTCAGGAAAACTGTCTCCGTGGGAAGCCGGCTTTTTGCAAAGGGGTCTCAGGGCCGAGTGCCTCGGCTGTCCCTCCGGCTCCCCAAAGCACAGGGACGAGGTGAGGGGCTTAGACCATGCCTGGGCAATGTTGTTTCTTACACTTGGGTGTGTGGCATTTTGTTGAGCTGGCTACCCCCACTTGGGATAGTTGTTCCACAGCAAGCACCTATTGTTCGTCGGAAGCCGTTTTTGCCCCAGGGGTCTCCGTGCTGTGTTCGTTGGGGTTGAACTCCTGCTAGCAAAACCGCCGGGTTGAGGGAAGGGTTCAGACTGTGCCTGGGCCCTGTGGTCTCTTCCAGGTCAGTGTATGGCATTTCCTTCCCCTTGCCACAGGCACCTGGGAGCATGTCTGCACGTGGAGAAAGACTTTCCCGTGGGAAGCCGGGTTTTGTCAAACGGGTCCCAGTGCTCTGCTCCTCTCTTTTCACTCCTGCTGCCAGAAGCCCAGGGAGGATGGGAGGGCTTAGAACATGGCTGGGCACTGTGGTTTCTTCCAGAGAAGTGGAGGGCATTTGCTTTACCTTGCCACAACCACGTGGGATAGGGTCTGCACCTCAGGAAAACTATTACCGTGGGAAGCCGGCTTTTTGCAAAGGGGGTCTCAGGGTCATGGGCCTCGGCTGTCCCTCCGGCTCCCCAAAGCACAGGGACGAGGTGAGGGGCTTAGACCAAGCCTGGGCAATTTTGTTACTTACACCTGGGTGTGTGGCAGTTCGTTGAGCTGGCTTCCCCCGCTTGGGATAGGTGTTCCACAGCAAGCACCTATTGTTCGTCGGAAGCCGTTTTTGCCCCAGGGGTCGCCGGGCTGTGTTCGTTGGGGTTGAATTCCTGCTAGCAAAACCGCCGGATTGAGGAAAGGATTCAGACTGTGCCTGGGCCCTGTGGTCTCTTCCAGGTCAGTGTATGGCATTTCCTTCCCCTTGCCACAGGCACCTGGGAGCATGTCTGCACGTGGAGAAAGACTTTCCCGTGGGAAGCCGGGTTTTGTCAAACGGGTCCCAGTGCTCTGCTCCTCTCTTTTCACTCCTGCTGCCAGAAGCCCAGGGAGGATGGGAGGGCTTAGAACATGGCTGGGCACTGTGGTTTCTTCCAGAGAAGTGGAGGGCATTTGCTTTACCTTGCCACAACCACTTGGGATAGGGTCTGCACCTCAGGAAAACTGTCTCCGTGGGAAGCCGGCTTTTTGCAAAGGGGTCTCAGGGCCGTGGGCCTCGGCTGTCCCTCCTGTTCCCCAAAGCACAGGGACGAGGTGAGGGGCTTAGACCATGCCTGGGCAATGTTGTTTCTTACACCTGGGTGTGTGGCATTTTGTTGAGCTGGCTTCCCCCACTTGGGATAGGTGTTCCACAGCAAGCACCTATTGATCGTCGGAAGACGTTTTTGCCCCAGGGGTCTCCGGGCTGTGTTCGTTGGGGTTGAACTCCTGCTAGCAAAACCGCCGGGTTGAGGGAAGGGTTCAGACTGTGCCTGGGCCCTGTGGTCTCTTCCAGGTCAGTGTATGGCATTTCCTTCCCCTTGCCACAGGCACCTGGGAGCATGTCTGCACGTGGACAAAGACTTTCCCGTGGGAAGCCGGGTTTTGTCAAACGGGTCCCAGTGCTCTGCTCCTCTCTTTTCACTCCTGCTGCCAGAAGCCCAGGGAGGATGGGAGGGCTTAGAACATGGCTGGGCACTGTGGTTTCTTCCAGAGAAGTGGAGGGCATTTGCTTTACCTTGCCACAACCACTTGGGATAGGGTCTGCACCTCAGGAAAACTGTCTCCGTGGGAAGCCGGCTTTTTGCAAAGGGGTCTCAGGGCCGTGTGCCTCGGCTGTCCCTCCGGCTCCCCAAAGCACAGGGACGAGGTGAGGGGCTTAGACCATGCCTGGGCAATGTTGTTTCTTACACCTGGGTGTGTGGCATTTTGTTGAGCTGGCTACCCCCACTTGGGATAGGTGTTCCACAGCAAGCACCTATTGTTCGTCGGAAGCCGTTTTTGCCCCAGGGGTCTCCGGGCTGTGTTCGTTGGGGTTGAACTCCTGCTAGCAAAACCGCCGGGTTGAGGGAAGGGTTCAGACTGTGCCTGGGCCCTGTGGTCTCTTCCAGGTCAGTGTATGGCATTTCCTTCCCCTTGCCACAGGGACTTGGGAGCATGTCTGCACGTGGAGATAGACTTTCCCGTGGGAAGCCGGGTTTTGTCAAACGGGTCCCAGTGCTCTGCTCCTCTCTTTTCACTCCTGCTGCCAGAAGCCCAGGGAGGATGGGAGGGCTTAGAACATGGCTGGGCACTGTGGTTTCTTCCAGAGAAGTGGAGGGCATTTGCTTTACCTTGCCACAACCACTTGGGATAGGGTCTGCACCTCAGGAAAACTGTCTCCGTGGGAAGCCGGCTTTTTGCAAAGGGGTCTCAGGGCCGTGTGCCTCGGCTGTCCCTCCGGCTCCCCAAAGCACAGGGACGAGGTGAGGGGCTTAGACCATGCCTGGGCAATGTTGTTTCTTACACCTGGGTGTGTGGCATTTTGTTGAGCTGGCTACCCCCACTTGGGATAGGTGTTCCACAGCAAGCACCTATTGTTCGTCGGAAGCCGTTTTTGCCCCAGGGGTCTCCGGGCTGTGTTCGTTGGGGTTGAACTCCTGCTAGCAAAACCGCCGGGTTGAGGGAAGGGTTCAGACTGTGCCTGGGCCCTGTGGTCTCTTCCAGGTCAGTGTATGGCATTTCCTTCCCCTTGCCACAGGGACTTGGGAGCATGGCTGCACGTGGAGATAGACTTTCCCGTGGGAAGCCGGGTTTTGTCAAACGGGTCCCAGTGCTCTGCTCCTCTCTTTTCACTCCTGCTGCCAGAAGCCCAGGGAGGATGGGAGGGCTTAGAACATGGCTGGGCACTGTGGTTTCTTCCAGAGAAGTGGAGGGCATTTGCTTTACCTTGCCACAACCACTTGGGATAGGGTCTGCACCTCAGGAAAACTGTCTCCGTGGGAAGCCGGCTTTTTGCAAAGGGGTCTCAGGGCCGTGTGCCTCGGCTGTCCCTCCGGCTCCCCAAAGCACAGGGACGAGGTGAGGGGCTTAGACCATGCCTGGGCAATGTTGTTTCTTACACCTGGGTGTGTGGCATTTTGTTGAGCTGGCTTCCCCCACTTCGGATAGGTGTTCCACAGCAAGCACCTATTGATCGTCGGAAGCCGTTTTTGCACCAGGAGTCTACGGGCTGTGTTCGTTGGGGTTGAACTCCTGCTAGCAAAAACGCCGGGTTGAGGGAAGGGTTCAGACTGTGCCTGGGCCCTGTGGTCTCTTCCAGGTCAGTGTATGGCATTTCCTTCCCCTTGCACCAGGCACCTGGGAGCATGTCTGCACGTGGAGAAAGACTTTCCCGTGGGAAGCCGGGTTTTGTCAAACGGGTCCCAGTGCTCTGCTCCTCTCTTTTCACTCCTGCTGCCAGAAGCCCAGGGAGGATGGGAGGGCTTAGAACATGGCTGGGCTCTGCGGTTTCTTACAGAGAAGTGGAGGGCATTTGCTTTAGCTTGCCACAACCACTTGGGATAGGGTCTGCACCTCAGGAAAGTGTCTCCGTGGGAAGCCGGCTTTTTGCAAAGGGGTCTCAGGGCCGTGTGCCTCGGCTGTCCCTCCGGCTCCCCAAAGCACAGGGACGAGGTGAGGGGCTTAGACCATGCCTGGGCAATGTTGTTTCTTACACCTGGGTGTGTGGCATTTTGTTGAGCTGGCTACCCCCACTTGGGATAGGTGTTCCACAGCAAGCACCTCTTGTTCGTCGGAAGCCCTTTTTGCCCCAGGGGTCTCCGGGCTGTGTTCGTTGGGGTTGAACTCCTGCTAGCAAAACCGCCGGGTTGAGGGAAGGGTTCAGACTGTGCCTGGGCCCTGTGGTCTCTTCCAGGTCAGTGTATGGCATTTCCTTCCCCTTGCACCAGGCACCTGGGAGCATGTCTGCACGTGGAGAAAGACTTTCCCGTGGGAAGCCGGGTTTTGTCCAACGGGTCCCAGTGCTCTGCTCCTCTCTTTTCACTCCTGCTGCCAGAAGCCCAGGGAGGATGGGAGGGCTTAGAACATGGCTGGGCTCTGCGGTTTCTTCCAGAGAAGTGGAGGGCATTTGCTTTAGCTTGCCACAACCACTTGGGATAGGGTCTGCACCTCAGGAAAGTGTCTCCGTGGGAAGCCGGCTTTTTGCAAAGGGGTCTCAGGGCCGTGGGCCTCGGCTGTCCCTCCGGCTCCCCAAAGCACAGGGACGAGGTGAGGGGCTTAGACCATGCCTGGGCAATGTTGTTTCTTACACCTGGGTGTGTGGCATTTTGTTGAGCTGGCTACCCCCACTTGGGATAGGTGTTCCACAGCAAGCACCTCTTGTTCGTCGGAAGCCGTTTTTGCCCCAGGGGTCTCCGGGCTGTGTTCGTTGGGGTTGAACTCCTGCTAGCAAAACCGCCGGGTTGAGGGAAGGGTTCAGACTGTGCCTGGGCCCTGTGGTCTCTTCCAGGTCAGTGTATGGCATTTCCTTCCCCTTGCCCCAGGCACCTGGGAGCATGTCTGCACGTGGAGAAAGACTTTCCCGTGGGAAGCCGGGTTTTGTCAAACGGGTCCCAGTGCTCTGCTCCTCTCTTTTCACTCCTGCTGCCAGAAGCCCAGGGAGGATGGGAGGGCTTAGAACATGGCTGGGCACTGTGGTTTCTTCCAGAGAAGTGGAGGGCATTTGCTTTACCTTGCCACAACCACTTGGGATAGGGTCTGCACCTCAGGAAAACTGTCTCTGTGGGAAGCCGTCTTTTTGCAAAGGGGTCTCAGGGCCGTGGGCCTCGGCTGTCCCTCCGGCTCCCCAAAGCACAGGGACGAGGTGAGGGGCTTAGACCATGCCTGGGCAATGTTGTTTCTTACACCTGCGTGTGTGGCATTTTGTTGACTGGCTTCCCCCACTTGGGATATGTGTTCCACAGCAAGCACCTATTGATCGTCGGAAGCCGTTTTTGCACCAGGGGTCTCTACGCTGTGTTCGTTGGGGTTGAACTCCTGCTAGCAAAAACGCCGGGTTGAGGGAAGGGTTCAGACTGTGCCTGGGCCCTGTGGTCTCTTCCAGGTCAGTGTATGGCATTTCCTTCCCCTTGCCACAGGCACCTGGGAGCATGGCTGCACGTGGAGAAAGACTTTCCCGTGGGAAGCCGGGTTTTGTGAAACGGGTCCCAGTGCTCTGCTCCTCTCTTTTCACTCCTGCTGCCAGAAGCCCAGGGAGGATGGGTGGGCTTAGAACATGGCTGGGCACTGTGGTTTCTTCCAGAGAAGTGGAGGGCATTTGCTTTACCTTGCCACAACCACTTGGGATAGGGTCTACACCTCAGGAAAACTGTCTCTGTGGGAAGCCGTCTTTTTGCAAAGGGGTCTCAGGGCCGTGGGCCTCGGCTGTCCCTCCAGCTCCCCAAAGCACAGGGACGAGGTGAGGGGCTTAGACCATGCCTGGGCAATGTTGTTTCTTACACCTGGGTGTGTGGCATTTTGTTGAGCTGGCTACCCCCACTTGGGATAGGTGTTCCACAGCAAGCACCTCTTGTTCGTCGGAAGCCGTTTTTGCCCCAGGGGTCTCCGGGCTGTGTTCGTTGGGGTTGAACTCCTGCTAGCAAAACCGCCGGGTTGAGGGAAGGGTTCAGACTGTGCCTGGGCCCTGTGGTCTCTTCCAGGTCAGTGTATGGCATTTCCTTCCCCTTGCCCCAGGCACCTGGGAGCATGTCTGCCCGTGGAGAAAGACTTTCCCGTGGGAAGCCGGGTTTTGTCAAACGGGTCCCAGTGCTCTGCTCCTCTCTTTTCACTCCTGCTGCCAGAAGCCCAGGGAGGATGGGAGGGCTTAGAACATGGCTGGGCACTGTGGTTTCTTCCAGAGAAGTGGAGGGCATTTGCTTTACCTTGCCACAACCACTTGGGATAGGGTCTGCACCTCAGGAAAACTGTCTCCGTGGGAAGCCGGCTTTTTGCAAAGGGGTCTCAGGGCCGTGGGCCTCGGCTGTCCCTCCGGCTCCCCAAAGCACAGGGACGAGGTGAGGGGCTTAGACCATGCCTGGGCAATGTTGTTTCTTACACCTGGGTGTGTGGCATTTTGTTGAGCTGGCTACCCCCACTTGGGATAGCTGTTCCACAGCAAGCACCTATTGTTCGTCGGAAGCCGTTTTTGCCCCAGGGGTCTCCGGGCTGTGTTCGTTGGGGTTGAACTCCTGCTAGCAAAACCGCCGGGTTGAGGGAAGGGTTCAGACTGTGCCTGGGCCCTGTGGTCTCTTCCAGGTCAGTGTATGGCATTTCCTTCCCCTTGCCCCAGGCACCTGGGAGCATGTCTGCACGTGGAGAAAGACTTTCCCGTGGGAAGCCGGGTTTTGTCAAACGGGTCCCAGTGCTCTGCTCCTCTCTTTTCACTCCTGCTGCCAGAAGCCCAGGGAGGATGGGAGGGCTTAGAACATGGCTGGGCACTGTGGTTTCTTCCAGAGAAGTGGAGGGCATTTGCTTTACCTTGCCACAACCACTTGGGATAGGGTCTGCACCTCAGGAAAACTGTCTCCGTGGGAAGCCGGCTTTTTGCAAAGGGGTCTCAGGGCCGTGTGCCTCGGCTGTCCCTCCGGCTCCCCAAAGCACAGGGACGAGGTGAGGGGCTTAGACCATGCCTGGGCAATGTTGTTTCTTACACCTGGGTGTGTGGCATTTTGTTGAGCTGGCTACCCACACTTGGGATAGGTGTTCCACAGCAAGCACCTATTGTTCGTCGGAAGCCGTTTTTGCCCCAGGGGTCTCCGGGCTGTGTTCGTTGGGGTTGAACTCCTGCTAGCAAAACCGCCGGGTTGAGGGAAGGGTTCAGACTGTGCCTGGGCCCTGTGGTCTCTTCCAGGTCAGTGTATGGCATTTCCTTCCCCTTGCCCCAGGCACCTGGGAGCATGTCTGCACGTGGAGAAAGACTTTCCCGTGGGAAGCCGGGTTTTGTCAAACGGGTCCCAGTGCTCTGCTCCTCTCTTTTCACTCCTGCTGCCAGAAGCCCAGGGAGGATGGGAGGGCTTAGAACATGGCTGGGCACTGTGGTTTCTTCCAGAGAAGTGGAGGGCATTTGCTTTACCTTGCCACAACCACTTGGGATAGGGTCTGCACCTCAGGAAAACTGTCTCCGTGGGAAGCCGGCTTTTTGCAAAGGGGTCTCAGGGCCGTGGGCCTCGGCTGTCCCTCCGGCTCCCCAAAGCACAGGGACGAGGTGAGGGGCTTAGACCATGCCTGGGCAATGTTGTTTCTTACACCTGGGTGTGTGGCATTTTGTTGAACTGGCTACCCCCACTTGGGATAGGTGTTCCACAGCAAGCACCTATTGTTCGTCGGAAGCCGTTTTTGCCTCAGGGGTCTCCGGGCTGTGTTCGTTGGGGTTGATCTCCTGCTTGCAAAACCGCCGGGTGGAGGGAAGGGTTCAGACTGTGCCTGGGCCCTGTGCTCTCTTCCAGATCAGTGTATGGCATTTCCTTCCCCTTGCCACAGGCACCTGGGAGCATGTCTGCACGTGGAGAAAGACTTTCCCGTGGGAAGCCGGGTTTTGTCAAACGGGTCCCAGTGCTCTGCTCCTCTCTTTTCACTCCTGCTGCCAGAAGCCCAGGGAGGATGGGAGGGCTTAGAACATGGCTGGGCACTGTGGTTTCTTCCAGAGAAGTGGAGGGCATTTGCTTTAGCTTGCCACAACCACTTGGGATAGGGTCTGCACCTCAGGAAAACTGTCTCCGTGGGAAGCCGGCTTTTTGCAAAGGGGTCTCAGGGCGGTGTGCCTCGGCTGTCCCTTCGGCTCCCCAAAGCACAGGGACGAGGTGAGGGGCTTAGACCATGCCTGGGCAATGTTGTTTCTTACACCTGGGTTTGTGGCATTTTGTTGAGCTGGCTACCCCCACTTGGGATAGCTGTTCCACAGCAAGCACCTATTGTTCGTCGGAAGCCATTTTTGCCCCAGGGGTCTCCGGGCTGTGTTCGTTGGGGTTGAACTCCTGCTAGCAAAACCGCCGTGTTGAGGGAAGGGTTCAGACTGTGCCTGGGCCCTGTGGTCTCTTCCAGGTCAGTGTATGGCATTTCCTTTCCCTTGCCACAGGCACCTGGGAGCATGTCTGCCCGTGGAGAAAGACTTTCCCGTGGGAAGCCCGGTTTTGTCAAACGGGTCCCAGTGCTCTGCTCCTCTCTTTTCACTCTTGCTTCCAGAAGCCCAGGGAGGATAGGAGGGCTTAGAACATGGCTGGGCACTGTGGTTTCTTCCAGAGAAGTGGAGGGCATTTGCTTTACCTTGCCACAACCACTTGGGATAGGGTCTGCACCTCAGGAAAACTGTCTCCGTGGGAAGCCGGCTTTTTGCAAAGGGGTCTCAGGGCCGTGGGCCTCGGCTGTCCCTCCGGCTCCCCAAAGCACAGGGACGAGGTGAGGGGCTTAGACCATGCCTGGGCAATGTTGTTTCTTACACCTGGGTGTGTGGCATTTTGTTGAGCTGGCTACCCCCACTTGGGATAGCTGTTCCACAGCAAGCACCTATTGTTCGTCGGAAGCCGTTTTTGCCCCAGGGGTCTCCGGGCTGTGTTCGTTGGGGTTGAACTCCTGCTAGCAAAACCGCCGGGTTGAGGGAAGGGTTCAGACTGTGCCTGGGCCCTGTGGTCTCTTCCAGGTCAGTGTATGGCATTTCCTTCCCCTTGCCCCAGGCACCTGGGAGCATGTCTGCACGTGGAGAAAGACTTTCCCGTGGGAAGCCGGGTTTTGTCAAACGGGTCCCAGTGCTCTGCTCCTCTCTTTTCACTCCTGCTGCCAGAAGCCCAGGGAGGATGGGAGGGCTTAGAACATGGCTGGGCACTGTGGTTTCTTCCAGAGAAGTGGAGGGCATTTGCTTTACCTTGCCACAACCACTTGGGATAGGGTCTGCACCTCAGGAAAACTGTCTCCGTGGGAAGCCGGCTTTTTGCAAAGGGGTCTCAGGGCCGTGTGCCTCGGCTGTCCCTCCGGCTCCCCAAAGCACAGGGACGAGGTGAGGGGCTTAGACCATGCCTGGGCAATGTTGTTTCTTACACCTGGGTGTGTGGCATTTTGTTGAGCTGGCTACCCACACTTGGGATAGGTGTTCCACAGCAAGCACCTATTGTTCGTCGGAAGCCGTTTTTGCCCCAGGGGTCTCCGGGCTGTGTTCGTTGGGGTTGAACTCCTGCTAGCAAAACCGCCGGGTTGAGGGAAGGGTTCAGACTGTGCCTGGGCCCTGTGGTCTCTTCCAGGTCAGTGTATGGCATTTCCTTCCCCTTGCCCCAGGCACCTGGGAGCATGTCTGCACGTGGAGAAAGACTTTCCCGTGGGAAGCCGGGTTTTGTCAAACGGGTCCCAGTGCTCTGCTCCTCTCTTTTCACTCCTGCTGCCAGAAGCCCAGGGAGGATGGGAGGGCTTAGAACATGGCTGGGCACTGTGGTTTCTTCCAGAGAAGTGGAGGGCATTTGCTTTACCTTGCCACAACCACTTGGGATAGGGTCTACACCTCAGGAAAACTGTCTCTGTGGGAAGCCAGCTTTTTGCAAAGGGGTCTCAGGGCCGTGTGCCTCGGCTGTCCCTCCGGCTCCCCAAAGCACAGGGACAAGGTGAGGGGCTTAGACCATGCCTGGGCAATGTTGTTTCTTACACCTGGGTGTGTGGCATTTTGTTGAGCTGGCTTCCCCCACTTGGGATATGTGTTCCACAGCAAGCACCTATTGATCGTCGGAAGCCGTTTTTGCACCAGGGGTCTCTACGCTGTGTTCGTTGGGGTTGAACTCCTGCTAGCAAAAACGCCGGGTTGAGGGAAGGGTTCAGACTGTGCCTGGGCCCTGTGGTCTCTTCCAGGTCAGTGTATGGCATTTCCTTCCCCTTGCCCCAGGCACTTGGGAGCATGTCTGCCCGTGGAGAAAGACTTTCCCGTGGGAAGCCGGGTTTTGTCAAACGGGTCCCAGTGCTCTGCTCCTCTCTTTTCACTCTTGCTGCCAGAAGCCCAGGGAGGATGGGAGGGCTTAGAACATGGCTGGGCACTGTGGTTTCTTCCAGAGAAGTGGAGGGCATTTGCTTTACCTTGCCACAACCACTTGGGATAGGGTCTGCACCTCAGGAAAACTGTCTCCGTGGGAAGCCGGCTTTTTGCAAAGGGGTCTCAGGGCCGTGTGCCTCGGCTGTCCCTCCGGCTCCCCAAAGCACAGGGACGAGGTGAGGGGCTTAGACCATGCCTGGGCAATGTTGTTTCTTACACCTGGGTTTGTGGCATTTTGTTGAGCTGGCTACCCCCACTTGGGATAGGTGTTCCACAGCAAGCACCTATTGTTCGTCGGAAGCCGTTTTTGCCCCAGGGGTCTCCGGGCTGTGTTCGTTGGGGTTGAACTCCTGCTAGCAAAAACGCCGGGTTGAGGGAAGGGTTCAGACTGTGCCTGGGCCCTGTGGTCTCTTCCAGGTCAGTGTATGGCATTTCCTTCCCCTTGCACCAGGCACCTGGGAGCATGTCTGCACGTGGAGAAAGACTTTCCCGTGGGAAGCCGGGTTTTGTCAAACGGGTCCCAGTGCTCTGCTCCTCTCTTTTCACTCTTGCTGCCAGAAGCCCAGGGAGGATGGGAGGGCTTAGAACATGGCTGGACACTGCGGTTTCTTCCAGAGAAGTGGAGGGCATTTGCTTTAGCTTGCCACAACCACTTGGGATAGGGTCTGCACCTCAGGAAAGTGTCTTTGTGGGAAGCCGGCTTTTTGCAAAGGGGTCTCAGGGCCGTGTGCCTCGGCTGTCCCTCCGGCTCCCCAAAGCACAGGGACGAGGTGAGGGGCTTAGACCATGCCTGGGCAATGTTGTTTCTTACACCTGGGTGTGTGGCATTTTGTTGAGCTGGCTACCCCCACTTGGGATAGGTGTTCCACAGCAAGCACCTCTTGTTCGTCGGAAGCCGTTTTTGCCCCAGGGGTCTCCGGGCTGTGTTCGTTGGGGTTGAACTCCTGCTAGCAAAACCGCCGGGTTGAGGGAAGGGTTCAGACTGTGCCTGGGCCCTGTGGTCTCTTCCAGGTCAGTGTATGGCATTTCCTTCCCCTTGCCCCAGGCACCTGGGAGCATGTCTGCCCGTGGAGAAAGACTTTCCCGTGGGAAGCCGGGTTTTGTCAAACGGGTCCCAGTGCTCTGCTCCTCTCTTTTCACTCTTGCTGCCAGAAGCCCAGGGAGGATGGGAGGGCTTAGAACATGGCTGGACACTGCGGTTTCTTCCAGAGAAGTGGAGGGCATTTGCTTTACCTTGCCACAACCACTTGGGATAGGGTCTGCACCTCAGGAAAACTGTCTCCGTCGGAAGCCGGCTTTTTGCAAAGGGGTCTCAGGGCCGTGTGCCTCGGCTGTCCCTCCGGGTCCCCAAAGCACAGGGACGAGGTGAGGGGCTTAGACCATGCCTGGGCAATGTTGTTTCTTACACCTGGGTGTGTGGCATTTTGTTGAGCTGGCTACCCCCACTTGGGATAGGTGTTCCACAGCAAGCACCTATTGTTCGTCGGAAGCCGTTTTTGCCCCAGGGGTCTCCGGGCTGTGTTCGTTGGGGTTGAACTCCTGCTAGCAAAACCGCCGGGTTGAGGGAAGGGTTCAGACTGTGCCTGGGCCCTGTGGTCTCTTTCAGGTCAGTGTATGGCATTTCCTTCCCCTTGCCCCAGGCACCTGGGAGCATGTCTGCACGTGGAGAAAGACTTTCCCGTGGGAAGCCGGGTTTTGTCAAACGGGTCCCAGTGCTCTGCTCCTCTCTTTTCACTCCTGCTGCCAGAAGCCCAGGGAGGATGGGAGGGCTTAGAACATGGCTGGGCACTGTGGTTTCTTCCAGAGAAGTGGAGGGCATTTGCTTTACCTTGCCACAACCACTTGGGATAGGGTCTGCACCTCAGGAAAACTGTCTCCGTGGGAAGCCGGCTTTTTGCAAAGGGGTCTCAGGGCCGTGGGCCTCGGCTGTCCCTCCGGCTCCCCAAAGCACAGGGACGAGGTGAGGGGCTTAGACCATGCCTGGGCAATGTTGTTTCTTACACCTGGGTGTGTGGCATTTTGTTGAACTGGCTACCCCCACTTGGGATAGGTGTTCCACAGCAAGCACCTATTGTTCGTCGGAAGCCGTTTTTGCCTCAGGGGTCTCCGGGCTGTGTTCGTTGGGGTTGATCTCCTGCTTGCAAAACCGCCGGGTGGAGGGAAGGGTTCAGACTGTGCCTGGGCCCTGTGCTCTCTTCCAGGTCAGTGTATGGCATTTCCTTCCCCTTGCCACAGGCACCTGGGAGCATGTCTGCACGTGGAGAAAGACTTTCCCGTGGGAAGCCGGGTTTTCCCAAACGGGTCCCAGTGCTCTGCTCCTCTCTTTTCACTCCTGCTGCCAGAAGCCCAGGGAGGATGGGAGGGCTTAGAACATGGCTGGGCACTGTGGTTTCTTCCAGAGAAGTGGAGGGCATTTGCTTTACCTTGCCACAACCACTTGGGATAGGGTCTACACCTCAGGAAAACTGTCTCCGTGGGAAGCCGTCTTTTTGCAAAGGGGTCTCAGGGCCGTGTGCCTCGGCTGTCCCTCCGGCTCCCCAAAGCACAGGGACGAGGTGAGGGGCTTAGACCATGCCTGGGCAATGTTGTTTCTTACACCTGGGTGTGTGGCATTTTGTTGAGCTGGCTACCCCCACTTGGGATAGGTGTTCCACAGCAAGCACCTATTGTTCGTCGGAAGCCGTTTTTGCCCCAGGGGTCTCCGGGCTGTGTTCGTTGGGGTTGAACTCCTGCTAGCAAAACCGCCGGGTTGAGGGAAGGGTTCAGACTGTGCCTGGGCCCTGTGGTCTCTTCCAGGTCAGTGTATGGCATTTCCTTCCCCTTGCCCCAGGCACCTGGGAGCATGTCTGCACGTGGAGAAAGACTTTCCCGTGGGAAGCCGGGTTTTGCCAAACGGGTCCCAGTGCTCTGCTCCTCTCTTTTCACTCCTGCTGCCAGAAGCCCAGGGAGGATGGGAGGGCTTAGAACATGGCTGGGCACTGTGGTTTCTTCCAGAGAAGTGGAGGGCATTTGCTTTACCTTGCCACAACCACTTGGGATAGGGTCTACACCTCAGGAAAACTGTCTCTGTGGGAAGCCGTCTTTTTGCAAAGGGGTCTCAGGGCCGTGGGCCTCGGCTGTCCCTCTGGCTCCCCAAAGCACAGGGACGAGGTGAGGGGCTTAGACCATGCCTAGGCAATGTTGTTTCTTACACCTGGGTGTGTGGCATTTTGTTGAGCTGGCTACCCCCACTTGGGATAGGTGTTCCACAGCAAGCACCTATTGTTCGTCGGAAGCTGTTTTCTCCCAGGGGTCTCCGGGCTGTGTTCGTTTGGTTGAACTCCTGCTAGCAAAACCTCCGGGTTGAGGGAAGGGTTCAGACTGTGCCTGGGCCCTGTGGTCTCTTCCAGGTCAGTGTATGGCATTTCCTTCCCCTTGCCCTAGGCACCTGGGAGCATGTCTGCACGTGGAGAAAGACTTTCCCGTGGGAAGCCGGGTTTTGTCAAACGGGTCCCAGTGCTCTGCTCCTCTCTTTTCACTCCTGCTGCCAGAAGCCCAGGGAGGATGGGAGGGCTTAGAACATGGCTGGGCACTGTGGTTTCTTCCAGAGAAGTGGAGGGCATTTGCTTTACCTTGCCATAACCACTTGGGATAGGGTCTGCACCTCTGGAAAACTGTCTCCGTGGGAAGCCGGCTTTTTGCAAAGGGGTCTCAGGGCCGTGGGCCTCGGCTGTCCCTCCGGCTCCCCAAAGCACAGGGACGAGGTGATGGGCTTAGACCATGCCTGGGCAATGTTGTTTCTTACACCTGGGTGTGTGGCATTTTGTTGAGCTGGCTACCCCCACTTGGGATAGGTGTTCCACAGCAAGCACCTATTGTTCGTCGGAAGCCGTTTTTGCCCCAGGGGTCTCCGGGCTGTGTTCGTTGGGGTTGAACTCCTGCTAGCAAAACCGCCGGGTTGAGGGAAGGGTTCAGACTGTGCCTGGGCCCTGTGGTCTCTTCCAGGTCAGTGTATGGCATTTCCTTCCCCTTGCCACAGGCACCTGGGAGCATGTCTGCACGTGGAGAAAGACTTCCCCGTGGGAAGCCGGGTTTTGTCAAACGGGTCCCAGTGCTCTGCTCCTCTCTTTTCACTCCTGCTGCCAGAAGCCCAGGGAGGATGGGAGGGCTTAGAACATGGCTGGGCACTGTGGTTTCTTCCAGAGAAGTGGAGGGCATTTGCTTTAGCTTGCCACAACCACTTGGGATAGGGTGTACACCTCAGGAAAACTGTCTCTGTGGGAAGCCGTCTTTTTGCAAAGGGGTCTCAGGGCCGTGGGCCTCGGCTGTCCCTCCGGCTCCCCAAAGCACAGGGACGAGGTGAGGGGCTTAGACCATGCCTGGGCAATGTTGTTTCTTACACCTGGGTGTGTGGCATTTTGTTGAGCTGGCTTCCCCCACTTGGGATAGGTGTTTCACAGCAAGCACCTATTGATCGTCCGAAGCCGTTTTTGCACCAGAGGTCTCCGGGCTGTGTTCGTTGGGGTTGAACTCCTGCTAGCAAAACCTCCGGGTTGAGGGAAGGGTTCAGACTGTGCCTGGGCCCTGTGGTCTCTTCCACGTCAGTGTATGGCATTTCCTTCCCCTTGCCCCAGGCACCTGGGAGCATGTCTGCACGTGGAGAAAGACTTTCCCGTGGGAAGCCGGGTTTTGTCAAACGGGTCCCAGTGCTCTGCTCCTCTCTTTTCACTCCTGCTGCCAGAAGCCCAGGGAGGATGGGAGGGCTTAGAACATGGCTGGGCACTGTGGTTTCTTCCAGAGAAGTGGAGGGCATTTGCTTTACCTTGCCACAACCACTTGGGATAGGGTCTGCACCTCAGGAAAACTGTCTCCGTGGGAAGCCGGCTTTTTGCAAAGGGGTCTCAGGGCCGTGGGCCTCGGCTGTCCCTCCGGCTCCCCAAAGCACAGGGACGAGGTGAGGGGCTTAGACCATGCCTGGGCAATGTTGTTTCTTACACCTGGGTGTGTGGCATTTTGTTGAGCTGGCTACCCCAATTGGGATAGGTGTTCCACAGCAAGCACCTATTGTTCGTCGGAAGCCGTTTTTGCCCCAGGGGTCTCCGGGCTGTGTTCGTTGGGGTTGAACTCCTGCTAGCAAAACCGCCGGGTTGAGGGAAGGGTTCAGACTGTGCCTGGGCCCTGTGGTCTCTTCCAGGTCAGTGTATGGCATTTCCTTCCCCTTGCCACAGGCACCTGGGAGCATGTCTGCACGTGGAGAAAGACTTTCCCGTGGGAAGCCGGGTTTTGTCAAACGGGTCCCAGTGCTCTGCTCCTCTCTTTTCACTCCTGCTGCCAGAAGCCCAGGGAGGATGGGTGGGCTTAGAACATGGCTGGGCACTGTGGTTTCTTCCAGAGAAGTGGAGGGCATTTGCTTTACCTTGCCACAACCACTTGGGATAGGGTCTACACCTCAGGAAAACTGTCTCTGTGGGAAGCCGTCTTTTTGCAAAGGGGTCTCAGGGCCGTGGGCCTCGGCTGTCCCTCCAGCTCCCCAAAGCACAGGGACGAGGTGAGGGGCTTAGACCATGCTGGGCAATGTTGTTTCTTACACCTGGGTGTGTGGCATTTTGTTGAGCTGGCTACCCCCACTTGGGATAGGTGTTCCACAGCAAGCACCTATGTTCGTCGGAAGCCGTTTTTGCCCCAGGGGTCTCCGGGCTGTGTTCGTTGGGGTTGAACTCCTGCTAGCAAAACCGCCGGGTTGAGGGAAGGGTTCAGACTGTGCCTGGGCCCTGTGGTCTCTTCCAGGTCAGTGTATGGCATTTCCTTCCCGTTGCCACAGGCACCTGGGAGCATGTCTGCACGTGGAGAAAGACTTTCCCGTGGGAAGCCGGGTTTTGTGAAACGGGTCCCAGTGCTCTGCTCCTCTCTTTTCACTCCTGCTGCCAGAAGCCCAGGGAGGATGGGAGGGCTTAGAACATGGCTGGGCACTGTGGTTTCTTCCAGAGAAGTGGAGGGCATTTGCTTTAGCTTGCCACAACCACTTGGGATAGGGTCTACACCTCAGGAAAACTGTCTCTGTGGGAAGCCGTCTTTTTGCAAAGGGGTCTCAGGGCCGTGGGCCTCGGCTGTCCCTCCGGCTCCCCAAAGCACAGGGACGAGGTGAGGGGCTTAGACCATGCCTGGGCAATGTTGTTTCTTACACCTGGGTGTGTGGCATTTTGTTGAGCTGGCTTCCCCCAGTTGGGATAGGTGTTCCACAGCAAGCACCTATTGATCGTCGGAAGCCGTTTTTGTACCAGAGGTCTCCGGGCTGTGTTCGTTGGGGTTGAACTCCTGCTAGCAAAACCGCCGGGTTGAGGGAAGGGTTCAGACTGTGCCTGGGCCCTGTGGTCTCTTCCACGTCAGTGTATGGCATTTCCTTCCCCTTGCCCCAGGCACCTGGGAGCATGTCTGCACGTGGAGAAAGACTTTCCCGTGGGAAGCCGGGTTTTGTCAAACGGGTCCCAGTGCTCTGCTCCTCTCTTTTCACTCCTGCTGCCAGAAGCCCAGGGAGGATGGGAGGGCTTACAACATGGCTGGGCACTGTGGTTTCTTCCAGAGAAGTGGAGGGCATTTGCTTTAGCTTGCCACAACCACTTGGGATAGGGTCTGCACCTCAGGAAAACTGTCTCCGTGGGAAGCCGGCTTTTTGCAAAGGGGTCTCAGGGCCGTGGGCCTCGGCTGTCCCTCCGGCTCCCCAAAGCACAGGGACGAGGTGAGGGGCTTAGACCATGCCTGGGCAATGTTGTTTCTTACACCTGGGTGTGTGGCATTTTGTTGAGCTGGCTTCCCCCACTTGGGATAGTTGTTCCACAGCAAGCACCTATTGTTCGTCGGAAGCCGTTTTTGCCCCAGGGGTCACCGGGCTGTGTTCGTTGGGGTTGAACTCCTGCTAGCAAAACCGCCGGGTTGAGGGAAGGGTTCAGACTGTGCCTGGGCCCTGTGGTCTCTTCCAGGTCAGTGTATGGCATTTCCTTCCCCTTGCCACAGGCACCTGGGAGCATGTCTGCACGTGGAGAAAGACTTTCCCGTGGGAAGCCGGGTTTTGTCAAACGGGTCCCAGTGCTCTGCTCCTCTCTTTTCACTCTTGCTGCCAGAAGCCCAGGGAGGATGGGAGGGCTTAGAACATGGCTGGGCACTGTGGTTTCTTCCAGAGAAGTGGAGGGCATTTGATTTACCTTGCCACAACCACTTGGGATAGGGTCTGCACCTCAGGAAAACTGTCTCCGTGGGAAGCCGGCTTTTTGCAAAGGGGTCTCAGGGCCGTGTGCCTCGGCTGTCCCTCCGGCTCCCCAAAGCACAGGGACGAGGTGAGGGGCTAGACCATGCTTGGGCAATGTTGTTTCTTACACCTGGGTGTGTGGCATTTTGTTGAGCTGCCTTCCCCCACTTGGGATAGGTGTTCCACAGCAAGCACCTATTGATCGTCGGAAGCCGTTTTTGCCCCAGGGGTCTCCGGGCTGTGTTCGTTGGGGTTGATCTCCTGCTTGCAAAACCGCCGGGTTGAGGGAAGGGTTCAGACTGTGCCTGGGCCCTGTGGTCTCTTCCAGGTCAGTGTATGGCATTTCCTTCCCCTTGCCCCAGGCACCTGGGAGCATGTCTGCACGTGGAGAAAGACTTTCCCGTGGGAAGCCGGGTTTTGTCAAACGGGTCCCAGTGCTCTGCTCCTCTCTTTTCACTCCTGCTGCCAGAAGCCCAGGGAGGATGGGAGGGCTTAGAACATGGCTGAGCACTGCGGTTTCTTCCAGAGAAGTGGAGGGCATTTGCTTTAGCTTGCCACAACCACTTGGGATAGGGTCTGCACCTCAGGAAACTGTCTCCGTGGGAAGCCTGCTTTTTGCAAAGGGGTCTCAGGGCCGTGTGCCTCGGCTGTCCCTCCGGCTCCCCAAAGCACAGGGACGAGGTGAGGGGCTTAGACCATGCCTGGGCAATGTTGTTTCTTACACCTGGGTGTGTGGCATTTTGTTGAGCTGGCTACCCCCACTTGGGATAGGTGTTCCACAGCAAGCACCTATTGTTCGTCGGAAGCCGTTTTTGCCCCAGGGGTCTCCGGGCTGTGTTCGTTGGGGTTGAACTCCTGCTAGCACAACCGCCGGGTTGAGGGAAGGGTTCAGACTGTGCCTGGGCCCTGTGGTCTCTTCCAGGTCAGTGTATGGCATTTCCTTCCCCTTGCCACAGGCACCTGGGAGCATGTCTGCACGTGGAGAAAGACTTTCCCGTGGGAAGCCGGGTTTTGCCAAACGGGTCCCAGTGCTCTGCTCCTCTCTTTTCACTCCTGCTGCCAGAAGCCCAGGGAGGATGGGAGGGTTTAGAACATGGCTGGGCACTGTGGTTTCTTCCAGAGAACTGGAGGGCATTTGCTTTACCTTGCCACAACCACTTGGGATAGGGTCTACACCTCAGGAAAACTGTCTCTGTGGGAAGCTGGCTTTTTGCAAAGGGGCCTCAGGGCCGTGGGCCTCGGCTGTCCCTCCGGCTCCCCAAAGCACAGGGACGAGGTGAGGGGCTTAGACCAAGCCTGGGCAATGTTGTTACTTACACCTGGGTGAGTGGCATTTTCTTGAGCTGGCTTCCCCCACTTGGGATAGGTGTTCCACAGCAAGCACCTATTGTTCGTCGGAAGCCGTTTTTGCCCCAGGGGTCTCCGTGCTGTGTTCCTTGGGGTTGAACTCCTGCTAGCAAAACCGCCGGGTTGAGGGAAGGGTTCAGACTGTGCCTGGGCCCTGTGGTCTCTTCCAGGTCAGTGTATGGCATTTCCTTCCCCTTGCCACAGGCACCTGGGAGCATTTCTGCACGTGGAGAAAGACTTTCCCGTGGGAAGCCGGGTTTTGTCAAACGGGTCCCAGTGCTCTGCTCCTGTCTTTTCACTCCTGCTGCCAGAAGCCCAGGGAGGATGGGAGGGCTTAGTACATGGCTGGGCACTGTGGTTTCTTCCAGAGAAGTGGAGGGCATTTGCTTTACCTTGCCACAACCACTTGGGATAGGGTTTGCACCTCAGGAAAACTGTCTCCGTGGGAAGCCGGCTTTTTGCAAAGGGGTCTCAGGGCCGTGTGCCTCGGCTGTCCCTCCGGCTCCCCAAAGCACAGGGACGAGGTGAGGGGCTTAGACCATGCCTGGGCAATGTTGTTTTTTCACCTGGGTGTGTGGCATTTTGTTGAGCTGGCTTCCCCCACTTGGGATAGGTGTTCCACAGCAAGCACCTATTGATCGTCGGAAGCCGTTTTTGCCCCAGGGGTCTCCGGGCTGTGTTCGTTGGGGTTGAACTCCTGCTAGCAAAACCGCCGGGTTGAGGGAAGGGTTCAGACTGTGCCTGGGCCCTGTGGTCTCTTCCAGGTCAGTGTATGGCATTTCCTTCCCCTTGCCACAGGCAGCTGGGTGCATGTCTGCGCGAGGCGAAAGACTTTCCCGTGGGAAGCCGGTTTTTGTCAAACGGGTCCCAGTGCTCTGCTCCTCTCTTTTCACTCCTGCTGCCAGAAGCCCAGGGAGGATGGGAGGGCTTAGAACATGGCTGAGCACTGCGGTTTCTTCCAGAGAAGTGGAGGGCATTTGCTTTAGCTTGCCACAACCACTTGGGATAGGGTCTGCACCTCAGGAAACTGTCTCCGTGGGAAGCCTGCTTTTTGCAAAGGGGTCTCAGGGCCGTGTGCCTCGGCTGTCCCTCCGGCTCCCCAAAGCACAGGGACGAGGTGAGGGGCTTAGACCATGCCTGGGCAATGTTGTTTCTTACACCTGGGTGTGTGGCATTTTGTTGAGCTGGCTACCCCCACTTGGGATAGGTGTTCCACAGCAAGCACCTATTGTTCGTCGGAAGCCGTTTTTGCCCCAGGGGTCTCCGGGCTGTGTTCGTTGGGGTTGAACTCCTCCTAGCACAACCGCCGGGTTGAGGGAAGGGTTCAGACTGTGCCTGGGCCCTGTGGTCTCTTCCAGGTCAGTGTATGGCATTTCCTTCCCCTTGCCCCAGGCACCTGGGAGCATGTCTGCACGTGGAGAAAGACTTTCCCGTGGGAAGCCGGTTTTTGTCAAACGGGTCCCAGTGCTCTGCTCCTCTCTTTTCACTCCTGCTGCCAGAAGCCCAGGGAGGATGGGAGGGCTTAGAACATGGCTGGGCACTGTGGTTTCTTCCAGAGAAGTGGAGGGCATTTGCTTTACCTTGCCACAACCACTTGGGATAGGGTCTGCACCTCAGGAAAACTGTCTCCGTGGGAAGCCGGCTTTTTGCAAAGGGGTCTCAGGGCCGTGGGCTTCGGCTGTCCCTCCGGCTCCCCAAAGCACAGGGACGAGGTGAGGGGCTTAGACCATGCCTGGGCAATGTTGTTTCTTACACCTGGGTGTGTGGCATTTTGTTGAGCTGGCTACCCCCACTTGGGATAGGTGTTCCACAGCAAGCACCTATTGTTCGTCGGAAGCCGTTTTTGCTCCAGGGGTCTCCGGGCTGTGTTCGTTGGGGTTGAACTCCTGCTAGCAAAACCGCCGGGTTGAGGGAAGGGTTCAGACTGTGCCTGGGCCCTGTGGTCTCTTCCAGGTCAGTGTATGGCATTTCCTTCCCCTTGCCACAGGCATCTGGGAGCATGTCTGCACGTGGAGAAAGACTTTCCCGTGGGAAGCCGGGTTTTGTGAAACGGGTCCCAGTGCTCTGCTCCTCTCTTTTCACTCCTGCTGCCAGAAGCCCAGGGAGGATGGGAGGGCTTAGAACATGGCTGGGCACTGTGGTTTCTTCCAGAGAAGTGGAGGGCATTTGCTTTACCTTGCCACAACCACTTGGGATAGGGTCTACACCTCAGGAAAACTGTCTCCGTGGGAAGCCGTCTTTTTGCAAAGGGGTCTCAGGGCCGTGTGCCTCGGCTGTCCCTCCGTCTCCCCAAAGCACAGGGACGAGGTGAGGGGCTTAGACCATGCCTGGGCAATGTTGTTTCTTACACCTGGGTGTGTGGCATTTTGTTGAGCTGGCTACCCCCACTTGGGATAGGTGTTCCACAGCAAGCACCTATTGTTCGTCGGAAGCCGTTTTTGCCCCAGGGGTCTCCGGGCTGTGTTCGTTGGGGTTGAACTCCTGCTAGCAAAACCGCCGGGTTGAGGGAAGGGTTCAGACTGTGCCTGGGCCCTGTGGTCTCTTCCAGGTCAGTGTATGGCATTTCCTTCCCCTTGCCACAGGCACCTGGGAGCATGTCTGCACGTGGAGAAAGACTTTCCCGTGGGAAGCCGGGTTTTGTCAAACGGGTCCCAGTGCTCTGCTCCTCTCTTTTCACTCCTGCTGCCAGAAGCCCAGGGAGGATGGGAGGGCTTAGAACATGGCTGGGCACTGTGGTTTCTTCCAGAGAAGTGGAGGGCATTTGCTTTAGCTTGCCACAACCACTTGGGATAGGGTCTGCACCTCAGGAAAACTGTCTCCGTGGGAAGCCGGCTTTTTGCAAAGGGGTCTCAGGGCCGTGGGCCTCGGCTGTCCCTCCGGCTCCCCAAAGCACAGGGACGAGGTGAGGGGCTTAGACCATGCCTGGGCAATGTTGTTTCTTACACCTGGGTGTGTGGCATTTTGTTGAGCTGGCTTCCCCCACTTGGGATAGGTGTTTCACAGCAAGCACCTATTATTCGTCGGAAGCCGTTTTTGCCCCAGGGGTCTCCGGGCTGTGTTCGTTGGGGTTGAACTCCTGCTAGCAAAACCGCCGGGTTGAGGGAAGGGTTCAGACTGTGCCTGGGCCCTGTGGTCTCTTCCAGGTCAGTGTATGGCATTTCCTTCCCCTTGCCCCAGGCACCTGGGAGCATGTCTGCACGTGGAGAAAGACTTTCCCGTGGGAAGCCGGGTTTTGCCAAACGGGTCCCAGTGCTCTGCTCCTCTCTTTTCACTCCTGCTGCCAGAAGCCCAGGGAGGATGGGAGGGCTTAGAACATGGCTGGGCACTGTGGTTCTTCCAGAGAAGTGGAGGGCATTTGCTTTACCTTCCCACACCCACTTGGGACAGGCTCTACACCTCAGGAAAACTGTCTCTGTGGGAAGCCGTCTTTTTGCAAAGGGGTCTCAGGGCCGTGGGCCTCGGCTGTCCCTTTGGCTCCCCAAAGCACAGGGACGAGGTGAGGGGCTTAGACCATGCCTAGGCAATGTTGTTTCTTACACCTGGGTGTGTGGCATTTTGTTGAGCTGGCTACCCCCACTTGGGATAGGTGTTTCACAGCAAGCACCTATTATTCGTCGGAAGCCGTTTTTGCCCCAGGGGTCTCCGGGCTGTGTTCGTTGGGGTTGAACTCCTGCTAGCAAAACCGCCAGGTTGAGGGAAGGGTTCAGACTGTGCCTGGGCCCTGTGGTCTCTTCCAGGTCAGTGTATGGCATTTCCTTCCCCTTGCCACAGGCACCTGGGAGCATGGCTGCACGTGGAGAAAGACTTTCCCGTGGGAAGCCGGGTTTTGTGAAACGGGTCCCAGTGCTCTGCTCCTCTCTTTTCACTCCTGCTGCCAGAAGCCCAGGGAGGATGGGTGGGCTTAGAACATGGCTGGGCACTGTGGTTTCTTCCAGAGAAGTGGAGGGCATTTGCTTTACCTTGCCACAACCACTTGGGATAGGGTCTACACCTCAGGAAAACTGTCTCTGTGGGAAGCCGTCTTTTTGCAAAGGGGTCTCAGGGCCGTGGGCCTCGGCTGTCCCTCCAGCTCCCCAAAGCACAGGGACGAGGTGAGGGGCTTAGACCATGCTGGGCAATGTTGTTTCTTACACCTGGGTGTGTGGCATTTTGTTGAGCTGGCTACCCCCACTTGGGATAGGTGTTCCACAGCAAACACCTATGTTCGTCGGAAGCCGTTTTTGCCCCAGGGGTCTCCGGGCTGTGTTCGTTGGGGTTGAACTCCTGCTAGCAAAACCGCCGGGTTGAGGGAAGGGTTCAGACTGTGCCTGGGCCCTGTGGTCTCTTCCAGGTCAGTGTATGGCATTTCCTTCCCCTTGCCCTAGGCACCTGGGAGCATGTCTGCACGTGGAGAAAGACTTTCCCGTGGGAAGCCGGGTTTTGTCAAACGGGTCCCAGTGCTCTGCTCCTCTCTTTTCACTCCTGCTGCCAGAAGCCCAGGGAGGATGGGAGGGCTTAGAACATGGCTGGGCACTGTGGTTTCTTCCAGAGAAGTGGAGGGCATTTGCTTTACCTTGCCACAACCACTTGGGATAGGGTCTGCACCTCTGGAAAACTGTCTCCGTGGGAAGCCGGCTTTTTGCAAAGGGGTCTCAGGGCCGTGGGCCTCGGCTGTCCCTCCCACTCCCCAAAGCACAGGGACGAGGTGATGGGCTTAGACCATGCCTGGGCAATGTTGTTTCTTACACCTGGGTGTGTGGCATTTTGTTGAGCTGGCTACCCGCACTTGGGATAGGTGTTCCACAAGCACCTATTGTTCGTCGGAAGCCGTTTTTGCCCCAGGGGTCTCCGGGCTGTGTTCGTTGGGGTTGAACTCCTGCTAGCAAAACCGCCGGGTTGAGGGAAGGGTTCAGACTGTGCCTGGGCCCTGTGGTCTCTTCCAGGTCAGTGTATGGCATTTCCTTCCCCTTGCCACAGGCACCTGGGAGCATGTCTGCACGTGGAGAAAGACTTTCCCGTGGGAAGCCGGGTTTTGTGAAACGGGTCCCAGTGCTCTGCTCCTCTCTTTTCACTCCTGCTGCCAGAAGCCCAGGGAGGATGGGAGGGCTTAGAACATGGCTGGGCACTGTGGTTTCTTCCAGAGAAGTGGAGGGCATTTGCTTTAGCTTGCCACAACCACTTGGGATAGGGTCTACACCTCAGGAAAACTGTCTCTGTGGGAAGCCGTCTTTTTGCAAAGGGGTCTCAGGGCCGTGGGTCTCGGCTGTCCCTCCGGCTCCCCAAAGCACAGGGACGAGGTGAGGGGCTTAGACCATGCCTGGGCAATGTTGTTTCTTACACCTGGGTGTGTGGCATTTTGTTGAGCTGGCTTCCCCCACTTGGGATAGGTGTTCCACAGCAAGCACCTATTGATCGTCGGAAGCCGTTTTTGTACCAGAGGTCTCCGGGCTGTGTTCGTTGGGGTTGAACTCCTGCTAGCAAAACAGCCGGGTTGAGGGAAGGGTTCAGACTGTGCCTGGGCCCTGTGGTCTCTTCCACGTCAGTGTATGGCATTTCCTTCCCCTTGCCCCAGGCACCTGGGAGCATGTCTGCACGTGGAGAAAGACTTTCCCGTGGGAAGCCGGGTTTTGTCAAACGGGTCCCAGTGCTCTGCTCCTCTCTTTTCACTCCTGCTGCCAGAAGCCCAGGGAGGATGGGAGGGCTTAGAACATGGCTGGGCACTGTGGTTTCTTCCAGAGAAGTGGAGGGCATTTGCTTTACCTTGCCACAACCACTTGGGATAGGGTCTGCACCTCAGGAAAACTGTCTCCGTGGGAAGCCGGCTTTTTGCAAAGGGGTCTCAGGGCCGTGGGCCTCGGCTGTCCCTCCGGCTCCCCAAAGCACAGGGACGAGGTGAGGGGCTTAGACCATGCCTGGGCAATGTTGTTTCTTACACCTGGGTGTGTGGCATTTTGTTGAGCTGGCTACCCCCACTTGGGATAGGTGTTCCACAGCAAGCACCTATTGTTCGTCGGAAGCCGTTTTTGCCCCAGGGGTCTCCGGGCTGTGTTCGTTGGGGTTGAACTCCTGCTAGCAAAACCGCCGGGTTGAGGGAAGGGTTCAGACTGTGCCTGGGCCCTGTGGTCTCTTCCAGGTCAGTGTATGGCATTTCCTTCCCCTTGCCACAGGCACCTGGGAGCATGTCTGCACGTGGAGAAAGACTTTCCCGTGGGAAGCCGGGTTTTGTGAAACGGGTCAGAGTGCTCTGCTCCTCTCTTTTCACTCCTGCTGCCAGAAGCCCAGGGAGGATGGGAGGGCTTAGAACATGGCTGGGCACTGTGGTTTCTTCCAGAGAAGTGGAGGGCATTTGCTTTACCTTGCCACAACCACTTGGGATAGGGTCTACACCTCAGGAAAACTGTCTCTGTGGGAAGCCGTCTTTTTGCAAAGGGGTCTCAGGGCCGTGGGCCTCGGCTGTCCCTCCAGCTCCCCAAAGCACAGGGACGAGGTGAGGGGCTTAGACCATGCCTGGGCAATGTTGTTTCTTACACCTGGGTGTGTGGCATTTTGTTGAGCTGGCTTCCCCCACTTGGGATAGGTGTTCCACAGCAAGCACCTATTGATCGTCGGAAGCCGTTTTTGCACCAGGGGTCTCCGGGCTGTGTTCGTTGGGGTTGAACTCCTGCTAGCAAAAACGCCGGGTTGAGGGAAGAGTTCAGACTGTGCCTGGGCCCTGTGGTCTCTTCCAGGTCAGTGTATGGCATTTCCTTCCCCTTGCACCAGGCACCTGGGAGCATGTCTGCACGTGGAGAAAGACTTTCCCGTGGGAAGCCGGGTTTTGTCAAACGGGTCCCAGTGCTCTGCTCCTCTCTTTTCACTCTTGCTGCCAGAAGTCCAGGGAGGATGGGAGGGCTTAGAACATGGCTGGGCACTGTGGTTTCTTCCAGAGAAGTGGAGGGCATTTGCTTTACCTTGCCACAACCACGTGGGATAGGGTCTGCACCTCAGGAAAACTATTTCCGTGGGAAGCCGGCTTTTTGCAAAGGGGGTCTCAGGGTCATGGGCCTCGGCTGTCCCTCCGGCTCCCCAGAGCACAGGGACGAGGTGAGGGGCTTAGACCAAGCCTGGGCAATGTTGTTACTTACACCTGGGTGTGTGGCATTTTGTTGAGCTGGCTTCCCCCTCTTGGGATAGGTGTTCCACAGCAAGCACCTATTGTTCGTCGGAAGTCGTTTTTGCCCCAGGGGTCGCCGGGCTGTGTTCGTTGGGGTTGAATTCCTGCTAGCAAAACCGCCGGATTGAGGAAAGGGTTCAGACTGTGCCTGGGCCCTGTGGTCTCTTCCAGGTCAGTGTATGGCATTTCCTTCCCCTTGCCACAGGCACCTGGGAGCATGTCTGCACGTGGAGAAAGACTTTCCCGTGGGAAGCCGGGTTTTGTCAAACGGGTCCCAGTGCTCTGCTCCTCTCTTTTCACTCCTGCTGCCAGAAGCCCAGGGAGGATGGGAGGGCTTACAACATGGCTGGGCACTGTGGTTTCTTCCAGAGAAGTGGAGGGCATTTGCTTTACCTTGCCACAACCACTTGGGATAGGGTCTGCACCTCAGGAAAACTGTCTCCGTGGGAAGCCGGCTTTTTGCAAAGGGGTCTCAGGGCCGTGTGCCTCGGCTGTCCCTCCGGCTCCCCAAAGCACAGGGACGAGGTGAGGGGCTTAGACCATGCCTGGGCAATGTTGTTTCTTACACCTGGGTGTGTGGCATTTTGTTGAGTTGGCTTCCCCCACTTGGGATAGGTGTTCCACAGCAAGCACCTATTGATCGTCGGAAGCCGTTTTTGCCCCAGGGGTCTCCGGGCTGTGTTCGTTGGGGTTGAACTCCTGCTAGCAAAACCGCCGGGTTGAGGGATGGGTTCAGACTGTGCCTGGGCCCTGTGGTCTCTTCCAGGTCAGTGTATGGCATTTCCTTCCCCTTGCCACAGGCACCTGGGAGCATGTCTGCACGTGGAGAAAGACTTTCCCGTGGGAAGCCGGGTTTTGCCAAACGGGTCCCAGTGCTCTGCTCCTCTCTTTTCACTCCTGCTGCCAGAAGCCCAGGGAGGATGGGAGGGCTTAGAACATGGCTGGGCACTGTGGTTTCTTCCAGAGAAGTGGAGGGCATTTGCTTTACCTTGCCACAACCACTTGGGATAGGGTCTACACCTCAGGAAAACTGTCTCTGTGGGAAGCTGGCTTTTTGCAAAGGGGCCTCAGGGCCGTGGGCCTCGGCTGTCCCTCCGGCTCCCCAAAGCACAGGGACGAGGTGAGGGGCTTAGACCAAGCCTTGGCAATGTTGTTACTTACACCTGGGTGTGTGGCATTTTCTTGAGCTGGCTTCCCCCACTTGGGATAGGTGTTCCACAGCAAGCACCTATTGATCGTCGGAAGCCGTTTTTGCCCCAGGGGTCTCCGGGCTGTGTTCGTTGGGGTTGAACTCCTACTTGCAAAACCGCCGGGTTGAGGGAGGGGTTCAGACTGTGCCTGGGCCCTGTGGTCTCTTCCAGGTCAGTGTATGGCATTTCCTTCCCCTTGCCACAGGCACCTGGGAGCATGTCTGAACGTGGAAAAAGACTTTCCCGTGGGAAGCCGGGTTTTGTCAAACGGGTCCCAGTGCTCTGCTCCTCTCTTTTCACTCCTGCTGCCAGAAGCCCAGGGAGGATGGGAGGGCTTAGACCATGGCTGCGCACTGTGGTTTCTTCCAGAGAAGTGGAGGGCATTTGCTTTACCTTGCCACAACCACTTGGGATAGGGTCTGCACCTCAGGAAAACTGTCTCCGTGGGAAGCCGGCTTTTTGCAAAGGGGTCTCAGGGCCGTGTGCCTCGGCTGTCCCTCCGGCTCCCCAAAACACAGGGACGAGGTGAGGGGCTAGACCATGCCTGGGCAATGTTGTTTCTTACACCTGGGTGTGTGGCATTTTCTTGAGCTGCCTTTCCCCACTTGGGATAGGTGTTCCACAGCAGGCACCTATTGTTCGTCGGAAGCCGTTTTTGCCCCAGGGGTCTCCGGGCTGTGTTCGTTGGGGTTGATCTCCTGCTTGCAAAACCGCCGGGTTGAGGGAAGGGTTCAGACTGTGCCTGGTCCCTGTGGTCTCTTCCAGGTCAGTGTATGGCATTTCCTTCCCCTTGCCACAGGCACCTGGGAGCATGTCTGCACGTGGAGAAAGACTTTCCCGTGGGAAGCCGGGTTTTGTCAAACGGGTCCCAGTGCTCTGCTCCTCTCTTTTCACTCCTGGTGCCAGAAGCCCAGGGAGGATGGGAGGGCTTAGAACATGGCTGGGCACTGTGGTTTCTTCCAGAGAAGTGGAGGGCATTTGCTTTACCTTGCCACAACCACTTGGGATAGGGTCTACACCTCAGGAAAACTGTCTCTGTGGGAAGCCGTCTTTTTGCAAAGGGGTCTCAGGGCCGTGGGCCTCGGCTGTCCCTCCAGCTCCCCAAAGCACAGGGACGAGGTGAGGGGCTTAGACCATACCTGGGCAATGTTGTTTCTTACACCTGGGTGTGTGGCATTTTGTTGAGTTGGCTTCCCCCACTTGGTTTATGTGTTCCACAGCAAGCACCTATTGATCGTCGGAAGCCGTTTTTGTACCAGGGGTCTCCGGGCTGTGTTCGTTGGGGTTGAACTCCTGCTAGCAAAAACGCCGGGTTGAGGGAAGGGTTCAGACTGTGCCTGGGCCCTGTGGTCTCTTCCAGGTCAGTGTATGGCATTTCCTTCCCCTTGCCCCAGGCACCTGGGAGCATGTCTGCCCGTGGAGAAAGACTTTCCCGTGGGAAGCCGGGTTTTGTCAAACGGGTCCCAGTGCTCTGCTCCTCTCTTTTCACTCCTGCTGCCAGAAGCCCAGGGAGGATGGGAAGGCTTAGAACATGGCTGGGCACTGTGGTTTCTTCCAGAGAAGTGGAGGGCATTTGCTTTACCTTGCCACAACCACTTGGGATAGGGTCTGCACCTCAGGAAAACTGTCTCCGTGGGAAGCCGGCTTTTTGCAAAGGGGTCTCAGGGCCGTGTGCCTCGGCTGTCCCTCCGGCTCCCCAAAGCACAGGGACGAGGTGAGGGGCTTAGACCATGCCTGGGCAATGTTGTTTCTTACACCTGGGTGTGTGGCATTTTGTTGAGCTGGCTACCCCCACTTGGGATAGGTGTTCCACTGCAAGAACCTATTGTTCGTCGGAAGCCGTTTTTGCCCCAGGGGTCTCCGGGCTGTGTTCGTTGGGGTGGAACTCCTGCTAGCAAAACCGCCGGGTTGAGGGAAGGGTTCAGACTGTGCCTGGGCCCTGTGGTCTCTTCCAGGTCAGTGTATGGCATTTCCTTCCCCTTGCCACAGGCACCTGGGAGCATGTCTGCACGTGGAGAAAGACTTTCCCGTGGGAAGCCGGGTTTTGTCAAACGGGTCCCAGTGCTCTGCTCCTCTCTTTTCACTCCTGCTGCCAGAAGCCCAGGGAGGATGGGAGGGCTTAGAACATGGCTGGGCACTGTGGTTTCTTCCAGAGAAGTGGAGGGCATTTGCTTTAGCTTGCCACAACCACTTGGGATAGGGTCTGCACCTCAGGAAACTGTCTCCGTGGGAAGCCGGCTTTTTGCAAAGGGGTCTCAGGGCCGAGTGCCTCGGCTGTCCCTCCGGCTCCCCAAAGCACAGGGACGAGGTGAGGGGCTTAGACCATGCCTGGGCAATGTTGTTTCTTACACCTGGGTGTGTGGCATTTTGTTGAGCTGGCTACCCCCACTTGGGATAGGTGTTCCACAGCAAGCACCTATTGTTCGTCGGAAGCCGTTTTTGCCCCAGGGGTCTCCGGGCTGTGTTCGTTGGGGTTGAACTCCTGCTAGCAAAACCGCCGGGTTGAGGGAAGGGTTCAGACTGTGCCTGGGCCCTGTGGTCTCTTCCAGGTCAGTGTATGGCATTTCCTTCCCCTTGCCACAGGCACCTGGGAGCATGTCTGCGCGTGGAGAAAGACTTTCCCGTGGGAAGCCGGGTTTTGCCAAACGGGTCCCAGTGCTCTGCTCCTCTATTTTCACTCCTGCTGCCAGAAGCCCAGGGAGGATTGGAGGGCTTAGAACATGGCTGGGCACTGTGGTTTCTTCCAGAGAAGTGGAGGGCATTTGCTTTACCTTGCCACAACCACTTGGGATAGGGTCTACACCTCAGGAAAACTGTCTCTGTGGGAAGCCAGCTTTTTGCAAAGGGGTCTCAGGGCCGTGGGCCTCGGCTGTCCCTCTGGCTCCCCAAAGCACAGGGACGAGGTGAGGGGCTTAGACCATGCCTGGGCAATGTTGTTTCTTACACCTGGGTGTGTGGCATTTTGTTGAGCTGGCTACCCCCACTTGGGATAGGTGTTCCACAGCAAGCACCTATTGTTCGTCGGAAGCCGTTTTTGCCCCAGGGGTCTCCGGGCTGTGTTCGTTGGGGTTGAACTCCTGCTAGCAAAACCGCCGGGTTGAGGGAAGGGTTCAGACTGTGCCTGGGCCCTGTGGTCTCTTCCAGGTCAGTGTATGGCATTTCCTTCCCCTTGCCCCAGGCACCTGGGAGCATGTCTGCACGTGGAGAAAGACTTTCCCGTGGGAAGCCGGGTTTTGTCAAACGGGTCCCAGTGCTCTGCTCCTCTCTTTTCACTCCTGCTGCCAGAAGCCCAGGGAGGATGGGAGGGCTTAGAACATGGCTGGGCACTGTGGTTTCTTCCAGAGAAGTGGAGGGCATTTGCTTTACCTTGCCACAACCACTTGGGATAGGGTCTACACCTCAGGAAAACTGTCTCTGTGGGAAGCCGTCTTTTTGCTAAGGGGTCTCAGGGCCGTGGGCCTCGGCTGTCCCTCCGGCTCCCCAAAGCACAGGGACGAGGTGAGGGGCTTAGACCATGCCTGGGCAATGTTGTTTCTTACACCTGGGTGTGTGGCATTTTGTTGAGCTGGCTTCCCCCACTTGGGATAGGTGTTCCACAGCAAGCACCTATTGTTCGTCGGAAGCCGTTTTTGCCCCAGGGGTCTCCGGGCTGTGTTCGTTGGGGTTGAACTCCTGCTAGCAAAACCGCCGGGTTGAGGGAAGGGTTCAGACTGTGCCTGGGCCCTGTGGTCTCTTCCAGGTCAGTGTATGGCATTTCCTTCCCCTTGCCACAGGCACCTGGGAGCATGTCTGCACGTGGAGAAAGACTTTCCCGTGGGAAGCCGGGTTTTGCCAAACGGGTCCCAGTGCTCTGCTCCTCTCTTTTCACTCCTGCTGCCAGAAGCTCAGGGAGGATGGGAGGGCTTAGAACATGGCTGGGCACTGTGGTTTCTTCCAGAGAACTGGAGGGCATTTGCTTTACCTTGCCACAACCACTTGGGATAGGGTCTACACCTCAGGAAAACTGTCTCTGTGGGAAGCTGGCTTTTTGCAAAGGGGCCTCAGGGCCGTGGGCCTCAGCTGTCCCTCCGGCTCCCCAAAGCACAGGGACGAGGTGAGGGGCTTAGACCAAGCCTGGGCAATGTTGTTACTTACACCTGGGTGTGTGGCACTTTCTTGAGCTGGCTTCCCCCACTTGGGATAGGTGTTCCACAGCAAGCACCTATTGATCGTCGGAAGCCGTTTTTGCCCCAGGGGTCTCCGTGCTGTGTTCGTTGGGGTTGAACTCCTGCTAGCAAACCCCCCCGGTTGAGGGAAGGGTTCAGACTGTGCCTGGGCCCTGTGGTCTCTTCCAGGTCAGTGTATGGCATTTCCTTCCCCTTGCCCCAGGCACCTGGGAGCATGTCTGCACGTGGAGAAAGACTTTCCCGTGGGAAGCCGGGTTTTGTCAAACGGGTCCCAGTGCTCTGCTCCTCTCTTTTCACTCCTGCTGCCAGAAGCCCAGGGAGGATGGGAGGGCTTAGAACATGGCTGGGCACTGTGGTTTCTTCCAGAGAAGTGGAGGGCATTTGCTTTACCTTGCCACAACCACTTGGGATAGGGTCTGCACCTCAGGAAAACTGTCTCCGTGGGAAGCCGGCTTTTTGCAAAGGGGTCTCAGGGCCGTGTGCCTCGGCTGTCCCTCCGGCTCCCCAAAGCACAGGGACGAGGTGAGGGGCTTAGACCATGCCTGGGCAATGTTGTTTCTTACACCTGGGTGTGTGGCATTTTGTTGAGTTGGCTTCCCCCACTTGGGATAGGTGTTCCACAGCAAGCACCTATTGATCGTCGGAAGCCGTTTTTGCCCCAGGGGTCTCCGGGCTGTGTTCGTTGGGGTTGAACTCCTGCTAGCAAAACCGCCGGGTTGAGGGATGGGTTCAGACTGTGCCTGGGCCCTGTGGTCTCTTCCAGGTCAGTGTATGGCATTTCCTTCCCCTTGCCACAGGCACCTGGGAGCATGTCTGCACGTGGAGAAAGACTTTCCCGTGGGAAGCCGGGTTTTGCCAAACGGGTCCCAGTGCTCTGCTCCTCTCTTTTCACTCCTGCTGCCAGAAGCCCAGGGAGGATGGGAGGGCTTAGAACATGGCTGGGCACTGTGGTTTCTTCCAGAGAAGTGGAGGGCATTTGCTTTACCTTGCCACAACCACTTGGGATAGGGTCTACACCTCAGGAAAACTGTCTCTGTGGGAAGCTGGCTTTTTGCAAAGGGGCCTCAGGGCCGTGGGCCTCGGCTGTCCCTCCGGCTCCCCAAAGCACAGGGACGAGGTGAGGGGCTTAGACCAAGCCTTGGCAATGTTGTTACTTACACCTGGGTGTGTGGCATTTTCTTGAGCTGGCTTCCCCCACTTGGGATAGGTGTTCCACAGCAAGCACCTATTGATCGTCGGAAGCCGTTTTTGCCCCAGGGGTCTCCGGGCTGTGTTCGTTGGGGTTGAACTCCTACTTGCAAAACCGCCGGGTTGAGGGAGGGGTTCAGACTGTGCCTGGGCCCTGTGGTCTCTTCCAGGTCAGTGTATGGCATTTCCTTCCCCTTGCCACAGGCACCTGGGAGCATGTCTGAACGTGGAAAAAGACTTTCCCGTGGGAAGCCGGTTTTTGTCAAACGGGTCCCAGTGCTCTGCTCCTCTCTTTTCACTCCTGCTGCCAGAAGCCCAGGGAGGATGGGAGGGCTTAGACCATGGCTGCGCACTGTGGTTTCTTCCAGAGAAGTGGAGGGCATTTGCTTTACCTTGCCACAACCACTTGGGATAGGGTCTGCACCTCAGGAAAACTGTCTCCGTGGGAAGCCGGCTTTTTGCAAAGGGGTCTCAGGGCCGTGTGCCTCGGCTGTCCCTCCGGCTCCCCAAAACACAGGGACGAGGTGAGGGGCTAGACCATGCCTGGGCAATGTTGTTTCTTACACCTGGGTGTGTGGCATTTTCTTGAGCTGCCTTTCCCCACTTGGGATAGGTGTTCCACAGCAGGCACCTATTGTTCGTCGGAAGCCGTTTTTGCCCCAGGGGTCTCCGGGCTGTGTTCGTTGGGGTTGATCTCCTGCTTGCAAAACCGCCGGGTTGAGGGAAGGGTTCAGACTGTGCCTGGTCCCTGTGGTCTCTTCCAGGTCAGTGTATGGCATTTCCTTCCCCTTGCCACAGGCACCTGGGAGCATGTCTGCACGTGGAGAAAGACTTTCCCGTGGGAAGCCGGGTTTTGTCAAACGGGTCCCAGTGCTCTGCTCCTCTCTTTTCACTCCTGGTGCCAGAAGCCCAGGGAGGATGGGAGGGCTTAGAACATGGCTGGGCACTGTGGTTTCTTCCAGAGAAGTGGAGGGCATTTGCTTTACCTTGCCACAACCACTTGGGATAGGGTCTACACCTCAGGAAAACTGTCTCTGTGGGAAGCCGTCTTTTTGCAAAGGGGTCTCAGGGCCGTGGGCCTCGGCTGTCCCTCCAGCTCCCCAAAGCACAGGGACGAGGTGAGGGGCTTAGACCATACCTGGGCAATGTTGTTTCTTACACCTGGGTGTGTGGCATTTTGTTGAGTTGGCTTCCCCCACTTGGTTTATGTGTTCCACAGCAAGCACCTATTGATCGTCGGAAGCCGTTTTTGTACCAGGGGTCTCCGGGCTGTGTTCGTTGGGGTTGAACTCCTGCTAGCAAAAACGCCGGGTTGAGGGAAGGGTTCAGACTGTGCCTGGGCCCTGTGGTCTCTTCCAGGTCAGTGTATGGCATTTCCTTCCCCTTGCCCCAGGCACCTGGGAGCATGTCTGCCCGTGGAGAAAGACTTTCCCGTGGGAAGCCGGGTTTTGTCAAACGGGTCCCAGTGCTCTGCTCCTCTCTTTTCACTCCTGCTGCCAGAAGCCCAGGGAGGATGGGAAGGCTTAGAACATGGCTGGGCACTGTGGTTTCTTCCAGAGAAGTGGAGGGCATTTGCTTTACCTTGCCACAACCACTTGGGATAGGGTCTGCACCTCAGGAAAACTGTCTCCGTGGGAAGCCGGCTTTTTGCAAAGGGGTCTCAGGGCCGTGTGCCTCGGCTGTCCCTCCGGCTCCCCAAAGCACAGGGACGAGGTGAGGGGCTTAGACCATGCCTGGGCAATGTTGTTTCTTACACCTGGGTGTGTGGCATTTTGTTGAGCTGGCTACCCCCACTTGGGATAGGTGTTCCACTGCAAGAACCTATTGTTCGTCGGAAGCCGTTTTTGCCCCAGGGGTCTCCGGGCTGTGTTCGTTGGGGTGGAACTCCTGCTAGCAAAACCGCCGGGTTGAGGGAAGGGTTCAGACTGTGCCTGGGCCCTGTGGTCTCTTCCAGGTCAGTGTATGGCATTTCCTTCCCCTTGCCACAGGCACCTGGGAGCATGTCTGCACGTGGAGAAAGACTTTCCCGTGGGAAGCCGGGTTTTGTCAAACGGGTCCCAGTGCTCTGCTCCTCTCTTTTCACTCCTGCTGCCAGAAGCCCAGGGAGGATGGGAGGGCTTAGAACATGGCTGGGCACTGTGGTTTCTTCCAGAGAAGTGGAGGGCATTTGCTTTAGCTTGCCACAACCACTTGGGATAGGGTCTGCACCTCAGGAAACTGTCTCCGTGGGAAGCCGGCTTTTTGCAAAGGGGTCTCAGGGCCGAGTGCCTCGGCTGTCCCTCCGGCTCCCCAAAGCACAGGGACGAGGTGAGGGGCTTAGACCATGCCTGGGCAATGTTGTTTCTTACACCTGGGTGTGTGGCATTTTGTTGAGCTGGCTACCCCCACTTGGGATAGGTGTTCCATAGCAAGCACCTATTGTTCGTCGGAAGCCGTTTTTGCCCCAGGGGTCTCCGGGCTGTGTTCGTTGGGGTTGAACTCCTGCTAGCAAAACCGCCGGGTTGAGGGAAGGGTTCAGACTGTGCCTGGGCCCTGTGGTCTCTTCCAGGTCAGTGTATGGCATTTCCTTCCCCTTGCCACAGGCACCTGGGAGCATGTCTGCACGTGGAGAAAGACTTTCCCGTGGGAAGCCGGGTTTTGCCAAACGGGTCCCAGTGCTCTGCTCCTCTCTTTTCACTCCTGCTGCCAGAAGCCCAGGGAGGATGGGAGGGCTTAGAACATGGCTGGGCACTGTGGTTTCTTCCAGAGAAGTGGAGGGCATTTGCTTTACCTTGCCACAACCACTTGGGATAGGGTCTGCACCTCAGGAAAACTGTCTCCGTGGGAAGCCGGCTTTTTGCAAAGGGGTCTCAGGGCCGTGGGCCTCGGCTGTCCCTCCGGCTCCCCAAAGCACAGGGACGAGGTGAGGGGCTTAGACCATGCTGGGCAATGTTGTTTCTTACACCTGGGTGTGTGGCATTTTGTTGAGCTGGCTACCCCCACTTGGGATAGGTGTTCCACAGCAAGCACCTATGTTCGTCGGAAGCCGTTTTTGCCCCAGGGGTCTCCGGGCTGTGTTCGTTGGGGTTGAACTCCTGCTAGCAAAACCGCCGGGTTGAGGGAAGGGTTCAGACTGTGCCTGGGCCCTGTGGTCTCTTCCAGGTCCGTGTATGGCATTTCCTTCCCCTTGCCCCAGGCACCTGGGAGCATGTCTGCACTTGGAGAAAGACTTTCCCGTGGGAAGCCGGGTTTTGTCAGACGGGTCCCAGTGCTCTGCTCCTCTCTTTTCACTCTTGCTGCCAGAAGCCCAGGGAGGATGGGAGGGCTTAGAACATGGCTGGGCACTGTGGTTTCTTCCAGAGAAGTGGAGGGCATTTGCTTTAGCTTGCCACAACCACTTGGGATAGGGTCTGCACCTCAGGAAAACTGTCTCCGTGGGAAGCCGGCTTTTTGCAAAGGGGTCTCAGGGCCGAGTGCCTCGGCTGTCCCTCCGGCTCCCCAAAGCACAGGGACGAGGTGAGGGGCTTAGACCATGCCTGGGCAATGTTGTTTCTTACACCTGGGTGTGTGGCATTTTGTTGAGCTGGCTACCCCCACTTGGGATAGTTGTTCCACAGCAAGCACCTATTGTTCGTCGGAAGCCGTTTTTGCCCCAGGGGTCTCCGTGCTGTGTTCGTTGGGGTTGAACTCCTGCTAGCAAAACCGCCGGGTTGAGGGAAGGGTTCAGACTGTGCCTGGGCCCTGTGGTCTCTTCCAGGTCAGTGTATGGCATTTCCTTCCCCTTGCCACAGGCACCTGGGAGCATGTCTGCACGTGGAGAAAGACTTTCCCGTGGGAAGCCGGGTTTTGTCAAACGGGTCCCAGTGCTCTGCTCCTCTCTTTTCACTCCTGCTGCCAGAAGCCCAGGGAGGATGGGAGGGCTTAGAACATGGCTGGGCACTGTGGTTTCTTCCAGAGAAGTGGAGGGCATTTGCTTTACCTTGCCACAACCACGTGGGATAGGGTCTGCACCTCAGGAAAACTATTACCGTGGGAAGCCGGCTTTTTGCAAAGGGGGTCTCAGGGTCATGGGCCTCGGCTGTCCCTCCGGCTCCCCAAAGCACAGGGACGAGGTGAGGGGCTTAGACCAAGCCTGGGCAATTTTGTTACTTACACCTGGGTGTGTGGCAGTTCGTTGAGCTGGCTTCCCCCGCTTGGGATAGGTGTTCCACAGCAAGCACCTATTGTTCGTCGGAAGCCGTTTTTGCCCCAGGGGTCGCCGGGCTGTGTTCGTTGGGGTTGAATTCCTGCTAGCAAAACCGCCGGATTGAGGAAAGGATTCAGACTGTGCCTGGGCCCTGTGGTCTCTTCCAGGTCAGTGTATGGCATTTCCTTCCCCTTGCCACAGGCACCTGGGAGCATGTCTGCACGTGGAGAAAGACTTTCCCGTGGGAAGCCGGGTTTTGTCAAACGGGTCCCAGTGCTCTGCTCCTCTCTTTTCACTCCTGCTGCCAGAAGCCCAGGGAGGATGGGAGGGCTTAGAACATGGCTGGGCACTGTGGTTTCTTCCAGAGAAGTGGAGGGCATTTGCTTTACCTTGCCACAACCACTTGGGATAGGGTCTGCACCTCAGGAAAACTGTCTCCGTGGGAAGCCGGCTTTTTGCAAAGGGGTCTCAGGGCCGTGGGCCTCGGCTGTCCCTCCTGTTCCCCAAAGCACAGGGACGAGGTGAGGGGCTTAGACCATGCCTGGGCAATGTTGTTTCTTACACCTGGGTGTGTGGCATTTTGTTGAGCTGGCTTCCCCCACTTGGGATAGGTGTTCCACAGCAAGCACCTATTGATCGTCGGAAGACGTTTTTGCCCCAGGGGTCTCCGGGCTGTGTTCGTTGGGGTTGAACTCCTGCTAGCAAAACCGCCGGGTTGAGGGAAGGGTTCAGACTGTGCCTGGGCCCTGTGGTCTCTTCCAGGTCAGTGTATGGCATTTCCTTCCCCTTGCCACAGGCACCTGGGAGCATGTCTGCACGTGGACAAAGACTTTCCCGTGGGAAGCCGGGTTTTGTCAAACGGGTCCCAGTGCTCTGC
This sequence comes from Ursus americanus, assembly GCF_024610735.1. Taxonomy (NCBI): domain Eukaryota; kingdom Metazoa; phylum Chordata; class Mammalia; order Carnivora; family Ursidae; genus Ursus; species Ursus americanus. The sequence goes on from NW_028273636.1 coordinate 575,579, forward strand.
TCCTCTCTTTTCACTCTTGCTGCCAGAAGCCCAGGGAGGATGGGAGGGCTTAGAACATGGCTGGGCACTGTGGTTTCTTCCAGAGAAGTGGAGGGCATTTGATTTACCTTGCCACAACCACTTGGGATAGGGTCTGCACCTCAGGAAAACTGTCTCCGTGGGAAGCCGGCTTTTTGCAAAGGGGTCTCAGGGCCGTGTGCCTCGGCTGTCCCTCCGGCTCCCCAAAGCACAGGGACGAGGTGAGGGGCTAGACCATGCCTGGGCAATGTTGTTTCTTACACCTGGGTGTGTGGCATTTTCTTGAGCTGCCTTCCCCCACTTGGGATAGGTGTTCCACAGCAAGCACCTATTGATCGTCGGAAGCCGTTTTTGCCCCAGGGGTCTCCGGGCTGTGTTCGTTGGCGTTGATCTCCTGCATGCAAAACCGCCGGGTTGAGGGAAGGGTTCAGACTGTGCCTGGGCCCTGTGGTCTCTTCCAGGTCAGTGTATGGCATTTCCTTCCCCTTGCCCCAGGCACCTGGGAGCATGTCTGCACGTGGAGAAAGACTTTCCCGTGGGAAGCCGGGTTTTGTCAAACGGGTCCCAGTGCTCTGCTCCTCTCTTTTCACTCCTGCTGCCAGAAGCCCAGGGAGGATGGGAGGGCTTAGAACATGGCTGGGCACTGTGGTTTCTTCCAGAGAAGTGGAGGGCATTTGCTTTACCTTGCCACAACCACTTGGGATAGGGTATGCACCTCAGGAAACTGTCTCCGTGGGAAGCCGGCTTTTTGCAAAGGGGTCTCAGGGCCGTGTGCCTCGGCTGTCCCTCCGGCTCCCCAAAGCACAGGGACGAGGTGAGGGGCTTAGAGCATGCCTGGGCAATGTTGTTTCTTACACCTGGGTGTGTGGCATTTTGTTGAGCTGGCTTCCCCCACTTGGGATAGGTGTTCCACAGCAAGCACCTATTGATCATCGGAAACCGTTTTTGCCCAAGGGGTCTCCGGGCTGTGTTCGTTGGGGTTGAACTCCTGCTAGCAAAAACGCCGGGTTGAGGGAAGGGTTCAGACTGTGCCTGGGCCCTGTGGTCTCTTCCAGGTCCGTGTATGGCATTTCCTTCCCCTTGCCACAGGCACCTGGGAGCATGTCTGCACGTGGAGAAAGACTTTCCCGTGGGAAGCCGGGTTTTGTCAAACGGGTCCCAGTGCTCTGCTCCTCTCTTTTCACTCCTGCTGCCAGAAGCCCAGGGAGGATGGGAGGGCGTAGAACATGGCTGGGCACTGTGGTTTCTTCGAGAGAAGTGGAGGGCATTTGCTTTACCTTGCCACAACCACTTGGGATAGGGTCTGCACCTCAGGAAAAGTGTCTCCGTGGGAAGCCGGCTTTTTGCAAAGGGGTCTCAGGGCCGTGTGCCTCGGCTGTCCCTCCGGCTCCCCAAAGCACAGGGACGAGGTGAGGGGCTTAGACCATGCCTGGGCAATGTTGTTTCTTACACCTGGGTGTGTGGCATTTTGTTGAGCTGGCTACCCCCACTTGGGATAGGTGTTCCACAGCAAGCACCTATTGTTCGTCGGAAGCCGTTTTTGCCCCAGGGGTCTCCGGGCTGTGTTCGTTGGGGTTGAACTCCTGCTAGCAAAACCGCCGGGTTGAGGGAAGGGTTCAGACTGTGCCTGGGCCCTGTGGTCTCTTCCAGGTCAGTGTATGGCATTTCCTTCCCCTTGCCCCAGGCACCTGGGAGCATGTCTGCACGTGGAGAAAGACTTTCCCGTGGGAAGCCGGGTTTTGCCAAACGGGTCCCAGTGCTCTGCTCCTCTCTTTTCACTCCTGCTGCCAGGAGCCCAGGGAGGATGGGAGGGCTTAGAACATGGCTGGGCACTGCGGTTTCTTCCAGAGAAGTGGAGGGCATTTGCTTTAGCTTGCCACAACCACTTGGGATAGGGTCTGCACCTCAGGAAACTGTTTCCGTGGGACGCCGGCTTTTTGCAAAGGGGTCTCAGGGCCGTGTGCCTCGGCTGTCCCTCCGGCTCCCCAAAGCACAGGGACGAGGTGAGGGGCTTAGACCATGCCTGGGCAATTTTGTTTCTTACACCTGGGTGTGTGGCATTTTGTTGAGCTGGCTACCCCCACTTGGGATAGGTGTTCCACAGCAAGCACCTATTGTTCGTCGGAAGCCGTTTTTGCCCCAGGGGTCCGGGCTGTGTTCGTTGGGGTTGTACTCCTGCTAGCAAAACAGCCGGGTTGAGGGAAGGGTTCAGACTGTGCCTGGGCCCTGTGGTCTCTTCCAGGTCAGTGTATGGCATTTCCTTCCCCTTGCCACAGGCACCTGGGAGCATGTCTGCGCGTGGAGAAAGACTTTCCCGTGGGAAGCCGGGTTTTGCCAAACGGGTCCCAGTGCTCTGCTCCTCTATTTTCACTCCTGCTGCCAGAAGCCCAGGGAGGATTGGAGGGCTTAGAACATGGCTGGGCACTGTGGTTTCTTCCAGAGAAGTGGAGGGCATTTGCTTTACCTTGCCACAACCACTTGGGATAGGGTCTACACCTCAGGAAAACTGTCTCTGTGGGAAGCCAGCTTTTTGCAAAGGGGTCTCAGGGCCGTGGGCCTCGGCTGTCCCTCTGGCTCCCCAAAGCACAGGGACGAGGTGAGGGGCTTAGACCATGCCTGGGCAATGTTGTTTCTTACACCTGGGTGTGTGGCATTTTGTTGAGCTGGCTACCCCCACTTGGGATAGGTGTTCCACAGCAAGCACCTATTGTTCGTCGGAAGCCGTTTTTGCCCCAGGGGTCTCCGGGCTGTGTTCGTTGGGGTTGAACTCCTGCTAGCAAAACCGCCGGGTTGAGGGAAGGGTTCAGACTGTGCCTGGGCCCTGTGGTCTCTTCCAGGTCAGTGTATGGCATTTCCTTCCCCTTGCCCCAGGCACCTGGGAGCATGTCTGCACGTGGAGAAAGACTTTCCCGTGGGAAGCCGGGTTTTGTCAAACGGGTCCCAGTGCTCTGCTCCTCTCTTTTCACTCCTGCTGCCAGAAGCCCAGGGAGGATGGGAGGGCTTAGAACATGGCTGGGCACTGTGGTTTCTTCCAGAGAAGTGGAGGGCATTTGCTTTACCTTGCCACAACCACTTGGGATAGGGTCTACACCTCAGGAAAACTGTCTCTGTGGGAAGCCGTCTTTTTGCTAAGGGGTCTCAGGGCCGTGGGCCTCGGCTGTCCCTCCGGCTCCCCAAAGCACAGGGACGAGGTGAGGGGCTTAGACCATGCCTGGGCAATGTTGTTTCTTACACCTGGGTGTGTGGCATTTTGTTGAGCTGGCTTCCCCCACTTGGGATAGGTGTTCCACAGCAAGCACCTATTGTTCGTCGGAAGCCGTTTTTGCCCCAGGGGTCTCCGGGCTGTGTTCGTTGGGGTTGAACTCCTGCTAGCAAAACCGCCGGGTTGAGGGAAGGGTTCAGACTGTGCCTGGGCCCTGTGGTCTCTTCCAGGTCAGTGTATGGCATTTCCTTCCCCTTGCCACAGGCACCTGGGAGCATGTCTGCACGTGGAGAAAGACTTTCCCGTGGGAAGCCGGGTTTTGCCAAACGGGTCCCAGTGCTCTGCTCCTCTCTTTTCACTCCTGCTGCCAGAAGCTCAGGGAGGATGGGAGGGCTTAGAACATGGCTGGGCACTGTGGTTTCTTCCAGAGAACTGGAGGGCATTTGCTTTACCTTGCCACAACCACTTGGGATAGGGTCTACACCTCAGGAAAACTGTCTCTGTGGGAAGCTGGCTTTTTGCAAAGGGGCCTCAGGGCCGTGGGCCTCAGCTGTCCCTCCGGCTCCCCAAAGCACAGGGACGAGGTGAGGGGCTTAGACCAAGCCTGGGCAATGTTGTTACTTACACCTGGGTGTGTGGCACTTTCTTGAGCTGGCTTCCCCCACTTGGGATAGGTGTTCCACAGCAAGCACCTATTGATCGTCGGAAGCCGTTTTTGCCCCAGGGGTCTCCGTGCTGTGTTCGTTGGGGTTGAACTCCTGCTAGCAAAACCGCCGGGTTGAGGGAAGGGTTCAGACTGTGCCTCGGCCATGTGGTCTCTTCCAGGTCAGTGTATGGCATTTCCTTCCCCTTGCCCCAGGCACCTGGGAGCATGTCTGCACGTGGAGAAAGACTTTCCCGTGGGAAGCCGGGTTTTGTCAAACGGGTCCCAGTGCTCTGCTCCTCTCTTTTCACTCCTGCTGCCAGAAGCCCAGGGAGGATGGGAGGGCTTAGAACATGGCTGGGCACTGTGGTTTCTTCCAGAGAAGTGGAGGGCATTTGCTTTACCTTGCCACAACCACTTGGGATAGGGTCTGCACCTCAGGAAAACTGTCTCCGTGGGAAGCCGGCTTTTTGCAAAGGGGTCTCAGGGCCGTGTGCCTCGGCTGTCCCTCCGGCTCCCCAAAGCACAGGGACGAGGTGAGGGGCTTAGACCATGCCTGGGCAATGTTGTTTCTTACACCTGGGTGTGTGGCATTTTGTTGAGTTGGCTTCCCCCACTTGGGATAGGTGTTCCACAGCAAGCACCTATTGATCGTCGGAAGCCGTTTTTGCCCCAGGGGTCTCCGGGCTGTGTTCGTTGGGGTTGAACTCCTGCTAGCAAAACCGCCGGGTTGAGGGATGGGTTCAGACTGTGCCTGGGCCCTGTGGTCTCTTCCAGGTCAGTGTATGGCATTTCCTTCCCCTTGCCACAGGCACCTGGGAGCATGTCTGCACGTGGAGAAAGACTTTCCCGTGGGAAGCCGGGTTTTGCCAAACGGGTCCCAGTGCTCTGCTCCTCTCTTTTCACTCCTGCTGCCAGAAGCCCAGGGAGGATGGGAGGGCTTAGAACATGGCTGGGCACTGTGGTTTCTTCCAGAGAAGTGGAGGGCATTTGCTTTACCTTGCCACAACCACTTGGGATAGGGTCTACACCTCAGGAAAACTGTCTCTGTGGGAAGCTGGCTTTTTGCAAAGGGGCCTCAGGGCCGTGGGCCTCGGCTGTCCCTCCGGCTCCCCAAAGCACAGGGACGAGGTGAGGGGCTTAGACCAAGCCTTGGCAATGTTGTTACTTACACCTGGGTGTGTGGCATTTTCTTGAGCTGGCTTCCCCCACTTGGGATAGGTGTTCCACAGCAAGCACCTATTGATCGTCGGAAGCCGTTTTTGCCCCAGGGGTCTCCGGGCTGTGTTCGTTGGGGTTGAACTCCTACTTGCAAAACCGCCGGGTTGAGGGAGGGGTTCAGACTGTGCCTGGGCCCTGTGGTCTCTTCCAGGTCAGTGTATGGCATTTCCTTCCCCTTGCCACAGGCACCTGGGAGCATGTCTGAACGTGGAAAAAGACTTTCCCGTGGGAAGCCGGGTTTTGTCAAACTGGTCCCAGTGCTCTGCTCCTCTCTTTTCACTCCTGCTGCCAGAAGCCCAGGGAGGATGGGAGGGCTTAGACCATGGCTGCGCACTGTGGTTTCTTCCAGAGAAGTGGAGGGCATTTGCTTTACCTTGCCACAACCACTTGGGATAGGGTCTGCACCTCAGGAAAACTGTCTCCGTGGGAAGCCGGCTTTTTGCAAAGGGGTCTCAGGGCCGTGTGCCTCGGCTGTCCCTCCGGCTCCCCAAAACACAGGGACGAGGTGAGGGGCTAGACCATGCCTGGGCAATGTTGTTTCTTACACCTGGGTGTGTGGCATTTTCTTGAGCTGCCTTTCCCCACTTGGGATAGGTGTTCCACAGCAGGCACCTATTGTTCGTCGGAAGCCGTTTTTGCCCCAGGGGTCTCCGGGCTGTGTTCGTTGGGGTTGATCTCCTGCTTGCAAAACCGCCGGGTTGAGGGAAGGGTTCAGACTGTGCCTGGTCCCTGTGGTCTCTTCCAGGTCAGTGTATGGCATTTCCTTCCCCTTGCCACAGGCACCTGGGAGCATGTCTGCACGTGGAGAAAGACTTTCCCGTGGGAAGCCGGGTTTTGTCAGACGGGTCCCAGTGCTCTGCTCCTCTCTTTTCACTCTTGCTGCCAGAAGCCCAGGGAGGATGGGAGGGCTTAGAACATGGCTGGACACTGCAGTTTCTTCCAGAGAAGTGGAGGGCATTTGCTTTAGCTTGCCACAACCACTTGGGATAGGGTCTGCACCTCAGGAAAGTGTCTCCGTGGGAAGCCGGCTTTTTGCAAAGGGGCCTCAGGGCCGTGTGCCTCGGCTGTCCCTCCGGCTCCCCAAAGCACAGGGACGAGGTGAGGGGCTTAGACCATGCCTGGGCAATGTTGTTTCTTACACCTGGGTGTGTGGCATTTTGTTGAGCTGGCTACCCCCACTTGGGATAGGTGTTCCACAGCAAGCACCTCTTGTTCGTCGGAAGCCGTTTTTGCCCCAGGGGTCTCCGGGCTGTGTTCGTTGGGGTTGAACTCCTGCCAGCAAAACCGCCGGGTTGAGGGAAGGGTTCAGACTGTGCCTGGGCCCTGTGGTCTCTTCCAGGTCAGTGTATGGCATTTCCTTCCCCTTGCCCCAGGCACCTGGGAGCATGTCTGCCCGTGGAGAAAGACTTTCCCGTGGGAAGCCGGGTTTTGTCAAACGGGTCCCAGTGCTCTGCTCCTCTCTTTTCACTCCTGCTGCCAGAAGCCCAGGGAGGATGGGAGGGCTTAGAACATGGCTGGGCACTGTGGTTTCTTCCAGAGAAGTGGAGGGCATTTGCTTTACCTTGCCACAACCACTTGGGATAGGGTCTGCACCTCAGGAAAACTGTCTCCGTGGGAAGCCGGCTTTTTGCAAAGGGGTCTCAGGGCCGTGTGCCTCGGCTGTCCCTCCGGCTCCCCAAAGCACAGGGACGAGGTGAGGGGCTTAGACCATGCCTGGGCAATGTTGTTTCTTACACCTGGGTGTGTGGCATTTTGTTGAGCTGGCTACCCCCACTTGGGATAGGTGTTCCACAGCAAGCACCTATTGTTCGTCGGAAGCCGTTTTTGCCCCAGGGGTCTCCGGGCTGTGTTCGTTGGGGTTGAACTCCTGCTAGCAAAACCGCCGGGTTGAGGGAAGGGTTCAGACTGTGCCTGGGCCCTGTGGTCTCTTCCAGGTCAGTGTATGGCATTTCCTTCCCCTTGCCACAGGGACTTGGGAGCATGTCTGCACGTGGAGATAGACTTTCCCGTGGGAAGCCGGGTTTTGTCAAACGGGTCCCAGTGCTCTGCTCCTCTCTTTTCACTCCTGCTGCCAGAAGCCCAGGGAGGATGGGAGGGCTTAGAACATGGCTGGGCACTGTGGTTTCTTCCAGAGAAGTGGAGGGCATTTGCTTTACCTTGCCACAACCACTTGGGATAGGGTCTACACCTCAGGAAAACTGTCTCTGTGGGAAGCCGTCTTTTTGCAAAGGGGTCTCAGGGCCGTGGGCCTCGGCTGTCCCTCCGGCTCCCCAAAGCACAGGGACGAGGTGAGGGGCTTAGACCATGCCTGGGCAATGTTGTTTCTTACACCTGGGTGTGTGGCATTTTGTTGAGCTGGCTTCCCCCACTTGGGATATGTGTTCCACAGCAAGCACCTATTGATCATCGGAAGCCGTTTTTGCCCCAGGGGTCTCCGGGCTGTGTTCGTTGGGGTTGAACTCCTGCTAGCAAAAACGCCGGGTTGAGGGAAGGGTTCAGACTGTGCCTGGGCCCTGTGGTCTCTTCCAGGTCAGTGTATGGCATTACCTTCCCCTTGCCACAGGCACCTGGGAGCAAGTCTGCACGTGGAGAAAGACTTTCCCGTGGGAAGCCGGTTTTTGTCAAACGGGTCCCAGTGCTCTGCTCCTGTCTTTTCACTCCTGCTGCCAGAAGCCCAGGGAGGATGGGAGGGCTTAGAACATGGCTGGGCACTGCGGTTTCTTCCAGAGAAGTGGAGGGCATTTGCTTTAGCTTGCCACAACCACTTGGGATAGGGTCTGCACCTCAGGAAACTGTCTCTGTGGGAAGCCGTCTTTTTGCAAAGGGGTCTCAGGGCCGTGGGCCTCGGCTGTCCCTCCGGCTCCCCAAAGCACAGGGACGAGGTGAGGGGCTTAGACCATGCCTGGGCAATGTTGTTTCTTACACCTGGGTGTGTGGCATTTTGTTGAGCTGGCTTCCCCCACTTGGGATATGTGTTCCACAGCAAGCACCTATTGATCGTCGGAAGCCGTTTTTGCACCAGGGGTCTCCGGGCTGTATTCGTTGGGGTTGAACTTCTGCTAGCAAAAACGCCGGGTTGAGGGAAGGGTTCAGACTGTGCCTGGGCCCTGTGGTCTCTTCCAGGTCAGTGTATGGCATTTCCTTCCCCTTGCCCCAGGCACCTGGGAGCATGTCTGCACGTGGAGAAAGACTTTCCCGTGGGAAGCCGTGTTTTGTCAAACGGGTCCCAGTGCTCTGCTCCTCTCTTTTCACTCTTGCTGCCAGAAGCCCAGGGAGGATGGGAAGGCTTAGAACATGGCTGGGCACTGTGGTTTCTTCCAGAGAAGTGGAGGGCATTTGCTTTACCTTGCCACAACCACTTGGGATAGGGTCTGCACCTCAGGAAAACTGTCTCCGTGGGAAGCCGGCTCTTTGCAAAGGGGTCTCAGGGCCGTGGGCCTCGGCTGTCCCTCCGGCTCCCCAAAGCACAGGGACGAGGTGAGGGGCTTAGACCATGCCTGGGCAATGTTGTTTCTTACACCTGGGTGTGTGGCATTTTGTTGAGCTGGCTACCCCCACTTGGGATAGGTGTTCCACAGCAAGCACCTCTTGTTCGTCGGAAGCCGTTTTTGCCCCAGGGGTCTCCGGGCTGTGTTCGTTGGGGTTGAACTCCTGCTAGCAAAACCGCCGGGTTGAGGGAAGGGTTCAGACTGTGCCTGGGCCCTGTGGTCTCTTCCAGGTCAGTGTATGGCATTTCCTTCCCGTTGCCACAGGCACCTGGGAGCATGTCTGCACATGGAGAAAGACTTTCCCGTGGGAAGCCGGGTTTTGTCAAACGGGTCCCAGTGCTCTGCTCCTCTCTTTTCACTCCTGCTGCCAGAAGCCCAGGGAGGATGGGAGGGCTTAGAACATGGCTGGGCACTGTGGTTTCTTCCAGAGAAGTGGAGGGCATTTGCTTTACCTTGCCACAACCACTTGGGATAGGGTCTGCACCTCAGGAAAACTGTCTCCGTGGGAAGCCGGCTTTTTGCAAAGGGGTCTCAGGGCCGTGTGCCTCGGCTGTCCCTCCGGCTCCCCAAAGCACAGGGACGAGGTGAGGGGCTTAGACCATGCCTGGGCAATGTTGTTTCTTACACCTGGGTGTGTGGCATTTTGTTGAGCTGGCTTCCCCCACTTCGGATAGGTGTTCCACAGCAAGCACCTATTGATCGTCGGAAGCCGTTTTTGCACCAGGAGTCTACGGGCTGTGTTCGTTGGGGTTGAACTCCTGCTAGCAAAAACGCCGGGTTGAGGGAAGGGTTCAGACTGTGCCTGGGCCCTGTGGTCTCTTCCAGGTCAGTGTATGGCATTTCCTTCCCCTTGCACCAGGCACCTGGGAGCATGTCTGCACGTGGAGAAAGACTTTCCCGTGGGAAGCCGGGTTTTGTCAAACGGGTCCCAGTGCTCTGCTCCTCTCTTTTCACTCCTGCTGCCAGAAGCCCAGGGAGGATGGGAGGGCTTAGAACATGGCTGGGCTCTGCGGTTTCTTACAGAGAAGTGGAGGGCATTTGCTTTAGCTTGCCACAACCACTTGGGATAGGGTCTGCACCTCAGGAAAGTGTCTCCGTGGGAAGCCGGCTTTTTGCAAAGGGGTCTCAGGGCCGTGGGCCTCGGCTGTCCCTCCGGCTCCCCAAAGCACAGGGACGAGGTGAGGGGCTTAGACCATGCCTGGGCAATGTTGTTTCTTACACCTGGGTGTGTGGCATTTTGTTGAGCTGGCTACCCCCACTTGGGATAGGTGTTCCACAGCAAGCACCTCTTGTTCGTCGGAAGCCCTTTTTGCCCCAGGGGTCTCCGGGCTGTGTTCGTTGGGGTTGAACTCCTGCTAGCAAAACCGCCGGGTTGAGGGAAGGGTTCAGACTGTGCCTGGGCCCTGTGGTCTCTTCCAGGTCAGTGTATGGCATTTCCTTCCCCTTGCACCAGGCACCTGGGAGCATGTCTGCACGTGGAGAAAGACTTTCCCGTGGGAAGCCGGGTTTTGTCCAACGGGTCCCAGTGCTCTGCTCCTCTCTTTTCACTCCTGCTGCCAGAAGCCCAGGGAGGATGGGAGGGCTTAGAACATGGCTGGGCTCTGCGGTTTCTTCCAGAGAAGTGGAGGGCATTTGCTTTAGCTTGCCACAACCACTTGGGATAGGGTCTGCACCTCAGGAAAGTGTCTCCGTGGGAAGCCGGCTTTTTGCAAAGGGGTCTCAGGGCCGTGGGCCTCGGCTGTCCCTCCGGCTCCCCAAAGCACAGGGACGAGGTGAGGGGCTTAGACCATGCCTGGGCAATGTTGTTTCTTACACCTGGGTGTGTGGCATTTTGTTGAGCTGGCTACCCCCACTTGGGATAGGTGTTCCACAGCAAGCACCTCTTGTTCGTCGGAAGCCGTTTTTGCCCCAGGGGTCTCCGGGCTGTGTTCGTTGGGGTTGAACTCCTGCTAGCAAAACCGCCGGGTTGAGGGAAGGGTTCAGACTGTGCCTGGGCCCTGTGGTCTCTTCCAGGTCAGTGTATGGCATTTCCTTCCCCTTGCCCCAGGCACCTGGGAGCATGTCTGCACGTGGAGAAAGACTTTCCCGTGGGAAGCCGGGTTTTGTCAAACGGGTCCCAGTGCTCTGCTCCTCTCTTTTCACTCCTGCTGCCAGAAGCCCAGGGAGGATGGGAGGGCTTAGAACATGGCTGGGCACTGTGGTTTCTTCCAGAGAAGTGGAGGGCATTTGCTTTAGCTTGCCACAACCACTTGGGATAGGGTCTGCACCTCAGGAAAACTGTCTCTGTGGGAAGCCGTCTTTTTGCAAAGGGGTCTCAGGGCCGTGGGCCTCGGCTGTCCCTCCGGCTCCCCAAAGCACAGGGACGAGGTGAGGGGCTTAGACCATGCCTGGGCAATGTTGTTTCTTACACCTGCGTGTGTGGCATTTTGTTGACTGGCTTCCCCCACTTGGGATATGTGTTCCACAGCAAGCACCTATTGATCGTCGGAAGCCGTTTTTGCACCAGGGGTCTCTACGCTGTGTTCGTTGGGGTTGAACTCCTGCTAGCAAAAACGCCGGGTTGAGGGAAGGGTTCAGACTGTGCCTGGGCCCTGTGGTCTCTTCCAGGTCAGTGTATGGCATTTCCTTCCCCTTGCCACAGGCACCTGGGAGCATGGCTGCACGTGGAGAAAGACTTTCCCGTGGGAAGCCGGGTTTTGTGAAACGGGTCCCAGTGCTCTGCTCCTCTCTTTTCACTCCTGCTGCCAGAAGCCCAGGGAGGATGGGTGGGCTTAGAACATGGCTGGGCACTGTGGTTTCTTCCAGAGAAGTGGAGGGCATTTGCTTTACCTTGCCACAACCACTTGGGATAGGGTCTACACCTCAGGAAAACTGTCTCTGTGGGAAGCCGTCTTTTTGCAAAGGGGTCTCAGGGCCGTGGGCCTCGGCTGTCCCTCCAGCTCCCCAAAGCACAGGGACGAGGTGAGGGGCTTAGACCATGCCTGGGCAATGTTGTTTCTTACACCTGGGTGTGTGGCATTTTGTTGAGCTGGCTACCCCCACTTGGGATAGGTGTTCCACAGCAAGCACCTCTTGTTCGTCGGAAGCCGTTTTTGCCCCAGGGGTCTCCGGGCTGTGTTCGTTGGGGTTGAACTCCTGCTAGCAAAACCGCCGGGTTGAGGGAAGGGTTCAGACTGTGCCTGGGCCCTGTGGTCTCTTCCAGGTCAGTGTATGGCATTTCCTTCCCCTTGCCCCAGGCACCTGGGAGCATGTCTGCCCGTGGAGAAAGACTTTCCCGTGGGAAGCCGGGTTTTGTCAAACGGGTCCCAGTGCTCTGCTCCTCTCTTTTCACTCCTGCTGCCAGAAGCCCAGGGAGGATGGGAGGGCTTAGAACATGGCTGGGCACTGTGGTTTCTTCCAGAGAAGTGGAGGGCATTTGCTTTACCTTGCCACAACCACTTGGGATAGGGTCTGCACCTCAGGAAAACTGTCTCCGTGGGAAGCCGGCTTTTTGCAAAGGGGTCTCAGGGCCGTGGGCCTCGGCTGTCCCTCCGGCTCCCCAAAGCACAGGGACGAGGTGAGGGGCTTAGACCATGCCTGGGCAATGTTGTTTCTTACACCTGGGTGTGTGGCATTTTGTTGAGCTGGCTACCCCCACTTGGGATAGCTGTTCCACAGCAAGCACCTATTGTTCGTCGGAAGCCGTTTTTGCCCCAGGGGTCTCCGGGCTGTGTTCGTTGGGGTTGAACTCCTGCTAGCAAAACCGCCGGGTTGAGGGAAGGGTTCAGACTGTGCCTGGGCCCTGTGGTCTCTTCCAGGTCAGTGTATGGCATTTCCTTCCCCTTGCCCCAGGCACCTGGGAGCATGTCTGCACGTGGAGAAAGACTTTCCCGTGGGAAGCCGGGTTTTGTCAAACGGGTCCCAGTGCTCTGCTCCTCTCTTTTCACTCCTGCTGCCAGAAGCCCAGGGAGGATGGGAGGGCTTAGAACATGGCTGGGCACTGTGGTTTCTTCCAGAGAAGTGGAGGGCATTTGCTTTACCTTGCCACAACCACTTGGGATAGGGTCTGCACCTCAGGAAAACTGTCTCCGTGGGAAGCCGGCTTTTTGCAAAGGGGTCTCAGGGCCGTGTGCCTCGGCTGTCCCTCCGGCTCCCCAAAGCACAGGGACGAGGTGAGGGGCTTAGACCATGCCTGGGCAATGTTGTTTCTTACACCTGGGTGTGTGGCATTTTGTTGAGCTGGCTACCCACACTTGGGATAGGTGTTCCACAGCAAGCACCTATTGTTCGTCGGAAGCCGTTTTTGCCCCAGGGGTCTCCGGGCTGTGTTCGTTGGGGTTGAACTCCTGCTAGCAAAACCGCCGGGTTGAGGGAAGGGTTCAGACTGTGCCTGGGCCCTGTGGTCTCTTCCAGGTCAGTGTATGGCATTTCCTTCCCCTTGCCCCAGGCACCTGGGAGCATGTCTGCACGTGGAGAAAGACTTTCCCGTGGGAAGCCGGGTTTTGTCAAACGGGTCCCAGTGCTCTGCTCCTCTCTTTTCACTCCTGCTGCCAGAAGCCCAGGGAGGATGGGAGGGCTTAGAACATGGCTGGGCACTGTGGTTTCTTCCAGAGAAGTGGAGGGCATTTGCTTTACCTTGCCACAACCACTTGGGATAGGGTCTGCACCTCAGGAAAACTGTCTCCGTGGGAAGCCGGCTTTTTGCAAAGGGGTCTCAGGGCCGTGGGCCTCGGCTGTCCCTCCGGCTCCCCAAAGCACAGGGACGAGGTGAGGGGCTTAGACCATGCCTGGGCAATGTTGTTTCTTACACCTGGGTGTGTGGCATTTTGTTGAACTGGCTACCCCCACTTGGGATAGGTGTTCCACAGCAAGCACCTATTGTTCGTCGGAAGCCGTTTTTGCCTCAGGGGTCTCCGGGCTGTGTTCGTTGGGGTTGATCTCCTGCTTGCAAAACCGCCGGGTGGAGGGAAGGGTTCAGACTGTGCCTGGGCCCTGTGCTCTCTTCCAGATCAGTGTATGGCATTTCCTTCCCCTTGCCACAGGCACCTGGGAGCATGTCTGCACGTGGAGAAAGACTTTCCCGTGGGAAGCCGGGTTTTGTCAAACGGGTCCCAGTGCTCTGCTCCTCTCTTTTCACTCCTGCTGCCAGAAGCCCAGGGAGGATGGGAGGGCTTAGAACATGGCTGGGCACTGTGGTTTCTTCCAGAGAAGTGGAGGGCATTTGCTTTAGCTTGCCACAACCACTTGGGATAGGGTCTGCACCTCAGGAAAACTGTCTCCGTGGGAAGCCGGCTTTTTGCAAAGGGGTCTCAGGGCGGTGTGCCTCGGCTGTCCCTTCGGCTCCCCAAAGCACAGGGACGAGGTGAGGGGCTTAGACCATGCCTGGGCAATGTTGTTTCTTACACCTGGGTTTGTGGCATTTTGTTGAGCTGGCTACCCCCACTTGGGATAGCTGTTCCACAGCAAGCACCTATTGTTCGTCGGAAGCCATTTTTGCCCCAGGGGTCTCCGGGCTGTGTTCGTTGGGGTTGAACTCCTGCTAGCAAAACCGCCGTGTTGAGGGAAGGGTTCAGACTGTGCCTGGGCCCTGTGGTCTCTTCCAGGTCAGTGTATGGCATTTCCTTTCCCTTGCCACAGGCACCTGGGAGCATGTCTGCCCGTGGAGAAAGACTTTCCCGTGGGAAGCCCGGTTTTGTCAAACGGGTCCCAGTGCTCTGCTCCTCTCTTTTCACTCTTGCTTCCAGAAGCCCAGGGAGGATAGGAGGGCTTAGAACATGGCTGGGCACTGTGGTTTCTTCCAGAGAAGTGGAGGGCATTTGCTTTACCTTGCCACAACCACTTGGGATAGGGTCTGCACCTCAGGAAAACTGTCTCCGTGGGAAGCCGGCTTTTTGCAAAGGGGTCTCAGGGCCGTGGGCCTCGGCTGTCCCTCCGGCTCCCCAAAGCACAGGGACGAGGTGAGGGGCTTAGACCATGCCTGGGCAATGTTGTTTCTTACACCTGGGTTTGTGGCATTTTGTTGAGCTGGCTACCCCCACTTGGGATAGCTGTTCCACAGCAAGCACCTATTGTTCGTTGGAAGCCGTTTTTGCCCCAGGGGTCTCCGGGCTGTGTTCGTTGGGGTTGAACTCCTGCTAGCAAAACCGCCGGGTTGAGGGAAGGGTTCAGACTGTGCCTGGGCCCTGTGGTCTCTTCCAGGTCAGTGTATGGCATTTCCTTTCCCTTGCCACAGGCACCTGGGAGCATGTCTGCACGTGGAGAAAGACTTTCCCGTGGGAAGCCGGGTTTTGTCAAACGGGTCCCAGTGCTCTGCTCCTCTCTTTTCACTCCTGCTGCCAGAAGCCCAGGGAGGATGGGAGGGCTTAGAACATGGCTGGGCACTGTGGTTTCTTCCAGAGAAGTGGAGGGCATTTGCTTTAGCTTGCCACAACCACTTGGGATAGGGCCTGCACCTCAGGAAAACTGTCTCCGTGGGAAGCCGGCTTTTTGCAAAGGGGTCTCAGGGCCGTGGGCCTCGGCTGTCCCTCCGGCTCCCCAAAGCACAGGGACGAGGTGAGGGGCTTAGACCATGCCTGGGCAATGTTGTTTCTTACACCTGGGTGTGTGGCATTTTGTTGAGCTGGCTTCCCCCACTTGGGATATGTGTTCCACAGCAAGCACCTATTGATCGTCGGAAGCCGTTTTTGCACCAGGGGTCTCTACGCTGTGTTCGTTGGGGTTGAACTCCTGCTAGCAAAAACGCCGGGTTGAGGGAAGGGTTCAGACTGTGCCTGGGCCCTGTGGTCTCTTCCAGGTCAGTGTATGGCATTTCCTTCCCCTTGCCCCAGGCACTTGGGAGCATGTCTGCCCGTGGAGAAAGACTTTCCCGTGGGAAGCCGGGTTTTGTCAAACGGGTCCCAGTGCTCTGCTCCTCTCTTTTCACTCTTGCTGCCAGAAGCCCAGGGAGGATGGGAGGGCTTAGAACATGGCTGGGCACTGTGGTTTCTTCCAGAGAAGTGGAGGGCATTTGCTTTACCTTGCCACAACCACTTGGGATAGGGTCTGCACCTCAGGAAAACTGTCTCCGTGGGAAGCCGGCTTTTTGCAAAGGGGTCTCAGGGCCGTGTGCCTCGGCTGTCCCTCCGGCTCCCCAAAGCACAGGGACGAGGTGAGGGGCTTAGACCATGCCTGGGCAATGTTGTTTCTTACACCTGGGTTTGTGGCATTTTGTTGAGCTGGCTACCCCCACTTGGGATAGGTGTTCCACAGCAAGCACCTATTGTTCGTCGGAAGCCGTTTTTGCCCCAGGGGTCTCCGGGCTGTGTTCGTTGGGGTTGAACTCCTGCTAGCAAAAACGCCGGGTTGAGGGAAGGGTTCAGACTGTGCCTGGGCCCTGTGGTCTCTTCCAGGTCAGTGTATGGCATTTCCTTCCCCTTGCACCAGGCACCTGGGAGCATGTCTGCACGTGGAGAAAGACTTTCCCGTGGGAAGCCGGGTTTTGTCAAACGGGTCCCAGTGCTCTGCTCCTCTCTTTTCACTCTTGCTGCCAGAAGCCCAGGGAGGATGGGAGGGCTTAGAACATGGCTGGACACTGCGGTTTCTTCCAGAGAAGTGGAGGGCATTTGCTTTAGCTTGCCACAACCACTTGGGATAGGGTCTGCACCTCAGGAAAGTGTCTTTGTGGGAAGCCGGCTTTTTGCAAAGGGGTCTCAGGGCCGTGTGCCTCGGCTGTCCCTCCGGCTCCCCAAAGCACAGGGACGAGGTGAGGGGCTTAGACCATGCCTGGGCAATGTTGTTTCTTACACCTGGGTGTGTGGCATTTTGTTGAGCTGGCTACCCCCACTTGGGATAGGTGTTCCACAGCAAGCACCTCTTGTTCGTCGGAAGCCGTTTTTGCCCCAGGGGTCTCCGGGCTGTGTTCGTTGGGGTTGAACTCCTGCTAGCAAAACCGCCGGGTTGAGGGAAGGGTTCAGACTGTGCCTGGGCCCTGTGGTCTCTTCCAGGTCAGTGTATGGCATTTCCTTCCCCTTGCCCCAGGCACCTGGGAGCATGTCTGCCCGTGGAGAAAGACTTTCCCGTGGGAAGCCGGGTTTTGTCAAACGGGTCCCAGTGCTCTGCTCCTCTCTTTTCACTCTTGCTGCCAGAAGCCCAGGGAGGATGGGAGGGCTTAGAACATGGCTGGACACTGCGGTTTCTTCCAGAGAAGTGGAGGGCATTTGCTTTACCTTGCCACAACCACTTGGGATAGGGTCTGCACCTCAGGAAAACTGTCTCCGTCGGAAGCCGGCTTTTTGCAAAGGGGTCTCAGGGCCGTGTGCCTCGGCTGTCCCTCCGGGTCCCCAAAGCACAGGGACGAGGTGAGGGGCTTAGACCATGCCTGGGCAATGTTGTTTCTTACACCTGGGTGTGTGGCATTTTGTTGAGCTGGCTACCCCCACTTGGGATAGGTGTTCCACAGCAAGCACCTATTGTTCGTCGGAAGCCGTTTTTGCCCCAGGGGTCTCCGGGCTGTGTTCGTTGGGGTTGAACTCCTGCTAGCAAAACCGCCGGGTTGAGGGAAGGGTTCAGACTGTGCCTGGGCCCTGTGGTCTCTTTCAGGTCAGTGTATGGCATTTCCTTCCCCTTGCCCCAGGCACCTGGGAGCATGTCTGCACGTGGAGAAAGACTTTCCCGTGGGAAGCCGGGTTTTGTCAAACGGGTCCCAGTGCTCTGCTCCTCTCTTTTCACTCCTGCTGCCAGAAGCCCAGGGAGGATGGGAGGGCTTAGAACATGGCTGGGCACTGTGGTTTCTTCCAGAGAAGTGGAGGGCATTTGCTTTAGCTTGCCACAACCACTTGGGATAGGGCCTGCACCTCAGGAAAACTGTCTCCGTGGGAAGCCGGCTTTTTGCAAAGGGGTCTCAGGGCCGTGGGCCTCGGCTGTCCCTCCGGCTCCCCAAAGCACAGGGACGAGGTGAGGGGCTTAGACCATGCCTGGGCAATGTTGTTTCTTACACCTGGGTTTGTGGCATTTTGTTGAGCTGGCTACCCCCACTTGGGATAGCTGTTCCACAGCAAGCACCTATTGTTCGTCGGAAGCCGTTTTTGCCCCAGGGGTCTCCGGGCTGTGTTCGTTGGGGTTGAACTCCTGCTAGCAAAACCGCCGGGTTGAGGGAAGGGTTCAGACTGTGCCTGGGCCCTGTGGTCTCTTCCAGGTCAGTGTATGGCATTTCCTTTCCCTTGCCACAGGCACCTGGGAGCATGTCTGCACGTGGAGAAAGACTTTCCCGTGGGAAGCCGGGTTTTGTCAAACGGGTCCCAGTGCTGTGCTCCTCTCTTTTCACTCCTGCTGCCAGAAGCCCAGGGAGGATGGGAGGGCTTAGAACATGGCTGGGCACTGTGGTTTCTTCCAGAGAAGTGGAGGGCATTTGCTTTACCTTGCCACAACCACTTGGGATAGGGTCTACACCTCAGGAAAACTGTCTCTGTGGGAAGCCAGCTTTTTGCAAAGGGGTCTCAGGGCCGTGTGCCTCGGCTGTCCCTCCGGCTCCCCAAAGCACAGGGACAAGGTGAGGGGCTTAGACCATGCCTGGGCAATGTTGTTTCTTACACCTGGGTGTGTGGCATTTTGTTGAGCTGGCTTCCCCCACTTGGGATATGTGTTCCACAGCAAGCACCTATTGATCGTCGGAAGCCGTTTTTGCACCAGGGGTCTCTACGCTGTGTTCGTTGGGGTTGAACTCCTGCTAGCAAAAACGCCGGGTTGAGGGAAGGGTTCAGACTGTGCCTGGGCCCTGTGGTCTCTTCCAGGTCAGTGTATGGCATTTCCTTCCCCTTGCCCCAGGCACTTGGGAGCATGTCTGCCCGTGGAGAAAGACTTTCCCGTGGGAAGCCGGGTTTTGTCAAACGGGTCCCAGTGCTCTGCTCCTCTCTTTTCACTCTTGCTGCCAGAAGCCCAGGGAGGATGGGAGGGCTTAGAACATGGCTGGGCACTGTGGTTTCTTCCAGAGAAGTGGAGGGCATTTGCTTTACCTTGCCACAACCACTTGGGATAGGGTCTGCACCTCAGGAAAACTGTCTCCGTGGGAAGCCGGCTTTTTGCAAAGGGGTCTCAGGGCCGTGTGCCTTGGCTGTCCCTCCGGCTCCCCAAAGCACAGGGACGAGGTGAGGGGCTTAGACCATGCCTGGGCAATGTTGTTTCTTACACCTGGGTTTGTGGCATTTTGTTGAGCTGGCTACCCCCACTTGGGATAGGTGTTCCACAGCAAGCACCTATTGTTCGTCGGAAGCCGTTTTTGCCCCAGGGGTCTCCGGGCTGTGTTCGTTGGGGTTGAACTCCTGCTAGCAAAAACGCCGGGTTGAGGGAAGGGTTCAGACTGTGCCTGGGCCCTGTGGTCTCTTCCAGGTCAGTGTATGGCATTTCCTTCCCCTTGCACCAGGCACCTGGGAGCATGTCTGCACGTGGAGAAAGACTTTCCCGTGGGAAGCCGGGTTTTGTCAAACGGGTCCCAGTGCTCTGCTCCTCTCTTTTCACTCTTGCTGCCAGAAGCCCAGGGAGGATGGGAGGGCTTAGAACATGGCTGGACACTGCGGTTTCTTCCAGAGAAGTGGAGGGCATTTGCTTTAGCTTGCCACAACCACTTGGGATAGGGTCTGCACCTCAGGAAAGTGTCTTTGTGGGAAGCCGGCTTTTTGCAAAGGGGTCTCAGGGCCGTGTGCCTCGGCTGTCCCTCCGGCTCCCCAAAGCACAGGGACGAGGTGAGGGGCTTAGACCATGCCTGGGCAATGTTGTTTCTTACACCTGGGTGTGTGGCATTTTGTTGAGCTGGCTACCCCCACTTGGGATAGGTGTTCCACAGCAAGCACCTCTTGTTCGTCGGAAGCCGTTTTTGCCCCAGGGGTCTCCGGGCTGTGTTCGTTGGGGTTGAACTCCTGCTAGCAAAACCGCCGGGTTGAGGGAAGGGTTCAGACTGTGCCTGGGCCCTGTGGTCTCTTCCAGGTCAGTGTATGGCATTTCCTTCCCCTTGCCCCAGGCACCTGGGAGCATGTCTGCCCGTGGAGAAAGACTTTCCCGTGGGAAGCCGGGTTTTGTCAAACGGGTCCCAGTGCTCTGCTCCTCTCTTTTCACTCTTGCTGCCAGAAGCCCAGGGAGGATGGGAGGGCTTAGAACATGGCTGGACACTGCGGTTTCTTCCAGAGAAGTGGAGGGCATTTGCTTTACCTTGCCACAACCACTTGGGATAGGGTCTGCACCTCAGGAAAACTGTCTCCGTCGGAAGCCGGCTTTTTGCAAAGGGGTCTCAGGGCCGTGTGCCTCGGCTGTCCCTCCGGCTCCCCAAAGCACAGGGACGAGGTGAGGGGCTTAGACCATGCCTGGGCAATGTTGTTTCTTACACCTGGGTGTGTGGCATTTTGTTGAGCTGGATACCCCCACTTGGGATAGGTGTTCCACAGCAAGCACCTATTGTTCGTCGGAAGCCGTTTTTGCCCCAGGGGTCTCCGGGCTGTGTTCGTTGGGGTTGAACTCCTGCTAGCAAAACCGCCGGGTTGAGGGAAGGGTTCAGACTGTGCCTGGGCCCTGTGGTCTCTTTCAGGTCAGTGTATGGCATTTCCTTCCCCTTGCACCAGGCACCTGGGAGCATGTCTGCACGTGGAGAAAGACTTTCCCGTGGGAAGCCGGGTTTTGTCAAACGGGTCCCAGTGCTCTGCTCCTCTCTTTTCACTCTTGCTGCCAGAAGCCCAGGGAGGATGGGAGGGCTTAGAACATGGCTGGACACTGCGGTTTCTTCCAGAGAAGTGGAGGGCATTTGCTTTAGCTTGCCACAACCACTTGGGATAGGGTCTGCACCTCAGGAAAGTGTCTTTGTGGGAAGCCGGCTTTTCGCAAAGGGGTCTCAGGGCCGTGTGCCTCGGCTGTCCCTCCGGCTCCCCAAAGCACAGGGACGAGGTGAGGGGCTTAGACCATGCCTGGGCAATGTTGTTTCTTACACCTGGGTGTGTGGCATTTTGTTGAGCTGGCTACCCCCACTTGGGATAGGTGTTCCACAGCAAGCACCTCTTGTTCGTCGGAAGCCGTTTTTGCCCCAGGGGTCTCCGGGCTGTGTTCGTTGGGGTTGAACTCCTGCTAGCAAAACCGCCGGGTTGAGGGAAGGGTTCAGACTGTGCCTGGGCCCTGTGGTCTCTTCCAGGTCAGTGTATGGCATTTCCTTCCCCTTGCCCCAGGCACCTGGGAGCATGTCTGCCCGTGGAGAAAGACTTTCCCGTGGGAAGCCGGGTTTTGTCAAACGGGTCCCAGTGCTCTGCTCCTCACTTTTCACTCTTGCTGCCAGAAGCCCAGGGAGGATGGGAGGGCTTAGAACATGGCTGGACACTGCGGTTTCTTCCAGAGAAGTGGAGGGCATTTGCTTTACCTTGCCACAACCACTTGGGATAGGGTCTGCACCTCAGGAAAACTGTCTCCGTCGGAAGCCGGCTTTTTGCAAAGGGGTCTCAGGGCCGTGTGCCTCGGCTGTCCCTCCGGGTCCCCAAAGCACAGGGACGAGGTGAGGGGCTTAGACCATGCCTGGGCAATGTTGTTTCTTACACCTGGGTGTGTGGCATTTTGTTGAGCTGGATACCCCCACTTGGGATAGGTGTTCCACAGCAAGCACCTATTGTTCGTCGGAAGCCGTTTTTGCCCCAGGGGTCTCCGGGCTGTGTTCGTTGGGGTTGAACTCCTGCTAGCAAAACCGCCGGGTTGAGGGAAGGGTTCAGACTGTGCCTGGGCCCTGTGGTCTCTTTCAGGTCAGTGTATGGCATTTCCTTCCCCTTGCACCAGGCACCTGGGAGCATGTCTGCACGTGGAGAAAGACTTTCCCGTGGGAAGCCGGGTTTTGTCAAACGGGTCCCAGTGCTCTGCTCCTCTCTTTTCACTCTTGCTGCCAGAAGCCCAGGGAGGATGGGAGGGCTTAGAACATGGCTGGACACTGCGGTTTCTTCCAGAGAAGTGGAGGGCATTTGCTTTAGCTTGCCACAACCACTTGGGATAGGGTCTGCACCTCAGGAAAGTGTCTTTGTGGGAAGCCGGCTTTTCGCAAAGGGGTCTCAGGGCCGTGTGCCTCGGCTGTCCCTCCGGGTCCCCAAAGCACAGGGACGAGGTGAGGGGCTTAGACCATGCCTGGGCAATGTTGTTTCTTACACCTGGGTGTGTGGCATTTTGTTGAGCTGGCTACCCCCACTTGGGATAGGTGTTCCACAGCAAGCACCTATTGATCGTCGGAAGCCGTTTTTGCCCCAGGGGTCTCCGGGCTGTGTTCGTTGGGGTTGAACTCCTGCTAGCAAAACCGCCGGGTTGAGGGAAGGGTTCAGACTGTGCCTGGGCCCTGTGGTCTCTTCCAGGTCAGTGTATGGCATTTCCTTCCCCTTGCCCCAGGCACCTGGGAGCATGTCTGCCCGTGGAGAAAGACTTTCCCGTGGGAAGCCGGGTTTTGTCAAACGGGTCCCAGTGCTCTGCTCCTCTCTTTTCACTCCTGCTGCCAGAAGCCCAGGGAGGATGGGAGGGCTTAGAACATGGCTGGGCACTGTGGTTTCTTCCAGAGAAGTGGAGGGCATTTGCTTTACCTTGCCACAACCACTTGGGATAGGGTCTGCACCTCAGGAAAACTGTCTCCGTGGGAAGCCGGCTTTTTGCAAAGTGGTCTCAGGGCCGTGTGCCTCGGCTGTCCCTCCGGGTCCCCAAAGCACAGGGACGAGGTGAGGGGCTTAGACCATGCCTGGGCAATGTTGTTTCTTACACCTGGGTGTGTGGCATTTTGTTGAGCTGGCTACCCCCACTTGGGATAGGTGTTCCACAGCAAGCACCTATTGTTCGTCGGAAGCCGTTTTTGCCCCAGGGGTCTCCGGGCTGTGTTCGTTGGGGTTGAACTCCTGCTAGCAAACCCGCCGGGTTGAGGGAAGGGTTCAGACTGTGCCTGGGCCCTGTGGTCTCTTCCAGGTCAGTGTATGGCATTTCCTTCCCCTTGCCACAGGCACCTAGGAGCATGTCTGCCCGTGGAGAAAGACTTTCCCGTGGGAAGCCGGGTTTTGCCAAACGGGTCCCAGTGCTCTGCTCCTCTCTTTTCACTCCTGCTGCCAGAAGCCCAGGGAGGATGGGAGGGCTTAGAACATGGCTGGGCACTGTGGTTTCTTCCAGAGAAGTGGAGGGCATTTGCTTTAGCTTGCCACAACCACTTGGGATAGGGTCTACACCTCAGGAAAACTGTCTCTGTGGGAAGCCGTCTTTTTGCAAAGGGGTCTCAGGGCCGTGGGCCTCGGCTGTCCCTCCGGCTCCCCAAAGCACAGGGACGAGGTGAGGGGCTTAGACCATGCCTGGGCAATGTTGTTTCTTACACCTCGGTGTGTGGCATTTTGTTGAGCTGGCTTCCCCCACTTGGGATAGGTGTTCCACAGCAAGCACCTATTGATCGTCGGAAGCCGTTTTTGCACCAGGGGTCTCCGGGCTGTGTTCGTTGGGGTTGAACTCCTGCTAGCAAAAACGCCGGGTTGAGGGAAGGGTTCAGACTGTGCCTGGGCTCTGTGGTCTCTTCCAGGTCAGTGTATGGCATTTCCTTCCCCTTGCCCCAGGCACCTGGGAGCATGTCTGCCCGTGGAGAAAGACTTTCCCGTGGGAAGCCGGGTTTTGTCAAACGGGTCCCAGTGCTCTGCTCCTCTCTTTTCACTCCTGCTGCCAGAAGCCCAGGGAGGATGGGAGGGCTTAGAACATGGCTGGGCACTGTGGTTTCTTCCAGAGAAGTGGAGGGCATTTGCTTTACCTTGCCACAACCACTTGGGATAGGGTCTGCACCTCAGGAAAACTGTCTCTGTGGGAAGCCGTCTTTTTGCAAAGGGGTCTCAGGGCCGTGGGCCTCGGCTGTCCCTCCGGCTCCCCAAAGCACAGGGACGAGGTGAGGGGCTTAGACCATGCCTGGGCAATGTTGTTTCTTACACCTGGGTGTGTGGCATTTTGTTGAGCTGGCTACCCCCACTTGGGATAGGTGTTCCACAGCAAGCACCTATTGTTCGTCGAAAGCCGTTTTTGCCCCAGGGGTCTCCGGGCTGTGTTCGTTGGGGTTGAACTCCTGCTAGCAAAACCGCCGGGTTGAGGGAAGGGTTCAGACTGTGCCTGGGCCCTGTGGTCTCTTCCAGGTCAGTGTATGGCATTTCCTTCCCCTTGCCACAGGCACCTGGGAGCATGTCTGCACGTGGAGAAAGACTTTCCCGTGGGAAGCCGGGTTTTGCCAAACGGGTCCCAGTGCTCTGCTCCTCTCTTTTCACTCCTGCTGCCAGAAGCCCAGGGAGGATGGGAGGGCTTAGAACATGGCTGGGCACTGTGGTTTCTTCCAGAGAAGTGGAGGGCATTTGCTTTATCTTGCCACAACCACTTGGGATAGGGTCTGCACCTCAGGAAAACTGTCTCCGTGGGAAGCCGGCCTTTTGCAAAGGGGTCTCAGGGCCGTGTGCCTCGGCTGTCCCTCCGGCTCCCCAAAGCACAGGGACGAGGTGAGGGGCTTAGACCATGCCTGGGCAATGTTGTTTCTTACACCTGGGTGTGTGGCATTTTCTTGAGCTGCCTTCCCCCACTTGGGATAGGTGTTCCACAGCAAGCACCTATTGATCGTCGGAAGCCGTTTTTGCCCCAGGGGTCTCCGGGCTGTGTTCGTTGGGGTTGAACTCCTGCTAGCAAACCCGCCGGGTTGAGGGAAGGGTTCAGACTGTGCCTGGGCCCTGTGGTCTCTTCCAGGTCAGTGTATGGCATTTCCTTCCCCTTGCCACAGGCACCTGGGAGCATGTCTGCACGTGGAGAAAGACTTTCCCGTGGGAAGCCGGGTTTTGTCAAACGGGTCCCAGTGCTCTGCTCCTCTCTTTTCACTCCTGCTGCCAGAAGCCCAGGGAGGATGGGAGGGCTTAGAACATGGCTGGGCACTGTGGTTTCTTCCAGAGAAGTGGAGGGCATTTGCTTTACCTTGCCACAACCACTTGGGATAGGGTCTGCACCTCAGGAAAACTATTTCCGTCCGAAGCCGGCTTTTTGCAAAGGGGGTCTCAGGGTCATGGGCCTCGGCTGTCCCTCCGGCTCCCCAAAGCACAGGGACGAGGTGAGGGGCTTAGACCAAGCCTGGGCAATGTTGTTACTTACACCTGGGTGTGTGGCATTTTGTTGAGCTGGCTTCCCCCACTTGGGATAGGTGTTCCACAGCAAGCACCTATTGTTCGTCGGAAGCCGTTTTTGCCCCAGGGGTCTCCGGGCTGTGTTCGTTGGGGTTGAATTCCTTCTAGCAAAACCGCCGGGTTGAGGGAAGGGTTCAGACTGTGCCTGGGCCCTGTGGTCTCTTCCAGGTCAGTGTATGGCATTTCCTTCCCCTTGCCACAGGCACCTGGGAGCATGTCTGCACGTGGAGAGAGACTTTCCCGTGGGAAGCCGGGTTTTGCCAAACGGGTCCCAGTGCTCTGCTCCTCTCTTTTCACTCCTGCTGCCAGAAGCCCAGGGAGGATGGGAGGGCTTAGAACATGGCTGGGCACTGTGGTTTCTTCCAGAGAAGTGGAGGGCATTTGCTTTACCTTGCCACAACCACTTGGGATAGGGTCTACACCTCAGGAAAACTGTCTCTGTGGGAAGCCAGCTTTTTGCAAAGGGGTCTCAGGGCCGTGGGCCTCGGCTGTCCCTCCGGCTCCCCAAAGCACAGGGACGAGATGAGGGGCTTAGACCATGCCTGGGCAATGTTGTTTCTTACACCTGGGTGTGTGGCATTTTGTTGAGCTGGCTTCCCCCACTTGGGATAGGTGTTCCACAGCAAGCACCTATTGTTCGTCGGAAGCCGTTTTTGCACCAGGGGTCTCCGGGCTGTGTTCGTTGGGGTTGAACTCCTGCTAGCAAAAACGCCGGGTTGAGGGAAGGGTTCAGACTGTGCCTGGGCCCTGTGGTCTCTTCCAGGTCAGTGTATGGCATTTCCTTCCCCTTGCCCCAGGCACCTGGGAGCATGTCTGCACGTGGAGAAAGACTTTCCCGTGGGAAGCCGGGTTTTGTCAAACGGGACCCAGTGCTCTGCTCCTCTCTTTTCACTCTTGCTGCCAGAAGCCCAGGTAGGATGGGAGGGCTTAGAACATGGCTGGGCACTGCGGTTTCTTCCAGAGAAGTGGAGGGCATTTGCTTTAGCTTGCCACAACCACTTGGGATAGGGTCTGCACCTCAGGAAACTGTTTCCGTGGGAAGCCGGCTTTTTGCAAAGGGGTCTCAGGGCCGTGTGCCTCGGCTGTCCCTCCGGCTCCCCAAAGCACAGGGACGAGGTGAGGGGCTTAGACCATGCCTGGGCAATTTTGTTTCTTACACCTGGGTGTGTGGCATTTTGTTGAGCTGGCTACCCCCACTTGGGATAGGTGTTCCACAGCAAGCACCTATTGATCGTCGGAAGCCGTTTTTGCCCCAGGGGTCTCCGGGCTGTGTTCGTTGGGGTTGAACTCCTGCTAGCAAAACCGCCGGGTTGAGGGAAGGGTTCAGACTGTGCCTGGGCCCTGTGGTCCCTTCCAGGTCAGTGTATGGCATTTCCTTCCCCTTGCCACAGGCACCTGGGAGCATGTCTGCCCGTGGAGAAAGACTTTCCCGTGGGAAGCCGGGTTTTGCCAAACGGGTCCCAGTGCTCTGCTCCTCTCTTTACACTCCTGCTGCCAGAAGCCCAGGGAGGATGGGAGGGCTTGGAACATGGCTGGGCACTGTGGTTTCTTCCAGAGAAGTGGAGGGCATTTGCTTTACCTTGCCACAACCACTTGGGATAGGGTCTACACCTCAGGAAAACTGTCTCTGTGGGACGCCGGCTTTTTGCAAAGCGGTCTCAGGGCCGTGGGCCTCGGCTGTCCCTCCGGCTCCCCAAAGCACAGGGACGAGGTGAGGGGCTTAGACCATGCCTGGGCAATGTTGTTTCTTACACCTGGGTGTGTGGCATTTTGTTGAGCTGGCTTCCCCCACTTGGGATAGGTGTTCCACAGCAAGCACCTATTGATCGTCGGAAGCCGTTTTTGCACCAGGGGTCTCCGGGCTGTGTTCGTTGGGGTTGAACTCCTGCTAGCAAAACCGCCGGGTTGAGGGAAGGGTTCAGACTGTGCCTGGGCTCTGTGGTCTCTTCCAGGTCAGTGTATGGCATTTCCTTCCCCTTGCCCCAGGCACCTGGGAGCATGTCTGCACGTGGAGAAAGACTTTCCCGTGGGAAGCCGGGTTTTGTCAAACGGGTCCCAGTGCTCTGCTCCTCTCTTTTCACTCTTGCTGCCAGAAGCCCAGGGAGGATGGGAGGGCTTAGAACATGGCTGGGCACTGTGGTTTCTTCCAGAGAAGTGGAGGGCATTTGCTTTACCTTGCCACAACCACTTGGGATAGGGTCTGCACCTCAGGAAAACTGTCTCCGTGGGAAGCCGGCCTTTTGCAAAGGGGTCTCAGGGCCGTGTGCCTCGGCTGTCCCTCCGGGTCCCCAAAGCACAGGGACGAGGTGAGGGGCTTAGACCATGCCTGGGCAATGTTGTTTCTTACACCTGGGTGTGTGGCATTTTGTTGAGCTGGCTACCCCCACTTGGGATAGGTGTTCCACAGCAAGCACCTATTGTTCGTCGGAAGCCGTTTTTGCCCCAGGGGTCTCCGGGCTGTGTTCGTTGGGGTTGAACTCCTGCTAGCAAAACCGCCGGGTTGAGGGAAGGGTTCAGACTGTGCCTGGGCCCTGTGGTCCCTTCCAGGTCAGTGTATGGCATTTCCTTCCCCTTGCCCCTGCACCTGGGAGCATGTCTGCCCGTGGAGAAAGACTTTCCCGTGGGAAGCCGGGTTTTGCCAAACGGGTCCCAGTGCTCTGCTCCTCTCTTTTCACTCCTGCTGCCAGAAGCCCAGGGAGGATGGGAGGGCTTGGAACATGGCTGGGCACTGTGGTTTCTTCCAGAGAAGTGGAGGGCATTTGCTTTACCTTGCCACAACCACTTGGGATAGGGTCTACACCTCAGGAAAACTGTCTCTGTGGGACGCCGGCTTTTTGCAAAGCGGTCTCAGGGCCGTGGGCCTCGGCTGTCCCTCCGGCTCCCCAAAGCACAGGGACGAGGTGAGGGGCTTAGACCATGCCTGGGCAATGTTGTTTCTTACACCTGGGTGTGTGGCATTTTGTTGAGCTGGCTACCCCCACTTGGGATAGGTGTTCCACAGCAAGCACCTATTGATCGTCGGAAGCCGTTTTTGCCCCAGGGGTCTACGGGCTGTGTTCGTTGGGGTTGAACTCCTGCTAGCAAAACCGCCGGGTTGAGGGAAGGGTTCAGACTGTGCCTGGGCCCTGTGGTCTCTTCCAGGTCAGTGTATGGCATTTCCTTCCCCTTGCCCCAGGCACCTGGGAGCATGTCTGCCTGTGGAGAAAGACTTTCCCGTGGGAAGCCGGGTTTTGTCAAACGGGTCCCAGTGCTCTGCTCCTCTCTTTTCACTCCTGCTGCCAGAAGCCCAGGGAGGATGTGAGGGCTTAGAACATGGCTGGGCACTGTGGTTTCTTCCAGAGAAGTGGAGGGCATTTGCTTTACCTTGCCACAACCACTTGGGATAGGGTCTGCACCTCAGGAAAACTGTCTCCGTGGGAAGCCGGCTTTTTGCAAAGGGGTCTCAGGGCCGTGTGCCTCGGCTGTCCCTCCGGGTCCCCAAAGCACAGGGACGAGGTGAGGGGCTTAGACCATGCCTGGGCAATGTTGTTTCTTACACCTGGGTGTGTGGCATTTTGTTGAGCTGGCTTCCCCCACTTGGGATAGGTGTTCCACAGCAAGCACCTATTGATCGTCGGAAGCCGTTTTTGCACCAGGGGTCTCCGGGCTGTGTTCGTTGGGGTTGAACTCCTGCTAGCAAAAACGCCGGGTTGAGGGAAGGGTTCAGACTGTGCCTGGGCTCTGTGGTCTCTTCCAGGTCAGTGTATGGCATTTCCTTCCCCTTGCCCCAGGCACCTGGGAGCATGTCTGCACGTGGAGAAAGACTTTCCCGTGGGAAGCCGGGTTTTGTCAAACGGGGCCCAGTGCTCTGCTCCTCTCTTTTCACTCTTGCTGCCAGAAGCCCAGGGAGGATGGGAGGGCTTAGAACATGGCAGGGCACTGTGGTTTCTTCCAGAGAAGTGGAGGGCATTTGCTTTACCTTGCCACAACCACTTGGGATAGGGTCTGCACCTCAGGAAAACTGTCTCCGTGGGAAGCCGGCCTTTTGCAAAGGGGTCTCAGGGCCGTGTGCCTCGGCTGTCCCTCCGGGTCCCCAAAGCACAGGGACGAGGTGAGGGGCTTAGACCATGCCTGGGCAATGTTGTTTCTTACACCTGGGTGTGTGGCATTTTGTTGAGCTGGCTACCCCCACTTGGGATAGGTGTTCCACAGCAAGCACCTATTGTTCGTCGGAAGCCGTTTTTGCCACAGGGGTCTCCGGGCTGTGTTCGTTGGGGTTGAACTCCTGCTAGCAAAACCGCCGGGTTGAGGGAAGGGTTCAGACTGTGCCTGGGCCCTGTGGTCTCTTCCAGGTCAGTGTATGGCATTTCCTTCCCCTTGCCACAGGCACCTGGGAGCATGTCTGCACGTGGAGAAAGACTTTCCCGTGGGAAGCCGGGTTTAGCCAAACGGGTCCCAGTGCTCTGCTCCTCTCTTTTCACTCCTGCTGCCAGAAGCCCAGGGAGGATGGGAGGGCTTAGAACTTGGCTGGGCACTGTGGTTTCTTCCAGAGAAGTGGAGGGCATTTGCTTTAGCTTGCCACAACCACTTGGGATAGGGTCTACACCTCAGGAAAACTGTCTCTGTGGGAAGCCGTCTTTTTGCAAAGGGGTCTCAGGGCCGTGGGCCTCGGCTGTCCCTCCGGCTCCCCAAAGCACAGGGACGAGGTGAGGGGCTTAGACCATGCCTGGGCAATGTTGTTTCTTACACCTGGGTGTGTGGCATTTTGTTGAGCTGGCTTCCCCCACTTGGGATAGGTGTTCCACAGCAAGCACCTATTGATCGTCGGAAGCCGTTTTTGCACCAGGGGTCTCCGGGCTGTGTTCGTTGGGGTTGAACTCCTGCTAGCAAAAACGCCGGGTTGAGGGAAGGGTTCAGACTGTGCCTGGGCTCTGTGGTCTCTTCCAGGTCAGTGTATGGCATTTCCTTCCCCTTGCCCCAGGCACCTGCTAGCATGTCTGCACGTGGAGAAAGACTTTCCCGTGGGAAGCCGGGTTTTGTCAAACGGGTCCCAGTGCTCTGCTCCTCTCTTTTCACTCTTGCTGCCAGAAGCCCAGGGAGGATGGGAGGGCTTAGAACATGGCTGGGCACTGTGGTTTCTTCCAGAGAAGTGGAGGGCATTTGCTTTACCTTGCCACAACCACTTGGGATAGGGTCTGCACCTCAGGAAAACTGTCTCCGTGGGAAGCCGGCCTTTTGCAAAGGGGTCTCAGGGCCGTGTGCCTCGGCTGTCCCTCCGGGTCCCCAAAGCACAGGGACGAGGTGAGGGGCTTAGACCATGCCTGGGCAATGTTGTTTCTTACACCTGGGTGTGTGGCATTTTGTTGAGCTGGCTACCCCCACTTGGGATAGGTGTTCCACAGCAAGCACCTATTGTTCGTCGGAAGCCGTTTTTGCCACAGGGGTCTCCGGGCTGTGTTCGTTGGGGTTGAACTCCTGCTAGCAAAACCGCCGGGTTGAGGGAAGGGTTCAGACTGTGCCTGGGCCCTGTGGTCTCTTCCAGGTCAGTGTATGGCATTTCCTTCCCCTTGCCACAGGCACCTGGGAGCATGTCTGCACGTGGAGAAAGACTTTCCCGTGGGAAGCCGGGTTTTGCCAAACGGGTCCCAGTGCTCTGCTCCTCTCTTTTCACTCCTGCTGCCAGAAGCCCAGGGAGGATGGGAGGGCTTAGAACATGGCTGGGCACTGTGGTTTCTTCCAGAGAAGTGGAGGGCATTTGCTTTAGCTTGCCACAACCACTTGGGATAGGGTCTACACCTCAGGAAAACTGTCTCTGTGGGAAGCCGTCTTTTTGCAAAGGGGTCTCAGGGCCGTGGGCCTCGGCTGTCCCTCCGGCTCCCCAAAGCACAGGGACGAGGTGAGGGGCTTAGACCATGCCTGGGCAATGTTGTTTCTTACACCTGGGTGTGTGGCATTTTGTTGAGCTGGCTTCCCCCACTTGGGATAGGTGTTCCACAGCAAGCACCTATTGATCGTCGGAAGCCGTTTTTGCACCAGGGGTCTCCGGGCTGTGTTCGTTGGGGTTGAACTCCTGCTAGCAAAAACGCCGGGTTGAGGGAAGGGTTCAGACTGTGCCTGGGCTCTGTGGTCTCTTCCAGGTCAGTGTATGGCATTTCCTTCCCCTTGCCCCAGGCACCTGGGAGCATGTCTGCACGTGGAGAAAGACTTTCCCGTGGGAAGCCGGGTTTTGTCAAACGGGTCCCAGTGCTCTGCTCCTCTCTTTTCACTCTTGCTGCCAGAAGCCCAGGGAGGATGGGAGTGCTTAGAACATGGCTGGGCACTGTGGTTTCTTCCAGAGAAGTGGAGGGCATTTGCTTTATCTTGCCACAACCACTTGGGATAGGGTCTGCACCTCAGGAAAACTGTCTCCGTGGGAAGCCGGCCTTTTGCAAAGGGGTCTCAGGGCCGTGTGCCTCGGCTGTCCCTCCGGCTCCCCAAAGCACAGGGACGAGGTGAGGGGCTTAGACCATGCCTGGGCAATGTTGTTTCTTACACCTGGGTGTGTGGCATTTTCTTGAGCTGCCTTCCCCCACTTGGGATAGGTGTTCCACAGCAAGCACCTATTGATCGTCGGAAGCCGTTTTTGCCCCAGGGGTCTCCGGGCTGTGTTCGTTGGGGTTGAACTCCTGCTAGCAAACCCGCCGGGTTGAGGGAAGGGTTCAGACTGTGCCTGGGCCCTGTGGTCTCTTCCAGGTCAGTGTATGGCATTTCCTTCCCCTTGCCACAGGCACCTGGGAGCATGTCTGCACGTGGAGAAAGACTTTCCCGTGGGAAGCCGGGTTTTGTCAAACGGGTCCCAGTGCTCTGCTCCTCTCTTTTCACTCCTGCTGCCAGAAGCCCAGGGAGGATGGGAGGGCTTTAGAACATGGCTGGGCACTGTGGTTTCTTCCAGAGAAGTGGAGGGCATTTGCTTTACCTTGCCACAACCACTTGGGATAGGGTCTGCACCTCAGGAAAACTATTTCCGTGGGAAGCCGGCTTTTTGCAAAGGGGGTCTCAGGGTCATGGGCCTCGGCTGTCCCTCCGGCTCCCCAAAGCACAGGGACGAGGTGAGGGGCTTAGACCAAGCCTGGACAATGTTGTTACTTACACCTGGGTGTGTGGCATTTTGTTGAGCTGGCTTCCCCCACTTGCGATAGGTGTTCCACAGCAAGCACCTATTGTTCGTCGGAAGCCGTTTTTGCCCCAGGGGTCTCCGGGCTGTGTTCGTTGGGGTTGAATTCCTGCTAGCAAAACCGCCGGGTTGAGGGAAGGGTTCAGACTGTGCCTGGGCCCTGTGGTCTCTTCCAGGTCAGTGTATGGCATTTCCTTCCCCTTGCCACAGGCACCTGGGAGCATGTCTGCACGTGGAGAGAGACTTTCCCGTGGGAAGCCGGGTTTTGTCAAACGGGACCCAGTGCTCTGCTCCTCTCTTTTCACTCTTGCTGCCAGAAGCCCAGGTAGGATGGGAGGGCTTAGAACATGGCTGGGCACTGCGGTTTCTTCCAGAGAAGTGGAGGGCATTTGCTTTAGCTTGCCACAACCACTTGGGATAGGGTCTGCACCTCAGGAAACTGTTTCCGTGGGAAGCCGGCTTTTTGCAAAGGGGTCTCAGGGCCGTGTGCCTCGGCTGTCCCTCCGGCTCCCCAAAGCACAGGGACGAGGTGAGGGGCTTAGACCATGCCTGGGCAATTTTGTTTCTTACACCTGGGTGTGTGGCATTTTGTTGAGCTGGCTACCCCCACTTGGGATAGCTGTTCCACAGCAAGCACCTATTGTTCGTCGGAAGCCGTTTTTGCCCCAGGGGTCTCCGGGCTGTGTTCGTTGGGGTTGAACTCCTGCTAGCAAAACCGCCGGGTTGAGGGAAGGGTTCAGACTGTGCCTGGGCCCTGTGGTCCCTTCCAGGTCAGTGTATGGCATTTCCTTCCCCTTGCCACAGGCACCTGGGAGCATGTCTGCCCGTGGAGAAAGACTTTCCCGTGGGAAGCCGGGTTTTGCCAAACGGGTCCCAGTGCTCTGCTCCTCTCTTTTCACTCCTGCTGCCAGAAGCCCAGGGAGGATGGGAGGGCTTGGAACATGGCTCGGCACTGTGGTTTCTTCCAGAGAAGTGGAGGGCATTTGCTTTACCTTGCCACAACCACTTGGGATAGGGTCTGCACCTCAGGAAAACTGTCTCCGTGGGAAGCCGGCTTTTTGCAAAGGGGTCTCAGGGCCGTGGGCCTCGGCTGTCCCTCCTGCTCCCCAAAGCACAGGGACGAGGTGAGGGGCTTAGACCATGCCTGGGCAATGTTGTTTCTTACACCTGGGTGTGTGGCATTTTCTTGAGCTGCCTTCCCCCACTTGGGATAGGTGTTC
This sequence comes from Ursus americanus, assembly GCF_024610735.1. Classification (NCBI taxonomy): domain Eukaryota; kingdom Metazoa; phylum Chordata; class Mammalia; order Carnivora; family Ursidae; genus Ursus; species Ursus americanus. Next base: position 608,624 of record NW_028273636.1, read on the forward strand.
CACAGCAAGCACCTATTGACCGTCGGAAGCCGTTTTTGCCCCAGGGGTCTCCGGGCTGTGTTCGTTGGGGTTGAACTCCTGCTAGCAAAACCGCCGGGTTGAGGGAAGGGTTCAGACTGTGCCTGGGCCCTGTGGTCTCTTCCAGGTCAGTGTATGGCATTTCCTTCCCCTTGCCACAGGCACCTGGGAGCATGTCTGCACGTGGAGAAAGACTTTCCCGTGGGAAGCCGGGTTTTGTCAAACGGGGTCCCAGTGCTCTGCTCCTCTCTTTTCACTCCTGCTGCCAGAAGCCCAGGGAGGATGGGAGGGCTTAGAACATGGCTGGGCACTGTGGTTTCTTCCAGAGAAGTGGAGGGCATTTGCTTTACCTTGCCACAACCACTTGGGATAGGGTCTGCACCTCAGGAAAAGTGTCTCCGTGGGAAGCCGGCTTTTTGCAAAGGGGTCTCAGGGCCGTGTGCCTCGGCTGTCCCTCCGGCTCCCCAAAGCACAGGGACGAGGTGAGGGGCTTAGACCATGCCTGGGCAATGTTGTTTCTTACACCTGGGTTTGTGGCATTTTGTTGAGCTGGCTACCCCCACTTGGGATAGGTGTTCCACAGCAAGCACCTATTGTTCGTCGGAAGCCGTTTTTGCCCCAGGGGTCTCCGGGCTGTGTTCGTTGGGGTTGAACTCCTGCTAGCAAAACCGCCTGTTTGAGGGAAGGGTTCAGACTGTGCCTGGGCCCTGTGGTCTCTTCCAGGTCAGTGTATGGCATTTCCTTCCCCTTGACCCAGGCACCTGGGAGCATGTCTGAACGTGGAGAAAGACTTTCCCGTGGGAAGCCGGTTTTTGTCAAACGGGTCCAGTGCTCTGCTCCTCTCTTTTCACTCCTGCTGCCAGAAGCCCAGGGAGGATGGGAGGGCTTAGACCATGGCTGGGCACTGTGGTTTCTACCAGAGAAGTGGAGGGCATTTGCTTTAGCTTGCCACAACCACTTGGGATAGGGTCTGCACCTCAGGAAAACTGTCTCCGTGGGAAGCCGGCTTTTTGCAAAGGGGTCTCAGGGCCGTGGGCCTCGGCTGTCCCTCCGGCTCCCCAAAGCACAGGGACGAGGTGAGGGGCTTAGACCATGCCTGGGCAATGTTGTTTCTTACACCTGGGTGTGTGGCATTTTGTTGAGCTGGCTACCCCCACTTGGGATAGGTGTTCCACTGCAAGCACCTATTGTTCGTCGAAAGCCGTTTTTGCCCCAGGGGTCTCCGGGCTGTGTTCGTTGGGGTTGAACTCCTGCTAGCAAAACCGCCGGGTTGAGGGAAGGGTTCAGACTGTGCCTGGGCCCTGTGGTCTCTTCCAGGTCAGTGTATGGCATTTCCTTCCCCTTGCCACAGGCACCTGGGAGCATGTCTGCACGTGGAGAAAGACTTTCCCGTGGGATGCCGGGTTTTGCCAAACGGGTCCCATTGCTCTGCTCCTCTCTTTTCACTCTTGCTGCCAGAAGCCCAGGGAGGATGGGAGGGCTTAGAACATGGCTGGGCACTGTGGTTTCTTCCAGAGAAGTGGAGGGCATTTGCTTTACCTTGCCACAACCACTTGGGATAGGGTCTACACCTCAGGAAAACTGTCTCCGTGGGAAGCCGGCTTTTTGCAAAGGGGTCTCAGGGCCGTGGGCCTCGGCTGTCCCTCCGGCTCCCCAAAGCACAGGGACGAGGTGAGGGGCTTAGACCAATCTGGGCAATGTTGTTACTTACACCTGGGTGTGTGGCATTTTGTTGAGCTGGCTTCCCCCACTTGGGATAGGTGTTCCACAGCAAGCACCTATTGATCGTCGGAAGCCGTTTTTGCCCCAGGGGTCTCCGGGCTGTGTTCGTTGGGGTTGAACTCCTGCTAGCAAAACCGCCGGGTTGAGGGAAGGGTTCAGACTGTGCCTGGGCCCTGTGGTCTCTTCCAGGTCAGTGTATGGCATTTCCTTCCCCTTGCCCCAGGCACCTGGGAGCATGTCTGCACGTGGAGAAAGACTTTCCCGTGGGAAGCCGGGTTTTGCCAAACGGGTCCCAGTGCTCTGCTCCTCTCTTTTCACTCCTGCTGCCAGAAGCCCAGGGAGGATGGGAGGGCTTAGAACATGGCTGGGCACTGTGGTTTCTTCCAGAGAAGTGGAGGGCATTTGCTTTACCTTGCCACAACCACTTGGGATAGGGTCTGCACCTCAGGAAAACTGTCTCCGTGGGAAGCCGGCCTTTTGCAAAGGGGTCTCAGGGCCGTGTGCCTCGGCTGTCCCTCCGGGTCCCCAAAGCACAGGGACGAGGTGAGGGGCTTAGACCATGCCTGGGCAATGTTGTTTCTTACACCTGGGTGTGTGGCATTTTGTTGAGCTGGCTACCCCCACTTGGGATAGGTGTTCCACAGCAAGCACCTATTGTTCGTCGGAAGCCGTTTTTGCCCCAGGGGTCTCCGGGCTGTGTTCGTTGGGGTTGAACTCCTGCTAGCAAAACCGCCGGGTTGAGGGAAGGGTTCAGACTGTGCCTGGGCCCTGTGGTCTCTTCCAGGTCAGTGTATGGCATTTCCTTCCCCTTGCCACAGGCACCTGGGAGCATGTCTGCACGTGGAGAAAGACTTTCCCGTGGGAAGCCGGGTTTTGCCAAACGGGTCCCAGTGCTCTGCTCCTCTCTTTTCACTCCTGCTGCCAGAAGCCCAGGGAGGATGGGAGGGCTTAGAACATGGCTGGGCACTGTGGTTTCTTCCAGAGAAGTGGAGGGCATTTGCTTTAGCTTGCCACAACCACTTGGGATAGGGTCTACACCTCAGGAAAACTGTCTCTGTGGGAAGCCGTCTTTTTGCAAAGGGGTCTCAGGGCCGTGGGCCTCGGCTGTCCCTCCGGCTCCCCAAAGCACAGGGACGAGGTGAGGGGCTTAGACCATGCCTGGGCAATGTTGTTTCTTACACCTCGGTGTGTGGCATTTTGTTGAGCTGGCTTCCCCCACTTGGGATAGGTGTTCCACAGCAAGCACCTATTGATCGTCGGAAGCCGTTTTTGCACCAGGGGTCTCCGGGCTGTGTTCGTTGGGGTTGAACTCCTGCTAGCAAAAACGCCGGGTTGAGGGAAGGGTTCAGACTGTGCCTGGGCTCTGTGGTCTCTTCCAGGTCAGTGTATGGCATTTCCTTCCCCTTGCCCCAGGCACCTGGGAGCATGTCTGCCCGTGGAGAAAGACTTTCCCGTGGGAAGCCGGGTTTTGTCAAACGGGTCCCAGTGCTCTGCTCCTCTCTTTTCACTCCTGCTGCCAGAAGCCCAGGGAGGATGGGAGGGCTTAGAACATGGCTGGGCACTGTGGTTTCTTCCAGAGAAGTGGAGGGCATTTGCTTTACCTTGCCACAACCACTTGGGATAGGGTCTGCACCTCAGGAAAACTGTCTCTGTGGGAAGCCGTCTTTTTGCAAAGGGGTCTCAGGGCCGTGGGCCTCGGCTGTCCCTCCGGCTCCCCAAAGCACAGGGACGAGGTGAGGGGCTTAGACCATGCCTGGGCAATGTTGTTTCTTACACCTGGGTGTGTGGCATTTTGTTGAGCTGGCTACCCCCACTTGGGATAGGTGTTCCACAGCAAGCACCTATTGTTCGTCGAAAGCCGTTTTTGCCCCAGGGGTCTCCGGGCTGTGTTCGTTGGGGTTGAACTCCTGCTAGCAAAACCGCCGGGTTGAGGGAAGGGTTCAGACTGTGCCTGGGCCCTGTGGTCTCTTCCAGGTCAGTGTATGGCATTTCCTTCCCCTTGCCACAGGCACCTGGGAGCATGTCTGCACGTGGAGAAAGACTTTCCCGTGGGAAGCCGGGTTTTGCCAAACGGGTCCCAGTGCTCTGCTCCTCTCTTTTCACTCCTGCTGCCAGAAGCCCAGGGAGGATGGGAGGGCTTAGAACATGGCTGGGCACTGTGGTTTCTTCCAGAGAAGTGGAGGGCATTTGCTTTATCTTGCCACAACCACTTGGGATAGGGTCTGCACCTCAGGAAAACTGTCTCCGTGGGAAGCCGGCCTTTTGCAAAGGGGTCTCAGGGCCGTGTGCCTCGGCTGTCCCTCCGGCTCCCCAAAGCACAGGGACGAGGTGAGGGGCTTAGACCATGCCTGGGCAATGTTGTTTCTTACACCTGGGTGTGTGGCATTTTCTTGAGCTGCCTTCCCCCACTTGGGATAGGTGTTCCACAGCAAGCACCTATTGATCGTCGGAAGCCGTTTTTGCCCCAGGGGTCTCCGGGCTGTGTTCGTTGGGGTTGAACTCCTGCTAGCAAACCCGCCGGGTTGAGGGAAGGGTTCAGACTGTGCCTGGGCCCTGTGGTCTCTTCCAGGTCAGTGTATGGCATTTCCTTCCCCTTGCCACAGGCACCTGGGAGCATGTCTGCACGTGGAGAAAGACTTTCCCGTGGGAAGCCGGGTTTTGTCAAACGGGTCCCAGTGCTCTGCTCCTCTCTTTTCACTCCTGCTGCCAGAAGCCCAGGGAGGATGGGAGGGCTTAGAACATGGCTGGGCACTGTGGTTTCTTCCAGAGAAGTGGAGGGCATTTGCTTTACCTTGCCACAACCACTTGGGATAGGGTCTGCACCTCAGGAAAACTATTTCCGTCCGAAGCCGGCTTTTTGCAAAGGGGGTCTCAGGGTCATGGGCCTCGGCTGTCCCTCCGGCTCCCCAAAGCACAGGGACGAGGTGAGGGGCTTAGACCAAGCCTGGGCAATGTTGTTACTTACACCTGGGTGTGTGGCATTTTGTTGAGCTGGCTTCCCCCACTTGGGATAGGTGTTCCACAGCAAGCACCTATTGTTCGTCGGAAGCCGTTTTTGCCCCAGGGGTCTCCGGGCTGTGTTCGTTGGGGTTGAATTCCTTCTAGCAAAACCGCCGGGTTGAGGGAAGGGTTCAGACTGTGCCTGGGCCCTGTGGTCTCTTCCAGGTCAGTGTATGGCATTTCCTTCCCCTTGCCCCAGGCACCTGGGAGCATGTCTGCACGTGGAGAAAGACTTTCCCGTGGGAAGCCGGGTTTTGTCAAACGGGACCCAGTGCTCTGCTCCTCTCTTTTCACTCTTGCTGCCAGAAGCCCAGGTAGGATGGGAGGGCTTAGAACATGGCTGGGCACTGCGGTTTCTTCCAGAGAAGTGGAGGGCATTTGCTTTAGCTTGCCACAACCACTTGGGATAGGGTCTGCACCTCAGGAAACTGTTTCCGTGGGAAGCCGGCTTTTTGCAAAGGGGTCTCAGGGCCGTGTGCCTCGGCTGTCCCTCCGGCTCCCCAAAGCACAGGGACGAGGTGAGGGGCTTAGACCATGCCTGGGCAATGTTGTTTCTTACACCTGGGTGTGTGGCATTTTGTTGAGCTGGCTACCCCCACTTGGGATAGGTGTTCCACAGCAAGCACCTATTGATCGTCGGAAGCCGTTTTTGCCCCAGGGGTCTCCGGGCTGTGTTCGTTGGGGTTGAACTCCTGCTAGCAAAACCGCCGGGTTGAGGGAAGGGTTCAGACTGTGCCTGGGCCCTGTGGTCCCTTCCAGGTCAGTGTATGGCATTTCCTTCCCCTTGCCACAGGCACCTGGGAGCATGTCTGCCCGTGGAGAAAGACTTTCCCGTGGGAAGCCGGGTTTTGCCAAACGGGTCCCAGTGCTCTGCTCCTCTCTTTACACTCCTGCTGCCAGAAGCCCAGGGAGGATGGGAGGGCTTGGAACATGGCTGGGCACTGTGGTTTCTTCCAGAGAAGTGGAGGGCATTTGCTTTACCTTGCCACAACCACTTGGGATAGGGTCTACACCTCAGGAAAACTGTCTCTGTGGGACGCCGGCTTTTTGCAAAGCGGTCTCAGGGCCGTGGGCCTCGGCTGTCCCTCCGGCTCCCCAAAGCACAGGGACGAGGTGAGGGGCTTAGACCATGCCTGGGCAATGTTGTTTCTTACACCTGGGTGTGTGGCATTTTGTTGAGCTGGCTTCCCCCACTTGGGATAGGTGTTCCACAGCAAGCACCTATTGATCGTCGGAAGCCGTTTTTGCACCAGGGGTCTCCGGGCTGTGTTCGTTGGGGTTGAACTCCTGCTAGCAAAACCGCCGGGTTGAGGGAAGGGTTCAGACTGTGCCTGGGCTCTGTGGTCTCTTCCAGGTCAGTGTATGGCATTTCCTTCCCCTTGCCCCAGGCACCTGGGAGCATGTCTGCACGTGGAGAAAGACTTTCCCGTGGGAAGCCGGGTTTTGTCAAACGGGTCCCAGTGCTCTGCTCCTCTCTTTTCACTCTTGCTGCCAGAAGCCCAGGGAGGATGGGAGGGCTTAGAACATGGCTGGGCACTGTGGTTTCTTCCAGAGAAGTGGAGGGCATTTGCTTTACCTTGCCACAACCACTTGGGATAGGGTCTGCACCTCAGGAAAACTGTCTCCGTGGGAAGCCGGCCTTTTGCAAAGGGGTCTCAGGGCCGTGTGCCTCGGCTGTCCCTCCGGGTCCCCAAAGCACAGGGACGAGGTGAGGGGCTTAGACCATGCCTGGGCAATGTTGTTTCTTACACCTGGGTGTGTGGCATTTTGTTGAGCTGGCTACCCCCACTTGGGATAGGTGTTCCACAGCAAGCACCTATTGTTCGTCGGAAGCCGTTTTTGCCCCAGGGGTCTCCGGGCTGTGTTCGTTGGGGTTGAACTCCTGCTAGCAAAACCGCCGGGTTGAGGGAAGGGTTCAGACTGTGCCTGGGCCCTGTGGTCCCTTCCAGGTCAGTGTATGGCATTTCCTTCCCCTTGCCCCTGCACCTGGGAGCATGTCTGCCCGTGGAGAAAGACTTTCCCGTGGGAAGCCGGGTTTTGCCAAACGGGTCCCAGTGCTCTGCTCCTCTCTTTTCACTCCTGCTGCCAGAAGCCCAGGGAGGATGGGAGGGCTTGGAACATGGCTGGGCACTGTGGTTTCTTCCAGAGAAGTGGAGGGCATTTGCTTTACCTTGCCACAACCACTTGGGATAGGGTCTACACCTCAGGAAAACTGTCTCTGTGGGACGCCGGCTTTTTGCAAAGCGGTCTCAGGGCCGTGGGCCTCGGCTGTCCCTCCGGCTCCCCAAAGCACAGGGACGAGGTGAGGGGCTTAGACCATGCCTGGGCAATGTTGTTTCTTACACCTGGGTGTGTGGCATTTTGTTGAGCTGGCTACCCCCACTTGGGATAGGTGTTCCACAGCAAGCACCTATTGATCGTCGGAAGCCGTTTTTGCCCCAGGGGTCTACGGGCTGTGTTCGTTGGGGTTGAACTCCTGCTAGCAAAACCGCCGGGTTGAGGGAAGGGTTCAGACTGTGCCTGGGCCCTGTGGTCTCTTCCAGGTCAGTGTATGGCATTTCCTTCCCCTTGCCCCAGGCACCTGGGAGCATGTCTGCCTGTGGAGAAAGACTTTCCCGTGGGAAGCCGGGTTTTGTCAAACGGGTCCCAGTGCTCTGCTCCTCTCTTTTCACTCCTGCTGCCAGAAGCCCAGGGAGGATGTGAGGGCTTAGAACATGGCTGGGCACTGTGGTTTCTTCCAGAGAAGTGGAGGGCATTTGCTTTAGCTTGCCACAACCACTTGGGATAGGGTCTGCACCTCAGGAAAACTGTCTCCGTGGGAAGCCGGCTTTTTGCAAAGGGGTCTCAGGGCCGTGTGCCTCGGCTGTCCCTCCGGGTCCCCAAAGCACAGGGACGAGGTGAGGGGCTTAGACCATGCCTGGGCAATGTTGTTTCTTACACCTGGGTGTGTGGCATTTTGTTGAGCTGGCTTCCCCCACTTGGGATAGGTGTTCCACAGCAAGCACCTATTGATCGTCGGAAGCCGTTTTTGCACCAGGGGTCTCCGGGCTGTGTTCGTTGGGGTTGAACTCCTGCTAGCAAAAACGCCGGGTTGAGGGAAGGGTTCAGACTGTGCCTGGGCTCTGTGGTCTCTTCCAGGTCAGTGTATGGCATTTCCTTCCCCTTGCCCCAGGCACCTGGGAGCATGTCTGCACGTGGAGAAAGACTTTCCCGTGGGAAGCCGGGTTTTGTCAAACGGGGCCCAGTGCTCTGCTCCTCTCTTTTCACTCTTGCTGCCAGAAGCCCAGGGAGGATGGGAGGGCTTAGAACATGGCAGGGCACTGTGGTTTCTTCCAGAGAAGTGGAGGGCATTTGCTTTACCTTGCCACAACCACTTGGGATAGGGTCTGCACCTCAGGAAAACTGTCTCCGTGGGAAGCCGGCCTTTTGCAAAGGGGTCTCAGGGCCGTGTGCCTCGGCTGTCCCTCCGGGTCCCCAAAGCACAGGGACGAGGTGAGGGGCTTAGACCATGCCTGGGCAATGTTGTTTCTTACACCTGGGTGTGTGGCATTTTGTTGAGCTGGCTACCCCCACTTGGGATAGGTGTTCCACAGCAAGCACCTATTGTTCGTCGGAAGCCGTTTTTGCCACAGGGGTCTCCGGGCTGTGTTCGTTGGGGTTGAACTCCTGCTAGCAAAACCGCCGGGTTGAGGGAAGGGTTCAGACTGTGCCTGGGCCCTGTGGTCTCTTCCAGGTCAGTGTATGGCATTTCCTTCCCCTTGCCACAGGCACCTGGGAGCATGTCTGCACGTGGAGAAAGACTTTCCCGTGGGAAGCCGGGTTTAGCCAAACGGGTCCCAGTGCTCTGCTCCTCTCTTTTCACTCCTGCTGCCAGAAGCCCAGGGAGGATGGGAGGGCTTAGAACTTGGCTGGGCACTGTGGTTTCTTCCAGAGAAGTGGAGGGCATTTGCTTTAGCTTGCCACAACCACTTGGGATAGGGTCTACACCTCAGGAAAACTGTCTCTGTGGGAAGCCGTCTTTTTGCAAAGGGGTCTCAGGGCCGTGGGCCTCGGCTGTCCCTCCGGCTCCCCAAAGCACAGGGACGAGGTGAGGGGCTTAGACCATGCCTGGGCAATGTTGTTTCTTACACCTGGGTGTGTGGCATTTTGTTGAGCTGGCTTCCCCCACTTGGGATAGGTGTTCCACAGCAAGCACCTATTGATCGTCGGAAGCCGTTTTTGCACCAGGGGTCTCCGGGCTGTGTTCGTTGGGGTTGAACTCCTGCTAGCAAAAACGCCGGGTTGAGGGAAGGGTTCAGACTGTGCCTGGGCTCTGTGGTCTCTTCCAGGTCAGTGTATGGCATTTCCTTCCCCTTGCCCCAGGCACCTGCTAGCATGTCTGCACGTGGAGAAAGACTTTCCCGTGGGAAGCCGGGTTTTGTCAAACGGGTCCCAGTGCTCTGCTCCTCTCTTTTCACTCTTGCTGCCAGAAGCCCAGGGAGGATGGGAGGGCTTAGAACATGGCTGGGCACTGTGGTTTCTTCCAGAGAAGTGGAGGGCATTTGCTTTACCTTGCCACAACCACTTGGGATAGGGTCTGCACCTCAGGAAAACTGTCTCCGTGGGAAGCCGGCCTTTTGCAAAGGGGTCTCAGGGCCGTGTGCCTCGGCTGTCCCTCCGGGTCCCCAAAGCACAGGGACGAGGTGAGGGGCTTAGACCATGCCTGGGCAATGTTGTTTCTTACACCTGGGTGTGTGGCATTTTGTTGAGCTGGCTACCCCCACTTGGGATAGGTGTTCCACAGCAAGCACCTATTGTTCGTCGGAAGCCGTTTTTGCCACAGGGGTCTCCGGGCTGTGTTCGTTGGGGTTGAACTCCTGCTAGCAAAACCGCCGGGTTGAGGGAAGGGTTCAGACTGTGCCTGGGCCCTGTGGTCTCTTCCAGGTCAGTGTATGGCATTTCCTTCCCCTTGCCACAGGCACCTGGGAGCATGTCTGCACGTGGAGAAAGACTTTCCCGTGGGAAGCCGGGTTTTGCCAAACGGGTCCCAGTGCTCTGCTCCTCTCTTTTCACTCCTGCTGCCAGAAGCCCAGGGAGGATGGGAGGGCTTAGAACATGGCTGGGCACTGTGGTTTCTTCCAGAGAAGTGGAGGGCATTTGCTTTAGCTTGCCACAACCACTTGGGATAGGGTCTACACCTCAGGAAAACTGTCTCTGTGGGAAGCCGTCTTTTTGCAAAGGGGTCTCAGGGCCGTGGGCCTCGGCTGTCCCTCCGGCTCCCCAAAGCACAGGGACGAGGTGAGGGGCTTAGACCATGCCTGGGCAATGTTGTTTCTTACACCTGGGTGTGTGGCATTTTGTTGAGCTGGCTTCCCCCACTTGGGATAGGTGTTCCACAGCAAGCACCTATTGATCGTCGGAAGCCGTTTTTGCACCAGGGGTCTCCGGGCTGTGTTCGTTGGGGTTGAACTCCTGCTAGCAAAAACGCCGGGTTGAGGGAAGGGTTCAGACTGTGCCTGGGCTCTGTGGTCTCTTCCAGGTCAGTGTATGGCATTTCCTTCCCCTTGCCCCAGGCACCTGGGAGCATGTCTGCACGTGGAGAAAGACTTTCCCGTGGGAAGCCGGGTTTTGTCAAACGGGTCCCAGTGCTCTGCTCCTCTCTTTTCACTCTTGCTGCCAGAAGCCCAGGGAGGATGGGAGTGCTTAGAACATGGCTGGGCACTGTGGTTTCTTCCAGAGAAGTGGAGGGCATTTGCTTTATCTTGCCACAACCACTTGGGATAGGGTCTGCACCTCAGGAAAACTGTCTCCGTGGGAAGCCGGCCTTTTGCAAAGGGGTCTCAGGGCCGTGTGCCTCGGCTGTCCCTCCGGCTCCCCAAAGCACAGGGACGAGGTGAGGGGCTTAGACCATGCCTGGGCAATGTTGTTTCTTACACCTGGGTGTGTGGCATTTTCTTGAGCTGCCTTCCCCCACTTGGGATAGGTGTTCCACAGCAAGCACCTATTGATCGTCGGAAGCCGTTTTTGCCCCAGGGGTCTCCGGGCTGTGTTCGTTGGGGTTGAACTCCTGCTAGCAAACCCGCCGGGTTGAGGGAAGGGTTCAGACTGTGCCTGGGCCCTGTGGTCTCTTCCAGGTCAGTGTATGGCATTTCCTTCCCCTTGCCACAGGCACCTGGGAGCATGTCTGCACGTGGAGAAAGACTTTCCCGTGGGAAGCCGGGTTTTGTCAAACGGGTCCCAGTGCTCTGCTCCTCTCTTTTCACTCCTGCTGCCAGAAGCCCAGGGAGGATGGGAGGGCTTAGAACATGGCTGGGCACTGTGGTTTCTTCCAGAGAAGTGGAGGGCATTTGCTTTACCTTGCCACAACCACTTGGGATAGGGTCTGCACCTCAGGAAAACTATTTCCGTGGGAAGCCGGCTTTTTGCAAAGGGGGTCTCAGGGTCATGGGCCTCGGCTGTCCCTCCGGCTCCCCAAAGCACAGGGACGAGGTGAGGGGCTTAGACCAAGCCTGGACAATGTTGTTACTTACACCTGGGTGTGTGGCATTTTGTTGAGCTGGCTTCCCCCACTTGCGATAGGTGTTCCACAGCAAGCACCTATTGTTCGTCGGAAGCCGTTTTTGCCCCAGGGGTCTCCGGGCTGTGTTCGTTGGGGTTGAATTCCTGCTAGCAAAACCGCCGGGTTGAGGGAAGGGTTCAGACTGTGCCTGGGCCCTGTGGTCTCTTCCAGGTCAGTGTATGGCATTTCCTTCCCCTTGCCACAGGCACCTGGGAGCATGTCTGCACGTGGAGAGAGACTTTCCCGTGGGAAGCCGGGTTTTGTCAAACGGGACCCAGTGCTCTGCTCCTCTCTTTTCACTCTTGCTGCCAGAAGCCCAGGTAGGATGGGAGGGCTTAGAACATGGCTGGGCACTGCGGTTTCTTCCAGAGAAGTGGAGGGCATTTGCTTTAGCTTGCCACAACCACTTGGGATAGGGTCTGCACCTCAGGAAACTGTTTCCGTGGGAAGCCGGCTTTTTGCAAAGGGGTCTCAGGGCCGTGTGCCTCGGCTGTCCCTCCGGCTCCCCAAAGCACAGGGACGAGGTGAGGGGCTTAGACCATGCCTGGGCAATTTTGTTTCTTACACCTGGGTGTGTGGCATTTTGTTGAGCTGGCTACCCCCACTTGGGATAGCTGTTCCACAGCAAGCACCTATTGTTCGTCGGAAGCCGTTTTTGCCCCAGGGGTCTCCGGGCTGTGTTCGTTGGGGTTGAACTCCTGCTAGCAAAACCGCCGGGTTGAGGGAAGGGTTCAGACTGTGCCTGGGCCCTGTGGTCCCTTCCAGGTCAGTGTATGGCATTTCCTTCCCCTTGCCACAGGCACCTGGGAGCATGTCTGCCCGTGGAGAAAGACTTTCCCGTGGGAAGCCGGGTTTTGCCAAACGGGTCCCAGTGCTCTGCTCCTCTCTTTTCACTCCTGCTGCCAGAAGCCCATGGAGGATGGGAGGGCTTGGAACATGGCTCGGCACTGTGGTTTCTTCCAGAGAAGTGGAGGGCATTTGCTTTACCTTGCCACAACCACTTGGGATAGGGTCTGCACCTCAGGAAAACTGTCTCCGTGGGAAGCCGGCTTTTTGCAAAGGGGTCTCAGGGCCGTGGGCCTCGGCTGTCCCTCCTGCTCCCCAAAGCACAGGGACGAGGTGAGGGGCTTAGACCATGCCTGGGCAATGTTGTTTCTTACACCTGGGTGTGTGGCATTTTCTTGAGCTGCCTTCCCCCACTTGGGATAGGTGTTCCACAGCAAGCACCTATTGACCGTCGGAAGCCGTTTTTGCCCCAGGGGTCTCCGGGCTGTGTTCGTTGGGGTTGAACTCCTGCTAGCAAAACCGCCGGGTTGAGGGAAGGGTTCAGACTGTGCCTGGGCCCTGTGGTCTCTTCCAGGTCAGTGTATGGCATTTCCTTCCCCTTGCCACAGGCACCTGGGAGCATGTCTGCACGTGGAGAAAGACTTTCCCGTGGGAAGCCGGGTTTTGTCAAACGGGTCCCAGTGCTCTGCTCCTCTCTTTTCACTCCTGCTGCCAGAAGCCCAGGGAGGATGGGAGGGCTTAGAACATGGCTGGGCACTGTGGTTTCTTCCAGAGAAGTGGAGGGCATTTGCTTTACCTTGCCACAACCACTTGGGATAGGGTCTGCACCTCAGGAAAAGTGTCTCCGTGGGAAGCCGGCTTTTTGCAAAGGGGTCTCAGGGCCGTGTGCCTCGGCTGTCCCTCCGGCTCCCCAAAGCACAGGGACGAGGTGAGGGGCTTAGACCATGCCTGGGCAATGTTGTTTCTTACACCTGGGTTTGTGGCATTTTGTTGAGCTGGCTACCCCCACTTGGGATAGGTGTTCCACAGCAAGCACCTATTGTTCGTCGGAAGCCGTTTTTGCCCCAGGGGTCTCCGGGCTGTGTTCGTTGGGGTTGAACTCCTGCTAGCAAAACCGCCTGTTTGAGGGAAGGGTTCAGACTGTGCCTGGGCCCTGTGGTCTCTTCCAGGTCAGTGTATGGCATTTCCTTCCCCTTGACCCAGGCACCTGGGAGCATGTCTGAACGTGGAGAAAGACTTTCCCGTGGGAAGCCGGTTTTTGTCAAACGGGTCCCAGTGCTCTGCTCCTCTCTTTTCACTCCTGCTGCCAGAAGCCCAGGGAGGATGGGAGGGCTTAGACCATGGCTGGGCACTGTGGTTTCTACCAGAGAAGTGGAGGGCATTTGCTTTAGCTTGCCACAACCACTTGGGATAGGGTCTGCACCTCAGGAAAACTGTCTCCGTGGGAAGCCGGCTTTTTGCAAAGGGGTCTCAGGGCCGTGGGCCTCGGCTGTCCCTCCGGCTCCCCAAAGCACAGGGACGAGGTGAGGGGCTTAGACCATGCCTGGGCAATGTTGTTTCTTACACCTGGGTGTGTGGCATTTTGTTGAGCTGGCTACCCCCACTTGGGATAGGTGTTCCACTGCAAGCACCTATTGTTCGTCGAAAGCCGTTTTTGCCCCAGGGGTCTCCGGGCTGTGTTCGTTGGGGTTGAACTCCTGCTAGCAAAACCGCCGGGTTGAGGGAAGGGTTCAGACTGTGCCTGGGCCCTGTGGTCTCTTCCAGGTCAGTGTATGGCATTTCCTTCCCCTTGCCACAGGCACCTGGGAGCATGTCTGCACGTGGAGAAAGACTTTCCCGTGGGATGCCGGGTTTTGCCAAACGGGTCCCATTGCTCTGCTCCTCTCTTTTCACTCTTGCTGCCAGAAGCCCAGGGAGGATGGGAGGGCTTAGAACATGGCTGGGCACTGTGGTTTCTTCCAGAGAAGTGGAGGGCATTTGCTTTACCTTGCCACAACCACTTGGGATAGGGTCTACACCTCAGGAAAACTGTCTCCGTGGGAAGCCGGCTTTTTGCAAAGGGGTCTCAGGGCCGTGGGCCTCGGCTGTCCCTCCGGCTCCCCAAAGCACAGGGACGAGGTGAGGGGCTTAGACCAATCTGGGCAATGTTGTTACTTACACCTGGGTGTGTGGCATTTTGTTGAGCTGGCTTCCCCCACTTGGGATAGGTGTTCCACAGCAAGCACCTATTGATCGTCGGAAGCCGTTTTTGCCCCAGGGGTCTCCGGGCTGTGTTCGTTGGGGTTGAACTCCTGCTAGCAAAACCGCCGGGTTGAGGGAAGGGTTCAGACTGTGCCTGGGCCCTGTGGTCTCTTCCAGGTCAGTGTATGGCATTTCCTTCCCCTTGCCCCAGGCACCTGGGAGCATGTCTGCACGTGGAGAAAGACTTTCCCGTGGGAAGCCGGGTTTTGCCAAACGGGTCCCAGTGCTCTGCTCCTCTCTTTTCACTCCTGCTGCCAGAAGCCCAGGGAGGATGGGAGGGCTTAGAACATGGCTGGGCACTGTGGTTTCTTCCAGAGAAGTGGAGGGCATTTGCTTTACCTTGCCACAACCACTTGGGATAGGGTCTGCACCTCAGGAAAACTGTCTCCGTGGGAAGCCGGCCTTTTGCAAAGGGGTCTCAGGGCCGTGTGCCTCGGCTGTCCCTCCGGGTCCCCAAAGCACAGGGACGAGGTGAGGGGCTTAGACCATGCCTGGGCAATGTTGTTTCTTACACCTGGGTGTGTGGCATTTTGTTGAGCTGGCTACCCCCACTTGGGATAGGTGTTCCACAGCAAGCACCTATTGTTCGTCGGAAGCCGTTTTTGCCCCAGGGGTCTCCGGGCTGTGTTCGTTGGGGTTGAACTCCTGCTAGCAAAACCGCCGGGTTGAGGGAAGGGTTCAGACTGTGCCTGGGCCCTGTGGTCTCTTCCAGGTCAGTGTATGGCATTTCCTTCCCCTTGCCACAGGCACCTGGGAGCATGTCTGCACGTGGAGAAAGACTTTCCCGTGGGAAGCCGGGTTTTGCCAAACGGGTCCCAGTGCTCTGCTCCTCTCTTTTCACTCCTGCTGCCAGAAGCCCAGGGAGGATGGGAGGGCTTAGAACATGGCTGGGCACTGTGGTTTCTTCCAGAGAAGTGGAGGGCATTTGCTTTAGCTTGCCACAACCACTTGGGATAGGGTCTACACCTCAGGAAAACTGTCTCTGTGGGAAGCCGTCTTTTTGCAAAGGGGTCTCAGGGCCGTGGGCCTCGGCTGTCCCTCCGGCTCCCCAAAGCACAGGGACGAGGTGAGGGGCTTAGACCATGCCTGGGCAATGTTGTTTCTTACACCTGGGTGTGTGGCATTTTGTTGAGCTGGCTTCCCCCACTTGGGATAGGTGTTCCACAGCAAGCACCTATTGATCGTCGGAAGCCGTTTTTGCACCAGGGGTCTCCGGGCTGTGTTCGTTGGGGTTGAACTCCTGCTAGCAAAAACGCCGGGTTGAGGGAAGGGTTCAGACTGTGCCTGGGCTCTGTGGTCTCTTCCAGGTCAGTGTATGGCATTTCCTTCCCCTTGCCCCAGGCACCTGGGAGCATGTCTGCACGTGGAGAAAGACTTTCCCGTGGGAAGCCGTGTTTTGTCAAACGGGTCCCAGTGCTCTGCTCCTCTCTTTTCACTCTTGCTGCCAGAAGCCCAGGGAGGATGGGAGGGCTTAGAACATGGCTGGGCACTGTGGTTTCTTCCAGAGAAGTGGAGGGCATTTGCTTTACCTTGCCACAACCACTTGGGATAGGGTCTGCACCTCAGGAAAACTGTCTCCGTGGGAAGCCGGCCTTTTGCAAAGGGGTCTCAGGGCCGTGTGCCTCGGCTGTCCCTCCGGCTCACCAAAGCACAGGGACGAGGTGAGGGGCTTAGACCATGCCTGGGCAATGTTGTTTCTTACACCTGGGTGTGTGGCATTTTCTTGAGCTGCCTTCCCCCACTTGGGATAGGTGTTCCACAGCAAGCACCTATTGATCGTCGGAACCCGTTTTTGCCCCAGGGGTCTCCGGGCTGTGTTCGTTGGGGTTGAACTCCTGCTAGCAAAACCGCCGGGTTGAGGGAAGGGTTCAGACTGTGCCTGGGCCCTGTGGTCTCTTCCAGGTCAGTGTATGGCATTTCCTTCCCCTTGCCACAGGCACCTGGGAGCATGTCTGCACGTGGAGAGAGACTTTCCCGTGGGAAGCCGGGTTTTGTCAAACGGGTCCCAGTGCTCTGCTCCTCTCTTTTCACTCCTGCTGCCAGAAGCCCAGGGAGGATGGGAGGGCTTAGAACATGGCTGGGCACTGTGGTTTCTTCCAGAGAAGTGGAGGGCATTTGCTTTACCTTGCCACAACCACTTGGGATAGGGTCTGCACCTCAGGAAAACTGTCTCCGTGGGAAGCCGGCTTTTTGCAAAGGGGTCTCAGGGCCGTGTGCCTCGGCTGTCCCTCCGGGTCCCCAAAGCACAGGGACGAGGTGAGGGGCTTAGACCATGCCTGGGCAATGTTGTTTCTTACACCTGGGTGTGTGGCATTTTGTTGAGCTGGCTACCCACACTTGGGATAGGTGTTCCACAGCAAGCACCTATTGTTCGTCGGAAGCCGTTTTTGCCACAGGGGTCTCCGGGCTGTGTTCGTTGGGGTTGAACTCCTGCTAGCAAAACCGCCGGGTTGAGGGAAGGGTTCAGACTGTGCCTGGGCCCTGTGGTCTCTTCCAGGTCAGTGTATGGCATTTCCTTCCCCTTGCCACAGGCACCTGGGAGCATGTCTGCACGTGGAGAAAGACTTTCCCGTGGGAAGCCGGGTTTTGCCAAACGGGTCCCAGTGCTCTGCTCCTCTCTTTTCACTCCTGCTGCCAGAAGCCCAGGGAGGATGGGAGGGCTTAGAACATGGCTGGGCACTGTGGTTTCTTCCAGAGAAGTGGAGGGCATTTGCTTTAGCTTGCCACAACCACTTGGGATAGGGTCTACACCTCAGGAAAACTGTCTCTGTGGGAAGCCGTCTTTTTGCAAAGGGGTCTCAGGGCCGTGGGCCTCGGCTGTCCCTCCGGCTCCCCAAAGCACAGGGACGAGGTGAGGGGCTTAGACCATGCCTGGGCAATGTTGTTTCTTACACCTCGGTGTGTGGCATTTTGTTGAGCTGGCTTCCCCCACTTGGGATAGGTGTTCCACAGCAAGCACCTATTGATCGTCGGAAGCCGTTTTTGCACCAGGGGTCTCCGGGCTGTGTTCGTTGGGGTTGAACTCCTGCTAGCAAAAACGCCGGGTTGAGGGAAGGGTTCAGACTGTGCCTGGGCTCTGTGGTCTCTTCCAGGTCAGTGTATGGCATTTCCTTCCCCTTGCCCCAGGCACCTGGGAGCATGTCTGCACGTGGAGAAAGACTTTCCCGTGGGAAGCCGGGTTTTGTCAAACGGGGCCCAGTGCTCTGCTCCTCTCTTTTCACTCTTGCTGCCAGAAGCCCAGGGACGATGGGAGGGCTTAGAACATGGCTGGGCACTGTGGTTTCTTCCAGAGAAGTGGAGGGCATTTGCTTTACCTTGCCACAACCACTTGGGATAGGGTCTGCACCTCAGGAAAACTGTCTCCGTGGGAAGCCGGCCTTTTGCAAAGGGGTCTCAGGGCCGTGTGCCTCGGCTGTCCCTCCGGGTCCCCAAAGCACAGGGACGAGGTGAGGGGCTTAGACCATGCCTGGGCAATGTTGTTTCTTACACCTGGGTGTGTGGCATTTTGTTGAGCTGGCTACCCCCACTTGGGATAGGTGTTCCACAGCAAGCACCTCTTGTTCGTCGGAAGCCGTTTTTGCCCCAGGGGTCTCCGGGCTGTGTTCGTTGGGGTTGAACTCCTGCTAGCAAAACCGCCGGGTTGAGGGAAGGGTTCAGACTGTGCCTGGGCCCTGTGGTCTCTTCCAGGTCAGTGTATGGCATTTCCTTCCCCTTGCCACAGGCACCTGGGAGCATGTCTGCACGTGGAGAAAGACTTTCCCGTGGGAAGCCGGGTTTTGCCAAACGGGTCCCAGTGCTCTGCTCCTCTCTTTTCACTCCTGCTGCCAGAAGCCCAGGGAGGATGGGAGGGCTTAGAACATGGCTGGGCACTGTGGTTTCTTCCAGAGAAGTGGAGGGCATTTGCTTTAGCTTGCCACAACCACTTGGGATAGGGTCTACACCTCAGGAAAACTGTCTCTGTGGGAAGCCGTCTTTTTGCAAAGGGGTCTCAGGGCCGTGGGCCTCGGCTGTCCCTCCGGGTCCCCAAAGCACAGGGACGAGGTGAGGGGCTTAGACCATGCCTGGGCAATGTTGTTTCTTACAGCTGGGTGTGTGGCATTTTGTTGAGCTGGCTTCCCCCACTTGGGATAGGTGTTCCACAGCAAGCACCTATTGATCGTCGGAAGCCGTTTTTGCACCAGGGGTCTCCGGGCTGTGTTCGTTGGGGTTGAACTCCTGCTAGCAAAAACGCCGGGTTGAGGGAAGGGTTCAGACTGTGCCTGGGCTCTGTGGTCTCTTCCAGGTCAGTGTATGGCATTTCCTTCCCCTTGCCCCAGGCACCTGGGAGCATGTCTGCACGTGGAGAAAGACTTTCCCGTGGGAAGCCGGGTTTTGTCAAACGGGTCCCAGTGCTCTGCTCCTCTCTTTTCACTCTTGCTGCCAGAAGCCCAGGGAGGATGGGAGGGCTTAGAACATGGCTGGGCACTGTGGTTTCTTCCAGAGAAGTGGAGGGCATTTGCTTTACCTTGCCACAACCACTTGGGATAGGGTCTGCACCTCAGGAAAACTGTCTCCGTGGGAAGCCGGCCTTTTGCAAAGGGGTCTCAGGGCCGTGTGCCTCGGCTGTCCCTCCGGCTCCCCAAAGCACAGGGACGAGGTGAGGGGCTTACACCATGCCTGGGCAATGTTGTTTCTTACACCTGGGTGTGTGGCATTTTGTTGAGCTGGCTTCCCCCACTTGGGATAGGTGTTCCACAGCAAGCACCTATTGATCGTCGGAAGCCGTTTTTGCCCCAGGGGTCTCCGGGCTGTGTTCGTTGGGGTTGAACTCCTGCTAGCAAAACCGCCGGGTTGAGGGAAGGGTTCAGACTGTGCCTGGGCCCTGTGGTCTCTTCCAGGTCAGTGTATGGCATTTCCTTCCCCTTGCCACAGGCACCTGGGAGCATGTCTGCACGTGGAGAGAGACTTTCCCGTGGGAAGCCGGGTTTTGCCAAACGGGTCCCAGTGCTCTGCTCCTCTCTTTTCACTCCTGCTGCCAGAAGCCCAGGGAGGATGGGAGGGCTTAGAACATGGCTGGGCACTGTGGTTTCTTCCAGAGAAGTGGAGGGCATTTGCTTTACCTTGCCACAACCACTTGGGATAGGGTCTACACCTCAGGAAAACTGTCTCTGTGGGAAGCCAGCTTTTTGCAAAGGGGTCTCAGGGCCGTGGGCCTCGGCTGTCCCTCCGGCTCCCCAAAGCACAGGGACGAGATGAGGGGCTTAGACCATGCCTGGGCAATGTTGTTTCTTACACCTGGGTGTGTGGCATTTTGTTGAGCTGGCTTCCCCCACTTGGGATAGGTGTTCCACAGCAAGCACCTATTGATCGTCGGAAGCCGTTTTTGCCCCAGGGGTCTCCGGGCTGTGTTCGTTGGGGTTGAACTCCTGCTAGCAAAAACGCCGGGTTGAGGGAAGGGTTCAGACTGTGCCTGGGCCCTGTGGTCTCTTCCAGGTCAGTGTATGGCATTTCCTTCCCCTTGCCCCAGGCACCTGGGAGCATGTCTGCACGTGGAGAAAGACTTTCCCGTGGGAAGCCGGGTTTTGTCAAACGGGACCCAGTGCTCTGCTCCTCTCTTTTCACTCTTGCTGCCAGAAGCCCAGGTAGGATGGGAGGGCTTAGAACATGGCTGGGCACTGCGGTTTCTTCCAGAGAAGTGGAGGGCATTTGCTTTAGCTTGCCACAACCACTTGGGATAGGGTCTGCACCTCAGGAAACTGTTTCCGTGGGAAGCCGGCTTTTTGCAAAGGGGTCTCAGGGCCGTGTGCCTCGGCTGTCCCTCCGGCTTCCCAAAGCACAGGGACGAGGTGAGGGGCTTAGACCATGCCTGGGCAATTTTGTTTCTTACACCTGGGTGTGTGGCATTTTGTTGAGCTGGCTACCCCCACTTGGGATAGGTGTTCCACAGCAAGCACCTATTGATCGTCGGAAGCCGTTTTTGCCCCAGGGGTCTCCGGGCTGTGTTCGTTGGGGTTGAACTCCTGCTAGCAAAACCGCCGGGTTGAGGGAAGGGTTCAGACTGTGCCTGGGCCCTGTGGTCCCTTCCAGGTCAGTGTATGGCATTTCCTTCCCCTTGCCACAGGCACCTGGGAGCATGTCTGCCCGTGGAGAAAGACTTTCCCGTGGGAAGCCGGGTTTTGCCAAACGGGTCCCAGTGCTCTGCTCCTCTCTTTTCACTCCTGCTGCCAGAAGCCCAGGGAGGATGGGAGGGCTTGGAACATGGCTGGGCACTGTGGTTTCTTCCAGAGAAGTGGAGGGCATTTGCTTTACCTTGCCACAACCACTTGGGATAGGGTCTACACCTCAGGAAAACTGTCTCTGTGGGACGCCGGCTTTTTGCAAAGCGGTCTCAGGGCCGTGGGCCTCGGCTGTCCCTCCGGCTCCCCAAAGCACAGGGACGAGGTGAGGGGCTTAGACCATGCCTGGGCAATGTTGTTTCTTACACCTGGGTGTGTGGCATTTTGTTGAGCTGGCTACCCCACTTGGGATAGGTGTTCCACAGCAAGCACCTATTGATCGTCGGAAGCCGTTTTTGCACCAGGGGTCTCCGGGCTGTGTTCGTTGGGGTTGAACTCCTGCTAGCAACACCGCCGGGTTGAGGGAAGGGTTCAGACTGTGCCTGGGCCCTGTGGTCCCTTCCAGGTCAGTGTATGGCATTTCCTTCCCCTTGCCACAGGCACCTGGGAGCATGTCTGCCCGTGGAGAAAGACTTTCCCGTGGGAAGCCGGGTTTTGCCAAACGGGTCCCAGTGCTCTGCTCCTCTCTTTTCACTCCTGCTGCCAGAAGCCCAGGGAGGATGGGAGGGCTTGGAACATGGCTGGGCACTGTGGTTTCTTCCAGAGAAGTGGAGGGCATTTGCTTTACCTTGCCACAACCACTTGGGATAGGGTCTACACCTCAGGAAAACTGTCTCTGTGGGACGCCGGCTTTTTGCAAAGCGGTCTCAGGGCCGTGGGCCTCGGCTGTCCCTCCGGCTCCCCAAAGCACAGGGACGAGGTGAGGGGCTTAGACCATGCCTGGGCAATGTTGTTTCTTACACCTGGGTGTGTGGCATTTTGTTGAGCTGGCTTCCCCCACTTGGGATAGGTGTTCCACAGCAAGCACCTATTGATCGTCGGAAGCCGTTTTTGCACCAGGGGTCTCCGGGCTGTGTTCGTTGGGGTTGAACTCCTGCTAGCAAAACCGCCGGGTTGAGGGAAGGGTTCAGACTGTGCCTGGGCTCTGTGGTCTCTTCCAGGTCAGTGTATGGCATTTCCTTCCCCTTGCCCCAGGCACCTGGGAGCATGTCTGCACGTGGAGAAAGACTTTCCCGTGGGAAGCCGGGTTTTGTCAAACGGGTCCCAGTGCTCTGCTCCTCTCTTTTCACTCTTGCTGCCAGAAGCCCAGGGAGGGTGGGAGGGCTTAGAACATGGCTGGGCACTGTGGTTTCTTCCAGAGAAGTGGAGGGCATTTGCTTTACCTTGCCACAACCACTTGGGATAGGGTCTGCACCTCAGGAAAACTGTCTCCGTGGGAAGCCGGCCTTTTGCAAAGGGGTCTCAGGGCCGTGTGCCTCGGCTGTCCCTCCGGGTCCCCAAAGCACAGGGACGAGGTGAGGGGCTTAGACCATGCCTGGGCAATGTTGTTTCTTACACCTGGGTGTGTGGCATTTTGTTGAGCTGGCTACCCCCACTTGGGATAGGTGTTCCACAGCAAGCACCTATTGTTCGTCGGAAGCCGTTTTTGCCCCAGGGGTCTCCGGGCTGTGTTCGTTGGGGTTGAACTCCTGCTAGCAAAACCGCCGGGTTGAGGGAAGGGTTCAGACTGTGCCTGGGCCCTGTGGTCCCTTCCAGGTCAGTGTATGGCATTTCCTTCCCCTTGCCACAGGCACCTGGGAGCATGTCTGCCCGTGGAGAAAGACTTTCCCGTGGGAAGCCGGGTTTTGCCAAACGGGTCCCAGTGCTCTGCTCCTCTCTTTTCACTCCTGCTGCCAGAAGCCCAGGGAGGATGGGAGGGCTTGGAACATGGCTGGGCACTGTGGTTTCTTCCAGAGAAGTGGAGGGCATTTGCTTTACCTTGCCACAACCACTTGGGATAGGGTCTACACCTCAGGAAAACTGTCTCTGTGGGACGCCGGCTTTTTGCAAAGCGGTCTCAGGGCCGTGGGCCTCGGCTGTCCCTCCGGCTCCCCAAAGCACAGGGACGAGGTGAGGGGCTTAGACCATGCCTGGGCAATGTTGTTTCTTACACCTGGGTGTGTGGCATTTTGTTGAGCTGGCTTCCCCCACTTGGGATAGGTGTTCCACAGCAAGCACCTATTGATCGTCGGAAGCCGTTTTTGCACCAGGGGTCTCCGAGCTGTGTTCGTTGGGGTTGAACTCCTGCTAGCAAAACCGCCGGGTTGAGGGAAGGGTTCAGACTGTGCCTGGGCTCTGTGGTCTCTTCCAGGTCAGTGTATGGCATTTCCTTCCCCTTGCCCCAGGCACCTGGGAGCATGTCTGCACGTGGAGAAAGACTTTCCCGTGGGAAGCCGGGTTTTGTCAAACGGGTCCCAGTGCTCTGCTCCTCTCTTTTCACTCTTGCTGCCAGAAGCCCAGGGAGGATGGGAGGGCTTAGAACATGGCTGGGCACTGTGGTTTCTTCCAGAGAAGTGGAGGGCATTTGCTTTACCTTGCCACAACCACTTGGGATAGGGTCTGCACCTCAGGAAAACTGTCTCCGTGGGAAGCCGGCCTTTTGCAAAGGGGTCTCAGGGCCGTGTGCCTCGGCTGTCCCTCCGGGTCCCCAAAGCACAGGGACGAGGTGAGGGGCTTAGACCATGCCTGGGCAATGTTGTTTCTTACACCTGGGTGTGTGGCATTTTGTTGAGCTGGCTACCCCCACTTGGGATAGGTGTTCCACAGCAAGCACCTATTGTTCGTCGAAAGCCGTTTTTGCCCCAGGGGTCTCCGGGCTGTGTTCGTTGGGGTTGAACTCCTGCTAGCAAAACCGCCGGGTTGAGGGAAGGGTTCAGACTGTGCCTGGGCCCTGTGGTCTCTTCCAGGTCAGTGTATGGCATTTCCTTCCCCTTGCCACAGGCACCTGGGAGCATGTCTGCACGTGGAGAAAGACTTTCCCGTGGGATGCCGGGTTTTGCCAAACGGGTCCCATTGCTCTGCTCCTCTCTTTTCACTCCTGCTGCCAGAAGCCCAGGGAGGATGGGAGGGCTTAGAACATGGCTGGGCACTGTGGTTTCTTCCAGAGAAGTGGAGGGCATTTGCTTTACCTTGCCACAACCACTTGGGATAGGGTCTACACCTCAGGAAAACTGTCTCCGTGGGAAGCCGGCTTTTTGCAAAGGGGTCTCAGGGCCGTGGGCCTCGGCTGTCCCTCCGGCTCCCCAAAGCACAGGGACGAGGTGAGGGGCTTAGACCAATCTGGGCAATGTTGTTACTTACACCTGGGTGTGTGGCATTTTGTTGAGCTGGCTTCCCCCACTTGGGATAGGTGTTCCACAGCAAGCACCTATTGATCGTCGGAAGCCGTTTTTGCCCCAGGGGTCTCCGGGCTGTGTTCGTTGGGGTTGATCTCCTGCTTGCAAAACCGCCGGGTTGAGGGAAGGGTTCAGACTGTGCCTGGGCCCTGTGGTCTCTTCCAGGTCAGTGTATGGAATTTCCTTCCCCTTGCCACAGGTACCTGGGAGCATGTCTGCACGTGGAGAAAGACTTTCCCGTGGGAAGCCGGTTTTTGTGAAACGGGTCCCAGTGCTCTGCTCCTCTCTTTTCACTCCTGCTGCCAGAAGCCCAGGGAGGATGGGAGGGCTTAGAACATGGCTGGGCACTGTGGTTTCTTCCAGAGAAGTGGAGGGCATTTGCTTTACCTTGCCACAACCACTTGGGATAGGGTCTACACCTCAGGAAAACTGTCTCTGTGGGAAGCCGGCTTTTTGCAAAGGGGTCTCAGGGCCGTGGGCCTCGGCTGTCCCTCCGGCTCCCCAAAGCACAGGGACGAGGTGAGGGGCTTAGACCATGCCTGGGCAATGTTGTTTCTTACACCTGGGTGTGTGGCATTTTGTTGAGCTGGCTTCCCCCACTTGGGATAGGTGTTCCACAGCAAGCACCTATTGATCGTTGGAAGCCGTTTTTGCACCAGGGGTCTCCGGGCTGTGTTCGTTGGGGTAGAACTCCTGCTAGCAAAAACGCCGGGTTGAGGGAAGGGTTCAGACTGTGCCTGGGCCCTGTGGTCTCTTCCAGGTCAGTGTATGGCATTTCCTTCCCCTTGTACCAGGCACCTGGGAGCATGTCTGCACGTGGAGAAAGACTTTCCCGTGGGAAGCCGGGTTTTGTCAAACGGGTCCCAGTGCTCTGCTCCTCTCTTTTCACTCTTGCTGCCAGAAGCCCAGGGAGGATGGGAGGGCTTAGAACATGGCTGGGCACTGCGGTTTCTTCCAGAGAAGTGGAGGGCATTTGCTTTAGCTTGCCACAACCACTTGGGATAGGGTCTGCACCTCAGGAAAGTGTCTCCGTGGGAAGCCGGCTTTTTGCATAGGGGTCTCAGGGCCGTGTGCCTCGGCTGTCCCTCCGGCTTCCCAAAGCACAGGGACGAGGTGAGGGGCTTAGACCATGCCTGGGCAATGTTGTTTCTTACACCTGGGTGTGTGGCATTTTGTTGAGCTGGCTACCCCCACTTGGGATAGGTGTTCCACAGCAAGCACCTCTTGTTCGTCGGAAGCCGTTTTTGCCCCAGGGGTCTCCGGGCTGTGTTCGTTGGGGTTGAACTCCTGCTAGCAAAACCGCCGGGTTGAGGGAAGGGTTCAGACTGTGCCTGGGCTCTGTGGTCTCTTCCAGGTCAGTGTATGGCATTTCCTTCCCCTTGCCCCAGGCACCTGGGAACATGTCTGCCCGTGGAGAAAGACTTTCCCGTGGGAAGCCGGGTTTTGTCAAACGGGTCCCAGTGCTCTGCTCCTCTCTTTTCACTCCTGCTGCCAGAAGCCCAGGGAGGATGGGAGGGCTTAGAACATGGCTGGGCACTGTGGTTTCTTCCAGAGAAGTGGAGGGCATTTGCTTTACCTTGCCACAACCACTTGGGATAGGGTCTTCACCTCAGGAAAACTGTCTCCGTGGGAAGCCGGCTTTTTGCAAAGGGGTCTCAGGGCCGTGTGCCTCGGCTGTCCCTCCGGCTCCCCAAAGCACAGGGACGAGGTGAGGGGCTTAGACCATGCCTGGGCAAGGTTGTTTCTTACACCTTGGTTTGTGGCATTTTGTTGAGCTGGCTACCCCCACTTGGGATAGGTGTTCCACAGCAAGCACCTATTGTTCGTCGAAAGCCGTTTTTGCCCCAGGGGTCTCCGGGCTGTGTTCGTTGGGGTTGAACTCCTGCTAGCAAAACCGCCTGTTTGAGGGAAGGGTTCAGACTGTGCCTGGGCCCTGTGGTCTCTTCCAGGTCAGTGTATGGCATTTCCTTCCCCTTGCCCAAGGCACCTGGGAGCATGTCTGCACGTGGAGAAAGACTTTCCCATGGGAAGCCGGGTTCTGTCAAACGGGTCCCAGTGCTCTGCTCCTCTCTTTTCACTCCTGCTGCCAGAAGCCCAGGGAGGATGGGAGGGCTTAGAACATGGCTGGGCACTGTGGTTTCTTCCAGAGAAGTGGAGGGCATTTGATTTACCTTGCCACAACCACTTGGGATAGGGTCTGCACCTCAGGAAAACTCTCCGTGGGAAGCCGGCTTTTTGCAAAGGGGTCTCAGGGCCGTGTGCCTCGGCTGTCCCTCCGGCTCCCCAAAGCACAGGGACGAGGTGAGGGGCTTAGACCATGCCTGGGCAATGTTGTTTCTTACACCTGGGTGTGTGGCATTTTGTTGAGCTGGCTACCCCCACTTGGGATAGGTGTTCCAGAGCAAGCACCTATTGTTCGTCGGAAGCCGTTTTTGCCCCAGGGGTCTCCGGGCTGTGTTCGTTGGGGTTGAACTCCTGCTAGCAAAACCGCCGGGTTGAGGGAAGGGTTCAGACTGTGCCTGGGCCCTGTGGTCTCTTCCAGGTCAGTGTATGGCATTTCCTTCCCCTTGCCACAGGCACCTGGGAGCATGTCTGCACGTGGAGAAAGACTTTCCCGTGGGAAGCCGGGTTTTGCCAAACGGGTCCCAGTGCTCTGCTCCTCTCTTTTCACTCCTGCTGCCAGAAGCCCAGGGAGGATGGGAGGGCTTAGAACATGGCTGGGCACTGTGGTTTCTTCGAGAGAAGTGGAGGGCATTTGCTTTACCTTGCCACAACCACTTGGGATAGGGTCTGCACCTCAGGAAAACTGTCTCCGTGGGAAGCCGGCTTTTTGCAAAGCGGTCTCAGGGCCGTGGGCCTCGGCTGTCCCTCCGGCTCCCCAAAGCACAGGGACGAGGTGAGGGGCTTAGACCATGCCTGGGCAATGTTGTTTCTTACATCTGGGTGTGTGGCATTTTGTTGAACTGGCTACCCCCACTTGGGATAGGTGTTCCACAGCAAGCACCTATTGTTCGTCGGAAGCCGTTTTTGCCCCAGGGGTCTCCGGGCTGTGTTCGTTGGGGTTGAACTCCTGCTAGCAAAACCGCCGGGTTGAGGGAAGGGTTCAGACTGTGCCTGGGCCCTGTGGTCTCTTCCAGGTCAGTGTATGGCATTTCCTTCCCCTTGCCCCAGGCACCTGGGAGCATGTCTGCACGTGGAGAAAGACTTTCCCGTGGGAAGCCGGGTTTTGTCAAACGGGTCCCAGTGCTCTGCTCCTCTCTTTTCACTCCTGCTGCCAGAAGCCCAGGAGGGTGGGAGGGCTTAGAACATGGCTGGGCACTGCGGTTTCTTCCAGAGAATTGGAGGGCATTTGCTTTAGCTTGCCACAACCACTTGGGATAGGGTCTGCACCTCAGGAAAGTGTCTCCGTGGGAAGCCGGCTTTTTGCAAAGGGGTCTCAGGGCCGTGTGCCTCGGCTGTCCCTCCGGCTCCCCAAAGCACAGGGACGAGGTGACGGGCTTAGACCATGCCTGGGCAATGTTGTTTCTTACACCTGGGTGTGTGGCATTTTGTTGAGCTGGCTACCCCCACTTGGGATAGGTGTTCCACAGCGAGCACCTATTGATCGTCGGAAGCCGTTTTTGCCCCAGGGGTCTCCGGGCTGTGTTCGTTGGGGTTGAACTCCTGCTAGCAAAAACGCCGGGTTGAGGGAAGGGTTCAGACTGTGCCTGGGCCCTGTGGTCTCTTCCAGGTCAGTGTATGGCATTTCCTTCCCCTTGCCCCAGGCACCTGGGAGCATGTCTGCACGTGGAGAAAGACTTTCCCGTGGGAAGCCGGGTTTTGTCAAACGGGACCCAGTGCTCTGCTCCTCTCTTTTCACTCTTGCTGCCAGAAGCCCAGGTAGGATGGGAGGGCTTAGAACATGGCTGGGCACTGCGGTTTCTTCCAGAGAAGTGGAGGGCATTTGCTTTAGCTTGCCACAACCACTTGGGATAGGGTCTGCACCTCAGGAAACTGTTTCCGTGGGAAGCCGGCTTTTTGCAAAGGGGTCTCAGGGCCGTGTGCCTCGGCTGTCCCTCCGGCTTCCCAAAGCACAGGGACGAGGTGAGGGGCTTAGACCATGCCT
This sequence comes from Ursus americanus, assembly GCF_024610735.1. Classification (NCBI taxonomy): domain Eukaryota; kingdom Metazoa; phylum Chordata; class Mammalia; order Carnivora; family Ursidae; genus Ursus; species Ursus americanus. The sequence goes on from NW_028273636.1 coordinate 636,503, forward strand.
GGGCAATTTTGTTTCTTACACCTGGGTGTGTGGCATTTTGTTGAGCTGGCTACCCCCACTTGGGATAGGTGTTCCACAGCAAGCACCTATTGATCGTCGGAAGCCGTTTTTGCCCCAGGGGTCTCCGGGCTGTGTTCGTTGGGGTTGAACTCCTGCTAGCAAAACCGCCGGGTTGAGGGAAGGGTTCAGACTGTGCCTGGGCCCTGTGGTCCCTTCCAGGTCAGTGTATGGCATTTCCTTCCCCTTGCCACAGGCACCTGGGAGCATGTCTGCCCGTGGAGAAAGACTTTCCCGTGGGAAGCCGGGTTTTGCCAAACGGGTCCCAGTGCTCTGCTCCTCTCTTTTCACTCCTGCTGCCAGAAGCCCAGGGAGGATGGGAGGGCTTGGAACATGGCTGGGCACTGTGGTTTCTTCCAGAGAAGTGGAGGGCATTTGCTTTACCTTGCCACAACCACTTGGGATAGGGTCTACACCTCAGGAAAACTGTCTCTGTGGGACGCCGGCTTTTTGCAAAGCGGTCTCAGGGCCGTGGGCCTCGGCTGTCCCTCCGGCTCCCCAAAGCACAGGGACGAGGTGAGGGGCTTAGACCATGCCTGGGCAATGTTGTTTCTTACACCTGGGTGTGTGGCATTTTGTTGAGCTGGCTTCCCCCACTTGGGATAGGTGTTCCACAGCAAGCACCTATTGATCGTCGGAAGCCGTTTTTGCACCAGGGGTCTCCGGGCTGTGTTCGTTGGGGTTGAACTCCTGCTAGCAACACCGCCGGGTTGAGGGAAGGGTTCAGACTGTGCCTGGGCCCTGTGGTCCCTTCCAGGTCAGTGTATGGCATTTCCTTCCCCTTGCCACAGGCACCTGGGAGCATGTCTGCCCGTGGAGAAAGACTTTCCCGTGGGAAGCCGGGTTTTGCCAAACGGGTCCCAGTGCTCTGCTCCTCTCTTTTCACTCCTGCTGCCAGAAGCCCAGGGAGGATGGGAGGGCTTGGAACATGGCTGGGCACTGTGGTTTCTTCCAGAGAAGTGGAGGGCATTTGCTTTACCTTGCCACAACCACTTGGGATAGGGTCTACACCTCAGGAAAACTGTCTCTGTGGGACGCCGGCTTTTTGCAAAGCGGTCTCAGGGCCGTGGGCCTCGGCTGTCCCTCCGGCTCCCCAAAGCACAGGGACGAGGTGAGGGGCTTAGACCATGCCTGGGCAATGTTGTTTCTTACACCTGGGTGTGTGGCATTTTGTTGAGCTGGCTTCCCCCACTTGGGATAGGTGTTCCACAGCAAGCACCTATTGATCGTCGGAAGCCGTTTTTGCACCAGGGGTCTCCGGGCTGTGTTCGTTGGGGTTGAACTCCTGCTAGCAAAACCGCCGGGTTGAGGGAAGGGTTCAGACTGTGCCTGGGCTCTGTGGTCTCTTCCAGGTCAGTGTATGGCATTTCCTTCCCCTTGCCCCAGGCACCTGGGAGCATGTCTGCACGTGGAGAAAGACTTTCCCGTGGGAAGCCGGGTTTTGTCAAACGGGTCCCAGTGCTCTGCTCCTCTCTTTTCACTCTTGCTGCCAGAAGCCCAGGGAGGGTGGGAGGGCTTAGAACATGGCTGGGCACTGTGGTTTCTTCCAGAGAAGTGGAGGGCATTTGCTTTACCTTGCCACAACCACTTGGGATAGGGTCTGCACCTCAGGAAAACTGTCTCCGTGGGAAGCCGGCCTTTTGCAAAGGGGTCTCAGGGCCGTGTGCCTCGGCTGTCCCTCCGGGTCCCCAAAGCACAGGGACGAGGTGAGGGGCTTAGACCATGCCTGGGCAATGTTGTTTCTTACACCTGGGTGTGTGGCATTTTGTTGAGCTGGCTACCCCCACTTGGGATAGGTGTTCCACAGCAAGCACCTATTGTTCGTCGGAAGCCGTTTTTGCCCCAGGGGTCTCCGGGCTGTGTTCGTTGGGGTTGAACTCCTGCTAGCAAAACCGCCGGGTTGAGGGAAGGGTTCAGACTGTGCCTGGGCCCTGTGGTCCCTTCCAGGTCAGTGTATGGCATTTCCTTCCCCTTGCCACAGGCACCTGGGAGCATGTCTGCCCGTGGAGAAAGACTTTCCCGTGGGAAGCCGGGTTTTGCCAAACGGGTCCCAGTGCTCTGCTCCTCTCTTTTCACTCCTGCTGCCAGAAGCCCAGGGAGGATGGGAGGGCTTGGAACATGGCTGGGCACTGTGGTTTCTTCCAGAGAAGTGGAGGGCATTTGCTTTACCTTGCCACAACCACTTGGGATAGGGTCTACACCTCAGGAAAACTGTCTCTGTGGGACGCCGGCTTTTTGCAAAGCGGTCTCAGGGCCGTGGGCCTCGGCTGTCCCTCCGGGTCCCCAAAGCACAGGGACGAGGTGAGGGGCTTAGACCATGCCTGGGCAATGTTGTTTCTTACACCTGGGTGTGTGGCATTTTGTTGAGCTGGCTTCCCCCACTTGGGATAGGTGTTCCACAGCAAGCACCTATTGTTCGTCGGAAGCCGTTTTTGCCCCAGGGGTCTCCGGGCTGTGTTCGTTGGGGTTGAACTCCTGCTAGCAAAACCGCCGGGTTGAGGGAAGGGTTCAGACTGTGCCTGGGCTCTGTGGTCTCTTCCAGGTCAGTGTATGGCATTTCCTTCCCCTTGCCCCAGGCACCTGGGAGCATGTCTGCACGTGGAGAAAGACTTTCCCGTGGGAAGCCGGGTTTTGTCAAACGGGTCCCAGTGCTCTGCTCCTCTCTTCTCACTCTTGCTGCCAGAAGCCCAGGGAGGATGGGAGGGCTTAGAACATGGCTGGGCACTGTGGTTTCTTCCAGAGAAGTGGAGGGCATTTGCTTTACCTTGCCACAACCACTTGGGATAGGGTCTGCACCTCAGGAAAACTGTCTCCGTGGGAAGCCGGCCTTTTGCAAAGGGGTCTCAGGGCCGTGTGCCTCGGCTGTCCCTCCGGGTCCCCAAAGCACAGGGACGAGGTGAGGGGCTTAGACCATGCCTGGGCAATGTTGTTTCTTACACCTGGGTGTGTGGCATTTTGTTGAGCTGGCTACCCCCACTTGGGATAGGTGTTCCACAGCAAGCACCTATTGTTCGTCGGAAGCCGTTTTTGCCCCAGGGGTCTCCGGGCTGTGTTCGTTGGGGTTGAACTCCTGCTAGCAAAACCGCCGGGTTGAGGGAAGGGTTCAGACTGTGCCTGGGCCCTGTGGTCCCTTCCAGGTCAGTGTATGGCATTTCCTTCCCCTTGCCACAGGCACCTGGGAGCATGTCTGCCCGTGGAGAAAGACTTTCCCGTGGGAAGCCGGGTTTTACCAAACGGGTCCCAGTGCTCTGCTCCTCTCTTTTCACTCCTGCTGCCAGAAGCCCAGGGAGGATGGGAGGGCTTGGAACATGGCTGGGCACTGTGGTTTCTTCCAGAGAAGTGGAGGGCATTTGCTTTACCTTGCCACAACCACTTGGGATAGGGTCTACACCTCAGGAAAACTGTCTCTGTGGGACGCCGGCTTTTTGCAAAGCGGTCTCAGGGCCGTGGGCCTCGGCTGTCCCTCCGGCTCCCCAAAGCACAGGGACGAGGTGAGGGGCTTAGACCATGCCTGGGCAATGTTGTTTCTTACACCTGGGTGTGTGGCATTTTGTTGAGCTGGCTACCCCCACTTGGGATAGGTGTTCCACAGCAAGCACCTATTGATCGTCGGAAGCCGTTTTTGCACCAGGGGTCTCCGAGCTGTGTTCGTTGGGGTTGAACTCCTGCTAGCAAAACCGCCGGGTTGAGGGAAGGGTTCAGACTGTGCCTGGGCTCTGTGGTCTCTTCCAGGTCAGTGTATGGCATTTCCTTCCCCTTGCCCCAGGCACCTGGGAGCATGTCTGCACGTGGAGAAAGACTTTCCCGTGGGAAGCCGGGTTTTGTCAAACGGGTCCCAGTGCTCTGCTCCTCTCTTTTCACTCTTGCTGCCAGAAGCCCAGGGAGGATGGGAGGGCTTAGAACATGGCTGGGCACTGTGGTTTCTTCCAGAGAAGTGGAGGGCATTTGCTTTACCTTGCCACAACCACTTGGGATAGGGTCTGCACCTCAGGAAAACTGTCTCCGTGGGAAGCCGGCCTTTTGCAAAGGGGTCTCAGGGCCGTGTGCCTCGGCTGTCCCTCCGGGTCCCCAAAGCACAGGGACGAGGTGAGGGGCTTAGACCATGCCTGGGCAATGTTGTTTCTTACACCTGGGTGTGTGGCATTTTGTTGAGCTGGCTACCCCCACTTGGGATAGGTGTTCCACAGCAAGCACCTATTGTTCGTCGAAAGCCGTTTTTGCCCCAGGGGTCTCCGGGCTGTGTTCGTTGGGGTTGAACTCCTGCTAGCAAAACCGCCGGGTTGAGGGAAGGGTTCAGACTGTGCCTGGGCCCTGTGGTCTCTTCCAGGTCAGTGTATGGCATTTCCTTCCCCTTGCCACAGGCACCTGGGAGCATGTCTGCACGTGGAGAAAGACTTTCCCGTGGGATGCCGGGTTTTGCCAAACGGGTCCCATTGCTCTGCTCCTCTCTTTTCACTCCTGCTGCCAGAAGCCCAGGGAGGATGGGAGGGCTTAGAACATGGCTGGGCACTGTGGTTTCTTCCAGAGAAGTGGAGGGCATTTGCTTTACCTTGCCACAACCACTTGGGATAGGGTCTACACCTCAGGAAAACTGTCTCCGTGGGAAGCCGGCTTTTTGCAAAGGGGTCTCAGGGCCGTGGGCCTCGGCTGTCCCTCCGGCTCCCCAAAGCACAGGGACGAGGTGAGGGGCTTAGACCAATCTGGGCAATGTTGTTACTTACACCTGGGTGTGTGGCATTTTGTTGAGCTGGCTTCCCCCACTTGGGATAGGTGTTCCACAGCAAGCACCTATTGATCGTCGGAAGCCGTTTTTGCCCCAGGGGTCTCCGGGCTGTGTTCGTTGGGGTTGATCTCCTGCTTGCAAAACCGCCGGGTTGAGGGAAGGGTTCAGACTGTGCCTGGGCCCTGTGGTCTCTTCCAGGTCAGTGTATGGAATTTCCTTCCCCTTGCCACAGGTACCTGGGAGCATGTCTGCACGTGGAGAAAGACTTTTCCGTGGGAAGCCGGTTTTTGTGAAACGGGTCCCAGTGCTCTGCTCCTCTCTTTTCACTCCTGCTGCCAGAAGCCCAGGGAGGATGGGAGGGCTTAGAACATGGCTGGGCACTGTGGTTTCTTCCAGAGAAGTGGAGGGCATTTGCTTTACCTTGCCACAACCACTTGGGATAGGGTCTACACCTCAGGAAAACTGTCTCTGTGGGAAGCCGGCTTTTTGCAAAGGGGTCTCAGGGCCGTGGGCCTCGGCTGTCCCTCCGGCTCCCCAAAGCACAGGGACGAGGTGAGGGGCTTAGACCATGCCTGGGCAATGTTGTTTCTTACACCTGGGTGTGTGGCATTTTGTTGAGCTGGCTTCCCCCACTTGGGATAGGTGTTCCACAGCAAGCACCTATTGATCGTTGGAAGCCGTTTTTGCACCAGGGGTCTCCGGGCTGTGTTCGTTGGGGTAGAACTCCTGCTAGCAAAAACGCCGGGTTGAGGGAAGGGTTCAGACTGTGCCTGGGCCCTGTGGTCTCTTCCAGGTCAGTGTATGGCATTTCCTTCCCCTTGTACCAGGCACCTGGGAGCATGTCTGCACGTGGAGAAAGACTTTCCCGTGGGAAGCCGGGTTTTGTCAAACGGGTCCCAGTGCTCTGCTCCTCTCTTTTCACTCTTGCTGCCAGAAGCCCAGGGAGGATGGGAGGGCTTAGAACATGGCTGGGCACTGCGGTTTCTTCCAGAGAAGTGGAGGGCATTTGCTTTAGCTTGCCACAACCACTTGGGATAGGGTCTGCACCTCAGGAAAGTGTCTCCGTGGGAAGCCGGCTTTTTGCATAGGGGTCTCAGGGCCGTGTGCCTCGGCTGTCCCTCCGGCTTCCCAAAGCACAGGGACGAGGTGAGGGGCTTAGACCATGCCTGGGCAATGTTGTTTCTTACACCTGGGTGTGTGGCATTTTGTTGAGCTGGCTACCCCCACTTGGGATAGGTGTTCCACAGCAAGCACCTCTTGTTCGTCGGAAGCCGTTTTTGCCCCAGGGGTCTCCGGGCTGTGTTCGTTGGGGTTGAACTCCTGCTAGCAAAACCGCCGGGTTGAGGGAAGGGTTCAGACTGTGCCTGGGCTCTGTGGTCTCTTCCAGGTCAGTGTATGGCATTTCCTTCCCCTTGCCCCAGGCACCTGGGAACATGTCTGCCCGTGGAGAAAGACTTTCCCGTGGGAAGCCGGGTTTTGTCAAACGGGTCCCAGTGCTCTGCTCCTCTCTTTTCACTCCTGCTGCCAGAAGCCCAGGGAGGATGGGAGGGCTTAGAACATGGCTGGGCACTGTGGTTTCTTCCAGAGAAGTGGAGGGCATTTGCTTTACCTTGCCACAACCACTTGGGATAGGGTCTTCACCTCAGGAAAACTGTCTCCGTGGGAAGCCGGCTTTTTGCAAAGGGGTCTCAGGGCCGTGTGCCTCGGCTGTCCCTCCGGCTCCCCAAAGCACAGGGACGAGGTGAGGGGCTTAGACCATGCCTGGGCAAGGTTGTTTCTTACACCTTGGTTTGTGGCATTTTGTTGAGCTGGCTACCCCCACTTGGGATAGGTGTTCCACAGCAAGCACCTATTGTTCGTCGAAAGCCGTTTTTGCCCCAGGGGTCTCCGGGCTGTGTTCGTTGGGGTTGAACTCCTGCTAGCAAAACCGCCTGTTTGAGGGAAGGGTTCAGACTGTGCCTGGGCCCTGTGGTCTCTTCCAGGTCAGTGTATGGCATTTCCTTCCCCTTGCCCAAGGCACCTGGGAGCATGTCTGCACGTGGAGAAAGACTTTCCCATGGGAAGCCGGGTTCTGTCAAACGGGTCCCAGTGCTCTGCTCCTCTCTTTTCACTCCTGCTGCCAGAAGCCCAGGGAGGATGGGAGGGCTTAGAACATGGCTGGGCACTGTGGTTTCTTCCAGAGAAGTGGAGGGCATTTGATTTACCTTGCCACAACCACTTGGGATAGGGTCTGCACCTCAGGAAAACTCTCCGTGGGAAGCCGGCTTTTTGCAAAGGGGTCTCAGGGCCGTGTGCCTCGGCTGTCCCTCCGGCTCCCCAAAGCACAGGGACGAGGTGAGGGGCTTAGACCATGCCTGGGCAATGTTGTTTCTTACACCTGGGTGTGTGGCATTTTGTTGAGCTGGCTACCCCCACTTGGGATAGGTGTTCCAGAGCAAGCACCTATTGTTCGTCGGAAGCCGTTTTTGCCCCAGGGGTCTCCGGGCTGTGTTCGTTGGGGTTGAACTCCTGCTAGCAAAACCGCCGGGTTGAGGGAAGGGTTCAGACTGTGCCTGGGCCCTGTGGTCTCTTCCAGGTCAGTGTATGGCATTTCCTTCCCCTTGCCACAGGCACCTGGGAGCATGTCTGCACGTGGAGAAAGACTTTCCCGTGGGAAGCCGGGTTTTGCCAAACGGGTCCCAGTGCTCTGCTCCTCTCTTTTCACTCCTGCTGCCAGAAGCCCAGGGAGGATGGGAGGGCTTAGAACATTGCTGGGCACTGTGGTTTCTTCGAGAGAAGTGGAGGGCATTTGCTTTACCTTGCCACAACCACTTGGGATAGGGTCTGCACCTCAGGAAAACTGTCTCCGTGGGAAGCCGGCTTTTTGCAAAGCGGTCTCAGGGCCGTGGGCCTCGGCTGTCCCTCCTGCTCCCCAAAGCACAGGGACGAGGTGAGGGGCTTAGACCATGCCTGGGCAATGTTGTTTCTTACATCTGGGTGTGTGGCATTTTGTTGAACTGGCTACCCCCACTTGGGATAGGTGTTCCACAGCAAGCACCTATTGTTCGTCGGAAGCCGTTTTTGCCCCAGGGGTCTCCGGGCTGTGTTCGTTGGGGTTGAACTCCTGCTAGCAAAACCGCCTGTTTGAGGGAAGGGTTCAGACTGTGCCTGGGCCCTGTGGTCTCTTCCAGGTCAGTGTATGGCATTTCCTTCCCCTTACCCCAGGCACCTGGGAGCATGTCTGCACGTGGAGAAAGACTTTCCCGTGGGAAGCCGGGTTTTGTCAAACGGGTCCCAGTGCTCTGCTCCTCTCTTTTCACTCCTGCTGCCAGAAGCCCAGGAGGGTGGGAGGGCTTAGAACATGGCTGGGCACTGCGGTTTCTTCCAGAGAATTGGAGGGCATTTGCTTTAGCTTGCCACAACCACTTGGGATAGGGTCTGCACCTCAGGAAAGTGTCTCCGTGGGAAGCCGGCTTTTTGCAAAGGGGTCTCAGGGCCGTGTGCCTCGGCTGTCCCTCCGGCTCCCCAAAGCACAGGGACGAGGTGACGGGCTTAGACCATGCCTGGGCAATGTTGTTTCTTACACCTGGGTGTGTGGCATTTTGTTGAGCTGGCTACCCCCACTTGGGATAGGTGTTCCACAGCGAGCACCTATTGTTCGTCGGAAGCCGTTTTTGCCCCAGGGGTCTCCGGGCTGTGTTCGTTGGGGTTGAACTCCTGCTAGCAAAACCGCCGGCTTGAGGGAAGGGTTCAGACTGTGCCTGGGCCCTGTGGTCTCTTCCAGGTCAGTGTATGGCATTTCCTTCCCCTTGCCCCAGGCACCTGGGAGCATGCCTGCCCGTGGAGAAAGACTTTCCCGTGGGAAGCCGGGTTTTGTCAAACGGGTCCCAGTGCTCTGCTCCTCTCTTTTCACTCCTGCTGCCAGAAGCCCAGGGAGGATGGGAGGGCTTAGAACATGGCTGGGCACTGTGGTTTCTTCCAGAGAAGTGGAGGGCATTTGCTTTACCTTGCCACAACCACTTGGGATAGGGTCTGCACCTCAGGAAAACTCTCCGTGGGAAGCCGGCTTTTTGCAAAGGGGTCTCAGGGCCGTGGGCCTCGGCTGTCCCTCCAGCTCCCCAAAGCACAGGGACGAGGGGAGGGGCTTAGACCATGCCTGGGCAATGTTGTTTCTTACACCTGGGTGTGTGGCATTTTGTTGAGCTGGCTACCCCCACTTGGGATAGGTGTTCCACAGCAAGCACCTATTGTTCGTTGGAAGCCGTTTTTGCCCCAGGGGTCTCCGGGCTGTGTTCGTTGGGGTTGAAGTCCTGCTAGCAAAACCGCCGGGTTGAGGGAAGGGTTCAGACTGTGCCTGGGCCCTGTGGTCTCTTCCAGGTCAGTGTATGGCATTTCCTTCCCCTTGCCACAGGCACCTGGGAGCATGTCTGCACGTGGAGAAAGACTTTCCCGTGGGAAGCCGGGTTATGCCAAACGGGTCCCAGTGCTCTGCTCCTCTCTTTTCACTCCTGCTGCCAGAAGCCCAGGGAGGATGGGAGGGCTTAGAACATGGCTGGGCACTGTGGTTTCTTCCAGAGAAGTGGAGGGCATTTGCTTTACCTTGCCACAACCACTTGGGATAGGATCTACACCTCAGGAAAACTGTCTCCGTGGGAAGCCGGCTTTTTGCAAAGGGGTCTCAGGGCCGTGGGCCTCGGCTGTCCCTCCGACTCCCCAAAGCACAGGGACGAGGTGAGGGGCTTAGACCAAGCCTGGGCAATGTTGTTACTTACACCTGGGTGTGTGGCATTTTGTTGAGCTGGCTTCCCCCACTTGGGATAGGTGTTCCACAGCAAGCACCTATTGATCGTCGGAAGCCGTTTTTGCCCCAGGGGTCTCCGGGCTGTGTTCCTTGGGGTTGATCTCCTGCTTGCAAAACCGCCGGGTTGAGGGAAGGGTTCAGACTGTGCCTGGGCCCTGTGGTCTCTTCCAGGTCAGTGTATGGCATTTCCTTCCCCTTGCCCCAGGCACCTGGGAGCATGTCTGCACGTGGAGAAAGACTTTCCCGTGGGAAGCCGGGTTTTGTCAAACGGGTCCCAGTGCTCTGCTCCTCTCTTTTCACTCTTGCTGCCAGAAGCCCAGGGAGGATGGGAGGGCTTAGAACATGGCTGGGCACTGTGGTTTCTTCCAGAGAAGTGGAGGGCATTTGCTTTACCTTGCCACAACCACTTGGGATAGGGTCTGCACCTCAGGAAAACTGTCTCAGTGGGAAGCCGGCTTTTTGCAAAGGGGTCTCAGGGCCGTGGGCCTCGGCTGTCCCTCCTGCTCCCCAAAGCACAGGGACGAGGTGAGGGGCTTAGACCATGCCTGGGCAATGTTGTTTCTTACACCTGGGTGTGTGGCATTTTCATGAGCTGCCTTCCCCCACTTGGGATAGGTGTTCCACAGCAAGCACCTATTGACCGTCGGAAGCCGTTTTTGCCCCAGGGGTCTCCGGGCTGTGTTCGTTGGGGTTGAACTCCTGCTAGCAAAACCGCCGGGTTGAGGGAAGGGTTCAGACTGTGCCTGGGCCCTGTGGTCTCTTCCAGGTCAGTGTATGGCATTTCCTTCCCCTTGCCACAGGCACCTGGGAGCATGTCTGCACGTGGAGAAAGACTTTCCCGTGGGAAGCCGGGTTTTGTCAAACGGGTCCCAGTGCTCTGCTCCTCTCTTTTCACTCCTGCTGCCAGAAGCCCAGGGAGGATGGGAGGGCTTAGAACATGGCTGGGCACTGTGGTTTCTTCCAGAGAAGTGGAGGGCATTTGCTTTACCTTGCCACAACCACTTGGGATAGGGTCTGCACCTCAGGAAAAGTGTCTCCGTGGGAAGCCGGCTTTTTGCAAAGGGGTCTCAGGGCCGTGTGCCTCGGCTGTCCCTCCGGCTCCCCAAAGCACAGGGACGAGGTGAGGGGCTTAGACCATGCCTGGGCAATGTTGTTTCTTACACCTGGGTTTGTGGCATTTTGTTGAGCTGGCTACCCCCACTTGGGATAGGTGTTCCACAGCAAGCACCTATTGTTCGTCGGAAGCCGTTTTTGCCCCAGGGGTCTCCGGGCTGTGTTCGTTGGGGTTGAACTCCTGCTAGCAAAACCGCCTGTTTGAGGGAAGGGTTCAGACTGTGCCTGGGCCCTGTGGTCTCTTCCAGGTCAGTGTATGGCATTTCCTTCCCCTTGCCCCAGGCACCTGGGAGCATGTCTGAACGTGGAGAAAGACTTTCCCGTGGGAAGCCGGTTTTTGTCAAACGGGTCCCAGTGCTCTGCTCCTCTCTTTTCACTCCTGCTGCCAGAAGCCCAGGGAGGATGGGAGGGCTTAGAACATGGCTGGGCACTGTGGTTTCTTCAGAGAAGTGGAGGGCATTTGCTTTACCTTGCCACAACCACTTGGGATAGGGTCTACACCTCAGGAAAACTGTCTCTGTGGGAAGCCGGCTTTTTGCAAAGGGGTCTCAGGGCCGTGGGCCTCGGCTGTCCCTCCGGCTCCCCAAAGCACAGGGACGAGGTGAGGGGCTTAGACCATGCCTGGGCAATGTTGTTTCTTACACCTGGGTGTGTGGCATTTTGTTGAGCTGGCTTCCCCCACTTGGGATAGGTGTTCCACAAGAAGCACCTATTGATCGTTGGAAGCCGTTTTTGCACCAGGGGTCTCCGGGCTGTGTTCGTTGGGGTAGAACTCCTGCTAGCAAAAACGCCGGGTTGAGGGAAGGGTTCAGACTGTGCCTGGGCCCTGTGGTCTCTTCCAGGTCAGTGTATGGCATTTCCTTCCCCTTGTACCAGGCACCTGGGAGCATGTCTGCACGTGGAGAAAGACTTTCCCGTGGGAAGCCGGGTTTTGTCAAACGGGTCCCAGTGCTCTGCTCCTCTCTTTTCACTCTTGCTGCCAGAAGCCCAGGGAGGATGGGAGGGCTTAGAACATGGCTGGGCACTGCGGTTTCTTCCAGAGAAGTGGAGGGCATTTGCTTTAGCTTGCCACAACCACTTGGGATAGGGTCTGCACCTCAGGAAAGTGTCTCCGTGGGAAGCCGGCTTTTTGCATAGGGGTCTCAGGGCCGTGTGCCTCGGCTGTCCCTCCGGCTTCCCAAAGCACAGGGACGAGGTGAGGGGCTTAGACCATGCCTGGGCAATGTTGTTTCTTACACCTGGGTGTGTGGCATTTTGTTGAGCTGGCTACCCCCACTTGGGATAGGTGTTCCACAGCAAGCACCTCTTGTTCGTCGGAAGCCGTTTTTGCCCCAGGGGTCTCCGGGCTGTGTTCGTTGGGGTTGAACTCCTGCTAGCAAAACCGCCGGGTTGAGGGAAGGGTTCAGACTGTGCCTGGGCTCTGTGGTCTCTTCCAGGTCAGTGTATGGCATTTCCTTCCCCTTGCCCCAGGCACCTGGGAACATGTCTGCCCGTGGAGAAAGACTTTCCCGTGGGAAGCCGGGTTTTGTCAAACGGGTCCCAGTGCTCTGCTCCTCTCTTTTCACTCCTGCTGCCAGAAGCCCAGGGAGGATGGGAGGGCTTAGAACATGGCTGGGCACTGTGGTTTCTTCCAGAGAAGTGGAGGGCATTTGCTTTACCTTGCCACAACCACTTGGGATAGGGTCTTCACCTCAGGAAAACTGTCTCCGTGGGAAGCCGGCTTTTTGCAAAGGGGTCTCAGGGCCGTGTGCCTCGGCTGTCCCTCCGGCTCCCCAAAGCACAGGGACGAGGTGAGGGGCTTAGACCATGCCTGGGCAAGGTTGTTTCTTACACCTGGGTTTGTGGCATTTTGTTGAGCTGGCTACCCCCACTTGGGATAGGTGTTCCACAGCAAGCACCTATTGTTCGTCGAAAGCCGTTTTTGCCCCAGGGGTCTCCGGGCTGTGTTCGTTGGGGTTGAACTCCTGCTAGCAAAACCGCCTGTTTGAGGGAAGGGTTCAGACTGTGCCTGGGCCCTGTGGTCTCTTCCAGGTCAGTGTATGGCATTTCCTTCCCCTTGCCCCAGGCACCTGGGAGCATGTCTGCACGTGGAGAAAGACTTTCCCGTGGGAAGCCGGGTTTTGTCAAACGGGTCCCAGTGCTCTGCTCCTCTCTTTTCACTCCTGCTGCCAGAAGCCCAGGGAGGATGGGAGGGCTTAGAACATGGCTGGGCACTGTGGTTTCTTCCAGAGAAGTGGAGGGCATTTGATTTACCTTGCCACAACCACTTGGGATAGGGTCTGCACCTCAGGAAAACTCTCCGTGGGAAGCCGGCTTTTTGCAAAGGGGTCTCAGGGCCGTGTGCCTCGGCTGTCCCTCCGGCTCCCCAAAGCACAGGGACGAGGAGAGGGGCTTAGACCATGCCTGGGCAATGTTGTTTCTTACACCTGGGTGTGTGGCATTTTGTTGAGCTGGCTACCCCCACTTGGGATAGGTGTTCCAGAGCAAGCACCTATTGTTCGTCGGAAGCCGTTTTTGCCCCAGGGGTCTCCGGGCTGTGTTCGTTGGGGTTGAACTCCTGCTAGCAAAACCGCCGGGTTGAGGGAAGGGTTCAGACTGTGCCTGGGCCCTGTGGTCTCTTCCAGGTCAGTGTATGGCATTTCCTTCCCCTTGCCACAGGCACCTGGGAGCATGTCTGCACGTGGAGAAAGACTTTCCCGTGGGAAGCCGGGTTTTGCCAAACGGGTCCCAGTGCTCTGCTCCTCTCTTTTCACTCCTGCTGCCAGAAGCCCAGGGAGGATGGGAGGGCTTAGAACATGGCTGGGCACTGTGGTTTCTTCGAGAGAAGTGGAGGGCATTTGCTTTACCTTGCCACAACCACTTGGGATAGGGTCTGCACCTCAGGAAAACTGTCTCCGTGGGAAGCCGGCTTTTTGCAAAGCGGTCTCAGGGCCGTGGGCCTCGGCTGTCCCTCCGGCTCCCCAAAGCACAGGGACGAGGTGAGGGGCTTAGACCATGCCTGGGCAATGTTGTTTCTTACATCTGGGTGTGTGGCATTTTGTTGAACTGGCTACCCCCACTTGGGATAGGTGTTCCACAGCAAGCACCTATTGTTCGTCGGAAGCCGTTTTTGCCCCAGGGGTCTCCGGGCTGTGTTCGTTGGGGTTGAACTCCTGCTAGCAAAACCGCCGGGTTGAGGGAAGGGTTCAGACTGTGCCTGGGCCCTGTGGTCTCTTCCAGGTCAGTGTATGGCATTTCCTTCCCCTTGCCCCAGGCACCTGGGAGCATGTCTGCACGTGGAGAAAGACTTTCCCGTGGGAAGCCGGGTTTTGTCAAACGGGTCCCAGTGCTCTGCTCCTCTCTTTTCACTCCTGCTGCCAGAAGCCCAGGAGGGTGGGAGGGCTTAGAACATGGCTGGGCACTGCGGTTTCTTCCAGAGAATTGGAGGGCATTTGCTTTAGCTTGCCACAACCACTTGGGATAGGGTCTGCACCTCAGGAAAGTGTCTCCGTGGGAAGCCGGCTTTTTGCAAAGGGGTCTCAGGGCCGTGTGCCTCGGCTGTCCCTCCGGCTCCCCAAAGCACAGCCACGAGGTGACGGGCTTAGACCATGCCTGGGCAATGTTGTTTCTTACACCTGGGTGTGTGGCATTTTGTTGAGCTGGCTACCCCCACTTGGGATAGGTGTTCCACAGCGAGCACCTATTGTTCGTCGGAAGCCGTTTTTGCCCCAGGGGTCTCCGGGCTGTGTTCGTTGGGGTTGAACTCCTGCTAGCAAAACCGCCGGCTTGAGGGAAGGGTTCAGACTGTGCCTGGGCCCTGTGGTCTCTTCCAGGTCAGTGTATGGCATTTCCTTCCCCTTGCCCCAGGCACCTGGGAGCATGCCTGCCCGTGGAGAAAGACTTTCCCGTGGGAAGCCGGGTTTTGTCAAACGGGTCCCAGTGCTCTGCTCCTCTCTTTTCACTCCTGCTGCCAGAAGCCCAGGGAGGATGGGAGGGCTTAGAACATGGCTGGGCACTGTGGTTTCTTCCAGAGAAGTGGAGGGCATTTGCTTTACCTTGCCACAACCACTTGGGATAGGGTCTGCACCTCAGGAAAACTCTCCGTGGGAAGCCGGCTTTTTGCAAAGGGGTCTCAGGGCCGTGGGCCTCGGCTGTCCCTCCAGCTCCCCAAAGCACAGGGACGAGGGGAGGGGCTTAGACCATGCCTGGGCAATGTTGTTTCTTACACCTGGGTGTGTGGCATTTTGTTGAGCTGGCTACCCCCACTTGGGATAGGTGTTCCACAGCAAGCACCTATTGTTCGTTGGAAGCCGTTTTTGCCCCAGGGGTCTCCGGGCTGTGTTCGTTGGGGTTGAAGTCCTGCTAGCAAAACCGCCGGGTTGAGGGAAGGGTTCAGACTGTGCCTGGGCCCTGTGGTCTCTTCCAGGTCAGTGTATGGCATTTCCTTCCCCTTGCCACAGGCACCTGGGAGCATGTCTGCACGTGGAGAAAGACTTTCCCGTGGGAAGCCGGGTTATGCCAAACGGGTCCCAGTGCTCTGCTCCTCTCTTTTCACTCCTGCTGCCAGAAGCCCAGGGAGGATGGGAGGGCTTAGAACATGGCTGGGCACTGTGGTTTCTTCCAGAGAAGTGGAGGGCATTTGCTTTACCTTGCCACAACCACTTGGGATAGGATCTACACCTCAGGAAAACTGTCTCCGTGGGAAGCCGGCTTTTTGCAAAGGGGTCTCAGGGCCGTGGGCCTCGGCTGTCCCTCCGACTCCCCAAAGCACAGGGACGAGGTGAGGGGCTTAGACCAAGCCTGGGCAATGTTGTTACTTACACCTGGGTGTGTGGCATTTTGTTGAGCTGGCTTCCCCCACTTGGGATAGGTGTTCCACAGCAAGCACCTATTGATCGTCGGAAGCCGTTTTTGCCCCAGGGGTCTCCGGGCTGTGTTCCTTGGGGTTGATCTCCTGCTTGCAAAACCGCCGGGTTGAGGGAAGGGTTCAGACTGTGCCTGGGCCCTGTGGTCTCTTCCAGGTCAGTGTATGGCATTACCTTCCCCTTGCCACAGGCACCTGGGAGCAAGTCTGCACGTGGAGAAAGACTTTCCCGTGGGAAGCCGGGTTTTGTCAAACGGGTCCCAGTGCTCTGCTCCTCTCTTTTCACTCTTGCTGCCAGGAGCCCAGGGAGGATGGGAAGGCTTAGAACATGGCTGGGCACTGTGGTTTCTTCCAGAGAAGTGGAGGGCATTTGCTTTACCTTGCCACAACCACTTGGGATAGGGTCTGCACCTCAGGAAAACTGTCTCCGTGGGAAGCCGGCTTTTTGCAAAGGGGTCTCAGGGCCGTGTGCCTCGGCTGTCCCTCCGGCTCCCCAAAGCACAGGGACGAGGTGAGGGGCTTAGACCATGCCTGGGCAATGTTGTTTCTTACACCTGGGTGTGTGGCATTTTGTTGAGCTGGCTACCCCCACTTGGGATAGGTGTTCCACAGCAAGCACCTCTTGTTCGTCGGAAGCCGTTTTTGCCCTAGGGGTCTCCGGGCTGTGTTCGTTGGGGTTGAACTCCTGCTAGCAAAACCTCCGGGTTGAGGGAAGGGTTCAGACTGTGCCTGGGCCCTGTGGTCTCTTCCAGGTCAGTGTATGGCATTTCCTTCCCCTTGCACCAGGCACCTGGGAGCATGTCTGCACGTGGAGAAAGACTTTCCCGTGGGAAGCCGGTTTTTGTCAAACGGGTCCAGTGCTCTGCTCCTCTCTTTTCACTCTTGCTGCCAGAAGCCCAGGGAGGATGGGAGGGCTTAGAACATGGCTGGGCACTGCGGTTTCTTCCAGAGAAGTGGAGGGCATTTGCTTTAGCTTGCCACAACCACTTGGGATAGGGTCTGCACCTCAGGAAAGTGTCTCCGTGGGAAGCCGGCTTTTTGCAAAGGGGTCGCAGGGCCATGTGCCTCGGCTGTCCCTCCGGCTCCCCAAAGCACAGGGACGAGGTGAGGGGCTTAGACCATGCCTGGGCAATGTTGTTTCTTACACCTGGGTGTGTGGCATTTTGTTGAGCTGGCTACCCCCACTTGGGATAGGTGTTCCACAGCAAGCACCTATTGTTCGTCGGAAGCCGTTTTTGCCCCAGGGGTCTCCGGGCTGTGTTCGTTGGGGTTGAACTCCTGCTAGCAAAACCGCCGGGTTGAGGGAAGGGTTCAGACTGTGCCTGGGCCCTGTGGTCTCTTCCAGGTCAGTGTATGGCATTTCCTTCCCCTTGCCACAGGCACCTGGGAGCATGTCTGCACGTGGAGAAAGACTTTCCCGTGGGAAGCCGGGTTATGCCAAACGGGTCCCAGTGCTCTGCTCCTCTCTTTTCACTCCTGCTGCCAGAAGCCCAGGGAGGATGGGAGGGCTTAGAACATGGATGGGCACTGTGGTTTCTTCCAGAGAAGTGGAGGGCATTTGCTTTACCTTGCCACAACCACTTGGGATAGGATCTACACCTCAGGAAAACTGTCTCCGTGGGAAGCCGGCTTTTTGCAAAGGGGTCTCAGGGCTGTGGGCCTCGGCTGTCCCTCCGACTCCCCAAAGCACAGGGACGAGGTGAGGGGCTTAGACCAAGCCTGGGCAATGTTGTTACTTACACCTGGGTGTGTGGCATTTTGTTGAGCTGGCTTCCCCCACTTGGGATAGGTGTTCCACAGCAAGCACCTATTGATCGTCGGAAGCCGTTTTTGCCCCAGGGGTCTCCGGGCTGTGTTCCTTGGGGTTGATCTCCTGCTTGCAAAACCGCCGGGTTGAGGGAAGGGTTCAGACTGTGCCTGGGCCCTGTGGTCTCTTCCAGGTCAGTGTATGGCATTACCTTCCCCTTGCCACAGGCACCTGGGAGCAAGTCTGCACGTGGAGAAAGACTTTCCCGTGGGAAGCCGGGTTTTGTCAAACGGGTCCCAGTGCTCTGCTCCTCTCTTTTCACTCTTGCTGCCAGGAGCCCAGGGAGGATGGGAAGGCTTAGAACATGGCTGGGCACTGTGGTTTCTTCCAGAGAAGTGGAGGGCATTTGCTTTACCTTGCCACAACCACTTGGGATAGGGTCTGCACCTCAGGAAAACTGTCTCCGTGGGAAGCCGGCTTTTTGCAAAGGGGTCTCAGGGCCGTGGGCCTCGGCTGTCCCTCCGGCTCCCCAAAGCACAGGGACGAGGTGAGGGGCTTAGACCATGCCTGGGCAATGTTGTTTCTTACACCTGGGTGTGTGGCATTTTGTTGAGCTGGCTACCCCCACTTGGGATAGGTGTTCCACAGCAAGCACCTCTTGTTCGTCGGAAGCCGTTTTTGCCCTAGGGGTCTCCGGGCTGTGTTCGTTGGGGTTGAACTCCTGCTAGCAAAACCTCCGGGTTGAGGGAAGGGTTCAGACTGTGCCTGGGCCCTGTGGTCTCTTCCAGGTCAGTGTATGGCATTTCCTTCCCCTTGCACCAGGCACCTGGGAGCATGTCTGCACGTGGAGAAAGACTTTCCCGTGGGAAGCCGGTTTTTGTCAAACGGGTCCAGTGCTCTGCTCCTCTCTTTTCACTCTTGCTGCCAGAAGCCCAGGGAGGATGGGAGGGCTTAGAACATGGCTGGGCACTGCGGTTTCTTCCAGAGAAGTGGAGGGCATTTGCTTTAGCTTGCCACAACCACTTGGGATAGGGTCTGCACCTCAGGAAAGTGTCTCCGTGGGAAGCCGGCTTTTTGCAAAGGGGTCGCAGGGCCGTGTGCCTCGGCTGTCCCTCCGGCTCCCCAAAGCACAGGGACGAGGTGAGGGGCTTAGACCATGCCTGGGCAATGTTGTTTCTTACACCTGGGTGTGTGGCATTTTGTTGAGCTGGCTACCCCCACTTGGGATAGGTGTTCCACAGCAAGCACCTATTGTTCGTCGGAAGCCGTTTTTGCCCCAGGGGTCTCCGGGCTGTGTTCGTTGGGGTTGAACTCCTGCTAGCAAAACCGCCGGGTTGAGGGAAGGGTTCAGACTGTGCCTGGGCCCTGTGGTCTCTTCCAGGTCAGTGTATGGCATTTCCTTCCCCTTGCCCCAGGCACCTGGGAGCATGTCTGCCCGTGGAGAAAGACTTTCCCGTGGGAAGCCGGGTTTTGTCAAACGGGTCCCAGTGCTCTGCTCCTCTCTTTTCACTCCTGCTGCCAGAAGCCCAGGGAGGATGGGAGGGCTTAGAACATGGCTGGGCACTGTGGTTTCTTCCAGAGAAGTGGAGGGCATTTGCTTTACCTTGCCACAACCACTTGGGATAGGGTCTGCACCTCAGGAAAACTGTCTCCGTGGGAAGCCGGCTTTTTGCAAAGGGGTCTCAGGGCCGTGTGCCTCGGCTGTCCCTCCGGCTCCCCAAAGCACAGGGACGAGGTGAGGGGCTTAGACCATGCCTGGGCAATGTTGTTTCTTACACCTGGGTTTGTGGCATTTTGTTGAGCTGGCTACCCCCACTTGGGATAGGTGTTCCACAGCAAGCACCTATTGTTCGTCGGAAGCCGTTTTTTCCCCAGGGGTCTCCGGGCTGTGTTCGTTGGGGTTGAACTCCTGCTAGCAAAACCGCCGGGTTGAGGGAAGGGTTCAGACTGTGCCTGGGCCCTGTGGTCTCTTCCAGGTCAGTGTATGGCATTTCCTTCCCCTTGCCACAGGCACCTGGGAGCATGTCTGCACGTGGAGAAAGACTTTCCCGTGGGAAGCCGGGTTTTGTCAAACGGGTCCCAGTGCTCTGCTCCTCTCTTTTCAATCCTGCTGCCAGAAGCCCAGGGAGGTTGGGAGGGCTTAGAACATGGCTGGGCACTGTGGTTTCTTCCAGAGAAGTGGAGGGCATTTGCTTTAGCTTGCCACAACCACTTGGGATAGGGTCTGCACCTCAGGAAATCTGTCTCCGTGGGAAGACGGCTTTTTGCAAAGGGGTCTCAGGGCCGTGTGCCTCGGCTGTCCCTCCGGCTCCCCAAAGCACAGGGACGAGGTGAGGGGCTTAGACCATGCCTGCGCAATGTTGTTTCTTACACCTGGGTGTGTGGCATTTTGTTGAGCTGGCTACCCCCACTTGGGATAGGTGTTCCACAGCAAGCACCTATTGTTCGTCGGAAGCCGTTTTTGCCCCAGGGGTCTCCGGGCTGTGTTCGTTGGGGTTGAACTCCTGCTAGCAAAACCGCCGGGTTGAGGGAAGGGTTCAGACTGTGCCTGGGCCCTGTGGTCTTTTCCAGGTCAATGTATGGCATTTCCTTCCCCTTGCCACAGGGACCTGGGAGCATGTCTGCACGTGGAGAAAGACTTTCCCGTGGGAAGCCGGGTTTTGCCAAATGGGTCCCAGTGCTCTGCTCCTCTCTTTTCACTCCTGCTGCCAGAAGCCCAGGGAGGATGGGAGGGCTTAGAACATGGCTGGGCACTGTGGTTTCTTCCAGAGAAGTGGAGGGCATTTGCTTTACCTTGCCACAACCACTTGGGATAGGGTCTACACCTCAGGAAAACTGTCTCTGTGGGAAGCCGTCTTTTTGCAAAGGGGTCTTAGGGCCGTGTGCCTCGGCTGTCCCTCCGGCTCCCCAAAGCACAGGGACGAGGTGAGGGGCTTAGACCATGCCTGGGCAATGTTGTTTCTTACACCTGGGTGTGTGGCATTTTGTTGAGCTGGCTTCCCCCACTTGGGATAGGTGTTCCACAGCAAGCACCTATTGATCGTCGGAAGCCGTTTTTGCACCAGGGGTCTCCGGGCTGTGTTCGTTGGGGTTGAACTCCTGCTAGCAAAAACGCCGAGTTGAGGGAAGGGTTCAGACTGTGCCTGGGCCCTGTGGTCTCTTCCAGGTCAGTGTATGGCATTTCCTTCCCCTTGCCACAGGCACCTGGGAGCATGTCTGCACGTGGAGAAAGACTTTCCCGTGGGAAGCCGGGTTTTGTCAGACGGGTCCCAGTGCTCTGCTCCTCTCTTTTCACTCTTGCTGCCAGAAGCCCAGGGAGGATGGGAGGGCTTAGAACATGGCTGGACACTGCAGTTTCTTCCAGAGAAGTGGAGGGCATTTGCTTTAGCTTGCCACAACCACTTGGGATAGGGTCTGCACCTCAGGAAAGTGTCTCCGTGGGAAGCCGGCTTTTTGCAAAGGGGCCTCAGGGCCGTGTGCCTCGGCTGTCCCTCCGGCTCCCCAAAGCACAGGGACGAGGTGAGGGGCTTAGACCATGCCTGGGCAATGTTGTTTCTTACACCTGGGTGTGTGGCATTTTGTTGAGCTGGCTACCCCCACTTGGGATAGGTGTTCCACAGCAAGCACCTCTTGTTCGTCGGAAGCCGTTTTTGCCCCAGGGGTCTCCGGGCTGTGTTCGTTGGGGTTGAACTCCTGCCAGCAAAACCGCCGGGTTGAGGGAAGGGTTCAGACTGTGCCTGGGCCCTGTGGTCTCTTCCAGGTCAGTGTATGGCATTTCCTTCCCCTTGCCCCAGGCACCTGGGAGCATGTCTGCCCGTGGAGAAAGACTTTCCCGTGGGAAGCCGGGTTTTGTCAAACGGGTCCCAGTGCTCTGCTCCTCTCTTTTCACTCCTGCTGCCAGAAGCCCAGGGAGTATGGGAGGGCTTAGAACATGGCTGGGCACTGTGGTTTCTTCCAGAGAAGTGGAGGGCATTTGCTTTACCTTGCCACAACCACTTGGGATAGGGTCTGCACCTCAGGAAAACTGTCTCCGTGGGAAGCCGGCTTTTTGCAAAGGGGTCTCAGGGCCGTGTGCCTCGGCTGTCCCTCCGGCTCCCCAAAGCACAGGGACGAGGTGAGGGGCTTAGACCATGCCTGGGCAATGTTGTTTCTTACACCTGGGTGTGTGGCATTTTGTTGAGCTGGCTACCCCCACTTGGGATAGGTGTTCCACAGCAAGCACCTATTGTTCGTCGGAAGCCGTTTTTGCCCCAGGGGTCTCCGGGCTGTGTTCGTTGGGGTTGAACTCCTGCTAGCAAAACCGCCGGGTTGAGGGAAGGGTTCAGACTGTGCCTGGGCCCTGTGGTCTCTTCCAGGTCAGTGTATGGCATTTCCTTCCCCTTGCCACAGGGACTTGGGAGCATGTCTGCACGTGGAGATAGACTTTCCCGTGGGAAGCCGGGTTTTGTCAAACGGGTCCCAGTGCTCTGCTCCTCTCTTTTCACTCCTGCTGCCAGAAGCCCAGGGAGGATGGGAGGGCTTAGAACATGGCTGGGCACTGTGGTTTCTTCCAGAGAAGTGGAGGGCATTTGCTTTACCTTGCCACAACCACTTGGGATAGGGTCTGCACCTCAGGAAAACTGTCTCCGTGGGAAGCCGGCTTTTTGCAAAGGGGTCTCAGGGCCGTGTGCCTCGGCTGTCCCTCCGGCTCCCCAAAGCACAGGGACGAGGTGAGGGGCTTAGACCATGCCTGGGCAATGTTGTTTCTTACACCTG